>NC_044989.1:94607589-95207589 GCF_008728515.1 Papio anubis
TTCTTCCTTCTTCCTTCTTCCTTCTTCCTTCTTCTTCTTCTTCTTCTTCTTCTTCTTCTTCTTCTTCTTCTTCTTCTTCTTCTTCTCCTTCCTTCCTTCCTTCCTTCCTTCCTTCCTTCCTTCCTTCCTTCTTCTCCTTCTCCTCCTTCTTCTTCTTCTTTTTCTTTCTTCTTCTTCTTTCTTCTTCCTGTTCTTCCTCTTCTTCTTCCTCTTCCTCCTCCTCTTCTTCCTCCTCTTCTTCTCCTTCTTCCTCCTCTTCTTCCTCTTCTTCTTCTTCTTCTTTCTTCTTCTTCTTCTCTCTTCTTCCTCTTCTTCCTCCTCTTCTTCCTCTTCCTCCTCTTCTTCCTCCTCTTCCTCCTCCTCTTCCTCCTCTTCTTCCTCCTCTTCTTCTCCTCTTCCTCCTCCTCCTCTTCTCCTTCTCCTCCTCCTCCTCCTCCTCCTCCTCTTCCTCCTCTCCTCCTCCTCCTCCTCCTCCTCCTCCTCCTCCTTCTTCTTCTTCTTCTTCTTCTTCTTCTTCTTCTTCTTCTTCTTCTTCTTCTTCTTCTTCCTTCTCCTTCCTTCTCCTTCTCCTTCTCCTTTTCTTTCTTCTTTCTTCTTCTTTCTTCCAATGCCAGAGTGAGAGGAATAGCCAAATGGACTAAAGCACAAGTGCCACTCTAGTTATTTGGCAGAGTGCCCAGTAAAGGTCCACCACAATATCACCACACGTCTGCTCAGGGATGAACAAGGGCTGACTGATTGATAAGCTCTTGAAAATTCTTAAGCTCACTGCATCCCTTCAGGTCTCCAAGTAATGCTAAGTTTCCTCCCTGCCATGAGAGACATGAAGTGAACCTAGTGTTGGGAGATGGAAGCTGGACGGCCCTTGGGGGCTGACCTGCAGGGACGTTGGGATATAGCAGAGAGAGCTTGGCATGACTTATTACTCCAGGCTGTAGAATCCTGGAAAAGAGCTACCATGCAGCCCATGCCTGGTCGACTGGAGGACCAGCTTAGCGGAAGGGGGACAGTCAGGGCCTCTGGTCTGCCATGTGCACAAGCATAACAATTGCTTTTGTTTAATGTGCAGATGGAATATTTGATCCATTTCAACCAGGCATTTGCATCTTGGTATGCTGTCTTAATTGCCAAAGTTTAAATCTTTAACTTCTATGATCCTCTAGTAAAATGAATGTTTTCTTTTGCACCTGTTTTTATTAGTTTTCAGACCAAAGAAAGTTAAACACCATTTTATATTTAATAATGCTTCTCGTATGATTTTTTTTACCAGATAAGCTAAATTTTACCTTTACATTAGTGTGTTACTAATTTTAATAAAACCTTGTAGACATATTTATCCAATTTTTCATGTTTGACCATAAGGTAAGATTTTACGGACTCTTTTTAACCTTTTATAATTTTTGTTAAAGAGAAGGTTGATATTTTAAGAAAAACCTGTTGCATTTTTATATTAATGTCCAGTTCACAGAAAAACTGGATGATACCTTTTTAACTTTAGCTATTATGTTTACACACAGAATTTTCTTTACAGTGAATGTTTTAAAACTTGCCTAAACTTTCAAAACAATAATTTTTTGACCTTTTAATGTAGGTAAAAATCCACATTCTTATGCCTCTTTATAATCTTTTTACTAAAGGTATATTTTACTTTTTTATACACCTTGCACATAAACTGTTTTTTCAGTAGTACTCAGGAGGCCTTATTACTTTTAAATTATACAACATTTTTGGAATAAAAAATTTTTTATAACTTTTTTCTTTTACAATTTTCACAGAAAATTTTTTTTGACATGTCTCAATATTTTGACTTATTATAAACATTAAAAAAAAATAACCTGTTAATTTATTTCAGGAGAAGAATTTGCCATATAACATTCTTTTTGTATAAATTCTGCTTCTACCCCGCTTTTTTTTTTCTTTATTAAAATTTTTCAACATAGTTCTTAGTAGGGTGGGCTTATTTTGCACCTGACCCATGTTTTCTCAAGACAAAATACTACACTCACACCACACACACTCACCACAAAACAAAGAATGGGTAAAGAGAGCACACACACACTTTTATCATTTATACCAAACCAGAATCAGAATACCATGAATTCAAAATCTGAGTACCAAGAAATTTAAGCCAAGTCAAAACCAAAACCAAAGTATCCGGCAATTTAAGTCAAGACAAAACCAGAACAAAAGTGCTGATACAGGCACACCGTGGGTGATCAGGCCACGCTTCCTCTCAGATGGAGGGGGGCAAATTCCAAACACTAGTCTTACCAAGTCAAGTCAAGTCAAAACCAGAACAAAAGTGCCAATCCAGGCACACTGTGGGTGATCAGGCCACACTTCCACTCAGATGGAGTAGGGCAAGTTCCAAAGACTATTCTTACCAAGTTTCAGATGTCTGGACTCTAAGTGCCAGTTCCTTCCCAGTGTTAAGCCACTGTGTTAATCCTCTGGGGGGGCCTGCTATGCGCTGATCTGGTGAGGCGTTCCACCGGGACAATTGCCTACAGGGAGCACTCTTGGATCGCGTCACTCAGGCTGGCTGGAGTCCCCTGCAGGGAAGCTCCACAGGGCAGGCCTAAGCCACCTAAGGGGCTGCCTCAGCAGTCCATCAGTTACCTCGCTTTACTGGTCAGGGAACCAAGAAATGTATCAGGACAAGTCGCAGACAAAACCTCTGAGACACCGAGTTATAGAAGGAAGGGCTTTATTCAGATGGGAGCATCGGCAAGCTACTGCCTTAAAATCCAAGCTCCCTGAGTGCAAAATTTCCCTTTTAAGGGCTCACAACACTAAAGATTTCATATGAAAGGCTTGTGATTGATTAAGCAATCTAGGGGATACGTGACAGGGGTTTCATGCACTGGTAGTCAGAGAGAAAGAGAACAGGGCAGCGAGTTTCACAGTCTTCTTCTATCCAATGTCAGGAACATGGGTTTCTAAGTCATGAGTTGATTTTTAACTACTGGGTTTAGGCCAGGCAGACCCAGACCTGATTCCAGGCCTGGCGTCAGGCTGCCTGTCTTTGGTTTTACTTCCTTGTTTTTTTCTTAAAAGAGGTACTGAATATAAAACAATTTAAAACGATATGAGAGGGTCTCTCTCTTTCCTCATTACTGTGAATACCACTTTCTCAACTCTGGCTTCTTGTTAAAACCATCTGGTGGAGGAGGCGCCAAGATGGCCGACTAGAAACAGCTGTGGTCAGAGGCTCCCACTGAGAAGAACAAAAATGGCGAGTGAATCCTGCACTGGCAACTGAGGTATCCAGGTTCTCTCACTGGAACTGACTAGGCAGTTGGCGTGACCCACAGAAAGTGAGGATACGCAGGGTTGAGCAATGGTCCACCTGGGAGCTGCATGGTCAAGGGGAGCCCCCACCCCCAGCCAAGGGAGGTGGTGAATTGATTGTGCTACCCTGCCTGGGAAACCAGTTTTTCCACGGATTTGTGCAACCTGCGGATCAGGAGATCTTCTCATGAGCCCACACCACCAGGGCCTTGGGACCCAAGCACAGAGCTATGCAGATTTCTCGGCAGCCACTGGGCTGGAGACTGCCTAAGGCTATGGAGTTCCTGTGGGGAGGGGTGGCAGCCATCGCTGCAGGTCCAGTCTGCCATTTTCCCCTGCTGGTGCCTGCGAGACTGGGCAATTTGAACCTAGGAGGCATTCCCCACAGTGCAGCACAGTGGCTGTGGCAGATCATGGCCAGATTACCTCTTTAGGCTGGACCTGGACCCATCTCTCCTCACCAGGCAGGGCCTCCCTGTGGGAATTTCAGCAACTTCAGCCAGAGGTTTACAGACAGAACTCTGATCTCCCTGGGACAGAGTCCCTCAGGGGAGGGTTGTCTGTGATCTCAGTGTATCAGCAGACTTAGTCTTTCCCCCTGCTGGCTCTGAGGAATCTGGACAGTTCAGATGAGTGGCATTCCACCCAGCACAGTGCATCCCCTTTGCCAAGGGGCAGCCAGAGTGCTTTGTTAAGTGGGTCCCTGATCCTGTGCCTCCTGACTGGGTGAAACCCCCAAACAGGGTTCACCAGACACCTCATACAGGAGTGTTCCCACTGGTATCAGGTTGGTGCCACCCAGACTCAGGGATGGAGCTCCCAGAGGATGAGCAGGCAGCCATCTTTGCTGCTCTGCAACCTCTGCTGGTGACACCTCCAAGTGCAGGAGGGACCCAGGAAAATAGGGTCTGAAGTGGACCCCTAGAAAACCACAGCAGCCCTATGGAAGAGGAATCTTACTGTTAAATGAAAAACAGAAAGCAATAAAAACAACAGCATCAACAAAAAGTTCCCACAAAAACCCCATCCAAAGGTCAGCAACCTCAGAGATCAAAGTTAGATAAACTCATGAAGATGAGAAAGAATCAATGAAAAAACATTGAAAACTCAAAAAGCCAGAGCATCTTTCTTTTCTTCTCCTAATGATTGCAACACCTCTCCAGCTAGGGCACGGAGTTGGCTGAGGCTGAGATGGTTGAACTGACAGAATTAGGCTTCAGAAGGTGGGTGGTAATGAAAGTCAGTGAGCTAAAAGAGCATGTTCTAACCCAATGCAAAGAACTAAGAATCATGATAAAACATTACAAGAGCTGTTAACCAAAATAACCAGTTTAGAGAGGGACATAAATGACTTAATGGAGCTGAGAAACACAACACGAGGACTTCACAATGCAACCATAAGTATAAATAGCAGAACAGACCAAGTTGAGGGGAGAATTTCAGAGCCTGAAGACTACCTTGCTTAAATAAGACAGGCAGACAAGATTAGAGAAAAGGGAATGAAAAGGATTGAACAAAACTTCTGAGAATGAAGGGATAATCTAAAAAGGCCGAACCTATGACTGATTGGGGTACCTGAAGGAGACAGGGAGAATGGAACCAAGCTGGAAAACATATTTTAGGATATTATCCAGGAGAACTTCCCCAATCTAGTGAAATAGGCCAACATTCAAATTCAGGAAATTCAGAGCACCCCTGTAAGTATTCCATGAGAAGATCAACCTCAAGACACATAATCATCAGATTCTCTGAGGTTGAAATGAAGAAAAAAATGTTAAGGGCAGCCAGAGAGAAAAATCCAGGTCACCTACAAAGGAAAGCCCATCAGACTTAGCAGCACACCCCTCAGCAGAAACCCTATAAGCCAGAAGAGATTGGAGACCAATATTCAACATTCTTAAAGAAAAGAATTTCCAACCCAGAATTTCATATCTGGTTAAACTAAACTTCATAAGTGAAGGAGAAATAAAATCCGTTTCAGACAAGAAAATGCTGAGGGAATTCACCACCAGGCCTGCCTTGAAAGAGCTCCTAAAGGAAGCACTAAATATAGAAAGGAAAAATCATTACCAGTCACTACAGAAACACACTGAAGTACAAAGACCAATGACACTATAAAGCAACTACATCACAAGTCTGCAAAATAATTAGTTAGCATCATGATGACAGAACCAAATTCACACATAATAAAATTAACCTTAAATGTAAATGCACTAAATGTCCCCAATTAAAAGACACAGAATGGGACTCTGGATAAAGAATCAAGACCCATAGGTGTGCTGTATTCAAGAGACCCATCTCACATGCAAAGACACACATAGGCTCAAAATAAAGGGACAGAGGAAAATTTACTAAGCAAATGGAAAGCAGGAAAAAAACAGGGATTGTGATCCTAGTTTCTGACAAAACAGACTTTAAACCAACAAAGATAAAAAAAGACAAGGGCATTACATAATGGTAAAGGGTTCAATTCAACAAGAAGAGCTAACTATCCAAAAACTGTGTACCCAGTAAAGGAGCACCCAAATTCATAAGGCAAGTTCTTAGAGACCTACAAAGAGACTTAGACTCCCACACAATAGTAGTGGGAGATTTAACACCCCATTGTCAATATTAGGTCATTGAGATGGAAAATTAACAAAGATATTCAGGACTTGAAATCAGCTCTGGTTCAAGTAGACCTAATAAATATCTACAGAACTCTCCACCCCAAAACAACAGAATATATAACACATTCTTCTCAGCACGACGTGTCACTTACTCTAAAATCAATAATACTTCACATAATCAAATCATTCCTCAGCAAATGCAAAATTAAGATAAATCATAACAGTCTCTCAGACCACAGTACAATAAAATTAGAACTCAAGATTAAGAAATTCACTCAAAACCACCCAACTACATGGAAATTGAACAACCTGCTCCTGAATGACTCCTGGGTAAATAATGAAATTAAGGCAGATATCAAGAAGTTCTTTGAAACCAATGAGAACAAAGAGACAATGTACCATAATCTCTGGGTCACAGCCAAGCAGTGTTAAGAGGGAAATTTGTAGCACTAAATGCTCACATCAAACAGCTAGAAATACCTCAAATGACACCATAACATCACAACTGAAAGAACTAGAGAACCAAGAGCAAACAAATCCCAAAGCTGGCAGAAGACAAACAACCAAGATCAGAGGAGAACTGAAGGAGATAGAGACATGAAAAACCATTAAAATCAATAAATCCAGGAGCTGTTTTTTTTGAAAAAATGAATAAAATAGACTGCTAGCTAAACTCATAAAGAATAAAAGAGAGAAGAATCAAATAGACACAATAAAAAAAGATAAAGAGGATATCACCACTGACCCCACAGAAATATACACAACCATCAGAGAATACTGTAAATACCTCTATGCAAATAAACTAGAAAATCTAGAAGAAATGGATAAATTCCTGAACACATACACCCTTCCAAGACTGAACCAGGAAGAAGTTGAATCTCTGAATAGAATAATAACAAGTTCTGAATTTGAGGGAGTAATTCATCCCTGAACAGAATAATAATTACTGGGTATATACCCAAAGGATTATAAGTCATGCTGCTATAAAGACACATGCACACGTATGTTTATTGTGGCACTATTCACAATAGCAAAGACTTGGAATCAACCCAAATGTCCATCAGTGACAGACTGGATTAAGAAAATGTGGCTCATATACACCATGGAATACTATGCAGTCATAAGAAAGGATGAGTTTGTGTCTTTTGTAGGGACATGGATGTAGCTGGAAACCATCATTCTCAGCAAACTATTGCAAAAACAGAAAACCAAATATTGCATGTTCTCACTCATAGGTGGGAATTGAACAATGAGATCACTTGGACACAGGAAAGGGAACATCACACACTGGGTCCTATTGTGGGGAGGGGGTAGGGGATAGGGATAGCATTAGGAGATATACCTAATATAAATGATGAGTTAATGGGTGCAGCACACCAACATGGCATATGTATACATATGTAACAAACCTGCGCATTGTGCTTATGTACCCTAGAACTTGAAGTATAATAAATATAAATAAATAAATAGAATAAAATACCTGCAAAAGCAGAGACAGCAAAAAAAAAAAAAAAAAAAAAAAAGCTGCATTTTCAATATGAGATTAAAAAAATAAAGATTTCACAAGTTAAAAAAAAAAAAGAATAATAATAAGTTCTGAATTTGAGGCAGTAATTAATAGCCTGCCAAACAAAAAAAGCCCAGGACCAGATGGATTTAAAGCTGAATTCTAGTAGAGGTACAAAGAGGAGCTGATACTGTTTCTTCTGAAACTATTCCAAACAGTTGAAAAGGAGGGACTCCTCCCTAACTTATTTTATGAGGCCTGCATCATCCTGACACAAAAATCTGGAAGAGATACAAGAAAAAAAGAAAACTTCAGGCCAACATTTGTGATAAGCATTGATGCACAAATCCTCAATAAAATACTGGCAAACCAAACCCAGCAACACATCAAAAAGTGTATCCACCACGATCAAATCTACTTCATCCTAGAGATGCAAAGTTGGCTCAACATATGCAAATCAATAAACCTAATTCATCACATAAAGAGAACTAAAGACAAAAACTACATGATTATCTGAATAGACACAGAAAAGACCTTTGATAAAATTCAATATCCCTTCATGTCAAAAACTCTCAATAAACTAGGTATTGATACAACATACCTCAAAATAAAAAGTCATTTATGACAAACCCACAGCCAATATCATACTGAATGGGCAAAAGCTGGAAGCATTCCAGTTGAAAACTGGCACAGGACAAGGAGGCCCTCTCTCACCGCTCCTATTCAACAGAGTATTGGAAGTTCTGGAGTTCTGGCCAGGGCAATCAGGCAAGAGAAAGAAAGAAAAGGTATTCAAATAGGAGGAGAGGAAGTCAAACTGTCTTTGTTTGCAGAGGACATGATCCTTTATCTAGAAAACCCCATTATCTTGGCCCAAAAGCTTCTTAAGCTGATAAGCAACTGAGCAAAGTGTCAGGATACAAAATTAATGTGCAAAAATTACTAACATTCCTATATACCAACAATAGACAAGCAGATAGCCAAATCATGATCGAAACCCCATTCACAATTGCTACGAAGAGAATAAAATACCTATAAATACAGCTAACAAGGGAAGTGAATGACCTCTTCAAGGAGACCTGCAAACCACTTCTCAAGGAAATCAGAGCAGACACAAACAAATGGAAAAACTTTCCATGCTCATGACTAGGAAGAATCAATATTGTGAAAATGGCCATACTGCCCAAAGCAATTTATACATTCAATGTTATTCCCTTTAAACTACCATTGACATTCTTCACAGAATTTGAAAAAAAAGTGTTTAAAAATTCAGATGGAACCAAAAAAGAGCCGAAATAGCCAAGGCAATCCTAAGCAAAAAGAACAAAGCTGAAGGCATTGTGCTACCTGATTTCAAACTATACTGGAAGGCTATGGTAACCAAAATAGCATGATACTGGTACAAAGAAGAAAATCTAGGCAATACCATTGAGGACATAGGCACAGGCAAAGATTTCGTGATAAAAGCATCAAAAGCAATTGCAACAAAAGCAAAAATTGACATATGGGATCAAGAAACTATCATCAGAGTGAACAGACTACCTACGGAATGGGAGAGAATTTTTGGAATGTATCCATCTGACAGTGGCCTAATATCCAGAATTTACAAGGAACTTAAACAAATTTGCAGGAAAAAAAAAATCCATTAAAAAGTGGGCAAAGAACAAGAACAGACACTTCTCAAAAGAAGACATTTATGCAGCCAACAAACATACGAAAAAAGCTCAACATCACTGATCATTACAAAAAAGCAAATCAAAACCACAATTAGATGCCATCTCATGTCAGAATGGCAGTTGCTAAAAAGTCAAGAAACAACAGAAGGTGCAAGGCTGTGGAGAAATAGGAATGCTTTTACACTACTGGTGGGAATATAAATTAGTTCAACCATTGTGAACGACAGTGTGGTGATTCCTTAAAGACCTAGAATCAGAAATATTATTTGACCCAGCAATTGCATTACTGGTTATATGCCCAAAGGAATATAAATCATTCTATTTTAAAGATACATTCTTGCATATGTTCATTGCAACACTATTCACAATAACAAAAACATGGAATCAACCCAAATGCACATCAATGATAGACTACAGAAAGAAAATGTGGTACATATACATAATGGAATACTTTGCAGCCATAAAAAGGAACAAGATCATGTGCTTTGCAGGCTCATGGATGGAGCTGGAAGCCATTATCCTCAGCAAACTAATGTGGGAAAGAAAACAAAACACTGCATGTTCTCACTTATAAGTGGGAGCTGATTGATGAGAATACATGGACACAGGAATGGGAACAACACACACTGGGGCCTGTTGGCAGGGCATGGAGGGAGAGCATCAGGAATAACAGCTAATGCATGCTGGGCTTAATACCTAGGTGATGGGTTGACAGGTACAGCAAACCACCATAGCATGTGTTTACCTATGTAACAAACCTGCACATCCTGCACATGTATCCTGGAACTTAAAATAAACAAACAAACAAACAAAAACCAAACAACTCATCTGGCGAGCTTCAGAAGAGCATCTATATCCAGGCCCCATCTCAGATGATTCTAATGCATGGCAGGGTGAGTCCACTGCCGTAAAGGGGTGCCTGATTTCTCCTGGGATCCAACTCTGACTCCCTTTATCCTCATCCCAATCCTAAGCCCATAGGTGGCCAGAGAAAATGGAGTGGGTTATGTTCACCAGTTCGCATGCCTATGAAATTGGCCAAAGTCTGTAATGTGTGCATGTGAGACTCCTCTGAGTTTCTATGCCAAAACAACAAGCAGAAAGTGAAACAGGACAAAATGGATCAAAAAGCCTTATCTCCCTTAGTGACCTAGAATTCCTATTTGTTCAAAAGTCCCTAGACACTATTTCCCTTTTTGCCTTGATTTCCATAAGCCCAGAGCTAGATTTGACGAATCACATGAAATATTCTTAGCCTTTGCTTTGTGTGA
Organism: Papio anubis; assembly: GCF_008728515.1. NCBI lineage: Eukaryota > Metazoa > Chordata > Mammalia > Primates > Cercopithecidae > Papio > Papio anubis. Next base: position 94,617,944 of record NC_044989.1, read on the forward strand.
TTATATTTCCTGCTTCACAATATGAATTTTGAGCTTTTATTGAAACACACAATAATATTGTGCAAACAACTACTCCTATGTGGGTTTTGGACATCACATAGGAATATGCATTAGGGAAGAGTGTGGGTTATGGGGTTATGGGGTTGATGGGGAAAATGTACCCACAGGAAGCTGGCAGGACTTGCCAAAGGGATGGCTTTAGTGGGAGAGATGAAGAAATATGACAGTAATAACAGAAAGTTTTCTTGGTACACTAGAGAGCATTCCTTCTGTAATTCATTGTGGTTAAGGTCAGCTAAGGCAGACATGCCCATAGTTGAAAGCTGCTAATGACTATTTATGGCCCACCTTTGAAATCTAGGGCTGGCAGCAGTTGAGCTGTCAAGCTTATATACTCTCACACATGGCTCATTCAGAGTCTTTGCCATTTCTCTGCATGGGGTTTATTGTGTACCTATTCAGAAAGCTTTCAGGGTTCACTTTATTTTCCTTTTTACTGATGTACTTTTCCCTTTCTGATCACAATTCTTCCTTACACTTTATTTTCTTTAGGAATATCTCATCATAGCACAGACTGCCCTGCAAGATCCCCTAGGCTCATGCCTCCGGGTTAGGGTGCTGTGCCCCTTTTGCAGCTACTTCAGGTACTTCAGCTCCTGGTTCAGCTCTCACTCTTTTGCTACTTTGCCTCAAGGTGCCTGGAAGTTAAAGTAGGAAATCCTCCCTCCTTGCATTGGTTGTACAGAAGTTCTCTTGCCTCAAATCATGACAGCTTCTGCAGCCCTCTGACCCCCATTTTGTCTGAAGTCCTATTCTTGTGGTTCCTTTCTCTTCCCTGTCCTGGATTGCCTCAGTTAACCACAGTGCCTATGAATCCCTGTCTCAGGTTCTGCTTCTTGGGCACCTACTGGAGACACTGGTGTGACTACTTCTTGAAAGAAAAAATGGATACTTCAGAGGAAACTATATTGTTCCTCCTATTTATGTCTTTCCTTCCAAGTCAAAGTATTAGCAAGAGCCTGAGGACTAAGCTCTGATTTTTTTTTTATCTTGCCCAAATTCCTATCTAAGAGATCTGGAGAGTCATGCCATACAAAGCATAAATTCTCATCGATGGGTTTTATTTAATCCTATATATCATGATTTACTTTCCAATCTGACTCTGACATAACATTATGTGACAAAGAAGAAAGTAAAAATATTTTACCCCAAAACATGTTTCTTTGCCATATTTTGAAATGGCCTGCAAAGCTATCTTTTGTGGGGGAAAATTTGCATCTATAAAGAATCTCTATTAACATAGCTATAGCTTTTCTTACAGGCTCTCCCAGTCCTGAAGAGATTAAGAGTCTGACATCTTTTAAAGGAATGAATGGGAGACATTTGTCATCTATTCTCTCTAAGGGTAGCCATATAAGACTTCAAAAGAACCTCGGTTTCCACAATCTTTTAACCTGAACATTTCCTTTCTATTGATCTCAGGTCTTAAACTCAACCAGTTGTCAACCAGAGAATGTTTAAATTTACCTACATCCTTGAAGATCCTCTACCTTTTGACTTGTTCCACCTTTCTGAACCAAACCAATGTATTTCTTAAATGTATTTGATTGATGTCTCATTCCTCCCTGAAATGTATAAAACCAAGCTACACCCCGACGGCCTTGAGAACACGTTCTGAGGACCTCCTGGGGGCTGGTTTATTCTGGTTCAGAATAAATCTCTTCAAAATATTTTACAGAGTTTGACTCTTTTGTCAACAAGTCTTTGAACCCCCTATTTTAATAGTATTAGTGATCAATGTTTCAGTTTTATTCATTCAGAATTAACTAGCATCTGTTATGGAAAGAGTCCCTGGCATTTTGGCCACAGAGTAGGTGCAGGTGTAGGTGCAGGTGTTACAGGAAGGGTCTTGATTCAGACCTCCAGAGAGGGTTCTTAGATTTCATGCAGGAAAGAATTCAGGGAAAGTGAAAGCAAATTTAATAAGAAAGTGAAGGAATGAAGAATGCCTACTCCATAGACAGAGCAGCCCCAAGGGCTTCTGGTTGCCTGTTTTTATGGTTATTTCTTAGTTATATGCTAAACTAGGGGTGGATTACTCATGCCTCCCCTTTTTAGACCATATAGGATAACTTCCTGATGTTGCCATAACATTTATTAACTGTCATGGCGCTGGTAGGAGTGCAGCAGTGAGGACGACCAGAGGTCACTGTCATTACCATTTTGGTTTTGGTGGGTTTTAGCCAGCTTCTTTACTGCAACCTGTTTTATCAGCAAGGTGTTTATGACCTATCTTTTGCTGACCTCCTATCTCATCCTGTGACTTACCGTGCCTTAGCTGTCTGGGAATGAAGTCCAGGAGGTGTCTGCCTCATCCAGCCCCTATTCAGTATGGAGTTGTTCTGGTTTACATACCACTGACATATTTTCCCTGTTCCTTTTATAAGAGAACCCTTAATCCTAAGGGTTGTAGAGGGATGAAGATCCATCTTCTGTAACTTTTTCAGACTAAGTAGAGGTGATGATTTTCCTACCTAACCATTAGAGTCTGTTGTATTCAGGGTAGAGAGGAACTCAGTCAGAAAGTATCAGTATGGCAAGTACCATTCATGACTCTTGAGTTCTGACAAGAGGTGATATCTGGAATATTAATAAATATTCAATTAAAGAAAACATTCAGGAAGCTTATCCTGCATTCCTATACAAAGAGCACAACAGCAGTATATTCCACAAGAGTAAAGCAAAATAAGCAAAACTATCCCAAGTAAACTAAATTGGAAGGCTTTCAATGAAATGGGCAACTGTTGGGACCAAACTGATATAGGATTGCTAGCTGATTGCAATGTGCCCAGAATTAGAATACTGATCTGGATTTTTGCATTACCTATCCTTCTTGTTTCTTCCGAGCAGCAGTCAGAGACCAATGGTTGGTTCACAAGAATAGGAAGGGTTAACCTAAATTGCAGAAACAACTTTAAAAACAACTGATCAGACTAGAATCTAATAACAAGTGTTCCATAATTCTTGAAACATAATTTCTTTCTCTAGTTTCCCATTTTTACAAAGACATACCATAGCAAGAGCAATTTGATGTATTATACTTGTCCTGATTATTTGCATACAGTGCAGCAAGAATAATTGTTTTCTACATAAGCTTTTTGTAAATTGGCTTTGATGGAACTCTGTTCCATAGAAGGAATCTCAGATAATACTTTAAAGCTGAGCCCTGCCATGGGTTTGTACCCTCAAATACTTATGAATTGAATAAATTCGTCTCCTCCTGAGGTCTCAAGATAACCTGGGCATCCTGGACCTGTTAGAAAGCAACATTCTTTACTTACTATCAGTCAGAAAACCTGTACAGGGACTGTGTAGGCAAAGTATGAGGCCAGTTCCCCAAAAACCTTTTATTGACTTTACAAGTCAAGTTTGATTCCTTAATGGAGGGCACACAATTCTAGTCAAAGCCTTGTAAAATAACCAATTTCTCTAATTGTGTCCTGTTACAAATGAAAACATATTCTTATTGCACTTATGCAAATAACTATATTACCATAAATTAAGAATACTCACAAATAGTTTTCAAATTCTAGAGAAATTAGTTGGAGAGAAATAAATATGCTCCAAATTTTTTTCACAGGTATATACTTTATTCAATTGCTATGAGCTATAAATAGCTCAAAAGAAAAGTTTTATTGACTCTGAAAAACAAAACGAGATTAGCAAAGTTTTAAGCAAATATAAAAAGATTACTTCAGACTTCTTTAGTTTATGCAGTTAACTCCTGTTCTGCTTGATATTCATGAACATTTGAGCTTTCCATGAGTCTTGAAAATTTTCCCTCTATTCTAATGTCACAGTCTTCAAAGTTATCAGACACCTGCATTCAAGAACACCTGTTAGAGTCCCATAGCTGATTATAAACCACCTTTTAAAGAGGATCAAAACAAGACAATTGTCTGTGGATGACAAAACATCTTAGAATAGCCACAGTCAAAATCACGATTGACAAAGAAATTTGGTTACCTCTGTGGCATACAATGATTTAATGCATCAATTATTAATAACTTATGCTGTCATATTAGAATTATAAGTGTTTCTTATAATTTTGGAGTACATACCAATAACATATTTATGCAAATATAGCCCAAAGAAAGCCAAACACCATTTCATATTTGACAGTGTTTCCTGTATGATTTTTATACAAAATAAGCCAAATGTCACGGTTACATTAGTGCATTATTGATGTCTAACCCAATTCTTAATAAAACCTTAGAGACAAAAGTATCCAATTTTAATTAATTTGACCATAAGGTAAGATTTTTATAAACCTTTATAATCTTTTACAATTTTTTGTTAAAGACTATATCATAAGCAGGTTTTTGCTCTAAGAAAAACCGGTTGTGCTTTTGTTCCAATGTTGAATTACAGAAAAACTGAAGAATACCCCTTTAACTGTAGCCAATATGTTCACACACAGAATTTCTTTTACAAGATTAATTTTTCACAAACTTTCCACAACTTGGTAAAAGCTTTAGCTATATCTTGACTTAAAACAATCCTTTAACCCTTTAGGCAAAAAAAAAAAAAAAAAAAAAAAAATTCCACATTCCCATGCCTTCTTATAATCTTCTACCAAAAGCATTAGTGTATTCTACTTTCCTTACATGCCTTGCATGTAGAATTGTTTCTTCAGTAGTCTCAATTACATGTTACAACATTAACTCTTAGCAACTTTTACTTTTGGTGGAAACCTTGGTAAGTTTGGGATTTTAATTATGTACTAGCTGTGGAGTCTAGCCTAGGACACACCAGGCAAAAGTGCAGACAAAGCCTTTTCTTTCCAGCATCTAACTCCATGTGTCCCTTACCTAGCTGTAAAGCATGCAAGTTGTACTGTTAAGAGTCATAGTGGCATTTTTGAAGCATTTAGGAGGCCTAATCATTAAGTTGGGCATTTTTGCGTAAATTCCCTTTCATAAATTCTTTTATGACTTACACAGACCATGTAAGATATATTTAGACTTTCTGACTTGTGTAAACATCCCTCTTTTTAAACAGCCAGTCATTTTACTTTAGGACAAGAATTTACCATACAAGATCTTTTCTTATATAAATTGTTGCAGGAAGTCAGGGACCCCGAACAGAGGGACTGGCTGGAGCTGCAGCAGAGAAACATAAATTGTGAAGATTTCATGGACATTTAACAGTTCCCAAATAATACTTTTACAATTTCTTATGCCTGTCTTTACTTTAATCTCTTAATCCTGTTATCTTCGGAAGCTGAGGATGTACATCACCTCAGGACTATTGTGATAATTGTGTTAACTGTACCAATTGATTGTAAAATATGTGTGTTTGAACAATATGAAATCAGTGCACCTTGAAAAAGAACAGAGTAACAGCGATTTTTAGGGAACAAGGGAAGACAGCCATAAGGTCTGACTGCCTGAGGGGTTGGGCAAAAAACCCATATTTTTCTTCTTGCAGAGAGCCTATAAACAGATGTGCAAGTAGGAGAGATATCACTAAATTCTTTTCCTAGCAAGGAATATTAATATTAATACCCTGGAAAAGGAATGCATTCCTGGGGGGAGGTCTATAAATGGCCGCTCTGGGAATGTCTGTTGAGATAAGGACTGAGATATGCCCTGGTCTCCTCCAGTACCCTCAGGCTTACTAGGGAGAGGAAAAACTCTGCCCTGGTAAATTTGTGGTCAGACCAGTTCTCTGCTCTCGAACCCTGTTTTCTGTTGTTTAAGATGTTTATCAAGACAATATGTGCACTGCTGAACATAGACCCTTATCAGTGGTTCTGCTTTTTCCCTTTGTCCTGTTACCTCAGAAGCATGTGATCTTTGTTACACCCTTATTAGTAGTTCTGCTTTTTGCCCTTTGGAGCATGTGATCTTTGTACCTACTCCCTGTTCTTACACCCCCTCCCCTTTTGAAACCCTTAATAAAAACATCCTGGTCTGAGACTCAGGTGGGCATCACAGTCCTACCAATATGTGATGTTACCCCTGGTGGCCCAGCTGTAAAATTCCTTTCTTTGTACTGTCTCTCTTTCTCAGCTGGCCGACACTTATGGAAAATAGGAAGAACCTATGTTGAAATATTGGGGGCGGGTTCCCCCAATAATAAATTTCTTTTCTTTATAACTTTCTTTGCATAGCTAGGGACCATGGATAATCCACATGTTCCAAGGTCTTATCTAGACTTCAATGCTCCCAAATAAATTGAACAAGTTTTTAAAGTCAAATAAGCAGTTTGTGACCTGAAATCATTTAATAAACTTAATATCTGACCTGAAAAATTTAGACCAAATGTTTACATTTTTGAAGATATTTATATTTTACCAATAATCTTTAAAACTGTCTGTATTTCCCAAAGATTACTTAAGTCACATGGACCAAAAGGCATTACACTTTTTACTTTTCTGACAAAATATTTCATTTAAGATATTATTATTATATAAAGCAATTAATTAAAACTCTTTCATATATGAACATCACACAGATAATACGTATAAATACACAGACAAAAGATAAAGGATCATCCTCTAAGCCAAGAATTGTACCCTGAACCTGGGCTACCATTGTAAAAAGAGAAAGCATGGCCACATGGTTACAAGGGCAAGCTCCCAAGGACATACAAGACAAGAGGGAAACCTCATACAGTGTTTTCAGGGATCTGCAGCAAAGTTTGTAAGTGATCAGTTTGCTGGGCCATCTTGAAAAGTGGGCTTACAGGTGTCCTAAGCCCACATTCTATCACAAGGTACTCCTCTCCATTACAGAACACAGAAAGACACAAAAAGCACACCAAATTCACTGCAGCTTAAGACTAGCCTCGTAAGTCCTTTTTCCCATTAATTAAAATATTACAGGAAATAACCAGTGATTTTTTTTTCCATTTATTCAACCAGTTTATACAGAGAAAGAGAGAGAGAGAGAAAGAGAGATACTGAGTAAGAGGAAAGCATTGCCTGAGGCAGAGTGGGGAAGGCAAGGCACTCAGGACGGCCAGAGAAAAGACCCATCCATTGCAGCTGACACTGAAAAGTTCAGGCAGCTGCTTGTCAGTACAGTAGCAAAGGGATCTTTTCCAGCAGTCCCATTTATTGGGAGATCCCGCTCCCAATGTTTAACGTGGGTTCTTTTCTATTTCCTAGGTGTCGGCTGGTTTGAGAAATAAAGGGAAAGAGCTTAAGAGAGAGAAATTTAAAGCTGGATGTCCAGGGGAGACATCACATATTGGCAGGATCCATGATGTTCCCTGAGCTGTAAAACCAGCAAGTTTTTATTAGCGATTTTCAAAAGAGGAGGGAGTGCATGAATAGGGTGTGGGTTACAGAGATCACATACTTCACAAGGTAATAAAATATCACAAAACAAATGGAGGCAGGGCGAGGTCACAGGACCACCGGATGGGGCAAAATTAAAATTGCTAATGAAGTTTTGGGCACGCATTGTTGTTGATAACATCTTATCAGGAAACAGGGTTTGAGAGCAGATAACCTGTCTGACCAAAATTTATTAGGTGGGAATTTTCCTCTTCCTAATAAGCCTGGGAGCGCTACAGGAGACCGGGGCTTATTTCATCCCTTCGGCTTCGACCATAAAAGATGGCACACCTTGAGGGGGCTGTTCATAGGCCTACCCTCAGGGCACATTCTCTTTCTCAGGGATGTTCCTTGCTGAAAAAAAGAATTCAGTGATATTTCTCCTATTTGCTTTTGAAAGAGGAGAAATATAGCTCTGTTCCGTCTGGTTCACCGGCGGCCAGTTCAAAGTTACCTCTCTTGTTCCCTGAACATTGCTGTTATCCTGTTCTTTTTGCAAGATGCCCAGATTTCATGTTGTTCAAACACACATGCTCTACAAACAATTTGTGCAGTTAACACAATCATCACAGGGTCCTGAGGTGACATTCATCCTCCTCAGCTTAAGTGTCCATGAAATCTTCACAATTTATGTTCAGAGATTGCAGTAAATACAGGCATAATAAATTATAAAAGTATTAATTTGGGGAACTAATAAATGTCCATGAAATCTTCACAATTTATGTTCTTCTGCTGTGGCTTCAGCCGGTCCCTCCGTTGGGGGTCCCTGACTTCCTGCAACACCCATTAGCTCTCAAGTTTCGTCTTTTAGGGAGGAAAAAGCTCTCCATGTCCAATGGTCCTGTCCATGCCTAGTCCTGTCACCTATAACCATTATCAAGCAGTGCAGGGCAGATTAATTTGAAGAGAATAGCAGTTAACATCCCATAGTGCCAAACCTGTTCTTAGCTGAAAGGGACTTTACCAAGAGGGACCTCTAAACCCCTAAATTGGGCCTCTAACCCAAGGTCAGTCAAGCGTCCATGCCTTTTAAGAACAGTCTCTAACCTGCTCTGTCTTAGGAGAGACTCTAACTCCCCTAAGTTGGGCCTCTAACCCAATCCCATCCTTTACCTAGCTACTCCACCACTTATCCAAAGTTGGTCAATCAGTGCTGCAGTCTATTTCCTTTGGATAGGAGGGGTCTTCTCAGTATCATCCCTTTAAGGTTAGCCAGAAAGGTTTTACTGGAGCCCATCACTTACCAAAAGTTAAGTCATTGAGTCAGCAGTTTCGGCACTATTGTCGCTTCCATGGTTGCCAGAAAGATGTTACAGGAAAGGGGTATTGATCCAGACCCCCAGAGAGGGTTCTTGGATGTTGCACAAGAAAGAATTCAGGGCGAGTCCATAGAATAAAGTGAAAGCAAGTTTATTAAGACAGCAAAGGAATAAAGAATGGCTACTCCATAGAGCAGGGCCAACAACTGCTGGTTGCCCATTTTTATGGTTATTTCTTGATTACATGCTAAACAATGGGTGGATTATTCATGCCTCCCCTTTTTAGACCAATAGGGTGACTTCCTGATGTTGCCATGGCATTTGTAAACTGTCATGGCGCTGGTGGGAATGTAGTAGTGAGGATGACCAGAGGTCACTCTCGTGGCCATGTTGCTTTCAGTGGGTTTCAGCCGGCTTCTTTACTGCAAGCTGTTTTATCAGTAAGGACTTTATGACCTGTATCTTGTACCAATCTCCTATCTCATCCTGTGACTCAGAATGCCTCAGCAGGTCTCTGCCTCATTTTACTCAGCCCCTATTCAAGATGCAGTTGCCCTGGTTTACACACCTCTGACACAGGGATTGGGGGAAATGATAGAACTACATTCTCTTTTTCCTAAATATTGCTCTGCTTCTTGCTGCCTTTGGGTTTTGTCACTGGAGACTTACTTCATTGGGCCTTAAAGGATTTCTGGGTCTCAGGAGAGACCCCTGAAATGGGTGTCCCTAAGGTTTTTAAAAGTAAGCTATTAAGTAGGGCAAACTTGAACTCTTGAGGAAGAGGAGACATGAATGTTGACTGTGCTGAATGTGGAATGTGTGCTTTGAGGCCAGAGCATGGACTGTTGAAAAATATCCAAGGCTGCATATCTTAATTTCCACTGTTGCTTTCCTGGGACTCCATGCCATACAACTTTGTTTATTCTCCTCTTTGATCCCTCTGCACCAACAGTCTAGTGTAGTGCTTACCTGGTAATAACAGCTGTGCTCATGCTGTGATCTTTTATTAGGCTGTGCCTTTCTTAGGGGTAAGGATCTTATTCTTATCATCTTTTGGTGCTGCCCATTGCCTGGCATGAAAAAGGTGCTCAAAATATGTCTGTTTTCAAATGAATGGGGCTGAAATTTTTGCTAAGTAAGATTATATTGCATAAAAGTCTTGCAAGTAATGAAATAGATGTTTTAATTCAAATAAAACTATAAGAAAATACAGAAGGAGAATATATACATGGAACAGAAATGATTAAATATGTTTTATGTATATTACATGTTGAGATGTTGAAATTCACCTAAACCCTAAAAATCTGTGGAGAAGGGAGAAAAACACAAAGCATAGTAATTATATAACAAGTCGGATTGTGGGTAATCCAAAAAGCAGATCAGAAATTCAAGGATAAAGAATGTTCATGCCTTTGTTTAAAAACTCTTACACTGAGTCAGACAAACCATTAGTGGTATTTGGAAACAGATTTCTTTTTCACTTTGCAGAGGCTAGGGAGAGAATAAGTTTTATCCTCTCGCTGTGTTTATTTGAGTCCCATGCAAAATGACAGTGAAGTGTCAGCCATATTTTTCTCATGATATTCATTAAATTGCTTGTTCTGAGCTTCAGTGAACTGATTTTTCCAATCTCCCACAACTCCTGCAAAGAGTAATGCAGAGCATATTCAATGATATTTTCATAAACTTTGACTATTTTGGATTTAGATAATCTCATGCCTCTCAATACTTAGATTGCTTATATAGATATTAAAACATTGTCCTGCTGACATTGAAATGAGAAAAGAAGTCACAGGTATGATTACTCCATTTCATAGGTGAGGTATTTGTAAATAGCAAGTTTTGTGTTTCAGTAAAGCCTGAACTCTAGATCACAAGTTCCCTAATTATCTGCACTTCTCTACTGTACCAGCACTTTCTTAAACCTCAATACATCTAACATTCTATTCAAGTTAGTGAGACCTAATTTTCTTACCCTCTCTTCAGAGGTCACCGAATGACCACATTCTCAGAGTATCATATGCTTCTTCCATCTGTGCCTCTAGTTCAGGCAAAATTCTCAGTTGAACACAACTGAGAATTCTCCTTTCCTATCTAAATTCTCATTGTTGTAAACATATCATTAAATTAAAGTAATAGAATATGAAGGAATGGTAGGATTGGCTAACTTTGTTTTATACTTATGCAATAGAGTATTCAATTTTTTTTTGGCTTCAACAGCCAAAAATTGTCAGACAGCTGACAGCAAGCTATTTTTCTTCTATTTGCCCCATAGTATTGAATCTATTTAGGCACTTTGAGCTGTATAACGTAATTTTCATGTGTACTATGTAAATTTGCTTAATTGTCTATGAGTAATACCATCACATCACTTACCAGTTGGTTTAAAAGAAAACTAGGCTAATTGATTAAATTAGAGTGGATACTTCTCCAATAAGCCTTGGATTTTTGCTTACTTTTTTAAAAAAAGGTACTAGATAATTTTTTTAAAAGTTACCAAAATAAAGAGAATGAAACAAAATTTGTCTTCATTTAAGGAGCCAACCATTGGATAGTGGAGGGTGCTCAATGGGCTGGAGGCTGAATCCTGGTCTGGCTAGCCTCTGACAATGATGACTCATAGTCCTACCTTGGCCATTCTGTGAGATGACACAGACTGAGTAACACTCGAAGCGCCACCCTCTGACTCCTACGGCCAACAACATTTGCCACTATCTCCCAGAATATATTGGGAGGAACACTTGTTTCATGGAGATTAATAGGCTTTACTGGAGAAAGAGTTTTTGGTCACATACATTTTTGAAGCTTTGAGTTATGCAGAGTTAAACCAGTTTCCTTGCAGAAACTATAATATGCTTCAAAGGGTGTAGGGCAAGGTGTGTAGTGTCCCACACTTCTCTGATGGCGAAGCACATGCTCTCAGAATAAAGCTTTGAACAACTCACTTCAGGAAACACTGTAAACAGTGGTTTCAACTAGCTTGAACATGGGAAGACATTGATAAATTGATATTGTTTATTCTATTGTCAGAAGAAAGAGAAAGCAACTATACATCACCTTTTCTCAAGAATGGAGAGAGATTATGATTCATTTTAATTTCATTTATGTAGTTGGTCATGGGGTTCCTTTTCATTACATCAAATGACGTGTTATAGACAATTTTGTCTAAAATCTCTTCTTTTAGGTTCTTCCCAAGGAATTCCATTATCTTTCTAATTTCACGTTTTGGATCCTGTTGGGGAGAGTAGAAGAAGAGAGCTCTCTAACAAAGGAAAAAATATAACAACAGTCAAACCTTAAAGAATTATGGGAATAATGGTTAAAATATTTTAAACAATGTCAGTTTATGTTTAAAAGTAATTTTGAAATGCTTTGCTTATTAACATATGCAGATCTGTAAATGTCAATTCAACAAATATGGCAATCTTAAAGTGCAGTGATATGCAAACAAGTGTGTTTGTTCCTGTGCTGTAGCTGATGTTAAGGGGACATGCTGAGAACGGTTTCATCTGGGAAGTTTAATGTTTTACTGGGAAGTATAATATTTTACTCACTTTCATTGTTAGCGGATAAGAAGTTATTTGGGAAAAACATCACAAGACAGCTGAAAAATTCTGAAGAGAAAAGACACAAACTCTTGGGAGCTGTATCACCTGAGAAACTCAAGTACTCATCCTGGAAGACATAGGGCAAGATTATATTGCCTTTCTACTGCTGCAGCTGGTGGTCTCTTGAAAGGTCCACCTCCTGGCTGGAGGCCACGCAACTCAAGTCATTATAGCAACTCATAACAGAACAACCCTGCTCCAAAGAAGGAGAAAAAACAATAGCTAATTCCACTGCCCACATCACCCTGGCTAACCAGAAGTCTTGAGTCTGTCCGTGTGGCAACTTCATTGCTAGCATAACCAGCATTCAAGAAAACCAGTGCACTAAACAAAACTATGAACAAGGACTCCTACAGAGTTCATTTCACTCCCTTGCCACCTCCATCACAATAGGTGCTGGTATCCATTGCTGAGACACCTGAAGATGGATCACATCACAGGACTCTCTGCAGACACTCCCCAGTGTCAGCCCATAGCCTGGTAACTCTATTCGGTGGTTAGGCCCAGAAGGGCAATAACAATCACTGCAGTATGGCTCTCAGAAAGCCCTAATCTTAGAGGAAAAGCAGGGAGAGCACCACATCAAGGAGTTACCCTGTGGGACAAAAGAATCTGAACAACAGTCCTTGGATTCCAGATCTTTCCACTGAAAGAGTCTACCCAAATGAGAAGGAACCAGAAAAGTATTTCTGGTAGTATGACAAAACGAGGTTCTGTAACATCCCTAAAAGATCACACTAGTTCTCCAGCAATGAATCCAAACCAAGAAGAAATCTCTGAATTACCAGAAAAAGAATTCAGAAGATTGATTATTAAGCTACTCAAGAAGATACCAGAGAAAGATAAAAACCAATTTAAAGATATTTAAAAAATTAGAGGATATGAATGAAAAAGTCTCCAGAGAAATAGATATCATAGGGAAAAGACAATCAGAACTTCTGGAAATGAAAGACACACTTAGAGAAATGGAAAATATACTGGCAAATTTCAACAATAGAATTGAACAAGTAGAAAAAAGTAGTTCAGAACTTGAAGGCAAGGCTTTTGAATTAACCCCATTCAACAGAGACAAAAAAGACCCAAAAAATGAACAAAGCCTTCAAGAAATTTGGGATTATGTTAAACAAAAATAAGAATAATTGGTGTTCCTGAAGAAGAGAAATCTAACAGTTTGGAAAAGTTATTTAAGAGAATAATCGAGAAAAATTTCCCTGGTCTTGCTAGAGATCTGGACATCCAAATACAAGAAGCTCAAAGAATGCCCAGGAAATTCATTGTGAAAAAGATTTTCACCCAGGTACATAGTCATCAGGTTATCTAAAGTCCAGACAAAGTAACGATTTTTTTTTTTTTTTGATATGGTCTTTTGCTCTTGTCGCTCAGGCTAGAGTGCAATGAATGGCATGATCTTGGGTCATCGCAACCTACACCTCCCAGGTTCAAGCGATTCTCCTTCCTGCCTCAGCCTTCCAAGTAGCTGGGATTACAGGCATGCACCACCACGCCCCATTACTTTTGCATTTTTAGTAGAGATGGGGTTTCTCCATGTTGGTCAGGCTGGTCTTGAACTCCAAACCTCAGGTGATCCACCCGCCTTGGCCTCCCAAAGTGCTGGGATTACAGGCATGAGCCACCATGCCCGGCTAGAATCTTAAGAGCTGTGAATCAAAAACATCAGTTAACCTATATAGAAAAACCTATTGGATTAATGCAGATTTCTCAGCAGAAACCTTGCAAACCAGAAGGGATTGGGGTCCTACCTTTAGCCTCCTTAAACAATATAATTAACAGCCAAGAACTTTGTATCTAACAAAACTAGCTTTGTAATGAAGGAGAGATAAACTCTTTTTCAGACAAACAAATGCTCAGGGAATTCAGCGCTTGCAGAGTGCTGGCAAGCTCTGCAAGACATGCCAAAAGGAGTTCTAAATCTTGAAACAAAACCTTAAAATATGCAAAAATAGAACCTCCTTAAGGCATAAACCTCACAGGACCTATAAAACAATAACACAGTGAAAAAAGCCCAAAGTATTCAGGCAACAACTAGCATCATGAATAGAATGGCACCTCAAATCTCATTACAGACATTGAATGTAAATGACCTACAGGCTCCACTTACAAGATACAGAATGGCAGAATGGATAAAAATCCACCAACCACGTATCTCCTGTCTTCAAGAGACTCACCTAACACATAAAGACTCATATAAACTTAAGGTAAGGGGGTGGAGAAAGATAATCCATGAAAATGGAAACCAAAAGTGAGCAGGAGTAGCTATTCTTATATTGGACAAAACAGACTTTAAAGCAACAACAGTTAAAAAAGACAAAAGGGAAGATGGTCAAATAGGAACAGCTCTGGTCTACAGCTCCCAGTGAGATCGATGCAGAAGATGGGTGATTTCTGCATTTCCAACTGAGGTACCTGGTTCATCTCATGGGGACTGGTTGGACAGTGGGTGCAGCTCGCGGAGGGTGAGCTGAAGTAGGGCAGGGTGTCACCTCACCCAGGAAGTGCAAGGGGTCAGGGGATTTCCCTTTCCTAGCCATGGGAAGCCATGAGTGACTGTACCTGGAGGAGCGGTACACTCCTGCCCAAATGCTGCAATTTTCCCACTGTCTTTGCAACCGGCAGACCAGGAGATCTCCTCCTGTGCCTGGCTTGGCAGCTCCCACACTCATGGAGCCGTGTTTGCTGCTAGCGCAGCAGTCTGAGATTGACCTGGGATGTGGTAGCTTCGTGGGGGGAGGGGCATCCACCATTGATGAGGCTTGAGTAGATAATTCCATGCTCACAGTGTAAACAAAGTGGCAGGGAAGCTCGAACTGGGTGGAGCCCACCACAGCTCAGCAAGGCCTAATACCTCTCTAGATTCCACCTCTGTGGGTAGGGCATATCTGAACAAAAGGCAGCAGACAGCTTATCCAGACTTAAACATCCCTGTCTAACAGCTCTGAAGGAGGAGTGGATCTCCCAGCATGGTGTTCGAGCTCCAATAATGGACAGACTGCCTCCTCCTCAAGTGGGTCCCTGAGTCCCATGTAGCCTGACTGGGAGAAACCTCCCAGTAGGGGCCGACAGACACCTTATACAGGCAGGTGCCCCTCTGGGATGAAGCTTCCAGAAGAAGGATCAGGCAGCAATATTTGCTGTCCTTCAGCCTCCACTGGTGATACCTAGGCAAACAGGGTCTGGAGTGGACCTCCAGCAAACTTCAACAGACCTGCAGCTAAGGGGCCTGTTAGAAAATTCCAAAAACCAGAAGGCCTCTTCTCCTCCAAAGTATCACAGCTCCTCACTAGCAAGGGAAGAAAACTGGACAGAGAATGAGTTTGATGAGTTGAGAGAAGTAGGCTTCAGAAGGTGGGCAATAACAAACTTCTCCAAGCTAGAGGAGCATGTTCTAACCCATTGCAAGGAAGCTAAAATTCTTGAAAAAAGGTTAGATGAATGGCTAACTAGAATAAACAGTGCAGAAAAGAGCTTAAATGACCTGACGGAGCTGAAAACCACAGTACAAGAACTTGGTGAAGCATACACAAGCTTCAGTAGCCAATTTGATCAAATGGAAGAAAGGATATCAGTGATTGAAGATCAAATGGAATAAAGTGAGAAGACAAGATTAGAGAAAAAAGAGTGAAAAGAAATGAACAAAGCCTCCAAGAAATATGGGACTATGTGAAAAGACCAAGTCCACGTTTGCTTGGTGTACCTGAAAGTGACCGGGAGAATGGAACCAAGTTAGAAAACACTCTTCAGGATATTATCCAGGAGAACTTCCCCAGTGAAGGAGAAATAAAATCCTTTACAGACAAGGAAATGCTGAGAGATTTTGTCATCACTAGGCTGGCCTTACAAGAGCTCCTGAAGTAAGCAGTAAACATGGATAGGAACAACCGGTACCAGCCACTGAAAAAACATGCCAGATTATAAAGACCATTGTTGCTATGAAGAAACTGCATCAATTAACAGGCAAAATAATCAGCTAGCATCATAATGACAGGATCAAATTCACACATAAAAATATGAACCTTAAATGTAAATGGGCTAAATGCCCCAGTTAAAAGACACAGACTGGCAAACTGGATAAAGAGTCAAGACTCATTGCTGTGCTATATTCAGGAGACCCATCTCATGTGCAAAGACACACATAGGCTCAAAATAAAGGGATGGAGGAATATTTACCAAGCAAATGGAAAGCAAAAAAAATGCAGGGCATTGCAATCCTGGTCTCTGATAAAACATACTTTAAGCCATCAAAGATCAAAAGAGACAAAGAAGGCCATTACATAATGGTAAATGGATCAATTCAACAAGAAGAGCTAACTATCCT
Organism: Papio anubis; assembly: GCF_008728515.1. NCBI lineage: Eukaryota > Metazoa > Chordata > Mammalia > Primates > Cercopithecidae > Papio > Papio anubis. The sequence goes on from NC_044989.1 coordinate 94,634,489, forward strand.
AAACATATATGCACCCAATACAGGAGCACCCAGGTTCATAAAGCAAGTTCTTACAGACCTACAAAGAGACTTACACTCCCACACAATAATAATGGGAGACTTTAACACCCCACTGTCAATATTGGACAGATCAACAAGACACAAAATTGACAAGGATATCCAGGACTTGAATGCAGCTCTGGACCAAGCAGACCTAAGAGACATCTACACAACTCTCCACCCCAAATCAGCAGAATATACATTCTTCTCAGCATCACATCACACTTATTCTAAAATTGAGCACATAATTGGAAGTAAAACATTCCTCAGCAAATGTAAAAGAACAGAAATCACAACAAACTGTCTCTTAGACCACAGTGCAATCAAATTAGAACTCAGGATTAAGAAACTCACTCAAAACTGCACAACTACATGGAAACTGAACAACCTGCTCCTAAATGACTACTGGGTAAATAACAAAATAAAGGCAAAAGTAAAGCTGTTCTTTGAAACCAATGAGAACAAAAACACAACGTACCAGAATCTCGGACACATTTAAAGCAGTGTATAGAGGGAAATTTATAGTGCACTAAATGCCCATAAGAAAAAGCAGGAGAGATATAAATTTGACACCCTAACATTACAATTGAAAGAACTAGAGAAGCAAGAGCAAACAAATTCGAAAGCTAACAGAAGACAAGAAATAACTAAGATCAGAGCAGAACTGAAGGAGATAGAGGCACAAAACCCTTCAAAAAAATCAATGAATCCAGGAGCTGGTTTTTTGAAAAGATCAACAAAATAGACCAATTGCAAGAGTAATAAAGAAGAAAAGAGAGAAGAATCAAATAGACGCAATAAAAAATGATAAAGGGGATATCACCACCAATCCCACAGAAATACAAACTGCTGTCAGAGAATACTATAAACACCACTATGCAAATAAACTAGAAAATCTAGAAGAAATAGACAAATTCCCGGATACACACACCCTTCCAAGACTAAACCGGGAAGAAGGTGAATCTCTGAATAGACCAATAACAGGTTCTGAAATTGAGGCAATAATTAATAGTCTACCAACCAAAAAAAGTCCAGAACCAGACAGATTCACTGCTGAATTCTACCAGAGGTACAAAGAGGAGCTGGTACTATTCCTTCTGAAACTATTCGACCAATGGAAAAAGAGGGAATCCTCCCTAACTCATTTTATGAGGCCATTATCATCCTGATACCAAAGCCTGGCAGAGACACAACAAAATAAGAGAATTTTAGGCCAATATCTCTGATGAACATTGATGCAAAAATCCTCAATAAAATACTGGCAAACCAAATCCAGCAGCACATCAAAAAGCTTATCCACCATGATCAAGTCGGCTTCATCCCTGGGCTGCAAGGCTGGTTCCACATATGCAAATGAATAAATGTAATCCATCACATAAACGGAACCAATGACAAAATCCACATGATTATCTCAATAGATGCAGAAAAGGCCTTTGACAAAATTTAATAGCCTTTTGTGCTAAAAACTCCCAAAAAACTAGGTATTGATGCAATGTATCTCAACATAATAAGAGCTATTTATGACAAGCCCACAGCCAATATCATACTGAATGGGCAAAAACTGGAAGCATTCCCTTTGAAAACTGGCACAAGACAAGGATGCCCTCTCTCACCACTCCTATTCAACATAGTATTGGAAGTTCTGCCCAGGGCAATCAGGCAAGAGAAAGCAATAAATGGCATTCAAATAGGAAGAAAGGAAGTTAAATTGTCTCTGTTTGCAGATGACATGATTGTATATTTAGAAAACCCCATCATCTCAGCCCCAAATCTCTTCAGGCTGATAGGCAACTTCAGCAAAGTCTCAGGATACAAAATCAATGTGCAAAAATCACAAGCATTCCTATACACCAATAACAGACAAACAGAGAGCCAAATCATGAGTGAACTCCCATTCACAATTGCTTCAAAGAGAATAAAATACCTAGGAATACAACTTACAAGGGATGTGAAGGACGTCTTCAAGGAAAACTACAAACCACTGCTCAACAAAATAAAAGAGGACACAAACAAATGGAAGAACATTCCATGCTGATGTATAGGAAGAACTAATCTCGTGAAAATGGCCTTATTGCCCAAAGTAATTTATAGATTCAATGCTATTCCCATCAAACTACTACTGACTTTTTTCACAGAATTGGAAAAAAAACTACTTTAAACTTCATATGGAACCAAAAAAGAGCCTGTATAGCCAAGACAATCCTTCACAAGAAGAACAAAGCTGGAGGCATCACGCGACCTGACTTCAAACTTTACTACAAGGCTAAAGTAACCAATACATCATGGTACTGGTACCAAAATAGATATAGAGACCAATGGAACCTAACGGAGGGCTCAGAAATAACATCACACATCTGCCACCATCTGATCTTTGACAAACTTGACACACACAAGCAATGGGGAAAAGATTCCCTATTTAATAAATGCTGTTGGGAAAACTGGCTAGCCATATGCAGAAAACTGAAACTAGACCCCTTCCTTACACCTTATACAAAAGTCAACTCAAGATGGATCAAAGACTTAAACATAAGACCTAGGACCATAAAAATCCTAGAAGAAAACCAGGCCAATACCATTCAGGACATAGGCATGGACAAAGCCTTCATATCTAAAACACCAAAAGCAATGACAACAAAAGCCAAAATTGGCACATGGGATCTAATTAAACTAAAGAGCTTCTGCACAGCAAAAGAAACTATCATCAGAGTGAGCAGGCAACCCACAGAATGGGAGAAAATTTTTGCAATCTATTGATCTGACAAAGGGCTAATATCCAGAATCTACAAATAACTTAAAAAAAATTTTATAAGGAAAAAGCAAACAACCCCATCAAAAAATGGGCAAAGGATATGAACAGACACTTCTCAAAAGAAGGCATTTCTGCAGTCAACAGACATATGAAAAAGTGCTCATCATCACTGGTCATTAGAGAAATGCAAATCAAAACCACAATGAGATACCATCTCGTGCCAGTTAGAATGGCCATCATTACAAAGTCAGGAAACAACAGATGCTGGAGAGGTTGTGGAAAAACAGGAACACTTTTACACTGTTGGTGGAAGTGTAAATTAGTTCAACTATTGTGGAAGACAGTGTGGCGATTCCTCAAGGATCTAGAACTAGCAATCACATTACTGGGAATATACCCAAAGGATTATATCATTCTATGATAAATACACATGCATACATGTGTTTATTGTGGCACTATTCCAATAGCAAAGACTTGGAACCAACCCAAATGTCCATCAGTGATCGAATGGATTAAGAAAATGTGGCACATATACACCATGGAATCCTATGCAGCCATAAAAAAGAATGAGTTCATGTCTTTTGCAGGGACATGGATAAAGCCGGAAACCATCATTCGCAGCAAACTATCACAAGATCAAAAAACCAAACACTGCCTATTCTCATTCATAAGTGGGAGTTGAACAATGAGAACACATGAGACACAGGGAGGGGATCATCACACACTAGGGCCCGTGGGTGTGGGGGCTTGGGGAGGGATAACATCAGGAGAAATACCTAATGTAGGTGATGGGTTGATGGGTGCAGCAAACCACCATGGCACATGTATTTCTATGTAACAAAACTGCATGTTCTGCATATGTAACCCAGAAGTTAAAGTATGATAATAATAAAAGAAGACAAAAGGGACAGTATACAATCATGAAAGGACTAGCCAAATAGGAAAATATCACAAACCTAAATATATATGCACCTAACACTGGAGCTCCCAATTTTATAAAGCAATCACTACTGGACCTGAGAAATGAGATAAATGGCAACACAATAGTAGCGGGGGACTTCAATACTCCACTGACAGCACTAGACAGGTCATCAAGACAGAAAATCAACAAACAAACAATGGATTTAAACTATATCCTAGAACAAATAGACTTAACAGACATTTACAGGACATTCTATGCAACAACTGCAGAATATAAATTCTTTTTATCAGCACATGAAACATTCTCCAAGACAGACCTTGTAATAGGCCACAAAATAAGCCTCAATAAATTTAAGAAAACTGAAATCATATCAATCTCTCAGACCAAGTGGAATAAAACTGGAAATTAACTTCTAAAGGAATCCGCAAAGCTATACGAATACATGGAAATTAAATACTCTTTTCTTGAATGATCCTTGGGTCAACAATGAAATCAAGATGGAAATTAAAAAATTATTTGAATAAAATGGTAATAGTGACACGACCAACCAAAACCTCTGGTATACAGCCAAAGTGGAGCTAAGAGGAAAGTTCATAGTATCAAATGCGTACATCAAAATGTCTGAAAGAGCACAAATAGAAAATGTAAACTCACACCTCAAGGAACTAGAGAAAACAGAACAAACCAAATCCAAACCCAGGAGAAGAAAAGAAATGACCAAGATCAGGGCAGAACTAAATGATATTAAAACAAAAAAGATAAATGAAACAAAAAGCTCATTCTTTGAAACGATAAAATCAATAGACCATTAGTGAGATTAATCAAGAAAAGAGAGAAGATCAAAATAAGCTCAATTAGAAAATGGGAGATATTGCCGGGCGCGGTGGCTCAAGCCTGTAATCCCAGCACTTTGGGAGGCTGAGACGGGTGGATCACGAGGTCAGGAGATCGAGACCATCCTGGCTGACACGGTGAAACCCCGTCTCTACTAAAAAATACGAAAACTTAGCCGGGCGAGGTGGCGGGCGCCTGTAGTCCCAGCTACTTGGGAGGCTGAGGCAGGAGAATGTCATAAACCCGGGAGGTGGAGCTTGCAGTGAGCTGAGATCCGGCCACTGCACTCCAGCCTGGGCGACAGAGCGAGACTCCGTCTCAAAAAAAAAAAAAAAAAAAAGAAAAAAAGAAAATGGGAGATATTACAACCAATATCACAAAAATAGAAAAGATCATTTAAGACTACTATGAACACCTTTAAGCACACAAACTAGCAAACCTAGAAGAGATGGATAAGTTCCTGGAAGTATATAACTCTCCTAGATTAAACCAGGAAGAAATAGAAACTCTGAGCAGACCAATAGCAAGTAGTGACATTGAAACAGTATTAAAAAATTGCCAACAAAAAAGTCTAGGAACAGATGAATTAAAAGCTGAATTCTATGAGACATTCAAAGAAGAATTGGCACCAATCTTATTGAAACTATTCGAAAGATAGAGAAAGAGGCAGTCCTCCCTAAATGACTCCGTGAAGTCAGTATTATCCTAATATAAAAGCCAGGAAAGGACATAACAAAAAAAATTACAGACCAATATCCCTCGTGAACATAGATGCAAAAATATTCAACAAAATACTAGCTAACTGAATCCCACAGGATATCAAAAAGATAATACACCATGATCAAGTGGGGTTCATACCAGGGAGGCAGAGCTGGTTTAGCACATGCAAGTGAATAAATGTGATACACCACATAAACAGAAGTAAAAACAAAAATCATACGATCATCTCAATAGATTCAGGAAAAGCCTTTGACAAAATCCAGTACCCCTTTATGATCAAAACCCTCAGCAAAATCAGCATTGAAGGGATGTACCTTAAGATAGTAAAAGCCATCTAGGACAAGCCCACAGTCAGCGTTATACTGAATAGGGGAAAGATGAAAGTATTTTTCCTGAGAACTGGAAGAAGATAAGGTTGCCCACTTTCACCACTTCTATTCAACATAGTACTGGAAGTCCTAGCCAGACAAGAGAAAGAAATAAAGGGCATCCAAATTGGTAAAGAGGAAGTCAAAATGTTGCTGTTTTCCAGTAACATGACTGCATACCTAGAAAACCCTAAAGACTCATCCAAAAAGCTCCTAGATCTGATGAATGAATTCAGTAAAGTTTCAGGATACAAAATCAATGTACACAAATTAGTAGCACTGCTATACACCAACAGTGACCAAGCTAAGAATCAAATCAAGAACTCAACCCCCTTTACAATAGCTGCAAAAAATAAAATACTTAGTAATATGCCTAATTAAAGAGGTGAAATACTCTACAAGGAAAACTACAAAAAACTTGTGAAAGAAATCATAGATGACACAAACAAATAGAAGCACACCCCATGCTGATGGATGGGTAGGATCAATATTGTGAAAATGACCATACTGCCAAAAGCAATCTATAAATTCAATGCAATTCCCATCAAAATACCATCTTTTTTTTTTTTTTTTTTAGACAGAGTCTCACTCTTGTCTAGGCTGGAGTGCAATGGTGTGATCTTGGCTCACCGCAACCTCCACCTCCTGGGTTCAAGTGATTCTCCTGCCTCAGCCTCTTGAGTAGCTGGGATTACAGGCATGTGCCACCATGGCCAGCTAATTTTGTATTTTTAGTAGAGATGGGGTTTCACCATGTTGACCAGGTTGGTCTTGAACTCCTGACCCGCCTTGGCCTCCCAAAGTGTTGGGATTATAGGCATGAGTGTCTGTGCCCAACTGTCATTATTTTATACAGAACTAGAAAAAAACAATTGTAAAACTTATATGGAACAAAAAAGGAGCTTGCATAGCCAAAGCAAGCCTAAGCAAAAAGAACATATCTGGAGACATCACATTACCCAACTTTAAACTATACTACAAATCTATAGTTACCAAAACAGCACGGTACTTGTATAAAAACAGGCACATAGACCAATGGAACAGAATAGAAAACTCAGAAATAAAGTGAAATACTTACAGCCAACTGGCCTTTGACAAGGCAAACAAAAACATAAAGTGGGGAAAGGACATCCTATTCAACAAATGGTGCTGGGATAATTGGCAAGCCACATATAGAAGAATGAAACTGGATTCTCATTTTTAACCTTATACAAAAATCAACTCACGATGGATCAAAGACTTAAATCTAAGACCTGAAACCATAAAAGTTCTAGAAGATAACATTGGAAAATCTCTTCTAGACATTGGCCTAGGCAAAGAGTTTATGGCCAAGACACCCTAGAAGCAAACACAACAAAAACAAAGATAAATAGACGGGAATTAATTAAACTAAAAAGCTTCTGCACAGCAAAAGAAATAATCAGCAGAGTTAACAGACAACCCACAGCGTGGGAGAAAATATTAACAAACTATGCATCTGATACAGGAGTAATATCCAGAATTGACAAGGAACTCAAAGAAATCAACAAGAAGAAACAAACCCATCAAAAAGTGGTCTAAGGACATGAATAGACAATTCTCAAAATAAGATATACACATGGCCAACCAACATATGAAAATGCACATCACTAATTATTAGGAAAATGCAAATCAAAATTACAATGTGATACCACCTTATTCCTGCAAGAATGACCATGATTAAAAAATTAAAAAATGATAGATGTTGGCATGGATATGGTAAAAAGGAAATAGTTTTACACTGCTGGTGTGAATGTAAACTAGTACAACCACTATGGAAGACAGTATGGGGAGTCCTTAAAGAACTAAAAGTAGAGCTACCACTTGATCCAGCAAACTAGTAAAACTCTACTGGATATCTACCCAGAGGAAATGAAGTCATTATATGAAAAAGACACTTGCACATGCATGTTTATAACAGCACAATTTGCAACTGCAAAAATATGGAAAAGGCCTAAATGCTTATCAACCAATGAGTGGATAATGTGATGTATATATCATGGACTACTACTCAGCTATAAACAGAAATGAAGTAATGGTATTCACAGCAACCTGGATGCAGTTGGTGACAATATTATTCCTTTTTATTTATTTATTTATTTATATTTTGAGACAGAGTCTCACTCTGTTGCCCAGGCTGGAATGCAGTGGCGCAATTTTGGCTCGCTGCAAGTTCCACCTCCCGGGGTTCACACCATTCTCTTGCCTCAACTTCCTGAGTAGCTGGGACTACAGTCGCCCACCACCACGCCTGGCTAATTTTTTGTATTTTTTGTAGAGACAAGGTTTCACAGTGCTAGCCAGGATGATCTCAATCTCCTGTCTTCGTGATCTGCCCGCCTCAGGCTCTGAAAGTGCTGGGATTACAGGCGTGAGCCACTGCACCCGGCCTGGAGACCATTAGAAGTAACTCAGGAATGAAAAACCAAACATGGTGTGTTCTCACTTATAAGTGGGAGCTAAACTATGAGGATGCAAAGGCATAAGAATGATATAAAGGACTATGGGCACTTGGGCAGAAGTGTGGGAGGAGGTGAGGGATAGAAGATTACACATTGGGTGCAGTGTACCCTGCTTGGGTGATGGGTGCACCAAAATCTCAGAAATCACACACAGAGAACTTATGCATGTAACAACACACATGTTTCCCCAAAACGATTGAAATAATAATAGTAATAAGTAAATAAAAAAAGAAGGTACTTGGGAGAAGAGGTGGGTATCTTTCAAAATAAGCAAGCTGTATTTCCTCCTTCTGATTGGAGAAACAAAAATATACGGCATCCTCACTGCTCTGGCATGGCACAAAAGCAGCATGGTGCCGTTTTGTCTCTGTTGCTGCTTTTGATGTCTCCTGACTCTACATCTGAGCTTATTCCTGACTGTGGGCCTCCTGGGAAGACCTCTTGGCAGATAGACCTCACAAAAGCCCCTTACTCTCTGAGATAAGTTCCCACCTCATCCAGAAGTGAAGAGGAGGGGTTCAGTTTGGTGTGAGAGTCACCCGGTTTGGAGATCTCCAGGCTCGCCTTGCAGGCCTCCTCTCTCCTCACTAGCAGTTCTGTCTCATGTCTGTCCTTCTTGCCTAGCTTGCCCAGCCCGTGCTGCTCCTTTGCTCCCTGGCACAGACACAGGGCTGGGGGAGGTGAGGGCTGTGCTAGCACCTACAAAGCTGTATAGAGCAAGGACAAACAGAAAGAGGAACTTTGACATTACCTGAATAGATAGAAGGAAAGAAGCCAGGATTCTGTCTACCCAGAGGGGAAAGAGGAAATAGAAGCCATGGTCAGTGAAGGACACAAGTTGGTTATTGAACCCAGTCCTAAATCAAGGCTTGGAGACCAGTCAGGAACACTGTGCCATAATTATTTATTTTACATAGAAACTTATGAGACAGATTTGAATCAGGAATTGCACATGCAAAAGATGTTGCTGATGAAGATCTTTTGTTTAAAATGACAAAATTTTAGTATTTTAAGAAAGCATACAAATCAAATCAGCTATATTCTTCCTCACTAGTTATTTCCTGTTAGGGTTCTTAATTCTTTTCCTCAGAAGTCAGAGCAAGTTATGGTGGGAGGTAGAGATTTTGGAAGGAGGAATCTAGAGACCTAGAGAGGAAGAAAACTGGCTCAAAAAGGACACGTCTTCTATGCTTTTGGATGAGGTAGGAATCGACTCCAGAGTGAAGTGAGACTGCAGGAGAAAGCAGGCTGCCTACTATGGAAAACCATATATAAGGTATTTTGTGTGGAATTTCGTATGCTACATGGCGAGGTGGTTGGAGAAGTTGGAGTTGACATGCAAAATATTTTACATAGATAAACTTTCAAGTATGACTTGCCTTCTTTTCTGTCATGGAACTCTAACTCTGAGACAAAATACTGTGAAATTAAAATTCAAATATTATTCTTACTTTCATCATATCTTCATAGAAAAGATAAAGAATGGGGTGGCTGTCTTTCTTCTTCCACCAGCCTTTCACATGGTCGAACCAGGACCCCCATATCACTGAAAGAAAGACACATACATATGTGGGCCATGGGAAGCTGATAGTAGAGAAACCCAGGGAAAAACTAAGCTGTTTCCATAAGATACAAATGGAAGATGTGATCAGGAGAACTTACTTATCACACTTCCTGTCTCTGTTTCAGCACAACTTTTCTTCCTTTTGGAAGCTGGCAAGATTACTATCTTAGTCTCCAGAACCTGTTAGGCTTGAATCTTAGCTTTGACCCTTAGAGCTGCATGACCCTGGGCAAGTTACTTAACCTCTCCGAGTCTGTGCTTTTTAAAAACAATCTTCTGAAAGGAGGTTAGTAATAGTAACTGTCTTGTAAGGTAATGTTTGTATAAATGTATTCTGTAACATCTACTGTGTGCTCAGCACTGTCCTAGGTATTAGAGACAGAGCAGTGCACACAAGCTAGTCAGAAAGCCCTGCTTTTGGAAGTACATTTTATGGGGGAGACAAAAGAGATAGATGTGAAATATGCAGAATGCTAGAACACAGTGTGTGCTTAGCAAAACAAATCACCCAAATAACAAAACAAATACCCAGGGAAGGAGAGGGAAAACTTTGATAGTACATAGGAGGCTGACAGGTAGGTAGGCTGGTCAGAAGAAGGGATTATTGAGCACAACCCTGAAAAAAGGGAAAGGAGGAGCCCTGCTGGGCAGAGAGTACAGCCAGGGGAGGCACTGGGTAGGAGGTTCTGGGTGTGCCTGGGGGACCAGGACAGAGTGAGTGAGGCCAGGGGAGTGGGGAGAGATGCAAGAAGTGTGAGGCCTGGCCCTGTGGGCCTGTGCGATGCCCTAAGTACTCTGACTTTACTCTGAGTGAGATGGGATGCCAGTTGTGGGCTTCCGATATAGGAGTTGCATGATCTGACTTCCTTTTTAGTAGAATCTCTCTGGTTTCTCTGTTGAGAGTAGAGTGTAGGTTGGCAAGGGCAAAAGTGGGGGCAGAGGCTGTTTCGTTCATCCAGGGAAAATCTGATGATACTTTGGCCCAAACTAAGTCCAGAATCTGACCGATCCTCGCACTTCCGGAAGTGTGCAATCTAATCACACTTAGCGTTGACAGATTTTCTTGTGGGGTTTTTCTTTCGGGGGCTGGATGGGGTATATGAGAAACAAAAAGGCTCAAGATAAGATCAAGATTTTAGGCCTGAGTAATTTAAGGGACAGAGTCACAATTAACAAGAAGGAGAGGCTGAAGGAAAAGCAGGTTCTGCAGGAGAGGTAGGAATTAAGATTTGGACACATGAAGTCTAAGATGCCCCGTAAACATCCCGGTGGAATGTTGGTAAGGCAGCTGGGTCTATGCACCTGGAGCCCACAGCCAAGGCCAGGACTAGTGCAAATCTTGGAGTCATCAGCAGACAGGTGACATCTGAAACCACAAAGTGAGTGATATTGAGCAAGGAATGATGTAGGTAGAAGAGAGAAAGGAGCCAACTGTAGACATCTGGGAGATAAAGAGAAACCAGCAAAGGAGATGGGAAGGAACAGAGACGTGGGAGGAATGTCAGGGGAGGCTGGGGTCCTGGGAGCCAATAAGAAATCATTTCAAGGAAGAGAGAGTGTGACCAATTGCGTTAGATGATGTTGATGGATTAAATGAGATGAGGACAGAGTATTGATCATTGGGTTTAGTGATGTGGAAGTCATGGTGACCCTGGCAGAACAGGTTTGGTGGTGTTGGGAGAGAAACTGAGGATAATAGTGTAAGCCAGTGCTACAAGGTGTTTGCAGTAAATGGAGGGAAAGATGGGGGAGGTAACTGGGGTTGGGGAGGTAGGGTCGACAGAGTGGTTTTTAAATGTTATTTTATTTTAAGGTGGGAGAAATAATAGTATGGGCCAATGCTAAGACGTATAAAAGCATTAGTCTGGTAGTGCCTGGGACACAGTATAATAGTAAGTGTCTGACACATAGTAGCTACTCAACAAAAGTCATTTGAAAATTTAAGTAAAAAATTCAGTAATATTTTCCCCTTTCTTCTATTATATTATCCTTTCTCCCAAAATTTGCCTTTCTTATGTTTCATTCACACAGCGTAAAGATTAGGTAGGATGTGTCTAAAAGTCTCTTTGATACTAGGATGTCTAAGAGCACTTCGGTCCCACTCCCAGTGATAGCTTCCAATCATTAGGGAGTATCTATTCAACCCCTTTCTCTCTTCTGGCATGCAATGTAGTCATAGGGTGACCAGACATTCTATTCTGTATAGGGCTGTGTCAGTTTAATTACTGAGAATCCTGTGCTGCAGGAACCTGCTTAGGTCAGGGCAAGCTGTATGGGTAGATGACCGAGACATAGGGCCAGTCTATCTGCACTTTGGCAGAAAGCACTTGTGCTACTCCAGCTGGGTGAAATGCCTCAGCATGGCACTCCCCCTCATAAATAGGGGGAACTGCTACTGTTCTACTTCTTATTCTTGATTCCTTCTACCCATGTTCCATGCTATTGGCCCTGAAGATGCTTCTTCAGGAGTTTCTCTCTCTCTGTCTCTCTCTCTCTCTTTCTCTCTCTCTCTGTGTGTGTGTGTGTAGAGGAGTAGCCCTAAGGCTGTGTTTGACGTCAGTGCTTCTCTTCTCTGGTGTGCAACTTGCCTGATGCAGGGCAAGGAGTTGGAACTATCCTCTCAGCTCTCTGATTTAGGAACAGTCGTCTACATCAGCCCAGTCCTGGCCCTGCACAAGCCCAATGTCTCAACTTGTCAATGAGGTCACTTTCTTAGGGATCACTCTTTGTCCAAAGACGTTCTGACATCATTGTTAGAACACCTACAAGGAAATTTACTGTAGAAATTCAACCAGTGAAACTACCTTGGGGTACAATGGATCATTTTCAAAGTATATCTCATAAGGAAAAGACTATAATAATAATAATAATAATAATAATAATTTTTGTCATTTAAGGTTATGAAAGTCAAATGGCAATCAAAGGTATCATATTTTCCTGCATTACTGGTGGTTTGTTACTAATGGAAAGGACTACTTTATTACATTTATTTATAATTATTTTAGAGAAAAAAATATAAGTGACAAGGCAGTTGTTTCTCCATAGGACTATATAAATAATTAGCAAAGGTGTTTCAGTTTTAAATTTTGAACTTGAATAATAAAAAGTGCTTTGGTGCAAATATTTAGGTTTTAATCATGCAAAGTTGTCAATTCAACTTCATGGTGCAAACCAGTTTGATGTTACATTTATATTGTACTTCCCCAAAAGTATAACCTTGTAAAGCTTCCTTAAATTACCATTTTTGAAAACTTTTGAGAAATCTTTTAATTATGGAAGTATTCAAATATATGCAAGAGTAGAGGAAATAGTGTAATGAATTTCCATGAACCAATTATCCAGCTTCAATAATTTCATCACCTTTTCATACTCTTTAGGCTTCTTTAGGAGAACAGTTGATGTATTAAAAGATATAGCAGCATTTGAGACTTAGAAAAACATCAAGAAACTTGTGAAGACTCAGTTTTGACACTGGAAGCATACTGAAAGATCATACATTTTTGCACGTGACAGTTTGTGAGCCTGCAGTGTCAGGGGCCACCACTGCACCACCAATTCAAATGATGGTTGTGATTGGAAAACTTGCATGCACACTAAACCTTTTCTTTCTTTCCAGTTGAACATGTAGGCAATTGGACATGGTTACCAGCCAGTCAAGACTTCAACTGCCAAGCACACAGGGTTTGAGCTTAATCAAACCTGCCTATGTTCAAATTCTAGCCACTGCTCTCGCTAACAGGGTAATCATAGGCAAGTTACTCAAACTCACTGAGCCTCAGTTTCATCACCTACAAATGATGAATATACTTACCAAGCTTATGAGGTTGTTCTAAAGATTAAACAAGTTAATGCATTTAAAACATTTAACATAGGCTTAGAGTTGGGACCTTCTCTTATAGCTGGCTTGCCTGTAATACTGGTTTGACTTCCTTCAGAGGATATATTGCAATTGGAAGCAAATCCACTGACCACAGATTACAGCCAGGGCTATGCCACATCTCTCAGGATATGGCCTCTAGTCCTTCCCTCCAAGAAAATCTGAGCCCCTTCTATGGATGAATTTTGTTTCCCAAGAAGGATAATTTGATGGGGGAAAACTTATCCTCTGCAGATATAGGTGAAGGCTGGTTTCATGCACTTGGCTCACCATTGCCTGCCAGGAATGTTTCGAAGTACTCATCCCAGCTTCCTGGGTCAGGGAGTGCTTTGTTCATCCTTTGAAAATGGTAGTAGGACACCAGATTATCCTTGGGATTTCTGGCCACATAGATTATCTAAAGTAATGAGAAGAAACAAAATAAACGATAGGACAAGTTAGAAATTGGGCATTCAGTGTGCAGAGCATATGTGTTCTGGTAACCATGTCCTAAAGGTCATGAATGCATCTTTGTTCTCTTCCACTCATCATCCAGCAGCCAGAATGATCTTATAAAAATGCAAATCAGATGATGTTGCTTCCTTGTGCAAAACTTCTCAATTTCTGTACGTTGTTCTTATGATTAAGTTCAAAGTTCTCAACCTGGTGGTCAGGGTCTGTGTATTCTCACCCTCTGATTCCCTTTGCTCATTCTTTCCCAGTCACACTTACCTTCCCTTCTTCTGTGGTAGTGCTGATTTCATGGTTGTCCTATAATGTTTCTGGTTGTCCTTCTTTAGTGTGTCCAGCTCTGCCATTTTGCTCTTAAATCAGAGTGTCTTAAAATGATGACCTTCAAGAGGTCTGTCCCTCTCTCTAAAAGTGTATGCAAAATTTTTTTATAGATGTGCACTTTGTCAGGAGTGGAGTCACAACTTTCTGTAGATTCTCGATGGAGTTTATGATCACTAAAAGTTTGAAATCTTTAAATGTTGGCCTTCTTTAGTGCTCTACCTAGGGCCTACTTTTATTTTCACTATATTTTTTTTTTTTTTTTTTTTTTGTTATCTGTTTCTATTGCGATAAATTTCATATGTTTATGACTCACAAATTTGTTTCTAGTACATGTCTGTCTCCTGAGCTAGAGACTCATGTATCTGTATCCCTACCTGAATGTTCTGCATGCATTTTAGACTCGATGGGTTCGAAATTCAATCCATCTTCACACAAACTAACTGCTTCTCTTTTATGATCTCTTTCCATTAATGGTACCACCATCAACAGTTACAATGACAAAACGATATGAGATGCTTCTTTTTCCATGTCTTCTATAGCCAGTCCTTGAGAGATCTTGTAAATTCTGTCTGTTGTTACATTTGGTATTCATTTTCTCACTGCCTCTGCCTTAACCCAAGCCTTTTAAATTCTTTTCCTGGACTATTGCCACCATCTCCTCACTGATATCCTGTTTTCAGTCTTGCCCCAGTTGTGTTCACCCCTCCACACCACCACATCCCCCAGGGGAGCTTTCTAAAATGTAAATGGGATCATGTCACTTCTTTGTTCACTTCACATTCTTCAGTGGGATCCAAGTAGCCTACAGGTTAAGTCCAAACATCTTAGCAGGCAAGGCTGTGCAACAGGGTATCTCTGGCTCCTTTCCACCTCTCATGCCTCTTTTCTGGCCTTGGACCTATTTTCTTAAGTTTTGGCTTCTGCTCTTTCAGTAACATGGAATGTCCTTCCCTCTCTTATCACTTAACAAATTTATGTCTGTTCCTCATGCCCTGACTCCTCTGTCACTTTTGTTGACCCTCCTTGTCAAGAAGTTTTGTACTCCCCACTTACTGCTCCCATGACACCTTTCCTGGTTCTTAATCTCTCATTGATAAGGGTGGGCTCAATATATACCCACTTTGAGAAGAGAGGACCAACATCTACTAAGCTCAGTTTTGAGCCTCTAAGCCTCTTAATAATGCGATAAGGTGGAGGTACCTGAGCATGCTTTTGGTACTTGCTAGATTGCTGTTATAGTTATTCTTATTTTACTGACACTCCTAGCCCAGGCCTGGCTCTATCTGTGCTAACAATATATTTCCATTTGCTTTCAGTCATTCAGCCACCCCTGCCCCCAGACTCCAGATCTACATAGGAAGATCCACTAGGGTCAGTAAGGTAGAGTAAGACCCTGGATGTGCTCTGGAGAACCAGAGACAGTAAAGGTGTGGATCTTGACAAGCTGTCAGAGGGAACAGAACGCCACATGGAAAGGGAAGGTGGGGACTGCTTTGGCTTAGTGCCAAGGCCCATTTATAGACCCTCCCTCTAGAGGGAGGCAATAAATGGTCTCTTGGTGCTCTGAAAGAGTTAAAAAAATTCCTTAGTGACCAATTTAAGACATACATGAAAATGCATCTGCACCCCTGTAGGCTTCAATATGGAAGATAAATTTGATGTTTACAAAAATTTGACTTTCATCAGGTCTCAGAATGATGAGGGTTTGCAGCTTGTAGGCACTTTTGGATGTTTGCAAGAGACAGTTTAGCTACAAATGAGATAAAGTGAGAGGACAGTAGCGCATGTAGTTTTTAAGATTCCTTCAGTGCCACTTTCTGATCATTTAAATACTCATTACCTTAAGACTGGTGGAAGGCCAACTACATAGAAGCTTTGGAAGACTTCTGTGGTTATAGGAGGCACAGAGTAGGTGGTGTAGAGTAGCAGAAAGAGCATGGGCTATTGGGTAATGAAGAGGTGGATTTGCAGCCCATCTCTTCCACCTTCCATGTGCTTGTCATTGGACAAGTTATGTAACACCTCTGAGCTACAATGTGCTCAGATACCTCCACCTTATAGCATTATTAAGGGGCTAAGATGCTAAGAAATGAGCCTAGTATATGTTTATCCTCTCCCTCTTCTTGATATAGGTGTATGCTAAGCACATCCTTATCAATGAGAGATTAAGAACATAGAAGATGATAGTAGGTTCTATAATCTGCTCCTGGCAGACACACTGTAGGGATGGCTGGGCAATGGTTATGACACAATAAACTGCTCCCTATGTTCTCATGAGGAAAATTTGTCTCTGAATACTTTGCTTTAAGCTTACCTTACAGTTTTCCTCCCAGAAGGATGGAGGCAGTAGTTGTACAGGAAGATGAGTTTTCAGGGTCCTTGGGGAAGGCATTGCGTTAGCCTGGTCAATCCCTGCAAAAATTTTCCTGGCTTATTCTTTAATTTTAAAAAAAGTTTTAATTTTTATGTAATTGATCTTATCAGTTTTTTCGTAATGGCTTCTGGGTTTTGTGCCATGTTATGCCTTCTTCACTCCTAAATGATAAGAAACCATTTCTCCCTATTTTTTTTTTTAGTACTTAGCACTTTGTATGTCCTTTTGTACCTCTGATTCTTTGCTACATTGGCCTTCATTTGGTATATTATTCACTGTTAAGTGTCCTCTCCATTTCTCATCCCATTAGCCTTTAGAAATTACCACAGTTCCACTTGGCAACGGGATTGTTGGCACCAATGCAAACGAGGACAATGAGACCACATTGCGGAATTCTGGTTACATGGTGATCATCCAGGTGACCTAGAATGTGCTTACTTTATATTTTTTAATTACCATGAAAATAAAATCATAATTAAGAAATTGTTGTAGAGGTCTTGAGGACTCTCAAAAATATATCCACAGATGGCCTCTAGGGTAAAACCAAGATCACTTAGTATGGACTAGAACACTTTTCAAAACCTGTTCCCCATTATATTTAACCCTCATTTTGGTGATTTTTCTCAAGCACACTGGTATGACACCAAATGAGCGGTTTGGGAAACCTGGCACATGTTCATCTAGTTCCCCCCACCCTACCTCTCCTCCCACAAAAAGGGAATGAGAGAGAAGACAATGAGCAAGATTTGGTTTTAGGCCATTAGTTTGTTCATTTATTTCCCAAGATGAGGTCACAAGTCAGTTGTTCAGATGGAACTAGAATAGATTTCTATAGAAAATTCTAATTAAAGATGACCAGGTACCAATGCTGGTCCAACATGGACTATTTAATTCCACTCTATCCCTCAGATACCTATACCTGGAGTCCACATAGGAGACACACACACATTCATGCACACTGCATAGCTTAGTGATTGAGAGCATGGACTTAGGAAACAGAATTCCTGGGTCCAAATCTTGGGTCTACTACCTATTAATTGTGGACCTTGAGCAATCATAATCCCTCTGTATCTCAATTTCTTCACATATAACCTGGCAGCTACCTCACAAGTTGTGAAGAATAGTGAGTTAATATGCAAAAAGTTTTTAGAATAATGTCAGCCATTTAAATACCCATCAATGATAGACTGGATAAAGAAATGTGGCACATATACACCATGGAATACAAAAAGGATGAGTTTATGTCCTTTGCAGGGACAGGGATGAAGCTAGAAGCCATCATTCTCATCAAACTAACACAAGAACAGAAAACAAAACACTGCATGTTCTCATAAGTGGGAGTTGAACAATGAGAACACATGGACACAGGGAGGGGAACATCACACACTGGGAACTGTCAGTGGGTGGGGACTAGGGGAGGGATAGCATTAGGAGAAATACCTAATGTAGATGACGGGTTGATGGGTGCAGCAAATCACCATGGCACGTGTATACCTATGTAACAAACCTGCACGTTCTGCACATGTACCCCAGAACTTAAAGTATATATATATATAAAAAGAATAATGCTTGGCACCTGATGTGTACTATGAAAGTCTTAGCTATGACTATGACATTTATTATTTTTTCATGGGAAGTGCACGGTGCATCCCAAATTTGAATCTGTAGTTCTTGGTGCCAGACATCTTTGGCACTGACACGCGGGTGCCACATGAGCAAGCAGGGACTCTGTTGGGTGAGAACTGTGTAGCTAACGCTTGGCACTTGTAACTGGTTGAACACTTTGTTTAATAGAGAGATTATACCTCTCTATTGTTAAGTGTTGAAGCGAAATACGTTAGGTGAAAGGATCTATCTAGATTTGCACATGCACAAGAAAAGTTATTTTTCATCTAGTACTTAGAATTAGGGATTAATGGGAGTTTTCCCCCACCAGAATATGTTCGACTTTCAGACTGTTTACTCTTGAATTGTTCATCTTTATACGAGGACTGTGAGTTTGTAAACAGAAGACTTACCACAGTGTGTCATTCGTATCCATTCCAGGAAAGGGTGTCGAAGTTGAATGGAAGCGCGCCTGCTTTTCTCAATGTCTCCATCATTTTGTATCAGGTCTACAATTTCCTGTGTCCAAGTGGTTCCTGAAATAAAGTAGAATAGAGATCTGAGGAACTGATTATTGATTTTCTGCAACTTAGAATTTAGAAACATGCTATAAAAAATTAATTTGCCTGTTAATACCTCATTTATGTTGCCTATGACATTGATTTAAAACCAACTATTAAGATTATCTTTTTCTCACCGGAAAGGTTAAGGGCAGAAATGTGACTTCTTTATTTTCGTACTCCAATGATGTACTTAAAAAAATCTGAATATGCATTGGTATTTCTATAAAATGATAATACAAATAACTATTGTATATAACAACAGGGATTATTTAAAATATTTCCATTTGAAGAAAATCACAGAAATTCCCAAACCCTAACTTTTACTATTAAAAGCTCTGACTGCTAATAAGTAGTCTAGTTTCTCTTCCTTTGATTACTTTTTTAAAAAAATTTTAATTTTTTTTTTTAGAACCAATGAGCTGACACAATGTCAATACTATGAAAAGGAAGGAAAAGTAAGAATTTCAAATAATTCACAAACTGAAAAAATGAGATTGAATGAATTCCTCTTTCAAAAAAAAAAAAAAAGAAAAGTTAAGCAGTGGCTTCTACAAGAAAGGTGAACTCCTTATAAATGGAAAAATGACCTTTGCTGCATTTGAGGGTAAAATTTGTTTTTCTTCACGATCTTGTCTGTGATCTCCTTCCTGATTCTGGGCTTCCTTGGACTGGGCCCTGGCCTCTGCAGTGTCTGTCCTCAGAAAGTGCATCCTTGTTTGGCTTCTGGGACCCTTGGCTGACCTGGTCCTGTTTTTCTGGGGGAAGCATGGATTTGATGTGTGTGGGGCTGTGGAATCAAATGGACTTGACTCCTATATATGATGTATGAGTCGGGTGGTTTCGGATGAATTACGTAAACCTGATGCACATTAATGATTCTCGTGTGGTTTCGCGAGTTGGAAGAGAAAATAGGCAGAATCCAGCTTGTCACAGGCACTAAAGAAGTAGTAGATGTCTTCATGTTTCGATGGTGTTGGTGTACATCCTGAGGGCCAGAGCTAGAATAGATGGGACCACCGTGCTTGGGGAAGCCCTAGGGAAGAAGGTGCCATTCTCCTTGTGGCTCCCCCGTGCCAGTTTTCTATGATCCTGGTCTCCTTCCCTAGTACTCTGATGGAGGTACCTGGGTGCAGTGCCATGGCTCTGGCTCCTCCTCTAGACTGTGCCCTTGTGCCAGCTGCTCAGCTCCTGGTCAGTTCCTACTCTGCACTAAAACCAATTTCTCTTTCTGCCCTTCTGGGGTCAGCACTGGCTTCGTCTTCAAACCTTGTTGTCTCCTGATGATGTGCTGTCCTAATTCCGAATCCAGGCTACTTTGACAGTTCCAGAGTCCTTCTCCACATAGGCTAGCTCTGCTTTTTCCCCTCAACTCTGAGCATGGAATTTGGGCCTTGCTTGCCAGCAGCCTCTCAGAGGAAGTCATGGGTGCCTCTACCTCCAGACTCCACCTTTGTACTTGACTTTGCTGTCGTAGATGGTGTGAGCATCTCAGGAAACCTGGGCTCCCTCAATGGCCCCTGACCCTATTCCTGTTTGGTTGGTCCACACTATGCAAGGGCTTCTGTCAGACCTCCTTGCCTCACATTCCAGACTTGCTCCCAACTCAGCCCGCAGACAGGGCACCTTGCATCATGACTCGTACTCGCCAGTAACTGTCCCCCTCTTCCCCTGGGGAGCTGAGTTCCACTAGATTATGCTTCTCAGTCACCACTATGGCCTGGTTTCCGGCACATGCTGATGTCTGCTTTTCCATGGACTCCACCTACAAGGTGGCAATTCCAGACACAGATGTTGACCTGAATGGCAACTCAGCAAGCCATGGCATAGCTCAGGCAAGCTGTGGCAAGGGCTGTGCTCTACAGCTATTCTTGGAGATTGTAAAAGGTGCCGGATACACAGCCCAGATTTTGCTTCTGAATGGAATTGTTTATTCCACCAGCTGCTGGGGATGCTGCTGGCAGATGGCCCCCAGCTATTCAGCCCTCTCCAGGTCCCTTCCTGGGACATCTTCCATCCAGGGACTGACTGACACTCTGTTCCCCTCTCTTCAACTGGGATGGAACCAACTTTGCAGGGCCATCCCAGCTTCAGATCATCCCATATGAGGCTTTTTGCTGGGACTGAGTTGAAGCTCAGCTTCTCCCTCTAGATAATCCTACTTTCTTCCCTTCACTTCCAGGGGGAGTGATCCCAGGAGCACTCCCTAATAAACATCTCACATACTTATCTTCAACTCGGTATCTGCTTCCTGGGAAGAAAAGGGGCTGGTTTGGGAGTGAGGATCGTGATTTCAGGTCAGGACACGCTGACTTAGGTAAGTAGTGGATGGGACCTGGAACCTAGCATCTGGGATGGCTTGTGATTTATAGGGTTACCGTAACCTTCCAACTTGCCCAGGTCTATACAGGTTGATTCTGTTGTCCCAGATTAATTATCAACAGTGTCTCTTTCTATCTCAGATGACTTAGTTTGGAGGATAAATGATGAAGTCACTACAGCAACAGGTCAGCTGTCTCCTGCATGTCTCAAGTATCTGTCATGCCCTGTAGCTAGTCTCAGAAAAAATGTTCTTTCTCATTTTCCAGATTTGAGCTGGGAAAATGCTCAGTTCTCATGAGTCCCAGGGAGATGAACTTCTCACTCAAATGAAGTTCTCTTTTCATAATTATTTCCCACTTGTAGCACAGTATTTCTTGTTCCACATTGATAAATGTTATTCTAGAGGGAAGTTACTAAGAGTGTGACCCTGGATAACTTGACTTGCTTTGTGAAAAGGGCAGTTCAAGTTTTCAGGGGATAATCTTGCCACCAGGAGATTCAAGTAGAATCCGTGTTGATAGAACTGACAACTTGAGGAAAGAAAACCCAGTAGTCATTCCAGGCTGTGGCTGGGGCTGTTTACAGGCACCAAGTGCAGTGCCCATCTGACAGCCACGTGATTAATTCGATCAAAACAGGCACTCAGTTCAGATCTTTCTGGCTCGAAGATTCACTCCACTGGCTGCCAGGACACCACTCACTTCTGGCTTCTTCTCTGTCCAACATCTAAGTGAGGAAGCTTCTTGGGGTTTGGTCCTGTGCCCTCTTTTTCCTCTATGCTTTCTTCCCATGTGGTTCCATTCATTCCCACTGCTTTAAACATCATCTTTAGTAGACACTTTTGGTGACTTCATCAGATCTTCTGTACCAGCCTCTTGCACCCCCTATCTCCTCCACTGCTGTGAGCGTTGGCCGCTCATGTCTTTCAGCTCCCTGCTTTGCTAGAGAAGTGTCCTCCTCTGAAGCGGGGCTCCTAATGGAGAAAGTGTGCATCCTTCCACTCCTTCCTCTCCTGCCCTAACCACATCAGAGCAAGGCTTTACCCAATGCCACACCTTTGCTTGGCCCCTTCCCCTTCCCTATCCTGTACATACCCTTACTGTTTTTTTTTTTTCCCTAAAGAACACCCTTCCAATAAATCACATGTACCTGAATCCTTGCCTCAGGCTCTGCCTTAGGGCATTTAACCTGAGATTTCACTATCTACAGCAACTCCAGTTATATCTCCAGCCAGAGTGGGCTTCCCTCTGTGTTCTATATCTGACAGCCCCCCTGACATCAACACTTAGTGGTCTAAAGGTCATCTCAAACTTAACACGTCCCAAACTGAGCTGTAGTTTAACCTGCCCACCTCCTGCACAGGCTCCATGCCTCTCCCTCCCCCAGGCTTTCCCATCCCAGCCCAAGGGGCCACTCAGCTGATGAAGCCAGAAGAGAGTCACCCAGGAGTCATCCCTTCCTCTCAGATCTCAAGTAATTTTACCTCCAAAATATATCTCAATTTTTTTTCTCACTCTCCATTTGTACTTTTGCCCCCTTAGTCCAAGCTACCTTCTTTCTCATCTGGAAATGGCAACACACACATACTGTGTTCCCCAGTCCATTTTTGACCCTCTTCAATTCATTCAACTGCCTAATAGATGCCCTGGCCCCTCTCAGTACTGTTCCTCTCTGGACTTTCCTGACTCAGTGCTTGGCACTGGCATCCACCTCATCATTCTAGCCCCAAATCTTGTCTCCTCTCTTTCCCTCACCTCCCATTTATCATCTATCAGTAAGTCCTACTGCTCCTGTCTGCATATGCAAACACTTCCTCTCCATGCTCCCTGTTACGGGCTAACTTGTGTGCTCCCCAAATTAATATGTTGAAGTTCTAACCCACAGTACCACAGAATGTGACCTTATGGAGACAGAATCTTTATAGAGGTAATCAAATAGAAATGATGTTATTAGGATGGCTCTAACCCAGTATGACTAATGTCTATACAAAAAGGCAGAATTTGGAGGTAGATGTGCACACATGGAGAGTGCAATGTGAATGTGAAGATGCCATATACCTCCCAAAGAGAGAGGCCTGAAACAGTGCCTTTCCTCACAGCCCTCGAAAGAAACCAAGCCTGCAGGTATCTTGATTTTGCACTTCTGGCCTCCCAAACTGTGAGACAATAAATATCATTGTTTAAGCCACTGAGCTAGTGGTACTTTGTTTCATAGCCATAGCAAACCGATAATACATTCCCTTTGTAATAATCACAGTAGCTCAGAATTTCAGAGTACTACTTCCTTAATCTAAATTGGGACCCCCAGTGTTCTCTCATTACACCCTCTACATTTCTTTCTCAGGTCTTATCACAGGTAATCACAGATCTGTGAAATGATTTGTTTAATGATTTAATGTTCTTCTCTCGACTGTACTGTAAATCCCTGCAAGGCAAAGATAACGAACATTTTACCCATCACTATGTTCGGTGCCAGTCTCTGGCATTTAGAAGATTCTTGATACGTGATTGTTGAACGAAAGAAAAAAATGAATAACATGGATATTTTTAACCTGAAAAATCGGCTTTGACTAGTTATGTATTTTTGATAAACCAACTACTCTATCTCTAAAAAAATCCCTATGGTTTTATAGAAAAGTCTTAGATCCTTTGCCATTCTGTCCGATTTATAGACAAGGACACTTCCTTCCTCTGCTCTTTGACTTTACTACATGACCCCGTAAGGTGCTGATACATGCTCCAACTTCTATTTCCCTCCTCTCATGTCCATGTACATACCTGCTTTGGGGTAAGAAGCAATGAGCAGGTCATCCGGCTTGGCTTGGAAGTTCCAGATCTTATCCCAGAAATCGCATGTTTTCTTTTGAAGAATGATTCCATTCACTTGGGAAAATTCCTCTGGGGGTAACAAGCCCCATTCTAACTCACTTGTCTCCTCCACCTTATCCTTAGCCATTCCTTCTGCCATGGTCTTGGGCACCAGCAGGGGAAAGTAAAAAGTAAATGAAAGTCGACATTCACACGGGCTTTATGTATTCAGTGTTTTAGGCACAGAGCTCTGGTCATTCATTACAGGTAAATATGCTCAGGCAAACAAAGAGACAATTTGCATGGCTCCTGGGTAGAACTGGAACAAAATCTTCAGCATTGTGCCAGAATAGGCCTTACTCATTCTACCAGTGAGATTCTGGCAGGGTTGCACCTCCGTACTGCCAGGAGGAAGAACAGCAGTGGGGCACCAGTCCAGGGGCCTGCCCAAGTCCAGGAGGTCACTTCCTGGTCCTGTGGATGCCCATGGAGATGGGGAATTGAGAGGAAATATTGAAGGAATGCCTGGAGCAAGTCTCCAGGAATTCCCTTCCTTCTTCCTTGTCTTCACCTGGAGTTACTCTCCCTACAGAAAGGAAAGTGATTCTCTCTTCTGGGTTTGGTTATCTATGGAGATTTGGAGAAACACCTTCCCCAGACCCGAGCAGACTCATGCTTCTATTGACATATCACATGCTAGGTGCCCATGTTAGGTGCACATGTTGCCAGCTGGGACAGTCCAGCTGGGAATTCCATCCCAACTTCCAAGACTGACTTAGAGAGTTACCTAAATCTCAGGTCTGTTTCTGTTCTGTGAGAGGTTCGACTGCAATATTTGAGGACCATTATTGCAACAAGTTTTTTTATATTGAGGCACAGTTTACATACAGACAAATGCACAAAGTGTAAGTTTATGTCTTGATGAATTTATACTTCTATATGCACCCACATAACCACCATCCAGATCGAGATACAGCACATTCCCATTGCTTCGGACAATTCCCTCATGCTGCTTCCCAGTCAATGCTGCACCAGTGCCCCACACTTAAGGCAGAGGCTGTTCTGACTTTTGTCACCATAGTTTAGTTTTGCCTATTCTTAAACCTCATATTAATGGAATCATACATTATGTCCTCCTTTGTGTCTGGCTTTGGTCTTTCAACATAATGTCTTTGAAATTCATCAAGTATCAGCAGCAAGTATCAGTAGTTCATTTATTTCTATTGCCATATACTATATCACTGAATGAATATACCAGAATTTTTTTTTTCTTTTTATTTTTTTTTAAATTTATTTATTATTATTATACTGTAAGTTGTAGGGTACATGTGCATAACGTGCAGGTTTGTTACATATGTATACTTGTGCCTTGTTGGTGTGCTGCACCCATCAACTCGTCATTTACATCAGGTATAACTCCCAATGCAATCCCTCCCCCCTCCCCCCTCCCCATGATAGGCCCCGGTGTGTGATGTTCCCCTTCCTGAGTCCAAGTGATCTCATTGTTCAGTTCCCACCTATGAGTGAGAACATGCGGTGTTTGGTTTTCTGTTCTTGTGATAGTTTGCTAAGAATGATGGTTTCCAGCTGCATCCATGTCCCTACAAAGGACACAAACTCATCCTTTTTTATGGCTGCATAGTATTCCATGGTGTATATGTGCCACATTTTCTTAATCCAATCTGTCACTGATGGACATTTGGGTTGATTCCAAGTCTTTGCTATTGTGAATAGTGCTGCAATAAACATACGTGTGCATGTGTCTTTATAGCAGCATAATTTATAATCCTTTGGGTATATACCCAGTAATGGGATGGCTGGGTCATATGGTACATCTAGTTCTAGATCCTTGAGGAATCGCCATACTGTTTTCCATAATGGTTGAACTAGTTTACAATCCCACCAACAGTGTAAAAGTGTTCCTATTTCTCCACATCCTCTCCAGCACCTGTTGTTTCCTGACTTTTGAATGATCGCCATTCTAACTGGTGTGAGATGGTATCTCATTGTGGTTTTGATTTGCATTTCTCTGATGGCCAGTGATGATGAGCATTTTTTCATGTGTTTGTTGGCTGTATGAATGTCTTCTTTTGAGAAATGTCTATTCATATCCTTTGCCCACTTTTTGATGGGGTTGTTTGTTTTTTTCTTGTAAATTTGTTTGAGTTCTTTGTAGGTTCTGGATATTAGCCCTTTGTCAGATGAGTAGATTGCAAAAATTTTCTCCCATTCTGTAGGTTGCCTGTTCACTCTGATGGTAGTTTCTTTTGCTGTGCAGAAACTCTTTAGTTTAATGAGATCCCATTTGTCAATTTTGGCTTTTGCTGCCATTGCTTTTGGTGTTTTAGACATGAAGTCTTTGCCCATGCCTATGTCCTGAATGGTACTACCTAGGTTTTCCTCTAGGATTTTTATGGTATTAGGTCTAACATTTAAGTCTCTAATCCATCTTGAATTAATTTTTGTATAAGGAGTAAGGAAAGGATCCAGTTTCAGCTTTCTACTTATGGCTAGCCAATTTCCCCAGCACCATTTATTAAATAGGGAATCCTTTCCCCATTTCTTGTTTCTCTCAGGTTTGTCAAAGATCAGATGGCTGTAGATGTGTGGTATTATTTCTGAGGACTCTGTTCTGTTCCATTGGTCTATATCTCTGTTTTGGTACCAGTACCATGCTGTTTTGGTTACTGTAGCCTTGTAGTATAGTTTGAAGTCAGGTAGCGTGATGCCTCCAGCTTTGTTCTTTTGACTTAGGATTGTCTTGGAGATGCGGGCTCTTTTTTGGTTCCATATGAACTTTAAAGCAGTTTTTTCCAATTCTGTGAAGAAACTCATTGGTAGCTTGATGGGGATGGCATTGAATCTATAAATTACCTTGGGCAGTATGGCCATTTTCACGATATTGATTCTTCCTATCCATGAGCATGGTATGTTCTTCCATTTGTTTGTGTCCTCTTTTATTTCACTGAGCAGTGGTTTGTAGTTCTCCTTGAAGAGGTCCTTTACATCCCTTGTAAGTTGGATTCCTAGGTATTTTATTCTCTTTGAAGCAATTGTGAATGGAAGTTCATTCCTGATTTGGCTCTCTGTTTGTCTGTTACTGGTGTATAAGAATGCTTGTGATTTTTGCACATTAATTTTGTATCCTGAGACTTTGCTGAAGTTGCTTATCAGCTTAAGGAGATTTTGGGCCGAGACAATGGGGTTTTCTAAATATACAATCATGTCATCTGCAAACAGGGACAATTTGACTTCTTCTTTTCCTAACTGAATACCCTTGATTTCTTTCTCTTGCCTGATTGCCCTAGCCAGAACTTCCAACACTATGTTGAATAGGAGTGTTGAGAGAGGGCATCCCTGTCTTGTGCCAGTTTTCAAAGGGAATTTTTCCAGTTTTTGCCCATTCAGTATGATATTGGCTGTGGGTTTGTCATAAATAGCTCTTCTTATTTTGAGGTACGTTCCATCAATACCGAATTTATTGAGCGTTTTTAGCATGAAGGGCTGTTGAATTTTGTCAAAAGCCTTTTCTGCATCTATTGAGATAATCATGTGGTTCTTGTCTTTGGTTCTGTTTATATGCTGGATTATGTTTATTGATTTGCGAATGTTGAACCAGCCTTGCATCCCAGGGATGAAGCCCACTTGATCATGGTGGATAAGCTTTTTGATGTGTTGCTGAATCCGGTTTGCCAGTATTTTATTGAGGATTTTTGCATCGATGTTCATCAGGGATATTGGTCTAAAATTCTCTTTTTTTGTTGTATCTCTGCCAGGCTTTGGTATCAGGATGATGTTGGCCTCATAAAATGAGTTAGGGAGGATTCCCTCTTTTTCTATTGATTGGAATAGTTTCAGAAGGAATGGTACCAACTCCTCCTTGTACCTCTGGTAGAATTCAGCTGTGAATCCATCTGGTCCTGGACTTTTTTTGGTTGGTAGGCTATTAATTGTTGCCTCAATTTCAAAGCCTGCTATTGGTCTATTCAGGGATTCAACTTCTTCCTGGTTTAGTCTTGGAAGAGTGTAAGTGTCCAGGAAATTATCCAATTCTTCTAGATTTTCCAGTTTATTTGCGTAGAGGTGTTTATAGTATTCTCTGATGGTAGTTTGTATTTCTGTGGGGTCGGTGGTGATATCCCCTTTATCATTTTTAATTGCGTCGATTTGATTCTTCTCTCTTTTCTTCTTTATTAGTCTTGCTAGTGGTCTGTCAATTTTGTTGATCTTTTCAAAAAACCAACTCCTGGATTCATTGATTTTTTGGAGGGTTTTTTGTGTCTCTATCTCCTTCAGTTCTGCTCTGATCTTAGTTATTTCTAGCCTTCTGCTAGCTTTCGAATGTTTTTGCTCTTGCTTCTCTAGTTCTTTTAATTGCGATGTTAGAGTGTCAATTTTAGATCTTTCCTGCTTTCTCTTGTGGGCATTTAGTGCTATAAATTTCCCTCTACACACTGCTTTATATGTGTCCCAGAGATTCTGGTATGTTGTATCTTTGTTCTCATTGGTTTCAAAGAACATCTTTATTTCTGCCTTCATTTCGTTATGTACCCAGTAGTCATTCAGGAGCAGGTTGTTCAGTTTCCATGTAGTTGAGCGGTTTTGATTGAGTTTCTTAGTCCTGAGTTCTAGTTTGATTGCACTGTGGTCTGAGAGACAGTTTGTTATAATTTCTGTTCTTGTACATTTGCTGAGGAGTGCTTTACTTCCAATTACGTGGTCAATTTTGGAATAAGTACGATGTGGTGCTAAGAAGAATGTATATTCTGTTGATTTGGGGTGGAGAGTTCTATAGATGTCTATTAGGTCTGCTTGCTGCAGAGATGAGTTCAATTCCTGGATATCCTTGTTAACTTTCTGTCTCGTTGATCTGTCTAATGTTGACAGTGGAGTGTTGAAGTCTCCCATTATTATTGTATGGGAGTCTAAGTCTCTTTGTAAGTCTCTAAGGACTTGCTTTATGAATCTGGGTGCTCCTGTATTGGGTGCATATATATTTAGGATAGTTAGCTCTTCCTGTTGAATTGATCCCTTGACCATTATGTAATGGCCTTCTTTGTCTCTTTTGATCTTTGATGGTTTAAAGTCTGTTTTATCAGAGACTAGGATTGCAACCCCTGCTTTTTTTTGTTCTCCATTTGCTTGGTAAATCTTCCTCCATCCCTTTATTTTGAGCCTATGTATGTCTCTGCGTGTGAGATGGGTCTCCTGAATACAGCAGACTGATGGGTCTTGACTCTTTATCCAGTTTGCCAGTCTGTGTCTCTTAATTGGAGCATTTAGTCCATTTACATTTAAGGTTAAGATTGTTATGTGTGAACTTGATCCTGCCATTATGATATTAACTGGTTATTTTGCTCATTAGTTGATGTAGTTTCTTCCTAGCCTCGATGGTCTTTACATTTTGGCATGTTTTTGAGATGGCTGGTACCGGTTGTTCCTTTCCATGTTTAGTACTTCCTTCAGGGTCTCTTGTAAGGCAGGCCTAGTGGTGACAAAATCTCTAAGCATTTGCTTATCTGTAAAGGATTTTATTTCTCCTTCACTTATGAAACTTAGTTTGGCTGGATATGAAATTCTGGGTTTAAAATTCTTTTCTTTAAGAATGTTGAATATTGGCCCCCACTCTCTTCTGGCTTGTAGAGTTTCTGCCGAGAGATCTGCTGTGAGTCTGATGGGCTTCCCTTTGTGGGTAACCCGACCTTTCTCTCTGGCTGCCCTTAAGATTTTTTCCTTCATTTCAACTTTGGTGAATCTGGCAATTATGTGTCTTGGAGTTGCTCTTCTCGAGGAGTATCTTTGTGGCGTTCTCTGTATTTCCTGGATTTGAATGTTGGCCTGCCCTACTAGGTTGGGGAAGTTCTCCTGGATGATATCCTGAAGAGTGTTTTCCAACTTGGTTCCATTTTCCCCCTCACTTTCAGGCACCCCAATCAGACGTAGATTTGGTCTTTTTACATAATCCCATACTTCTTGCAGGCTTTGTTCATTTCTTTTTCTTCTTTTTTCTTTTGGTTTCTCTTCTCGCTTCATTTCATTCATTTGATCCTCAATCGCTGATACTCTTTCTTCCAGTTGATCGAGTCGGTTACTGAAGCTTGTGCATTTGTTACGTATTTCTCGTGTCATGGTTTTCATCTCTTTCATTTCGTTTATGACCTTCTCTGCATTAATTACTCTAGCCATCAATTCTTCCACTTTTTTTTCAAGATTTTTAGTTTCTTTGCGCTGGGTACGTAATTCCTCCTTTAGCTCTGAGAAATTTGATGG
Organism: Papio anubis; assembly: GCF_008728515.1. Classification (NCBI taxonomy): domain Eukaryota; kingdom Metazoa; phylum Chordata; class Mammalia; order Primates; family Cercopithecidae; genus Papio; species Papio anubis. Next base: position 94,664,754 of record NC_044989.1, read on the forward strand.
ACTGAAGCCTTCTTCTCTCATCTCGTCAAAGTCATTCTCTGTCCAGCTTTGATCCGTTGCTGGCGATGAGCTGCGCTCCTTTGCCGGGGGAGATGCGCTCTTGTTTTTTGAATTTCCAGCTTTTCTGCCCTGCTTTTTCCCCATCTTTGTGGTTTTATCTGCCTCTGGTCTTTGATGATGGTGATGTACTGATGGGGTTTTGGTGTAGGTGTCCTACCTGTTTGATAGTTTTCCTTCTAACAGTCAGGACCCTCAGCTGTAGGTCTGTTGGAGATTGCTTGAGGTCCACTCCAGACCCTGTTTGCCTGGGTATCAGCAGCAGAGACTGCAGAAGATAGAATATTTCTGAACAGCAAGTGTACCTGTCTGATTCTTGCTTTGGAAGCTTCCTCTGAGGGGTGTACTCCACCCTGTGAGGTGTGGGGTGTCAGACTACCCCTAGTGGGGGATGTCTCCCAGTTAGGCTACTCAGGGGTCAGGGACCCGCTTGAGCAGGGAGTCTGTCTCTTCTCAGATCTCAATCTCCGTGTTGGGAGATCCACTGCTCTCTTCAAAGCTGTCAGACAGAGTCGTTTGGGTCTGCAGAGGTGTCTGCTGCTTTGTTATTGTTTACTGTGCCCTGCCCCCAGAGGTGGAGTCTACAGAGACAGGCAGGTTTCCTTGAGCTGCTGTGAGCTCCACCCAGTTCGAGCTTCCCAGCAGCTTTGTTTACCTACTTAAGCCTCAGCAATGGCGGGCGCCCCTCCCCCAGCCTCGCTGCTGCCTTGCCGGTAGATCACAGACTGCTGTGATAGCAATGAGGGAGGCTCCGTGGGTGTGGGACCCTCCCGGCCAGGTGTGGGATATGATCTCCTGGTGTGCCTGTTTGCTCAAAGCGCAGTATTGGGGTGGGAGTTACCCGATTCTCCAGGTGTTGTGTGTCTCAGTTCCCCTGGCTAGGAAAAGGGATTCCCTTCCCCCTTGCGCTTCCCAGGTGAGGCAATGCCTGGCCCTGCTTCAGCTCTCGCTGGTCGGGCTGCAGCAGCTGACCAGTAACGATCGTCCGGCACTCCCCAGTGAGATGAACCCAGTACCTCAGTTGAAAATGCCGAAATCACCGGTCTTCTGTGTCGCTGGCGCTGGGAGTTGAAGACTGGAGCTGCTCCTATTCGGCCATCTATATACCAGAATTTTTAAATCCATTCTTCTTTTGATGGACATACAGGTTGATACCAGTTTTTGGTAATTATGAATAGAGCTTCTGTGAGATTTTCACACTTTGTTTTCTTGGGGTGGGGGCCAGATGCATTCTCTCTTGTTCTCTTGGGTGTATGACTATGATTTGAATTGCTGGATCATTGGTGTATTTAACCGTAGTAGAAACTTCCAGTTTCTCCATACATAGACAGTGACACTTCAGTTAATGACATCAAAAGAGCTACCTGACCACCTGTCTGAATGATCTCTAAGTGCTTTTTCTAATTCTGAGATTCTAGTTCCCTGGTAGTGTGGGAGGACTGGCAGCCCCTTATTTACGTCACTTAGCTTCTGGCTCAGCCAGGTGTCTGCCTTATCGGGGCTGTAAGTTCCACTCAGTTTGAAGTGAGTGGCCGCTGAACAATGGGCCACTGAACAAATGGGCCCCTGTCACTGTGTTGGAGAGGCAGGCTTTTCTAGGGACCACCTCTGCCAGGATTTCTCTCAGCATTTAGATGGACTCAACCCAAGGACAGGTGCTTCCCTCAGTCACGTTGGAGGGATTTTAGAGCTCATACTGTTCATTTACTTTCTAGAATGTGTCATCTGGCATGCTGGACATTGGCATTAACCACACATTTCAAACAAACCATTATAAAGGCCATCAGAGAAACATTGCCTCAGTTGGTCAGATGGAGAGGATTCTTCCAAGCTCACAACAGCCACTGTGGCATCCCACTTTCAGTCATTTCACAGCCTCAGCTTCAGGCACTACCGCTGCTCTGGAGAGCCCTTGCAGGGGATTTGAGACTTTGGAGAAGACCTGCCACCTGGAGTCCCCAACAGAAGGAGGAGAGGGAGTGTTTGCCAAGAACAGTAAGTCTATTGATTTATTTCTTTTAGGTAAGTTTAGATTTTTTAAATTTATTTTTATTTTTTGTGATGGAGTTTCACTCTTTTTGCCCAGGCTGGAGTGCAATGGCATGATCTCGGTTCACTGCAACCTCCACCTCCCGGGTTCGAGCGATTCTCCTCAGCTTCCCGGGTAGCTGGGATTACAGGCATACGCTAGCGTGCCCAGCTAAGTTTGTATTTTTAGTAGAGACGAGGTTTCTCCATGTTGGTCAGGCTGGTCTCGAACTCCCACCCTCAGGTGATCCTCCCGCCTCGGCTACCCAGAGTGCTGGGATTACAGGCATGAGCCACTGTGCCTGGTCTGGGTTTTTTTTTTTTCTTTACATGAGAATATATATATACACACATACACACACACACACATCTATTTACATATATACATTTATATTTACACGCACACAGATGCACAAATTAGCTTGAACTATTTGAAATGACCATTTTGAGCTTAAAAACGTCTGGCCTGCTTATAAAGTTATTGCCTCTCATGTCCTGGTTCACGTGTCTTGGGTTTTCTTTGAGATGCTGGGCTGGGACTCTGCCAATCCGTGTTTCCACTGGGCCAGCTGGCGCCCCTTCTCTGAGACTCTGCACACAGAGAGACTGAGAGACAAGAGGAGGAGAAGGGACTCGCTCTCTTCGCTGCCTTCTTGCTCCAGTGAGCGATACTCCCGAGATAATTCACTTCCTGTAGCAGCAGCAGAGTCCAGTGTGCAGATCACTTCAGAGCCGGCGTCTTCACAGTGTCCTCAGGGACAGAGCCCTGGCCAAGTTGCACTCCTTACCCAGGAGTGGGGGGTTTCTCCACACGCTCCTCCTCCAAGATCCTGTTTCAGTAATTCTCATCTTTCTGAAGTTGCTGCCTCTGTGATACCTGAATGTGTGCTTTCTTTTTTTTTTTTGAAATTTAAAGAAAAAATTTATTGAAGATCTGAAAAACAATTCCTAAAAGATTGACTTTTCCAGAAAACTAGCTACACAATGCATTGCGTCTATCATGTTAAAACGTGCATTAAACACAAATACAAAAACCATGAAACAAGCCACCATTCTTCAACAATTAGAGCAAAGATAAAAATGCCCAAGTAACAACATGGATGGCTTGCAAAGGATGGGCTCTTTACTTTAAGCACCATTAAAAAAAAAAAAGGAGCACAAATGGATGAGTGTGTTCAGTTATATACACTAAATTGAACCTTTGGCACTAGGAATCAGAGCATTTTGTCATATAGCATTAACACGTATTATAAAAGTGTGTAATGTCAAAGGAATAGAACCACCAGCATTCAAAAGCAGCTTTGTCAACTAGGCAATAAAACACTCTACAGCATATCCCTCTGTTGTCCATCACTGAAAACACTGGCAGCAAATTTGAAATGAAAAAAAAAAAAAAAAAAAAAAAAAAAAGGGAGCTATTACCCCTTTTATTTTCTCTGTTTAAAAATCAAACAGAAAACAAACATCAATTGTTATACACTAACATCTTCAAAGCCCATCGTTTGTACAAGAGATAGACTAAGAACAGAAACGTGTTTACGGAGATCCAAACATAAGTGAGTGAGAGTGCCTCTCACACAGCTTTCCGATGGTACTCAGGAGGAGCCACTTCGTAATCGCTGGCACTAAACAAAGTTGCAGAATTCTTTGCCAGGTACTTTAGGAAATCGGGAAGATAATTGAGTAATAAAGCAAGGCTCTTCTCATCCAGAGGTGTATAGGCCAGCATTGCTCCAATTCATACAAATAATCTGAGGAGATGTGGCGCTCCATACACCTGGGACATGGGTGCATCGGGATGATCTGCAAGAATTTCGGCATACTGTGGTCTCTCAAATTTGTAGAGTAGCTGGGTGCCCAACATTACGTTGAAGTATTATTTTATCCCTGCCACAACTTCATTAACCACATACTCCTTATTATCTGTGTTTCCACGAGATTTCTTGTAATTTGCATAATCCTCAAGAATGGAATCCACATTCTTCTTGGCAGGAAGATAAAAGAGCTGTTTTTGCCTGGTAATTAAGTCCCAGTCATCAACAAGCCACGGTTTTAGCTCTTCAGGAATCTTTACTTTAACTTCAACTCTGTTCATGAATGTGTCCTCATTTTCAACAGTAGGATCTCCCTGGGCCTTTTCCTTCCGAGGAGGCTGAGGGGTCTCACTGGTACTGCCACCATCCCCATTTCCAGGTGTTTTCTGTTTGTTCTTTTTTGTTTTCACTTCAACATTTTTCTGTTGCAGACCAGATGTCTTCTTTCCTGGGGCAGCGCCTCTCATATTCCCCTCTGCATACTGCTCCTGATTGGCTTTTTGAAGTTGTCACTGTTTCTGCAAATTGGTGTCCACGTATTTGAGTACTCTGCTCTCTGGAACCCACTCATCCCAATTTTTATTCCAACCACTGTATAAAGTATTTCACTTGTTTGTCCTTTATGGCAACCTTTACACACTTTGCTTCGTAAAGAAGAGGCCCATGAAAGCACAACACTCGCTCACCCTCCTGGAATTTAGGCTTCGGGTCCTGCTTCGGCACCATTTATAAGTGATTCGCCACCTCCTCCTTCTCCCACCACCCCCGACTACCGCCCCCTACTCTCTACCCCACCCAACTCCGCTCTCTTTATTGATACCAGTTTCAAATGACTTAACCTAGTACTTGCACATCTGAATTTAACAGTAAATCATAAATATAATGGCCACTCTAACAAAGGGAGAATATTGCTCCCTTTTCAGTGACAGGAAGATGCTTGGCCTATCACTGAGATAGAGTAAGAGTAAGAGATTTCTTGGGGGACAATTCTTATGAGGGATAAATGAGCAGGGCTGTCAGAGCATCATGTAGTAGTAACCCCTGTGGAGAAGGGCAGGAAAGAGGGAAGGAAGGAAGACTGGGTAGGCAAAGTCTTAGGCTAGTTTAGCTCTCAGAGAACTTTAGCAAAGCTGTCGGGGGGGTTCTCCTGCCAATCATCCATCAGAGAAGATGCTCCTCCTGGGAAGGACAGGGCCAGGTGACGGGTGGAAGAACGTGGCCAGCTGACCTGAGGACCTCGAAACTTTGGTTTGGAGACTTAACCACCAGACTTTTGAAAAAGGTTCCACGGTTTCTGTTACAACTATTCAGTCAGTTTGTGAAGAATGTTGAGCCCAGCTCCTTAGCTAACAAAATGATTTTATTTTCCAGGTGCATGCAGAGAGGAAAAGGTAATTTATAGTTCTTGCCTGAACAATTTGAGCCAGCTCAGGAAGTCATTTCTAGGGAAAAGCAGTGATAAGGGGGAATAAAAACTGGAAGACAGGATATAAAATTGCACCTGTGTAGTATAGACTTTGTCTCTCTTTAGAGCTCCATGTGGAAGGTCAGAGAAGAGTCAGCCATTTTCCTCCTTAGTCTTCATCAAATCTCTCATTCTGTGCCACTGAGAAGTAATGCTTCCACTCTCCAATGGTCCCTGAAAAGCAATGCAATTGTGCTTGAAAGATTGGATAGGAAGTCTATTCTGAATGTTTTTTCCATAAAGTGAAACTTTAGAGATAATTAAAAAGTGTGAATTCTTATTACAGGCACACATCACAATCTATTTTCTTTCAAAGACATTAATATTTTGAGAAAACCTCAGAATTATTGGCAGCATCATGTTAATTAAAAAGGTAATAAGGCCAGTCATGATGGCTCATGCCTGTAATCCCAGCACTTTGGAGACCAGGGTGGGAGAATTGCTTGAGCCCAGAAGTTCAAGACCAGCCTGGGCAACATAGTGAGACCCTGTCTATACAAAAAATAAAAAACATTAGCTGGGCATGGTGGTGTGTACCTGTGGTCTCAGCTACTTGGGAGGCTGGAGGTGGGAGGATTGCTTGAGCACAAGAGTTTAAGGTTGCAGTGAGCTGTGATTGCACCACTGCACTCCAGCCTGGGTAACAGAGTGAGATCCTGTCTTTAAAAAAATAAAATAAAATACAAAAGGAAACAGGCGTGTTAATATTCTTTCCCAAAATACTAGTTATGTAATAATATTGTTCTCAAAGAAATTCATGATGATTGGCAGGCGGCTTTCCTCATAAGTGGGGAGATGGAGTGGTCCATGATGTCACAGGTTATCATTACATAGTTGGTCATCTGGTTTTTCTTCATCCTTTCAAATGATGTGTGCTGAGCAATTCTTTTGACAGTCTCTTCATCTAGTTTCTTCCCCATAAATTCCATTATCCCTTTGAACTTCATGTTCTGGGTTCTGTGGGGTGGGGGAAGGGCAACAAGTAGTCAGTAGGGGATCTGGGGGAGAGAACAAGGGAAAGCCAGGAAGCCAAATCTGGGAGAAGTTCTTTCAATTCTCTTCATCTCGATATTTGTGATATTGTTGATCTTGCTCACCTAAACTTTCCTTATTGTGCCCAGCACTGCAGCTGTGTCTCTGATGTAAGAAACTTCCCACCAGCAGAAGGATCTAGAACTCAAGGCCTGCTCTGCAGATTCTTTTGTCCCATGAGGTGATCACTTGATGTGATGTTCTCCCCCTTCCCCTGAGAATGGGGCTCCCTGAGAGCTGGACTTCAGTGATTATTATTGCTCTTCTGGGTCTAACCACTCAACGGGGCTACCAGGCTCTTGTCTGGTGCTGGGGAACATCTACAAAGATGCGACCCATATTCAGGTCTCCCAGCAGTGGATGCCAGCCCCTGCAGGAGTGGAAGTGGCAGGGAAGTGATGTAGACTCTGAGATTCCTTGGTTGTAGAGTACGTTCAGTGTGCTGGCTTTCTCAAGTGGTGGTTATGCTAGCAGTGAAGCTGTCATGTGGGCAGACTCAGGACCAGGCTGTTACAGACAATGATGTTAGCTGTTGTTTTTTTCTTCCTGGGAGCGGTGTTTTTCTGCCAAGAGTGGCTGTAATGGTCTGAGTTGGGTGGCTTCCGGCCAGGAGGTGGAATTTGCAAGAGAACACCTGCGGCAGTAGTAGTAGTGGGACATAAGCTTGCTCTAAGTTGACCAGGGTAAGTATTCTTGTTTCTCAGCTGATGGGTGGGACCATAAAGCTCCCAAGAGTTTATGTCTTTTGTATTTTGCTGCCAGGGCAGGTAGAGAAATACCATCAGTTAGGGGCAGGGTTAGGCGGGTCTGAGCTTTTGGGCGGGGCTTGCTGCAGCCACTGTGGGGGATGCAGGGGTAGTTCTCAGGCCAACGGGATTATGATCCAGAGGGGAGTATGGCTGTCTCTGCTGTGCAGTAGAATTCGTCAGGGGAGTGGGGGATAGCCGGTAGCGAGAGGCCTCACCCAGCTCCCACGCCGTTGGTGAGGTCAGTCTCGCTCCTGCAGCACCCTGCTAGCAGCGCCTAGTTTAGATCCAGGCAGCCTGCGCGCAGAGCTCAGACCTGGCTCAGTCCATAGGCTTCCCTGCTGAGAAAGCAAGCACAGCTTTCCTCCTTCTTTTTTATACATTAAGCTCCGTTAATATCTCACACAGTTAGGCCATGGTAGTCTTTTGTTGAAAATCTACGTTAAGTATTCTCTTGAGGGGACAGGAAATGCTAGAAGTTATCTGCACTTCCCCTGTGTTTTTAATATTCCCCATTTCGAAATGATTGGCCAGCTCATCCTTTGATGAGTGGGAGAGGTGGGAAGAAGGAGCGGGAAAGGTGTGGCTGGGTGAAGAGAGGCAGGAAAGGGCAAGGCTGAATGGCCATGGACCAACCTCTATTCTGTATCCTATTGATGCCCTTGACTAGGCACGTTCTCAGACCAAACCAAGGGTCAGGCTGCTTATCTGCTTATTCTCACGGCCCAGGAACGAGATGCAGATGAACTAGGAAAGAAGAGAGTTTAATTCTGTAACTGGGTACTAGGAGAAGGCCTGGAAAATATTGCCAGACCAACTCAAAATTACAGTTTTCCAGGGATTATATACCTTCTAAGCTATATGTCTACATGTAAGTGTACATTCATCTAAAGACATAAGTGATTAACATCTTCTAATCTATAATTAAGATCTGAGTTTTGAAGACCTTCCTCTGGAGCCTCAGTAAATTTACTTAATCTAGGTGGGTCCAGGTGCTGGGGTAATTACCCTTATTGTCTCCTGCTAAATCATGGAGGTTTATGGAGTTCCTTTAGACCCCCAATAAAACTTGTTTGTGGAGGTCTGGGGAGTTTCTTTAGACCCCCAATAAAAACTTGTTTAATCCTTTATGGGTCCTGTTAAGAATTCCTTCGTTATTTGTCATGCTTCAAGGCCCAGGAAAGACCCAGGCAAAACTCTTTGTGGGCTTTTGTTACATTCCACCTTTGTATAAGGGCACTGGTTCTTTCAGCTTTTAAAATTTAACCAGTCAGTCAGTGCTGGAACAGTTGTTATGGTGGCCTGCCTGTTCAGCTCTTAATGAGACCTGGCCTGCCACAGGCAGGGCAGAGAATACCACACCAGTCACTCTCACAAGCACTTGACAACCTGACCAGCATTGGGCTAATCTCTGAGATCCCTGACTTGCAACAACCTGCTTGGGTGACTCTAGTTCTGTATTATTAAGACATTAACTAAATTGTGTCCTTTGGGTCAGACATATTGCTGCATATGAGAAACAGTCCTGATAGAGAATCTGTTAAATACCTCAGACCATATTTTTCTTTTCAGAGAGAACTGTGAATCTCTTATAGTTTGCTTGCTGATCTGAGGCTTGGTCACCCTTATCTCTTCCTATTACTCTTTCTCTTCTCATGAATCACCAGTGGTACTTAGCATACTAGGTACTAAAGAACTGTGTCTGCAATTAAAGTGAAAAAGACCAGGCACAGTGTCTCATGCCTATAATCCCAGTGCTTTGGGAAACCAAAGTGGGAGTATTGTTTGAGGCCAGGAGTTTTAGACCAGCGTGGGCAACATAGTGAGATCCTGTCTCTACAAAAAGTAAGAAATAAAAATTAGCCAGGTATGATGGTACACATCTGTGGTCCTAGCAACTCAGGATGCTGAGCTGGGAGGATTGCTTGAACCCAGGAGGTTGAGGCTACAGTGAGCCATGATTGTGACACTATACTCCAGCCTGGGCAACAGAGTGAGACCTTGTCTTACACACACACACACACACACACACACACACACACATATAAAATTTTTTTTTTTTTTTCCCAAGGAATGGGTATCCTGCTGGTCAACCTGAAATTCTACTTCCTGCTTTTGTAACCAGGTATGAGAGGCTGAGGGAGGAGGCCAGCTTCCTACCTCTTACCTTTATCCTGAAAGTCTCCACACTCATGAAGAATTCCCAGCCCTCTCAGCTGGACCAGTGTGGCTCCCACCCTTGTGCTGTGTGTATGGCATAGACACAGTGGACATATTGACATGGTAGTCTGAGTGTCTCACCATTTTTCTTGGAGCCTGCAGGGGCTTCCTGATGCTCCTAGGATAAAGTCTAACATTCTGCCATCACCATCAAGGCCCCGTGTGTCATGCCTGCCTTTCTTTGGGGCCTCATTTTGTCAATTCTCCCTGAGCTTGCTGCTCTTCCCCTCACAGCCTTCCCTCTTGGCCCTCAAACAGGCCCCCCTCACCAAGCCAGTTCCTGGCTCTCTTTCTCTCTACCCCGTCTCTTGCCTGGTTAAAGCCAGCACATGCTTTACCCTGGGAAGGACCATGTCCTCTCAGGAAAGCTGTGCCTCAGGCCCTAGTCTCAGCTGATCTGCTCTGGCCTCTCGAAGCCTGAAACCATCTCACATGGCACTCTCCTCGATTGGTGACGTGTGTCACGAGTTAGTGGACTTCTGCTTCACATGCTAGACCATAAAATCCACAGGGGAAGGGCTTTGCTCACCGCTGTATCCCCATCATTCACACAGTACCTGGCACATAGTACTTGTACAATTGAGAATGAATGAATGAATAAATGGATAAATGAAGGATGGCTGTAACTCTAGGAGGAAAGAAACATAAAATCATTTCTTTTTAACTGTTAGTACATACTTATGGTGCAGGCATATGTGGGGAGAGGGTGTGCTAGGGCCTTCTGCATGTTAGCTTGAATACTGAATTTCCTGGGGCTGGTTCTATTTCTTGTGTCTCTGTTCCTGTTAGATTGGTCCCTCCTTGCTTGAGCTGTGGACAACTGGTCGAGTTGCAAAACACTGTGCTTTACCATTGTGGTGGCTTTTCATTCTTGACCCCGATTCTAATGTGTTCCAGTTGCCGTGTAGTTTCTGCTGGTTGTTGAAAGCCTGAATTTAAATGTGATTTGTGGGTGTTTGAAAAACTCATAGTCCCATGTAATCTCACAGCATTAAACTTCAAAGCTCTTTGAAATACTAAACCTCAAAGTCGGCATGTTTAGGTCCTAGCTAGTGAAGAAAAAGGAAGTAGAAAGAGTTTAAATCAAATGACAAAGATTATTTTCTTGACGAAACTTTAGTAAGGCTCTTAACATATCTCCTATACCCCTCTGTGTAATCCCTTGAAAAATCCAGTTTTTGCAAGAAAACTATTAAGTCAATGTAGCAGGAACTCCCTACCCTCAACATCTGATCACATTCTTCATCCTCCATCACCACCCAGGTGATATCTAATCACCCTGGTCTATCTTTAGCAAGAATCCTGTTGGATCACTGTAGCCAGAACCCATCCCTTTCCTTACCCATGATGTTTCCTCTTAGGAATTTTCTATCCTTCTTTCTCCACCCTTCTACATGGCTATAAATTCCCACTTGCCCATGTTATATTAAGAGTTGAACACAATATCTTCCACTGCAAGACCCCATTGCCATGGTCCCTACACCTATGGAGATGGTGCTGACTAAAATCTGGCCTACCGTGCTTTAAGTGTCAGTGAATAATTTTTTCTTTAGCAGGACCAACCAATCAGCCAACCACCAACCCACCAACCAACCAACCAATTAAAAGTCAGAACTCATTTTATCATTTGGGATCATAGCTCACCCTGGGGTGAATGATTTTCTTTTTTTTAACCATCTTTGTATTAGTCCATTTTGATGCTGCTGATAAAGACATACACAAGACTGGGTAAATTAAGAAGAAAAGAGCTTAATGGACTCACAATTCCACTTGGCTTGGGAGGCCTCACAAGCATGCAAGTACTAAAGAACTGTGTCTGCAATTAAAATGCAAAAGACCAGGCACAGTGGCTCATGCTTGTAATCCCAGTGCTTTGGGAAACTGAAGTGGGAGGATTCACAAGCATGGTGGAAGGTGAAAGGCATGTCTTACATGGCAGCGGACAAGAGAAAATGAGAGCCAAGTGAAAGGGGAAACCCCTTATAAAATCATCAGATCTCGTGAGACATATTCACTACGAAGGGAACGGTATGGGGGAAACTGTACCATGATTCAATTATCTCCCACCAGTCCCCTCCCCACAACATGTGGGAATTATGGGAGCTACAATTCAAGGTGAGATATATGTGAGGACAAAACCAAACCATATCATTCCTCCCCTGCCCCCTCTCATATCTCATGTCCTCACATTTCAAAACCAATCATGCCTTCCCAACAGTTCCCCAAAGTCTTAACTCATTTCAGCATTAACTCAAAAGTCCACAGTCCAAAGCCTCATCTAAGACAAGGCAAGTACCTTTCATCCATGGGCCTTAAAATCAAAGGCAAGTTAGTTACTTCCTAGCTACAGTGGGGGTATAGGCATTGGGTAAATACAGCTATTCCAAATGGGAGAAATTGGCTAAAGCAAAGGGGCTACAGGCTGCATGCAAGTCTGAAATTTGGTGGGGCAGTCAAATCTTAAAACTCCAAATGGTCTCCTTTGACTACATGTTCACATCCAGGTCATTCTGATGCAAGAGATAGGTTCCTGTGGTCTTGGGCAGCTCCACCCCTTTGGCTTTGCAGGGTACAGCCTCCCCCCAGGCTGCTTTCACAGGCTGACATTGAGTTCCTGTGGTTTTTCCAGGTGCACTGTGCAAGCTGTGAGTGGACCTACCTTTCTAGGGTCTGGAGGATGGTGGCCCTCTTCTCATGGCTCCACTAGGCAGTACCCCAGTGGGGACTCTTTGTGGGGGCTTCAACCCCACATTTCTCTTCTGCACTGGCCTAGAGGAGGTTCTCCATAAGGACCCTTCCCCTGCAGCAAACTTCTGTCTGGACATCCAGGCATTTCCATACATCCTCTGAAATCTAGGTGGAGGTTTCCAAACCTCAGTTCTCAACTTCTGTGCAGCTGCAGGCTCAATGCCACATGGAAGCTGCCAAGGCTTGGGGCTTGCACCCTCTGAAGCCATGGCCTGAGCTCTACATTGGCCTCTTTCAACCATGGCCAGAGTGGCTGGGATACAGGGCACCAAGTCCCTCAGGTACACACAGCAGTGAAGGCCCTAGGCCCAGCCCATGGAACCATCTTTTCCTCCTAGGCCTCTGGGCTTGTGATGGGAGGGGCTTCCAGGAAGGTCTCTGTCATGGCCTGGAGATATTTTCCCCATTGTCTCGGTGATTAACATTTGGCTCCTTGTCACTTATGCAAATTTCTGTAGCTGGTTTCAAATTCTCCTTAGAAAATGGGTTTTTCTTTTCTATTGCCTTGTCAGGCTGCAAATTTTCTGAACTTTTATGCTCTGTTTCCCTTTTAAAATGGAATGCTTTAAACAGCACCCAAGTCACCTCTTGAATGCTTTGCTGCTTAGAAATTTATTTTGCTAGATACCCTAAATCATCTCCCTCAAGTTCAAAGTTCCACAGATCTCTAGGGTGTGGACAAAATGCCACCACTTTCTTTCCTAAAACATAGCAAGAGTCACCTTTACTCCAGTTCCCAACAAGTTTCTCATCTCCACCTGAGACCACCTCAGCATGGATTTGATTGTCCATATTATTATAAGCACTTTGGTCAAAGCCATTCAACAAGTCTCTAGGAAGTTCCAAACTTTTCCACATTTTCTTGTCTTCTTCTGAGTCCTCCAAACTGTTCCAACTTCTGCCTGTTACCCAGTTCCAAAGTAACTTCCACATTTTTGGGTGTCTTTATGATAGTGCCCCACTCTACCAGTACCAATTTACTTTATTAGTCTATTTTCACACTGCTGATAATGACGTACCCAAGACTAGGTAAATTATAAAGGAAAAGAGGTTTAATGGACTCAGTTCCACGTGGCTGAGGAGGCCTCACAATCATGGCAGAAGGTGAAAAGGTATGTCTTACCTGGTGACAGGCAAGAGAGAATGAGAGCCAAGTGAAAGAGGAAACCCCTTATAAAATCATCCCATCTTATTCACTATTATGAGAACAGTATGGGGAAAACCGCCTCAATGATTCAATGATCTCCCACGGGGTCCCTCCCACAACATGTGGGAATTACAGGAACTATAATTCAAGATGAAATTTGGGTAGGGACACAGCCAAACCATATCAACATTACTTCTTTATACAACAAAATTATTTTCAGTGTTAATCATGAATAGAGACAAATAATAATAATAGTAAAGAAATGTAGTCAGTGAAACTTGTATTCAACTTTTTGTATAGACTCACGTCAGTAAAAAAATCAGAATGACAATTTTAATAAAACTAAAATGTCTACAAAAAGTATAAGTCAGACAATTACTAAATCATACCACTGGTGTAATGTTTTATTTTCTTGATTCATTCTTAAATTTTAAAACAAATAACACTTAGAAAAGAGTAAATTTTGTTTTTAAAGTTATTATTCAAAGTCAGTAAACTTCCTGTACGAGGACAACTTTGTACTTACTAAACAAAGGTGTGAACGTTGCTGTTCACACTCTTAAATTTTACTGTTTTAAATTCTGGATACAACTGAAAACCCCAAGTCATTTCAGAAAATGAGAGAATTGAACAAACTCAGATGTTCTGCTTCTTTTCCTTTACAACTATTGTGCCACCATCATCTATGCCAAATCTACTGTTTACACAGCAATATCCAAATATTGCAGGGTTGGAGACACAGGTTATACCTGCAGTGAGCTTTGTTATGAACTTAACCTTGGAAGGAAGCAGGCAGAACTACATCTGCCTGCCGGAATTGTAGAGGTAGACTCTATGCCTGGGGTTTCTGAATTAATTTCCATACACAGGTGAATAAGACATGAAACCAAACAACAAAAAGTTTACAATCTAGTGGAGATACAGATCACTTTTATTTATTCACATAATGAAAAGGTGCTTATTTGAAGCTCACATGCATATAGTTAAAACTTGGTAGTAACCTAGCTATTATTTAGAACTTAGGCCAATAGGAGTTTTTCTTTTCTTTTCACTTTTCTTTTCTTTTTTCTTTTCAGGGAGCAGTATTTTAACACTGACATTGTTTGGAATTGCCAGTGCATGGTAATAATAAAAAGCAGTCAGTTAAGACCAGCCTGGGCAACATAGCAAAACCCAATTAAAAAAAAAAATCCTATGAAATCCAACAACAAGCAGTCAGAATTTTAGTTGGCTTCATTTATTCCTCTTATTGCCTGCTCCCAGGGTGAACTGCTCCTACTACCCTCAGCTATGGAATGCCACTATTTGGGACTAAAAGGGTCAAAGTTGAAAATCTGTGATTTGTTGCAGTCATTTATCCATGCATTTTTTAACTCCCTCTAGAAGTTCTCAAGGCCACTTGCTGTGTGCCAGGCACTGTATTAGGTACTAGGAGTAAATACTGCATGAGACTGAACCCCAGAAAATTAACAATTAAGTGACAGGTATAGATAAGAAATTGCCGAGTAAATACATAACAACAGGGCTGCAACTGGGACGAATATGGGAAGTGTGGGAAAAGAACACCTCACTTGGTTTAGGGCTTCCCAAAAGGGTGGCATTGAAGCCAAGACCCAATTACCTCCATGCCTGGGAGCCATGCCCATGCTAACATTATTGACAGCCATCCTGTCTCCACCTTTCTGCTTTTACCAGGACACAACTTGGGTTCCCAAAAGGCCACCATCATGCTTTCTGTTTCCTATATGACCTACCACTAGAACTATTAATCAGGTTTTGGTCTTCTGACATCTCTGGGCACTTCCATTTTATTCCCACCCACCTGTGAGAGCACTCAGGCCATATTTCCTCAGGGCTGGCTGCACCAGGGTTGCCCTCAAAGTGTAGTGTTCCTTCTGATAGTGACCAGACAGAACTCCAGGATTGAGCCCAGGCTGGAGGTGCCTGAATGGTCAGGACAGATGCCAGAAATTTTGTTATTAATATAGATATAGCCTAATATTTGGACTTATATTCAAGGTAGTATGATATTATAGACTGGGAGACTAGGACACACTTTCCAGAATAATGGGGATTGAAACAATCCTTTTGTATTCAAGTCATATGTTTTACTTAGTTTATTAAGCTATCTTATATCTTACTTCGGAAAGAATAGTTGGGAAAATGGGCATTAGACATGATCCCTTTTTAAAAATGAAGTAGTGACATACTGTTAATCATCACAGAGATCGTTTGTACTACATCCTATACATTCACAATATGCTTTCAGAGATTCTTCTGGCTGGGACTGAAGGATTGAAGATAGTGTTTGCACTCTTGCCATCCACCTTTTAATTGTGTTTACATCTTGCTCAGAGTTCCATGCAGAAGTTTATGGAGGTTCCTTCCATCTTTTTTCTATAGATTTCATCAAACCTCTCATTCTGGGCAACAGTGAAGTGGTTTTTCCAATCCCCCACAGTTCCTAGAAAAAGGAAGCCAAGACAGGAGTGTCACTCTCTGATTGAAAGACGTGGTGTCCCTGAGTAAAGTGGTGTAGTGCCCATTCTGAATCTGGCCTGTCCACGTACCTGACTCACCCAACTCCCCCTTCAGTGGACACCTGTCCGTGAGCAGCTCTTCAATAAGAAGCAGTCCTAGGGGACTCTGTGCAGGGGATGGACTTCTAAGTCAGCTGGAAAACTGACCCAAGGCAGCTAGTGACCTGCATGACCTGGCCCCACCTGTAGTGTATTTACCCGATGGATTACTACATAGACATAAAAGAAGGATGAACTATAGACACAGAACCACATGGAGGAATCTCAAAACATTATGTTGAGCAAAAGACACCAGACACAAGAAAGTAAATACTGTGAGATTCCATTTATGTGAAGTCCAGCAACAGGCAAAATCGATCTAGAGTAATAGAAATAGGAAACATGGTTGTCCCTGGAGGTAGACATTGACTGAAAAGGGGCACAAGAGGGAACTTTCTGGGGTGATGAAAATGTTTCCTATCTTGATTGGGATGCTGGTAGTGTGGGTGTATACATTTATCAAAATGAGTTGAACTATATACTTAAGATCTGTGCATTTTTGGTATTTTGATTATATCCCAATAAAAAATAATTTTGGAAAGATATGAATGAGGTACTATTTTTCACCAAACAACAACTTAAACTAATTTTAAACAGGGGAAATACTATTTTCCCCACCAATACCTCTTCCAGAAAATTATGCAACAGAAATAAAAGCATCAGGAAATAATAATTTATGCACAAAGATATTTACTTTAACATTATGCATAAAAACAAACATTGAAAACAACAATAATTATAGTGTCTATCATTAAGGGAATAGTTGGATGAATTATGACATATCCTTAGCTTTGTATAACATTGGACCAAAAAATCAATGAGGTGTATGAGTCTATCTGCCTTGCCCTAGAGGGGTTTCTCATATCCTGATAAGTAAAGGTATAAAATATGACCCCATTCTGTATTTTAGGGAGCAAGCTTTCATTATGGTTACATATCTTTGTGTCTGTATGAGTCTGAAGAAGTAGGGTGTATAGAAGGATGGTTATGTATGAGCCTGAAGAAGGGCACCTTGACAAATCATTACCACTGATTATCCAAAGAGAAAAGGGGTAGAATTTTTTTGGTTTGTTTGGTTTGGTATGGAACACTGTCGTAGATTGGAAAATGCAACAACATAAATTCATGCACGTGCAAAATCAAAGAGGAAGAAGAAAAGATGTTTCAAAGTGGTGCGTATACCATGATTTCACTGTTGTGAATAAAAAATGTGTACGTTATAAATGAGAGAGAAAGGGACTTCCATACTGTTGGTAGTTACTTCTTGGAGGTGGAGTTTTGGTGGAGAGACTTTTAAAAAATATAATTTTATATTGATTTTATTTATTTATTTATTGAGACAGGTCTCACTCTGTTGCCAGGCTGGAGTATAGTGGCGTGATCTTGGCTCACTGCAACCTCTGCCTCCTGGGTTCAAGTGATTCTCCTGCCTGAGCCTCCCAAACAGCTGGAACTACAGGCATGCACCACTATGCCCAGCTAATTTTTGTATTTTTAGTAGAGACAGGGTTTCACCATGTTGGCCAGGATGGTCTCCATCTCTTGACCTCATGATCCGCCTGCCTGGGCCTCCCAAAGTGCTGGAATTATAGGCATGAGCCACCATGCCCAGCCAATTTAATTTAGTTTTTAAGAAGAGCTGGTGTCTTGCTCTGTCACCCAGGCTGGAGTACAGTGGCAAGGTCCTAGCTCACTGCATTCTCAAACTCCTGAGCTGAAGTGATCCTCCCACCTCAGCTTCCTGAGAAGCTGGGAATACAGGGATGCATCACCACACCCAGCTAATTAATTTTTTTTTGTAGAGATGGGGTCTTGCTGTGTTGCCCAGGCTACTTTCGAACTCCCAGCCTCAAGCAATCCTTATGCCTCAGCCTTCCAAGATGTGGGATTATGGGCATGAACCAATCTGCCCAGCCCAATTTAATATTTAACAATGACATGTTTTGCTTTTTAAATTAGAAGGTGATGAAGTTTTTTTCTTAGATGGGCCAATTAGAATTCCTCCTTTGGGAATTGGAACTAAGAAATACTGAGGATGAGGCAGTTCTCAACAGTAGTTGTTGAAACTCATGAAGTAGAGCAGGTTTGGGCAAGGGTCAAGACCAAGTTATGAGCAGAAACTGAGTCATCAGAAGTTATAAAGAGGGAGAAAGTTGTGATGGGTGGAGAGACGGGAAGCTGGTCAGCAGAGGAAGCCATGCCTAATAAACACGTGAAAAGCAGCCGAGTCCTGTAAGTGGTGGAGCGTTGGAGCAAAGACCCATCCCTCCTGCTGCTGATTCCTGGACCCTGAGAACCAGGGGCCCCTGGGAGGTCTGGACCAGTGGTGGCTCCTCTTCCTAGTTTTCTATGTGATTGCATTTCCTTTATTGTCCAGTGTGAATCCTCACAGTAAGCCCCTTTCATTGGGGCTGGCTTGGGGGACTCTCTGTTCCTTGCAACCAAATACTGGAGCAATATCCTAGAAAGCTCTCTTTTACAGCAGGATCAAATCCCTGCTTTTATTAGAAACACATATTGGGAATAGTTGAAGTGCATTGTTTTAGAATTAATAAAACTCAATATTGTACGCTAAGAGGCAGGCAGGATGTTATGAGACAATCTGAGTGTATGATAAAAGAGGCCCCACACACCTTTTCTCATGAAGGAGGAAATTGACTGGTCCATGATAGATTTGGAAACTGTAGAACGATTTGTCATGGGATTTTCTTTCATTTTCTCAAATGACGTCTCCTGGACAATTTTATCTAGCACTGTTTCATCCAAGTTCTTTCCCATGAACTGCATCACCTTCCGAATTTCATGCTTTGGGTTCTGTGGCAAGGGTAACATTGGACTGGAATGGCTGAGAGTATCAGAAAAAAATACTACAATTCTCTGGGATGTCCTTTGAAACAACTTTGAATTTCTCTGCACCTGAAGAACCACTTTAAAATGGTTCTTCTGCAGAGCCTTCACTCACCCTCTTTATGTCCTCATAGAAGAGGAAGAGAATCTGGTGTCTGTCTTTCATCTCCCACCATCCTTTCACATGGTCAAACCAGGAACCCCAAACCACTGAAACAAGAAACAGAATGGTCTATGTAGGCATCGTACAAAGCCTTGTGAGTGTTAGGGATTTTCCTGTGAGTTAGAGAGAGAAAACCCAAATTCTGGGTTAGATATGTTGTAAGAGTTCTGATCTGTTTGATTTTGAGGGTGATGTAGATGGGGACAGCCTTGGAGTTACTTGCCCCAACATCTTTCCTAAAGTGGCTTCCTGTCTATTATGTGCAATCACATAGGGACAAGGACACCCTTTGGAAGAGGATGACTCTAATTAAAGGCTTTGAATCAGGTGGAAGATGTTTGCTGAGGGCTGTGGGCATATACTTAGAAAGTGGCCAGCTTGCTCTGCCCAGTCCCAGTCTGTGGTAGGACACACCTGATGAGGTGCAGGCATGCTAGGGGATAAAAGGCTACCTGTGATTCCCTAGACCCAGCCTAGCTGGAGTGAGAATGCAAGGGTGTGAAGGATGTTCCTGTACCTTTTCCATTGATGAAGGTTTCAAAATATTCTTCCCAGGTACCAGGGTCAGGAAGCATGTGGTTCATCCTTTGGAAATGGTAGTAGGAAACCATACAGTCTTTGGCATTTCGAGCTACATAAAGGAACTTTGGGGTAAGAAAAGAGGTGGGTAAAAGATGGTATAAAAAGTGGACCTTCCCAGAGTTCCCTTAGGCGGAGCCATCCTGCAGATTGCTGTGCACTCTGGCTTAGTTCTGTGGTGCTGGTCTATGACTTGGCCTTGTGACCTCTCTCTTCTTTCTGTCTCTGCTTGTCATCAGCCTGCTCTCTGCTTCAAACTCAGTCCTTTTAATTAGCTAATCAATTAGGGATTGTTGAGGATTAGATTGCCCGATTGCCCCTTTGGTATCAGGAGCAAAATCTTTCTCTATAAACTATGACCTGCCACGTGAATAGGAGACTTCCACAGTATCAGCGTAAACTGATGACCCCTCTCGCACCCTCCCAAAGATGCACAGAAGCTTCATGTTTAAGAGTTTGAGTCACAGAGCAAGAAAATAGCTTCTATTTTTCTCCTGGCCTCCTCAGCTTGAATGATTTCCATCTCTAATCATTTCAGCTCTGCCCCTACAAACATCCCTTCAAGTTCCACTTTGCTCACAACTTCACATCCCTCCACCCTCCCAACAAATCTGACCTTTTATCCAGTACTCAGTTCACATTTTAACAGCATCAATCCCCAATGGGCCTCTTGACTACACATCTCAGATCTATGAGCAGCTATTTCAATGCTGTGCTTTTTCATTCATTCGCTTTTAAGTGGTTCTCAACTGGGGATGATGGGATGGTTGTGTCCACTACGGGGACATTTGGCAATGTCTGGAGACATTTTTGGTTTCACAACTCGGAGTGGTGGTGCTACCGGCATCCATGCAGGGGCCAAGGATGCTGTTCAACATTCTACAATACACAGAAGGGTCCCCCTGCTCCCACCCACAAGAAAGAAAAATCTGCCCCAAATGTCAGGAGTGCTGTATTAATTATGTCTTTTATATTCTGCATCTGATACTTTGACATCCTAGGGTTTTGCTGACTCTGGAGGAACTGCCTACAACACCCTAGAACCTACACCCCCAACACCTCCACTATGGGCTCTTACACACTGGGCCACTATTCACCTGCCCTGATCACCCCAGGGTCAGATACCAGATGACTAGGCCCAGCCCCTGTGGCTGAAAGCCTGCTGCAATGGTTCAAACTGACCAATCCCAAGCCTCCTTACCCTGTCTCATCTGTTCCTTCCCAAAGAAACCACATCAAGGCTCTTGCCCATGTCTCCTACTCACTCTCTCTGCCTCCTGACCTATCCCATTGCTTCCCTGTGAGGCTCTGTGTGACATGCCATGCCTCCCGTTCTAGGGATCTGCAAGGATACACTTCTTCCTTATGACAGTCACCACTGTACCTGCGTGTCTTATCATGCCTGATTATATCAAGTCCCAGGCCCTTTAGAGCAAGTGCTAAGGTTGAGAAACACTTCTCCTGAAAGCACTGACTCTATTACTGTCTACTAAGTCCTACTGCCCATCTTCTCTTCTCCAACTTACCAAGCTGCCAAGCACCAGTAAAGAAGGTTTCAAGAAATGTTGATTTAAAAAATTCCCCGAGTTTCTAAATTTTTTATCCTCAGTTTTCTTCCTCTTCATTGCTGCTTGGTAATCCTTTTATTAATCCCTCCCGTGCTCCATCTCTTGGCTCTTAGCTCTAGCCACAGGTCTCTCTTCTCTCCTCAAACCTTTACCCTCAAACCTTCCTGTCTGAGTTCACTAATTCTCTGTGCAGCTGTTCTGCACTTTAACCTACGCTTGAGTTTTTAATTTCCATGATTTTATATTTTTTGTTATAGAAATTCCATTTATTCACTTAATAATTCTGTGTCTAAAAGTAGCATCTTATTTCTTTTTTATTTTTGATTCACTCTTTCATTTGTTCACACAACCTGAACCTTCTTTTATTTCTACAGCTGATAATTATATTGTCTGAAGTTCCTGAGGTCTGACTCTTCCACAGGTTCTTTCTGAAGACTGTGTCTCATGGTGGCTTGTTCTTTTGTGTATTTTGTAATGTGGGATGGTGAGCTCAAGTGGGGATCCTATGGGGGTCTGAGTTGCAGCTGTGTCCCTCCAGAGAGGACCTGGGAACACTGGCTGTGGGGACTACCTTGTGTAATTTCTCTGCCTGTAGTTTCTTGGACAATGCAAGGAGGAAAATTTTGAATTTCAAACCCTGAGAGAGGAAACCTGTGGCTACACATTCTCAAGGGAGCTGAGAGCCTAGGTCGAGGCAGAGTGGTTCCCCAAGGTCTTCCTCTGCCTCCTCCACCCATCCATTGAGGATGTAGCCCTTCAGCAGTCCCGGCTTTGGCTCCTCATTCTTCTGCTTCCTTGTGCCCTGGGCTTTGACCCTGTCCCTGTGCAGCCATTAAAACTCAAGTTGTTGGATTATCCAGGTCATCAGATTTCCCCAGGAGAGTCCCAGTCTCAACTTAAGTTTCAGTTCCCTCTGCAGTTTATAAACCTAGGGACTTTATTTTGATCTCAGTTATGCATTTAAAAGGAAACTTGTGATTTTTTAAATGCAGTAATCCTGGATGTTTTACATATAAGTGCTTCAGGGGTTCAGAATACCTAGTTTGCCATAGTTCTGGAAATGGAAGTTTTTGTCCCCTTATCCAACATTACTGAAAAGACTGAAGTCATTTGATGTGAGTCCTCCAACTTCACTCCAGTCCCCCAGAAACTTTCTTAGCCTTTCTTCCCCCTTCCTTCCTGCCTTTAAGAAAACAGTGCCCCACTTTCTCACCAAGGCTGGCAGCTCAGTTTGCACCCTTGACTCTACTTGCTCCACAGCCGCTTCTGTATTTATGCAAAAAGCACATGTCTAATGCCCTCTACATGCCAGGAGCTTATTAGGCACTGTGGTGCATACAGATTAAGTCACAGAATAAATAAAACAAGGAACTCAGAGTCTACCAGAGGCTGAGGTGGGGTGTCCTCAAGAGCATTGCTCTGTCTGTTCATCTGTTTACAGTTTGGGGAGATCTTTAGCTCTTTTCCTCTCATTCTTCCCTCCCTGGTCTGTTAGAGAGCCTCCCCATGGCCTGCAGCCTGGGATCACCATCTTCTCCCCTTCATTTCACAGCTACACTTAGTGCACTCACTGCCTCCTCATTTCTCTAGTTTCTTCCAAATATGTAGTCTGGCTCCTGCCTTCATGTCCTATTTGAAACTGTTCAGGTGAATGTCCTGCTGAGTCTAGAACTTTACTTTTTCTGTTTGCTGGTAAGCATCAGAGACAGTGGAGAATAGAGTGATAGCCGATGTTCTGCGTGGGGTCTGGGATTTCGCTTTGGTTGGCTTACTCTCCCTTCTGTCACAGGGAGCTGTTGGTATCTTACCTTGCAGTTGTTTTCCCAGAAAGATGGCGGCAGCAGCTGAGTGGAAAGGTGAGTCTTTAGTATCCGTGGAGAGGGCGTTGCTTTGGCTTTTTCCACACCTTTAAAATAGTTCAAGAGGAAACATCTGTGTAGTACAAGCACTACCCGGGGACTTCATGATGCAGGCTCTGTCCAGGATATCCCATCACTCACTTATCTTTCTGCTAGTCTCTTGACTTTCTTTTGGGATTTTACAATGGGATTATTAATTTTCATTTTTGTGGAATCAGACAGCTTGAGTCCTGGATGGGGCCTTAGAGTTAAGTTACTCTGTCGCTTTAGGGATGAGGTGATAGAAGCTGAGAAAGGGCAGGTGATGTCTTGCTGAGGCACAGTCAGCTAGGACCAGAGAGCAGAGGCCTGCCTCACCTTCGTGCCAGCCAGAGATGACCCCCATGTGCCTGCAGCAGGCTGTCTCGTGTACCTGGCCTGTTTGCAATCACTTGTTTCATTTCTAAAAACATATATACTTGCTGGCCTGTGAGTCATGATTTCTACTCTCTCATTTTAAAGCCTTAATGAGCACTTTGTGCAATCGTTGTGTTAAGCTGAGGTTAGGGGGAAAAGGCAACAAAGATGATAAAAACACAGACCTTCTCCCTAAGGAGCTTCCACTCTGGTGTGAGAATCAGAGGCTCATGCAAATCACGTCAGAGGAGCTGGGTCAAGTTAGTGCTGAGGATCTCCTTCCTCTTTAAGACCGAATACTGTTCCATTGTGTGTGTATCCGCATCTTGTTTCTCAATTCGTCCATTGGTGGCCACTTGGGTTGTTTCCACCTTTGGGCTATTGTGAATAATGTGATTTTGAATGTGGGTATACAGGTATCTGTTTGAGACCATGTTTTTATTTCTTTGGGATATATGCCCAGAAGTGGAATTGCTGGATCATGTAGTCATGGTAATTTTTGTTAAATAAAAAAGTGTTTGGGCACTAAAAAGAAAAGTTGGGCTCCACCTTTAGCTGTTTTTCAGTCCATTATTCCATAGGGCTTTCCTGTCCTGTCTCTTTCCTCATCCGCCTCTCCTTCCACCGGTCCCTGGTCCCTGCCCCAAACCCCTCCAGCCCCCTCCATCTGGTCCACTGCTGCCCCCAGGCCCCTGCCTCCCAGCCATCTGGTCCTGCTGCCCCAGGCCCCTGTGCCTCCTTCCAGCCTTCATCTCTACACATCTGGTCCTGCTTCCCCAGGCCCCTGTGCCTCCCTCCAGCCCTCATCTCTACACATCTGGTCCTGCTGCCCCAGGCCCCTGTGCCTCCCTCCAGTTCTCATCTCCACACATCTGGTCTTGCCCCCAGGCCCTGTGCCTCCCTCCAGCCCTCGTCTCCACACATCTGGTCAGTCCCGCTCACTCTTCAAGGGTCTCTCCAAGTACTTTCAGTGCTGGTGATATGGCGGCCTGAACATTATGAAGATCTTTCCTGTTAATCACACACCTGCAGATTCTGTTTAAAACAGCAGACACTCATTTAAGTGCAGAATCAGGCTCATAAGAAAATAAAGGGAGCCTCCAGGGACCAAAGTGAAGAGGGAGGGAGCTGCAAGATGGAGAAGTGGGCAAAGGCTTTGATGACAGCTGCCCGGAGTGGGTTCACCCACTGGACACCCAGTCCTCAGTTCAGTGACTGCTGCTCAGGGAGGAGGCTGGTAGGCCTGGGCTTTAGTGAGGCACAGATTAGGAACAGAGACCCATGCATTAGCAGGAGAAACTCAAATGCCTGCTACCTCAGTGAAAGGTGAGAGAGAAAAACACCACCTACTGACAAAGAGAGGTACAGTAATTTCCTGGCCTCACTTCTGGGTGCAGAAAAAGAGGCTTTCTTGAGAACTCATAACCACTATCCTGTTTTCATACTACATGCATGGATATGAAATCATACTACCTGCTGGGACCAGAAGTTAACTTAAACTATTGTAGATTGGAAATGTTCCAATGTAGGTGTGAGATCAAGAGAGGGAGAAAAAAGCTTTTTATACAAAATTACAAAACAAATGACGGAAAAGCCTTATGAACAAGAGCAGAAAAAAACAGGTGGAAGAACTAAACCCTTAGTGACCTCCATTATTGGGTACCTGATAGAGAATATAAATAACTATGTTTACAATATGCAAAGAAGACCAGGTGTAGTGGCTCACATCTGTAATTTTGGTGCTTTGGGAGGTTGAGGCAGGTGGATTGCTTGAGCTCAGGAGTTCGAGACCAACCTGGGCAACATGGTGAAATCCTGTCTCTAAAAAAAAAAAATACCAAAATTAGCTGGGCATGGCGATACACACCTGTAGTCCCAGCTACTTACTCGGGAGGCTGAGATGGGAGGATTGTTTGAGCTCAAGAGATTGAGGCTGCAGTGAGCTGTGATTGCACCACTGCACTCTAGCCTGGGTGACAGAGTAAGACCCTGTCTCAAAAAAAAGTGCAGAGGAATGCAAGAGAAAATTGAAAACATGATCAAGGAAACAAGAGACTACTAAAAAGACTGGGAAGATTTATAAAGTGTTTGGACGTGAAAACCTACAATGAGTAGGGTTAAATAGCAGAACATACATAGCTGAAAAGAAAAACAGTAGCAGAGCTAAAGAAGCACAATGTAGAGAAACACAGAGATGAAAACTATAAGAAACCTTAGCAGACATAGAGGACAGAAAGGAAGGTTATGGGTAGAGTTGGACTCTCAGTCCCAAGCTGGGGAGCAAATTCAGGGAATCTGCCAGAAAGTGAGATCTGCAGGCCGGTTGATTTCCTTCCTGGTACTGGTGGCTCTCCTCTTTCCTGTTACACCTGATTTAATGCCCTGTGGGCAGTAACCACTTAATGCCTAAAAGAGACCCAGTCCTCTAATTGGGAAATCTGTACTCAGTCATTATGGTCCTCTGATGGCTCACAGTCATCCTTCCTGCCTATGACAAGTAAGAAAGCCCGCTTCTACTCCTGATCCAGCCCTGTTGGTGGACTCAGCCCAGCTCCAGCTCCAAATTTTTCTGCCAAAAAACCCCTACAGGAGAGAGATACTGTGGAGCTGGGGCTTTACATAAAGCAGTTGACCAGTGTTTTCTTTTACATACATAGGTACATTGTACATTCTGTCCCACCACAGCCTTGCCCCACCTCTCTCTCATCAATGATTCAGAAAAGCCCCATGGGGTTGCCTCACCCACCAGGAACACCATGATGGTTGCTCAGACTCAGGGTGGAGAAGCACAGCATGGAGAGTGTGCATGACACAGCCCAGGCTGCAGGGCCCGTTCCCAAGCCCACTAGCGGGAAAGAAGGGGGAAAACAAGGTCATTTTTGGCCTTCGTCAGCTGCACTAAGATTTTAGCCTTGGGATTTGTGCCAAATTGCATGTGACTGTGTGGGATAAATCAATTCAGCCAATACTGTAGAAACAGCCCCATGGGAGTACAAAGTCAAACAGAACTTGTTTCTTGCTATCAGAGTTTGTGGTCTGGCAGGAGACAGAAGCAGAAAATTAGTAATGACAGCAGTTTATCATTTCAGTTGTCACCTCCAGAAACTATTCTTTGGCCATGTTCCCCTCACCCTGCCAATAGCGCTTCATGCTTGTTGTTACATCATCTGCATTGGTTTCTTCTATGGGACCATAACTTATTGAGGGCAAGTAGGTGTGAAGTCTTATGAGCAGCATAGGCCCTTGAGCATAGATGTTTGCTGAAATGGAGTGGATCATTCCTAGATTTCACCTATATACAGTTCACACACACGCATGCATGCACACACATGCACACAGGTCTTTTCAAAATCTTTCCAAACCAATTCTTTGTGGGTCACAGATGCAATCCCTTTTGTCACAGAACGTCTGTGAGGCTGGGAGTTGATGGAGGAGCAGAAGGGGGGCCTGGAAGGGAGACTGATCATGCAGAGCACAAGCTCGTCCATTGTCCAGTAGTGCCTGACCACTCCAGAATGCTCCAAGGGTGGTTGAGACCTTTGGCCAACAGCCATGAGTCTACATCAGCACCTGGTCTCCTCCCAGTGGTGCTCCTCACCTCGGCTGGCAGGGATTATCTGCTGTGAAAGAAAGCCACTGGCCGGGTGCAGTGGCTCATGCCTATAATCTCAACGCTTTGGGAGGCCGAGGCGGGTGGACCACGAGGTTAGGAGTTCGAGACCAGCCTGGCCAACATGGTAAAACCCCCCGACTCTACTAAAAATACCAAAAATTAGCCAGGCGCGCTGGCAGGTGCCTGTAATTCCAGCTACTCGGGAGGCTGAGGCAGGAGAATTGCTTGAACCCAGGAGGCAGAGGTTGCAGTGGGCAGAGACCACGCCATTGCACTCCAGCCTGGGCAATAGAGCCAGACTTTGTCTCAAACAAACCACCAACCACTGCACAGCTGAGTCTCCAGCCAGCATTCAGCTGTCTGTGGCCGGGCAGATCATAAAGGCTGAGACCGTTTGTTACTCTCACACAGGGCACCCTCGTTCATAAAGAGGCCAGGGTTCCTCTGTAGAACATGCCAAGCTGGCTGATTGATTACCATTCTTTCTCCGGATTCTATAGCTCTATCCTGGTTTTTATGCTGATTTAGTGATTGAACACTCTGCTCTCTACTGCTAAGAATACTTCATTAGAAATCTTGTTTAGGCCTCTCCTCTTTCTTTAATCTCTCACATTGTCAGAGGTAAGACACTGGGCAGCAGCAGGGGCAGGAGGCAGAACAAAGATCAAAAGCTGTTCTTGGGCTGGGTCTGGTGGCTCATGTTTGTGATCCCAGTGGCTTGGAAGGCCAAGGCAGGAGGCTTGCTTGAAGCCAGGTGTTTGAGGTGTTTGAGAGCAATCTAGGAAACATAATGAAACCCTATCTCTACAAACAATTAAAAAATTTGCCAGGTGTGGCAGTGTTCACCTGTAGTCCCAGCTACTCGGGAGTCTGAGGTGGGAAGATTGCCTAAGCCCAGGAGTTCCAGGTTGCAGTGACCTATGATGGCACCACTGCACTCCGGTCTGGGTGACAGAGCTAGCCTCCATCTTTAAATAAACAAAAAATGCTGGTCTTAGATAATTAGGGAACACGTGGGGTCATGGGGCCTAGAGAGGTGGTTAGTAAAGATGCCTAACACGTAGATAGTATCCTCTGAGTGTCAGGCAATGCCTCAGGCTTTTTACCTGTATTGGATTTGTTAATGCTCACAACAACTCTTTGAGATAGGCCTTGATTCTATCCACACTTTGCAGCTAAGGAAACTGTGACACAGAGAGGTTATGTAAACATTGTGAGGTGAGTGACAGAGTCAAGATTCAAACGTCGTGAGGTGAGTGATGGAGTCAGGATTTAAACCCTGGTAGTCCTTAACTATTATACCATCCTGCTGCTCAAGGAGCAGAAGACCAGACACACACAAAACAGCAGGCCCTGATGGCACACGGAGTGAGATTATGGTTAAGCAGGCAGAGTCTGGCCTGTTTATGGGGTCGGAGCTCCACAGGTAGTTCAGAGCAGGTCACAGGGTTACAAAGCCAGTGGTTACCTACCTAGTGACCATTGTCTCCTCTTTGAGAGCCAGAGGAGCCACAGGGGCTGGATGGTAGGATCATAGGGGAGAGCAAAATCCTTTAAAGCTATTCTGACTTGGAGACGCCTCCTTGTACAGGTTACAAGTGTCTTGTATGCATCAGGTCAGGGACTTTCTATCTCAGGACATTTTTAGGGATTTATTGGACCTCTGTCTACAGTTGCTCCAAGTCTAGACTTCATGCTAGAGTTGCATTGACTACATTTTCATAGCTTCAGCTACTGTGCTTCCAGTTTTCTATCACATGGATCTCTGCAATGCTGCAACTTAGGGAAGTAGGCCTTCCTCCTATCCTTGTTTTGCAAAATAGTTCCAGCAGCTCTAGTTACCTGAAATATAGCCTTCTGGTTATATGTTTTAGCTTCCTTTATTTTTTGATGTGAAGAGAAACACTTCCAGGTTGAGCATTACCTGAAAAGTCTTCTCTATTGAATAGAAATAATTGGTTCCAAATGCAATGGTGTGTGTGTATGTGTGTGTGTATGTGTGTGTGAATCATTGATTCTTGGATACTCTCCTGGCTGCACTGGGCTTTATCAGGTTGGGGTACAGAGAGAAGAGGGAAAAAATGGCTTACAGTTTCTCACATCTTCAGTATGTTCTACAGTTGCACATGATCAGAGGGAGGACTTAAGAAGAAAACAAGGCAGAATCTGCCCCTAGCACACACCCTTTTCACTTGGTGATACACTTTTGGCAAAAAATCTTAAATAATATGTAGACAGAGGATGAGAAGAAGATAAAAGGAAGAAACATATGACAGTGAAAATGAGAGAGAAAGAGAAGAGTAAGGAGAGAGGGAGGGAGAGAGAGAAGAGGAAGGACAGAGGGGGCAGAGAGAGAGAGAGAGAGGAGAGAAGAGAAAAATGAGAAAAGACAGGGGAAAACAGAAGAGAGAGTGAAAGAAAGCAGGAAGAAAGAAAGAGGGAAGTGCTCTCACCAGAAGGTTGGGGTGGCCGAGCCCACTCAATGAAAGGATGGCGGTGTTGGATGATGGCTCGCTGGCACTTCTCCACGTCCCCATTCTGTTCAATCATATCCACAATTTCCTGAATCCATGTTGTCCCTGAGGCTCAGAAAGGAAGGGTGAGAAGGAGAAACCTGTTAGACGATCTTCCCTGAAGAGTCTCGAGTAAACAAAGGAGATGTAGAGCTTGGTGTTTGCATCAACCTCCCCTCGGGTCAGGATCCTGTTAGCCATGAGGGATGGACTTTGATCTCTGTAGGGAGTGGAGCAGCACAGGCAAGGCTCCCCCAACCCAGGACCAGTGCATGGCAGAGCACAGCAGCTTTCCTGGAAACCCCAGGGATATCAGGCATCCTGCATGAGTCCTGAGCTCTGAACCCCACTGTGGAACAATAAGAAGGAGCAGGTTTCCTCTCAAGGGGAATTCTAACTTAAGTGACAAGCCGGTGCTGGCTCAGCAGGTCTTTGCTGTCCCTCCTGCCCTGCAGTCACCTGCTTTAGGGTAGGTGCAGATGAGGAGATCATCTGGTTTGGCCTCGAAGCTCTGGATTTGGCTCCAGTTGTCCACAGTTGCAGACTGCAGGAGGGTCCCCTCCACCTCTTTCAGTTTTATCTGTTTCCCCAACTCTGAGGTCAGGGCCATAGTGTCTCAGCGTTGGGGGTCCCTATGGGAAAAGAATAGAGGAGATTTTTAAAGAAGTTGTGGTAAAATACACTTAATACAAAATTGATCATTTTAACTGTCTTTAGGCATACAGTTCAGAGGCATTAAGTACATTCACATTGTTGTGCAATCATTATAACCATTCCTTTCCAGAATTTTTTTCATCTTCCCAGACAGAAACTCTGTATCCATTAAACAATAACTTCCCATTCCCCCTCCCTCAGCTCCTGGCAACCACTGTTTTACTCTATTTCTCTATGGACTCTATATACCTTATTTAGGTGGAATCACATAATATCTGTCCTTTTGTGAATGTCTTATTAATTAAGCTTAATCTTATGCTTAATTGCAAACTTGATTTAATCTCTTCAAGGCTCATCTGTGTTGTAGCATGTGATAGGATTTCCTTCCTTAGTTCTCTGTAGGTATATACCATTTTTATTTTTTGAGACAGAGTCCAACTCTGTTGCCCAGGCTGGAGTGCAATGGCATGATCTTGGCTCACTGCAACCTCTGCCTCCAGGGTTCAAGCGATTCTCATGCCTCAGCCTCCTGAGTGACTGGGATTACAGGTGCCCACCACCATGCCTGGCTAATTTTTGTAATTTTAGTAGAGACAGAGTTTCGCCATGTTGGCCAGGCTGGTCTTGAACTCCTGACTTCAGGTGATCCACCCACCTTGACTTCCCAAAGTGTTGGGATTACAGGCGTGAGCCACCATGCCCAGCTTATATTTTGTTTATCCATTCATCTGTTGATGGAAACTTTTGGCTGTCGTGAATTAGGTCTCTGTGAACATCGATGTACAAATATCTCTTTGAATTATTGCTTTCAGTTCTTTTTGGTATATACTCAGAAGCGAGATTGCTAGATCATCTGGTAATTCTATGCTTAATATTTTGAGAAAATGTTACAGCATCTTCCACAGCAGCTGCACCATTTTAAATTTTACAAGCAGTGCATAAGTGTTCCAGTTTTTCCAAATTGTCATTAACACTTGCTGTTTCCTGTGTTGTTTGTTTGTTTTTTTGTTTTTAATAATAGCCATCCTAATGGGTGTGGGGTGATAAACAGCTCATTGGGGTTTTGATTCGCATTTCCCTAATGATTAATGATGTTGAGCATCTTTTCATGTGCTTATTGGCCATTTGTAGGAGAAATATCTCCTTTGCCCAGTTTTACATTGTGTGTGTGTGTGTGTGTGTGTGTGTGTGTTTTGTCATTGTTATATTGAGGGAAGACTTTTAAATGCACCAAAAGGAGAAAGCTGAAGAAGTAAGCCACTATTACTCAAGGATAACTGGCTACTGGGGTTCCAGAAGACATTTATTACTACTATTACTAATGAAATAGTAGTTAAAAGCTAACATTTATCAAACACTTCAATTTACCATCGCTGGGCTGAGTGCCTTGTATACATTAATTTATTTTAACTTTTGCTGAATATGAGTGATAGAACTTCAGAACTGAAAGGGTCCTTACAGAAAATGTAACAGTACATGCTTGCTAGAGGTTGAATAAAATAATCTGGCCCAGCTGCTTCATGGAATAGATGAGAAAACCAGGTGCCCAGATTAGCGAGGCCAGTTTTCATGGCGGCTTCTGCTTCCAGATTGAGCTGAGCCCTTTAAGATGAAGACAATTTTCGGAAAATGAAAGACAAATTATTTCTGAAAAATTTCAAATATGTGAAGCAGCTGAATTTATAATACATCAAAGAAGGTGGAGTTTGGACAGTACTCCTGAGATTACGGTGTGATCAAATTCAGGAGAGGAGGGATAAGAACAAACATTTCTTGCAGGCCTTCTATGTTAGGTCCTTCATGGACTTTTCTTTTTCTCTCTTAATTCATATGACAATTTTATTAGGAAGGAATAATTATCACCCTCATAAATGTGAGGAAGCTGAGAGTTACATGATCAATAACTTGCCCAGGATCACAGCCAACATCTGTACACAAATCCTATGTTCCTTCTTTAAAAATTGCCTCTTGTTTTTTTATAGTGAATTTAAAGGTATACATTGCAGAAAATTTGGAAAAAGTCCAAATGTACAAGGAAAACATCTATCACACAGAGTTGTATTTCTGTCTTTTTCAAATGTACGTTGTTGTAGGCAGAATAATGGCCCTACAGATGTCCACGTCCTAATTCCTAATACATTACATTGTGTGGCAAAGGGCTTTGCATGTAGAATTTAGGTTAAGAAACTTAAGGCAGGCCGGGCGCGGTGGCTCACGTCTGTAATCCCAGCACTTTGGGAGGCCGAGGCAGGCAGATCATGAGGTCAGGAGATCAAGACCATCCTGGCTAACATGGTGAAACCCCATCTCTACTAAAAAAAAAAAAAAATTAGCTGGGCGTGGTGGCAGACGCTTGTAGTCCCAGCTACTTGGGAGGCTGAGGCAGGAGAATGGCATGAACCCAGGAGGTGGAGGTTGCACTCCAGCCTGGGCGACAGAGCGAGATTCCATCTCAAAAAAAAAAAAAAAAAAAAAAAAAAAAAGGAAGAAGAACCTTAAGGCAATGAGCATGTCCTGTATTATCCAGTTGGGCCTAATGTGACCACAAGGGCACTTAAAAGTGGGCAAGGGTGCAGAGGAGCTAGTCAGAGAGTCATGTGGCAGAAGAAGTGACTGGAGAGTTTGGAAGCATGAGAATGACTCAACTTGCCACTGATGGCTTAGAGACAAAGGGGAACATAAGACAAAGCATGGCCTCCAGAAGCTGAGAATGAACCTCAGCCAACAGGCAAATGGGACCTCTGTCCTACAGCCACATGAATCTGAATTCTGCCAACAACCAGAATGAGCTTGGAAGGGATTCTTCTTCAGAGCCTCCAGAAGGGAACACAGCCCTGCCAACACCTTGATTTTACGCAGAGACACCTGTTTGGATAAACTTGTGTTGTTTTAAGCTGCTAAATTTTTGATAATTTGTTATGGCAGTCATAGTTATAGAAAACTATTTATACATAGTTATGAAAGAAAAGTATACATATATATAAACGTAAAATTACAAAATTTTATACTTTTTGGATACTGCGGTGGTTTGGATGTGGTTAGTCCCCACCAAAACTCTCTGTTGAGGTTTAACTGCCAGTATGGCAGTGCTGGGAGATGGGGTCTCGTGAGAGGTGTTTGGGCCATAAGGGTGAATTCCACATGAGCAGATTAATGCCATCTCACAGAAGTGGGTGAGTTGGGTCCCTTTGCACATGCTCGGTTGCCTTTCTATTTCTTCACCATGTCTTGATGCAGCATGGCTCTCACCAGAAGTTGAGCAGATGCCAGCACCATGCTCTTGGACTTTTCAGCCACCAGAATCATGATTCAAAATAAACCTCTTATATTTATAAATTACCCAGTCTCAGGTATTTGGTTACAGCAACACAAAATGGACTAAGACGGATGTTATCGTGGTTTGAATTGTGTCTCTCTAAGTTTGTATGTTGAAGTCTTAATCCATAGTATGCTAGCATGTGGCTGTATTTGGAGATAATGTCTTTAAAGAGGTGATTAAGCTAAAATGAGGCCACTAGGATGAGATCCATTCCAATTTGGTATCCTTGTAATGAGAGGAGATTAGGACACACAAGGCAACACCAGGGATGTGTGCACATAGAGGAAAGACCATGTAAGGATACAGTGAGAAGGTTCTCCATAGGGTGGGGGTGAGGGGAATGGTGAGTCTAATTCTGGGGTTGAGTCTGACGTATTTGTGGGACTTCCCAATGTACACCTGTAGGCAGATGTACATGTGAGCTTAGGGCTCTGGCCTGGAAATAATGTCTTGAGAATCATTCATGCAACACATTGACCAACTCTGTGGTAGGCATTGCTCTGGGCAGGTAGCTGATGACCGAGGGCGTGGGCATGGCTGTGAGTGTGTGCAGAAGGGTACCTGCTGCTGAGGACCAGGGCAGTTAAGGGCTTGGCTGTCCAGTGTACTATGGATCCCACTGTATTGCTCTTGTTGGAGGCCTGCACGGGGAGTGATAGAACCTGGCTAAAGCTGGGAGAAGGAGATGCGGCAAGAGATTGGGGCAGC
Source organism: Papio anubis (assembly GCF_008728515.1). Taxonomy (NCBI): domain Eukaryota; kingdom Metazoa; phylum Chordata; class Mammalia; order Primates; family Cercopithecidae; genus Papio; species Papio anubis. The sequence goes on from NC_044989.1 coordinate 94,698,809, forward strand.
TGGGTAGTGCAGTGGGAGCAGAGGGATCTGCCGGTTCCCACAGGAGAAGTCCCAAGTCCTTCTCACCCTCCCCAAGCCCCTCATTGCTGGGCCACATCAGCACATGGTTCCTGCCCTTGAAGAGTCAGGCATTTAGACACACACATTTCCCCTTGAGCAGCCAGCAGGAACCTTTTCATCCTATCAGGCCAGATCACTATGGCCTCCTTGGTGAAGGCATCCCTGACTCTGTAAACAGAAGTAATCACTCCTTTCCATGGGATCTTATAGTATTTTGTGTGCAAAATTTTATAGTTCTTACTCCATGTCCTATAGTTACTTGCTTATAAGTCTAGACCCCTGGAGCACAGGATCTGGTTCAGTCCCCTTGCAGGCCCAGCATGTGTCTTGGTCAATGGCTGGCATAAGAGGAGGACTCTCATGGAAGAAGAAATAGTCTTGGCCAGATCAGTTGAGCTGGCTGTGGAGGAGGATGGGACAGGGAGGGTATCTGGGAAAAGATCAGGGTGGAAGACAGAGATAGTATTATAGGGGAGAGAGCCTTTGGAGGTGATTGCCTGGGGTCCTGAATCTAGGTCTGGTTGGTTACAAAGCTCTTTTATATTATTTTATCAGATTCTTAGGATCTTTCCTGGTTTGAGTAAATGCATCTATAAAGTCACACCTATGTGGCTAAAGGTTAAAAAGAATCAATTAAGAGTTAGGTATAGAATTTCTTTTAAGCCGTATTCTTACCTTCAAGTTCCAGCTGAAAGTCAGAAGCTCAAAGGCCCACTCAAGGGTCAGTGGGCACGGAAAGGACTTTCACAGGAAGCAGACGGCAATTGCAGAGGCTCAAATTACTACTGTGTCAGAGTTACAGGGGCGCTCAGCAGGTAGCCAGCACTTTGGGAGGCTCTCAGCTTCACTGTGGAAAGTTGAAGCTTTTACTGGAAGAATCCGGATTGAACAGAAACAAACCCTGTGACCTGGCCCTGGGAGGGAGAACTTCTTGCTGTACCATGATCACTCATGTGACCGTGACTACTGTGCAAATATCAGCTCCCTCTAGTGCACACGAACTGAGGGCACACTCTGCCCCTCCCCTTGGTCTCCACCTAGAGTTTTTCACATCTCTCCTGGCCCTCAGCTGCTCTGACCCCTCCCTCCTCCCGCTGGTCTAGAAGCTTAAACAGGTGGAGGCTGGGGGGAAATGGAAAGCTGGCTCTAGGACCAGCTGCATCAGGCTTCAGATAGGCTCCTGCTTATTTGGTGAACTCCCTTTTCCTCCCGCCTTAGCCTGAGATTTACTTTCTGCATCTGTGAAGTGTGGGTAATACTGCCTGTCTTCAATCCATGCTTTAAGATTGAAAGCAACAATGTTAATGAACACACTTTGCATAGCACATAGTAAGGGCTTAAAACTGCTGGTTCTTCTATCCTTTCTTCCCAAACTGTATTCATCCACACTGAAATGCAGAGAGGATAGAACAAAAGTCTAGAGCTTAGATGTGTACTTATTTATACCTTGCCATATTGTACGAAAGGTGTACTTTTGAAGAGGCAGATTATATTCCATGGTGTCTTTGGTTACCTAGGAAATTAAATGGATCAGGTGTTAATTATCTCTGAGCTGCTACTCTTCTGCCAGCCCCAATCTTGTATCTACCCCAGTGCTTTCCTTTCTGGAATTGAAGCATAATTCTGCACCCCATCTGCCCTTCTTGCTGAAGCTTTCCTTGTCTTCCTTGACCCTGTACCTCATAATGCTTTTTGTGGACACTTCCTCTTCCTCCTTGTTTCCAATTTATTTTTTTTAAATAAACTGAACTTTATTTTTCTACTTCTGCTGTCTTCCCAGTTCCACTTATCCCAGTGCTGTCAATTTTCAGCCCCAAAGGGCTGATTCACAGTTCTTAGTGCAACCTTACCTTTTCTCTGCTGTTAAAGTCCCTAAGTCTGCTAAGGTGTCTGCCGGTATCGGTGCCACGCTGCGCTGCGTGCTGCATCTCCCTGCCTTTGCCGTCTGCATGGGCCACAGTCTTTACATTTTGCAGTTAGTAACCACTGCTAGTATCTACTTCCTCCACGTTTGTGGCAGATGAACTGGGATGTTGCACAATCTTCCAGCGGTCTCCTTATTTCTCGTCTCTTCCCTACTAGTCTCTCATACTTTCAGCATATAAATGAAGCTCAGCTCAGATCAGGCTATCCTTTGGTTGTTTATGGCTCAGATTCTGGATACTTCCCCTTGGAATTCAAGACCTTCTAAATTCACTAATTATTATTTTTATAAGGCAGGGTCTCACTCTTTTGCCCAGGCTTCAGTGAAGAGGCATGATCATAGCTCACTGCAGCCTTGACCTCCTGAGCTCAAGTGATCCTCCCACCTCAAGCCTCCTGAATGCCTGGCTCAAGGCCTTCTTTAATACACCACCATCCTCACTGTGGACCCCACACACCAGGTGAGCTGAATGACTTACTGTCCCCTATATGCATCCTGTAAATTCCTGCCTCCCTGCTTCACTCTTGTTGTTCTCCCTGCCAAAGGGCTCTTACTCTTAGCCTGGCACACTGCTGTGCACCTATAGTCTCAGTTACTTGAGTCCAGCCTGGGCAACACAGTGAGATCCCATCTCTAAAAAAAATGTTCTTACTCTGATTCCACAGAGTCAAATTCTTCAGCTTCGAACCCATCTTTTCCTTAGGTTATATAGCTGGAAGCAATCTCTACTGTGAACTACCATATGCTTTTTTAAAAATAAGTTTTAGTGAGATCAAATTCACGTACTGTGCACTTCACCCAAGTGTACAGTTCAATGTTTTTAGCTGTGCAACCATCATCACAATCAAGTTTGTAATATTTTCATCACCCCAAAATGGAACCCCATGTTCATTAATAGTCATGCCTCATTCTTCCTACCCCCATGTCCAGCTTTAAGAAACCAAAATCTACTTTGTATCTATAGACTTGTCTATTGTGGACATTTTATATAAATTGGATCATACAGTGTGTGGTCAATAGGATTAATTTGCCCTTCTCTTACAGCAAATTTTCTCTTTTTACTTTAATGAGGAAATCAACTACCCTCCCAGTGTGTCGACTGGGGCCTAGCTCTAAGACCACCTGTACCATTTTTTAATGAACATATTTTAACCAGAATGGGCTATAGTATGAGCTCAATGAATAGTTTGTCACCATGTACTCATTCAACTGGATTAATATACTTATTGAATGAATAAACAAATGAATGAAACAAAAACTTTGGTTTTCACCAGGACTGGGACTTGGATGAGGGAACTAAGGTGCAAAATGTAAGGAGACACTCACTCCAGGGCTGGGCAAGACAATGAGTACCTCCTTCAATGCTGTGCCCTTACCTCCCCCTAGTCCCTGCCCTGGTTTATACGTAATCCATCCACGTGGATTTTCACTGAACTGTGATTCATGTACCTCTGGAACTTTCTGAGCTGTTTCTGAGAACCAGGTAAAGTGTGCCCTCTTTGGAGTTAGGGAAATGTCTACAAGGCATCCTCTGTCCACTAGAAAGACCAAAGCCACCATTGCCTCCTGGAAGAGTTTTGTGAGGGATCTGATCACGATTTACAACTGGGAAAAGTAGCCAAGCTGCTTTGTGCCACTGGCACAAAGTGGAAGGTGCCTGTGTTCCAGCAGGCTGGCTTTGAGGAGCAGCGGGAGCAAAGGTCTCCCCGCTGGACATTCCCATCCCTTCTGGGTGCACTACCTCCTACAGCTGCAACTGCTTGGGGCAAGCTTTGTAACACTTGCCTCAGTCACACAGATCCTTTGACCAAGTCTGCAAGAGAGCAGACGAGTTGCTTCCTGCAGGTCCTGTAGTACTAGGTGGGCAAACTCTGACTCCTTTGTAACTTCGTGGATCTCACTTATTATCCAGGAAACTGGCTCAGCATTCTGCTGGCCTGTGCTCCCTTATTGTTTAAAATGTTTTTCTTCTGTTTTTGACCATCCACAATTCACATAATTACGTGTCTCTCAAGCCATTTTTCTCACTTTGCAATGCTCGTTGGCTTTAATTCTCCCTTTCCCTTTTCTTATCTAATTCTTGTCCAGTCTCCCAGGGAAAGATGGAACAAATCTCTTTCTCCCTCACTTTCTACTATCTCCTTCCCTTCATATTCTACTACTCATCCTTCCATTTGCTGACCTTGGCCCCACTCCAGCCATGGCTGATGGCTGTTGGGATGTGGCACATTTGTATTAAGGAAGAGAGAAATCCTGAGATGTGATTGACACAAAGTTAGAAATAATGAAGAATCACATTGCATGAGTTCCCTAGGGCTTCTGTACAAATTGGGTGGCTTAAGGTACAGAAACTTCTTGTTTCACAGCTCTGATAAGTAAAAGTCCAAGATCAAGGTGCAGTATGGGCTCCTTCTGGAGCTGTGGGGGAACTCTGTTTCATGCCTCTTTCCCAGCTTCTGGTAGTTTGCAGGCGCCACCCCAATCTCTGTCTTCATCCTCACGTGTTGTGTGTGTCTGTGTCCAAATTTCCCCCTTTTATAAGGATATCAGTCATATTGGATTAGGGTTCACCTTAATTATCTCCTCTGCAAATGCCATATTTCCAAATAAAGTCACATTCACGAGCACTGGGAGTTAAGACTTCAACATTTTTGAGGGGGACTCAATTCAACCCATACCACACTAATATCAGTGTGTGGAGCTTTGAAAAAATAGAAATTTCTTTCAAAATTCCGTAGTACTTTTCAAATTCATTTACCATTTTCTCCACCTAAATTGGCAGTTTGTTTTAAGGCACAGACATTCAAGTAAATGCAATAATCTGTTTTATTTGATAGCTAGTTTTGCAGTAGTGTTATCTTTTTACTTATGTTTCATTTGGAGTGCCTGTTGTTTCAGCTACCTTGTGAGTTCATTGTAGATATTACTCTAATCTTGAGAACCTAGTACTCATTTCAGCATTGTTTCTTGGGAAAATATCTTTCAAGTTTCAAAAGACTGAAAGTATCCTTTGAGCACAGTCAATTTTTAACTGGGGGCTTCCTGTGCAAGTTTCTGGGCCTATCATGTGTGATAATTGAACCCTTCAAAAACATAGAAAAGCAGACCCATGACAGTCCCAACACACTTTTAGGCTTTCTCAGATTAATAAATAATGTTTTATACATATGTTAGGACACTGAATAACTGATCGTATAGTGAGCGAAACAGCATGTTACAAAATGATGTGTTTTGTGTGAGTCTTTGTAAGAAATGTTTTGTCCATCAACAACTGTATGGAAAAAGACACACCAAAGCCTCTACCCCTGTGTTAGCCATACTCATCTCTTGGGATGGGATGTGTCACTGGGGGTGGGAATGGGGGAAGGATGTGGGAACTGCTTGTTGAATGTGATTGCATTCATCCATTTTCATACTGCTAAGAAGAAATAACTGAGACTGTAATTTATAAAGAAAAAAATTTAATGGACTCACAGTTCCACATTGCTGGGGAGGCCTCACAATCATGGCAGAAGGTAAAGGAGGAGCAAAGGCACATCTTACATGGCAGCAGGCAAGAGAGCCTGTGAAGGGGAAAATGCCCTTTATAAAATCACCAGATCTCGTGAGACTTATTCACTATCACAAGAACAGCGTGGGGAAAACCTGCCCCCATGATTCAACCACCTCCCACCAGGCAAGCTACAAGGCGGAAGAAGATAGTTGTAACATAGAAGTTGTTAAAAAATTTGTATCCAGATTATATAAAGAACTCCTACAAATCTATGAGAAAAAGACTGACAGCCAAATAGAAAACTGGGCAAGAGACCTGAACAGGTACTTCACAAATGATGATCTGACCAATAAATACATGAAGATGCTAACATCAGTAATTACCAGATAAATACATCAAATCAAGTAATTAAATAAGCTATTTTATTTATGTATTTATTTATTTTTTAGACACAGTTTCACTCTGTTACCCAGGCTGGAGTACAGTGGTGCAATCTTGGCTCACTGCAACCTCCGCCTCCTGGGTTCAAGCGATTCTCCTTCCTCAGCCTCCCGAGTAGCTGGGATTACAGGTGTGCAGCACCACACCTGGCTAATTTTTTGTATTAGAAGTAGAGAAGGGGTTTCACCATGTTGGCCAGGCTGGTCTCAAACCCCTGGCCTCAAGTGATCCGCTTGCCTCAGCCTCCCAAAGTGCTGGGATTACAGTCATGAGCCACTGCACCTAGCTCAGGCTATTTTAAATAAATTCAATGGAAAATTATATCACAATTATTTCACTACTACCCAACCACCAGAATGTCTAAAATCAAAAGGTCAGGATATGTAAAATTTTAGTGACGATGAGAAGCTAGGATTCAATTACAGTTGCTTTTTCTTTCTGTCTTTCTATGTTTTCCACATTTTCTACTCAATTTAGGTTCTTCTCCAATCAGAATATAATGATATTTTTCTCCAGAGCAGATTCCTTTTTTCTTAATGCTTTCCAGCTCAGCAACTAAAACCAAAAGATGGGCAGAACTGAAGGATATATCCAAATAAATCTGGTGGGTTTTAGACTGGTTCTTTAGAGGGCATGGGACAATTAACAGAACCAGGTTGTAGAGAGTAATTGAAGGGGCAGAATTTTTTACTTCTGAAAAGAACTTCAGCAGGCACAGACTCTGGGTTGCAGCCTCTCAGCAGGTAGAGTGTAGATGACTGTGACATTAGGTAGCTCACTGTCCCACTGAACTGTAATAGTCTCATGGGGCCAATGACAGGGTCTTGGTGACTGAGCCTATTTCTTCTGCATCAGTTCTTCCAGGACTTCCTAATCTGATATACTTCTCTCCAGAAATTGTTATAATTCTTGGCCATCCAAGTACACAGCGGGCTTATAAAGTCCAGTATTTTATCTGTACGTTTATGTACCAGATATAGATATCAGCCAATCCAAGTGGGTTATTTTGACACTATAGTTATTGTTCTTCAAGGTATCCATGTTTCAGTAAACAAACTTCCGCATTTTACTGTTTAGAAGCTTTTCTTTAAGTCAAAATATCTCTGTATGATATTAATGATGATATAATATGTCTTACTATATAACTGGCACAATTCTGGGAATTTCACATTTTTATTACGTCACGTAGACCTCTAGTAACCCTGTGGGATGGCTGCTATTATTATTTCCCTGTCATGATGACACTGAGGGGTAAATACCTTGCTCCAGATTACAGCTGCAGAGTGCGGATTTGGACCCCAGCAGGCTGCTTCTCTAATTGAGGCTTTTGAATACCACATCACTCTCCATTTTAAGGCTACCTGCTATAGCTTTGTTTCCTGGTGAATGTAGAGTAGTGGGATTGGCACCAACATGAGATGTATTCCTTGCTGAGTCATTTCTCTCAAGGCTAGGCCTCCAGGCTGCATTTCTGGAGGCAAAGGGCCTCAGCTACTTTCTCACGGCAGAGCTTAACCCTGAGTCCCCTCCTCAAATACCTGTGGGTGCTCTGGCCACATATTTAAAACAGTTATAACTTACTCTCTTCTCTGTGGAAGTTCGCTCATCCTTGGGGTCTCACATGTCAAGTGTAAAGGGTAATTTGATGGTTGGAGGTGTGGAGCAGTATCACTTTTTGAAGACATTTTTCTTACTAGCCAAGGTCAAGGTCATCTGAAGTTTGTTCTTGTCTTTTAAAGGGCTGAGAATTCCACACACTTATCAAATTAATAGCATATTTTATATTTAATGTTTTAATCCATTTCTTTTAAAGGACTAAAAGAAAGGCTCATAAGTGGGAGTTGAACAATGAGAACACATGGCACAGGGAGGTGAACATCACACACCAGGACCTGTTTGGGGGTGGGCGGCTAGGGAAGAGATAACATTAGGAGAAATACCTAATGTAGATGACTCATGGCACGTGTATACCTATGTAACAAACCTGCACATTCTGCACATGTACCCCAGAACTTAAAGTATATACAAAGAATACTATTAGTAAGAGATAAAATGGTACAGTTTGAAGGGCCTTTGGTAATCTGATTGAATATATTAAAATGCATATTTTTTTTTCCAACAAAACAGAAAAAAAAAAGAAAAGTTACAAATACATTCTCTCTCTGTCTGTCTCTCTGTCTCTCTGATTACTTACACTCGTCATTTAAGGACAAGTAGTGTATCATCAGGTGAGGAAGTTAGGGTTCAGGTCCTGGTTTTGCTGAAAAGGCCATTAGTCAGGTCCTGCTTGTGGGCTATCTGAGAACCCTGACTCAGGGTTAACTGGCAGCATGAAGGCCCGATTGCCATTGGCCCCACCATTGAGGTGTCTGGCCACATCCTGGCAGAGCTGCAGCTCCTATGTTGCTACAGCTTTCTTCTCCAATAACTCATTTTCTGGGATCACCTTATCAGGATGTTGATTAATGAGTTTACCTTTGATAGCATTGGCCACACCTAGGTACAAAATCAGAGTTGGATTTTTGTCCTCTGGGGATAAGCACACCCAGGGTGAATTCATTCTCCAGAGTGGGAGGAAATCACTGAGTGAACAGCTTCTGTGAAAATCAGGCCACAGAGAGAGGGCCATGTGCTCTCCTCAGTTCCTGTGAGATTTAAGGGGTCTGCCCTTAAATCTCCTTCTCATGGGACTGGCTACTAGTTCAAATGTTGATGCTGGCATCATGATACTGTTACAGAAAGCCAGAAACTTGGAGGGAGCCTAGGAATTCTATAAAAACACGCAGAAGGACACAAAGAACTCTCCCCTCAGAAATAAAAGAGAAAGCATACAGAGATACTGAGATTTCCATAGTAGACTAGTGAGGATCACCATTCATTCATTCATTCACTCATTCACTCATTCATTCATTCACTCATTCATTCATTCATTCATTCACCATTCATTGATCACCAGGCACTGTGTTAGGAAGTGAGAAAACAAAGACATAAGAGCTTTATGAGAGCTTTATATGATTTATGGAATTTAGCACTTGTGGATTTTGCTACTTCCCTCTTTATTTCCTTATAGTGATGAGACACAAAAATCTCAAAATGAAAGAGTCTGCAACCCCCGTCTTAGGGGCAGGGGGAAGTAGAATGCTGGGCCATGCTTCCCTTCGTGGAGTCCCCAGCAGAGAGAAAGGCAGGAGGTTCCAGCAGGAGCTGACGGCTCTGGGGAAGAGAAAGAGACTGACGAAGTTTTGGGGGCCTGTGAGAAGAAAGAATACGGTACTGGAGCAAGTGTGCTCTCCTTGTTCTCCATCAAACCACCCTCCAAGTAGCCATCAGAGATACCTTCCTAAACATCCCAGAGGCTTCACCCTGTGCGTAGCAGGGGTCAGCAAGCTTTCTTTGTAAGAGGCCAAGTGGTGACTGCTTTAGGCTTTGCCAATCACATGATGTCGGTTGCAGCTACTCAAGTCCGCCGCTGATTTGTGACAGCAGCCACAGACAACATTACACAGATGGTTGAGGCTGTGTTCCAATAAAACTTTATTTACAAAAACAGGCAGTGAGCTTTGACTTGCCCACTCTACTGTATAGAATAAAGAGGAAACTCTTGAACTTGACATAAAAGTCACTTTCAGTAAACTTTTTCCTCCCTGCACCTCTGGCTTCTTTGTGATCATTCTCCTCATGTGAGTTGCCAGTGTCATCCTGAAGGCCCCATATTGCTGATCTTTTTTTCTTTTTGTAACAACTTTATTTAGATATAATTCACACACTATACAATTTACCCACTCACCTAAAACGTACAATTCAGTGTATTTTTTTTTAGCATATTCAGAGTTGTGCCACAATCAATTTTAGAACATTTTCATCAGCCTCCCAAAATGCTGCACTCTTTAGATGCCATCCTCCAACCTCCTGCTCCCAGCCCTCACAATCTCAATTCTACTTTATATCCCTGTAGGTTTCCCTAGTCTGCACATCTCACATAAATGGAATCACACAGTATGTGGCCTTTTATGACAGGCTTCTTTCATAATATTCTCAATCTTGCATTTTAATTTCATTATCTTTTCAAGGTTCACCCGTGTTGTAGCCTGTCTCGCACTTCATTCCGTTTTATGGCTGAATAGTATTCTGTTCTAGGAATATGCTACATTTTGTGTATCCTTCCATCAGTTGATGGACATTTGGGTTGTTTCCTTCTTTTAGCTTTGGGAGTAATGCCACTATAGACATCCATGTGTAAGTTTTTGTGTGGACAGATCTTTTCATTTCTTTTGAGTATATACCTAGAAGTGGAATTGCTGGGTCAAATGGTGACGCTATTGAACTTTTTCGGGAACTGCCAGACTATTTTCCCAAGTAGTTGCATCATTTTACATTCCTACCCCCAGTGTATGAGGGATAAAATTTCTCTACATCCTCCACCAACTGTTGTTATCATCTTCCTTTTATATCATAGCCATCCCAAAGAGTAGGAGATGGCATCTCATGGTGGTTTTAATTTGTCTTCCTTAATGACTCATTAAGCTAAGTATCTTTTGGCTATTTTTGTATCTTCTTTGGAAAAAATGTCTATTCAAGTCCTTTGCCCATTACAAAAATCATTTTTAACAGTTATATAATTACATGTATGTTTAAGCCAGAGCATTTAATGTGGAAAATTTTTAACTCTTATGTGCTAGCAACATCACAGTATATAAGGAGGAAGGGGGTACTACAAAACATTCAACTAAGAGCTAAGTATTTAAAACAAAATTATATTAAAAAAATTCAAGATTCCTTTATGAGAGTTCAACACTACAAGTTAAATGTCCTTTTGAATGATTCTGTCATCAAGGCAGTTTATTCTTTTAAAATATCATGAAATGGACAAATACTCATTAACAGATATAGCCACCCTCAAGATTTCAATCTCGGTGGCTTTCTTTAAATTAAAATTCACGAAGTGCGCAATTAAAATGTGTCAAAAAACTGAATCTGCTACTCTAACAGATGTTCATGCTTAACACTTAGTAGTTTATCTGACTAAATTGAATTTTATTAGGGGAAGAAAATGAACCACTGTAAAGCATATAGTTTGAAATAGATGCTAATATTTTTCTTAGAAATAAAAATTTATGCAGGAAAAGTTATTTATCATAAGGAAAATAAAATAAAACCCTAGAATGAGCAAACATTTTCAAAGAACAAGCACCACAAAGGACACTTACATTGAATTTTTAATATTCATCAATGCATATTTCTTTCTCCAACCAGTCTACTTCATCAAATTTGGAAACATTTCCTGAATCACTAGATTCCACAGCAGTATGGCAAGACAGGATGGTGGCAACATCATTTTCAATGTCTTCACGGTGAGCTTTCTTTTCACCCTGCTCTTCTACTTTGTGTAACTGAACACCTTTCCTTACTGCTTCCAGAAGTACACTCTTGGCAACCCAGACTATAGGTATGGCTGGAAGATGACACTTTGGCTCATGAAGTAACTTGTGTTGGAGGAGATGGAGTCATTCATGGAGCTTGGGGACTTGGGACAGCAGTAGGTGAAGCTGGATGTAGCCAGAGGGAGGATGAGCAGGACTGCAACTGTGACAGATGATGATGGCTGAATACCAAGTGGAGCCAGAGAAGGTAGGGTGGGGGTGGAAGTAGCCTTGGATGTCTTGTGGGATGGATGAACTGGGGCAGCACTAGCTCCTAACAGAGAGGACTGTGTAGAGAAGCAGCTGGAGGAGGACCTGGGTGAAGAGGGCTGGGGAAAATGTGGAAAGGAGCTGAAGGAGTTGGCACTGCTGGAGTTCCCAAGGCAGTAGTTGGAGGTGGAGGCAGAGGTGGGAGAGGTCTTGGTGGAGAGCAGTTGAAGTCACTGAAGCTCCTAATGAAGACATTGACAGGGGAGATGGAAGAGTTGGTGGAGGAGGTGTGGGGGTGGAGCTCCCAGAGACATGTGTATTGCCTATGGCTGGTGACTGAGCATGATTTTCTATCAAACCTGCAGCAGCATTTACGCAGGTGGGCATGGGTTTTTCCCCTCCTGTTCCTTGAATTAGTGGAGGTGGAGGTGGTTCATGTGGCCTGACTGAGACCTTTTACTCAGCTCTTATCTGAGTCTCAGTTGTCAGACTAAATGACAAGGCAGAAAGTGAAAAGATCCATCCACACAATCCACCTGCTTCGGGGACTTTGCTGCAAAGAGATTGGCATCATCTTCAGCCAGCTCCAGACTTGGGCCAGCTTCTGCCATCCTCTATCTGGCTCATGAAGACAATCTAGATTTTTCTAGCTTCTGCTTCCTCCTTTCCTTTCTCTGATCTTCTATATGTTGCAATATGTGTTCTTTCATAAATCAAATAAATATGAAGGCTTGATAAAAGTTTGCCCATTTAAAAATTGGATGGTTTGTCCATTTTTATTTTGAGTTGTAAGAGTTCTTTATATAGTTTAGGCTGAAGTCCCTTGTCAGATACAGGATTAAAGAATATTTTCTTCTATTCTACAGGTTTTTTTTTTTTTTAAACTTTCTTGATAGTATCTTTTGAAGTCCAAAGTCTGTAATTTTGATGAAGCTCCATTTACTTATTTTTAAATTTTGTTTGTGCTTTCTTTGAGGATGGGCCTCAGTATACCACCAACATTTATAATCTTTCTTCCAGCCTTCCTCCAAAGGACTTATTATCTTTTACCAGGGTGACATGCATTGAGGAAAGAAAATAATCAGACTCTTGGGGCACTATTAAACACATGGGCCCTGAACTGACACTAAGTTCCAGAGATCCAGAATTCCACTGTGGCCCACCACAGTCAGAGTAGGGGCTTACGGTGGTCAGATGACCAATGGAATTCAGCTCAGGTCCTTCTCACAGTGGGTCCAGTGTGTTCCTGAACCCGTCCTGTGGGTATTTCCCCAGTTCTGAAATGCACAATTCAGCAGCTGGCAGAATTATCACATTATTCCCTTGACTTGTGGGGTGAGGGCTATCAAGGTGGAAAAAGCCAAGTGGCAGCCACTAGATCTGCCTTTACCTAGGAAAATGGTAAATCAAAAGCAAATCCACATTTCTAGAGGGGCTGCAGAGATTAGTGCCACCATCAAGGATTTGAAAGATGCAAGGATGGTGACTCCCATCACATCCCCATGGAACTTTCCTGTTTGGCCCATGCAGAGGACAGATGGATCTTAAAGAACGACAGTGGATTATCATAAGTTTAACCAGATGGTGACGCTAATTACAGTTGCTACCCCAGGTGTGGTTTCATTGCTTGAGCAAATTAACACATCCCTGAGAACTGACATGTAGCTACTCATCTGGTAAATTCATTTTTCTCCATGCCTGTCCATAACGCTCACAAGAAGCAGTTTGCTTTTACCTGCAAGGCCAGCACCACGCCTCACTATTGTTCCTTGGGGTTCTATCAATTCTCCAGCTCTATGTTATAATTTAGTTCACAGAGATGTGATCACCTTTCTCTTCCATGAGATATTACACTGTTCTGTTTATTGATGACATTATGCTGATTGGACCTAGTGAGCGAGAAGTAGCAACCACTCTGGGCTTATTGGTTCAGCATTTGAGTGTCAGAGGGTAAGAAATAAATTTGACTAAAATTCAGGGGCCTTCTGCCTCCATGAAATTTATAAGGGTCCAGTGGTATGGAGCATGTTGAAATATCCCTTCTCATGTGAAGGGTAAGTTCTTGCATCTTTTCCCTTCCACTGCCAAAAATGAGGCACAATGCTCAGTAGGCCTCTTGGGATTTTGGGGGTATCATCTTCCTCTTTGTGTGTCTTACATCGGCCCATTTGCTGAGCAGTCTGAAAATTCATTATAAGAAGGACCCGGAAGAGCAGAAATCTCTGCAATAGGTCCAGGCTGCTGCACAAGCTGTTCTGCCATTTGTGCCACATGACCAAGCAGATCCAATGGTGCTTGAGGTGTCAGTGGCAGACAGGGATGCTGTGTGGAATCTTTGGCAGGTGAATCACAGCACAGGTCTTTACGATTTTGGAGTGAACCAATGCTATCTTCCACAGATAACTACTTTCCTTTTGAGAGACAGCTCTTGGACTGCTATTGGGCCGAGGTAGAGACTGAATGCTTAACCATGGACCCCCAAGTTACCACGTGACCTGAGATACCCATCATGAATTATCTAATCCACAAAGTCATAAACTTGGGCGTGCAGAGCAGCAACTCACCATGAAATAGAAGTGATGTATATATGATTGGGCCTGAGCAGGCCCTAAAGGCACAAGTAAGTTACATAAAGAAGTGTCCCAAATGCCCATGGCCCCCATGCTCCACAATAGAAACAAGCAAGAGTTGTCTGGAATCCAGGAGATAACTTTTGAGTGTTTGTATACCATGCCTTGTGATTAAGTTCAGTGGAAAACTACAGCTGAATTCGGGCAGGAATACTTATGGTCCAGACCCTTCAGGATGAAGGCTTGGGTAACCTTACCAGGTAATGGTGCATGACTAGCTGAGGTGTTCATTGAAAGCATGGGAATATGGAATGGGTAGTGGAAGAAGGTAGTTATAAATATCAGCTATGACCACATGACCATTTACAGAAATGAGGGCTGTAATTGTCATGAGTATTTTTTGTTATGAATGTGTATATATAAGTGTATGTTAAGCAAAGTCTTTGTTTTCTTCCTTCTCTTATCCCCATCAAGTAACAGAAGATGTATTGATTTTAAATTATAATGCTTAAGTATTATTACTTTTATATCATAGTATTTAAGTTGCTGGACATCAAGGGGAAAGATACCCAATAAAATACTGCTTTCATAAACAGCAATTGGAAATCAGAAATTACAAGGAATAAATGGTTAAGGAGGAGAAGCAGCAGCAGGAGGAGGTCATTTTAAACATTTCCAACACGGAGGTACTGTGGAGGGATATTACTTGTGGAGATGGGAAGATCTACTGGGCAGTTGAAAACATAATAATCCTGCAGAATATTTTGAACTAGAGAATTAGATGTGGGAGGAAATCACATAGAGGTGCCATTTGGAGCTTTTGAAGGGAGAAGATGATCTATTCACATCTGAATTTCAAGTTCATAGGGTCTAGGTTGGAAGGAGCCTTAGAGTGTTTTCTTATTTCCATCTCCCACTCAGCTGGAAGCTTATAATGTTCCATCTCTCTCTCTCTCTCTCTCTTTTTTGAGATGGAGTCTCGCTCTGTCGCCCAGGCTGGAGCGCAATGGTGCTATTTCGGCTCACCGCAACCTCTGCCTCCCAGGTTCAAGCGATTCTCTTGCCTCAGCCTCCCAAGTAGCTGGGATTACTGTCCACCACCAAGGACAGCTAATTTTTTGTATTTTTCTTTTAGTAGAGACAGGGTTTCACTATGTTGGCCATTGCTGGTCTTGAACTCCTAGCCTCAAGTGATCCGCTTGCCTCAGCCTCCCAAAGTGCTAGGATTACAGGCATGAGTCACTGCACCCAGCCTGAACCCCCATCTCTTAATCAGAAAAATATTTAAAGTGAAATGCCCTTGGATGGGTTGACAGAGGTATAAGTGTGCTTGAGAAGCATGAGTCAGGTCCCTGTGCCTGAGAAATCAAAGACTTCCAGTTCTATAGATTGTCGACTAACATTTATGACAACGTTCCAGAAATGAGGCTGAAATTCAAGGCTTTTAATCACAGACCTTCACAGGCACACTATGTAAAGCCTGGTGTTCAGACTGCTTTATTATTTCCAAGTAGTTTTTCAGCTTTAGATTGACTTTGGCATAATCGCACACCGGGTTGAATGTTCAAAGCCTTCTTGCCAAGGCAAAGCCTTGGAAGACAGGAGCATCCTGCTGGGGGCTGATTGCCAGGCAGACATCTCTGTGAAATCCCATGGCGTGCGGGCATCAAGGTGTACTCACATAGCTAAATACACTGAAAACCAGTTCTTCCTCTGTCTGTATATATCTATCTCTATCGCTATCGCTATCTCTCTATTCTCTATCTATCTCTATCTCTATCTCTATCATCTATCTATCATCGATATATCACAATCAGAGATTTCATTATAATATTCAACGTCACTGGAAAAGTATAGCAGTTTTATATTTTCAGCTTTCTTTCAGAAATTAAGTAAAGATCCATTTAATATACTCAAAAAACAAACCATTATTTTGTCCCTTTAGTTTAAGTGGAGCAAGTCTGTCTATGAGTTTTGCCATCATCATAGCCCAGCAGTCAGGCATTTTCCTTTCTGGTTGTTTACTTTCCCCGTTCCTCCTGTTTCTTTTGCATCCCCTGTGCCTTCAGTGTTGTATTTTAGTCATGAGACATGCCTCGAGCCCTCCCCAGAGTGTCTTTTCCAGCTTCCTGGTCTCAGGTTCCATCTTCGTTTCTGTGACTTTCGACTCCGACTCCAGGTCTCTCAATTACAGGAGGGCCTGCTGCCCTGAGTGGGAAACACCCTGTCCTAGGACCTCCCTGGCTTGGACCTGTACCCCCTGCCCCATGGAAAGGGGCTAGGATGTTGCATCTCACATTCTAGGTGTTTCCTACCTAGGTAGCCACACTCCGTATCAGGGCAGCAGGGTGTGGTGGGATAAGAAGGGGGACTTCCCCTTAAGGCTGAAGGCCCCCAGCTTGGCTGGCAAAGACCAGGGCAGAGCTCACAGATCAATGCTGACCTGGCAGATCAGTCAATCCCACATGTGCCACCACTGTAGTTCATCGCCATCCTCAACCCCCATGTGCACCCTGTATTCAGCGACTACTCAGCTCCAGCTTCAGAAGGAAGCTTTTCAACCATACAGAGCTCAAGGTTCTCGGTGGCACTCACACAGTGCTGGATTTCTCATGTGGGATTCAGAAGTGGGTTCATCCTCACTGATGCTCCCTCGTAATGAAGCTGAGTTCCTAGTGCTCCGCCCAGATGCCCTTGGATCCCCATCACCAGTCCTCGCCTCACCCCCTACCCTTTCTTCTATGAGCCTGGACCTTGGGGACTGAGTGGCTTTGCCCAGAGGCTTAGAGAGCACAGGCTCAGAGAACACAGGTCTGGGAGCTGACATTGCCCTGGGGCATCTCAAAGGGAGTGACTGTGAGATGCACCAGGAAAGCCCAGTTCCCTTCCTCAAGTAAGGACAATCCTTGCACTGCCCCCCTGAGGATCACGCTGCACCTAGGACTGTGCTAAGTCCATACCCTTGCTTGGCTACTGCCTCTCCAGCCTGCCTCACAACACCCTGATAATTCTCTCCTAGGAAGACTTTTTAAATAAATCACTTGCACAGAAACCCTCATACCAGGATCTGCTTCTGGAACCCAAACCCAAATACAGGATGGCACAGGTTGCTTGCACACTGTGGGATTTCACAATGATGTCTGCCTGGCACACCAGCCCCTAGCAGGATGCTCCTAAGGTTTTGCCTGTGCAAACAGCTTTTGGATATTCAGCCTGGCGTGCAGTTAGCCAAAGTGCTGTGACTGATTGCAGTTTCCTGCTTGATTACAACCAGGGTGTGACCTGACATTCCCTCAAATTCCAGCTCCCTGGGACCTCAAGGGGCATGACTGGAGATATTTTGTGCTAGTTTCTTAGGCTCATGTCCACATGAATTTCTGGGGAGGGCATCTGAACTTTTATTTGGCTGTTGCAGCTGATTCTACACTGAGTCTTGT
Source organism: Papio anubis (assembly GCF_008728515.1). Taxonomy (NCBI): domain Eukaryota; kingdom Metazoa; phylum Chordata; class Mammalia; order Primates; family Cercopithecidae; genus Papio; species Papio anubis. The sequence goes on from NC_044989.1 coordinate 94,716,364, forward strand.
GTCAGATGCCAGCCTGGTCTGCCTCTCCCGGCACCTGTATTGTTCCCTAATTTCCATGATTGGTACTGGTGGTGGTCGGGGATGTTCTCCATCAGTTTGGAGCTTAGGGGGGCAGCCAGTGGCCTTCTGGTTAGGGACATGCTGGACTCTAGAGTTTTAAACCTAGGGGTAGACCAAACCCTAGTCAGTTAGTCCACCTTTTTCTGCTAAACTTTGCACCTAGGGCTGAACTCTGTGAGTGGACATCATTAATGACTGCTCCTGGAGGCCTGATGACCTACAAGCCCACAGCAATCCAACTGCACACTGGGGATGACCTAACCTATGGAGAGCTGTCCATCAGCCAAGCATAACCCTTCTTGATCCTCACCTTCCGGCTGGAGGCCATGTTCAGGTCACCATCTGAAAACTGCACCTGCACTTACTTTATGGTCCTTGCCATCATGGCCCACAAAACCACTGGTCCCTTCTATACCCACCTGCTTATTCCTGGGACCACAACATGTACACCACTTCCAAGGAGGTGCTTCCAGATGGGAAGGTGGGTGGAGGAAGAACTCCTGCCTCGGGAGGATGAGAGCTGTGGTGGCCTGGGACCTCTCTTGGCTTGGAGAACTGGGCGTACTTCCCCTACAAGTTTCAAAGGGAGGCAGGCCCTTTACCATGCACAGGCTCCCACTGTTGGGAGTGCTCCTCAGAACTTTGGGAAGAAGACTGGGAAGGTCTGATGACGTCTGGATTTCTGGGACTCCCATGCGATCCTCACCCAGGACACCTATATTCACAAATATGGATCTTCAGGAGCCTTCTCATTCATCCACATAAGACCCAGTGCAAGCCAACCCACAAACTCAGCTTGAGCCGACTGAGGCCAGCTGCCTTTGTCAGCTGGGGTAGAAGGAAGCTCGGACACATCTTCTGTTTGTCTGAACTCAAACCATGCTCTGCTCTGACTGGACCTTCCTCACTTAACCCCAGTTAAGGCACAGACGAGTCAATTCAGGGATGGTCAACCAAGGCAGATAGAGATTTACAGAAAGTGCTAAAATACCTGAGTTCTGCTTGGTAGAGTTTGGAGGATGTTGGTGTGACACATTCCATGGGGTTTCCAAGAACCAGCTGTCAATGTAAGACAATTCCAGGACCTGGCCATGTGAGTGTGTCCCCGAGAAGATATGGTGGCCCTGGGCACATGCAGAGAGGCTGCGTGGGGAGGGAGATTTCCCAGAGGACTGCCAGGAATCTCATGAAAGGCAAGGGCTCTCTTTCTTGCTTGGCTTATGGTGAAGATGGAACATGAATGGTTGATTGTTCTCATGAAGAGGCTTCAGAATGAGGAAAGTGGAAGCCACAGCGTGCTTGGGAGTCACTGAAATGCAGAGACTGATCATGGGCCAGGGTCGGCTGGGTGGAGGGCGAGAAGGAAGAGAACCGGCACCACCGAGGAGGGGCGACCACTTCACCTCTACTCTCCCAGTGTGCCCCCTGGGTGGAAGGTGGTGCCCAGAGACTGACAAGAGTGATGACCCTGAAGGAGACAACTCTGCTGGAAACAGTCCACATTGCCAACAAAGACGCAGCACTCCAGGGTGGCCTGCAGACAGCTGAGGACCCCTGATTATCTTAGACCCATCGGAGGGTCCCTGATTCCTGCTGCCTTCAGCCCAATGCTTAGCCCTCCTTGATGAAAAGAGGTCTCTGGGGAGCACTGCCTCTTCTTCCTGAGGAGGGATTCTGAAGCACCCAGTGAGAGGCAAGACATTACCATGTGCTGAGAGAGCCCAGATGTACGTACTGGAGAAAGCACTGCTGACAGGGCAGGCTGTGAGGGAAGAGAGGACTCCAGGGCTTGGATGTTTGTGCCAGCCATGCATGGTGGTCTTGCAGCATGCTCTGCTCCAGCCACGGCTGGGCCTAGGGTGTTTGTTAATATTTATTCATTTGTAAAACCAAATTTGGCTTTACTCAATTTTTGTTCCCTTCTCTCCTCCTCTGCCCTCTCTCCATGGAGCAGGTGTGCAACAGTGGTGCCTGCATGGCTGTGGTGCCTACAGCAGGGCTGAGTTGATGGTCATCCAGGGCCTCTGTGTACAGAACAGGCCTGCTGGGGGGTTCTCCTAAACTAGGGGTCAGAAAATAGTTTCTGTAAAGGATCAGATAGCAAATATTTTAGGCTTTGTGGGTCACATATTCTTCTTTGTCATTTCTGTTGTTTTTATAACAACTGTTTAAAAGTATAAAAACAGTTTATTCATAGCTCCCAGCCATACTAAATGGCTGGAATTTTTGGCCCACAGGACACCTCTGTGGCCTAGATCCACCTCTGTGAGCCTAGACCAACAATCCACGAATGTAGAGAGAGAAAGGGCACTGATAACGGAGAACGGCTGGGAGGGTCTTCCACTGATGGAAAACCTCTTTGGAGAAGACTGATCATTAGACTCCTCAAGTGTGAACTCTAATTCTACCAAGCTGGAAAAAAATAGAATAGGAGCTGTTAAGAGGTAAACTCTGACCGGTTAACGTTTTGAAGAGTTTATCTGAGCAGGCAATGATTCATGAATCTGGCACTCCAAGCCAGAATGATTCAGGCCTCCTTTGAAGGAGCATGTGGGGGGACTTTTATAGAGTGAATGGGAAGCAGGGTAGGGGAAATGTTTAATTGGTCAAAGTGGAGCAATAATTGAAAAGTCCCTAGTCTGAGATTGACTGGTGGTTTCTGACTGGTTGAATCCTCAGTGAAACTGAGTTGGGTCTTGCTTTGCTTCCATAAGAACCCGGGACACTTGAGGCACTCAGGTCCGATGGCCTCCCAGGTGATCATTTTAACAACACCTAGAAAGGGTTAAGGATTTTCATTCCAGTCCCTAACCCTCCTCTCTGTCATTTGTTTCCTGGAATTCCCCATACTTGAGTTTATTTGGAGTAAAATTTGCCTCAGATGTTTTGAAGTTCCCTTAACAACAAAACCCTCACTAGATTATTAAGGGTAAAATGAGGAAAAGAGCAGTAGAACATAGCCTTTGGGGCTGCATAGGGAGCTCGGTCCACACCACTGAGAGCAGGCCCTGTGGGAGATGTGGTGAGATTGGGCAGGATGCAGGAGGTATCTGCCTGGTACCTACAAGCCAAAGAAATCCCAGAAGCCTCATGACTGGGGTGGAGGGCAGAGCTGGGCTTTACTCAGCTTTGGGGAAGGGCAGTTTCTGCTGGGGGCTCCCTCCTGCTCACAGACATCTCCAAGACGCTCTGATGCAGAGACCCTCTCTTGGAAGAGCTGCCTTTCTAAGTGGATTCCCATCAGGCTTTGTTGTTTTTCTAAGTAGGTCATTAGAAAAGTTTTGGAATTTCTTATGTAATCAGAAAGAATCCATAGAACACCCAAGCAGTTCCAAGTGCTAAGAGGAAGTGAGTGAGTGCAAGATGAAGTCTGCAGAGAAGACTTTCACAATCTGTGTGACTCCTGCAGTGTGTGGGGAGCTAGCCAGGGGCTGGGGGATCCCGATTTAAGCGTGTCTGCATGACCTGTTTGTGGGGGCCATCCCTCTCTCCCTGGTTCTTAGTCTTCTCATTTGAAAAGTAAGATTGTTGAATGATGTGATCTTTCTGACTCTTGCAATTCTCACTCTAAAATTTTATGAGTCTAACTTCCCATTGCTGCTTTTCATTTTCTTCTACGTGAAGGGTTCCAAAGTAAATTGAACATTTACAATTTGATCTTCTATGACTGTGGTATATTTAGGAGTCTCTCTCTCTCTCTAAGTATGTAATAAGTGATCAGAACACAAGATTATCTAGGATACATGGAGGGTCATCTTCATCATGTTTATTTTATGCAGCTGGACCAAAGATATTTTAAGATTGAATTAAATCATTAATTCTTCTTCATGGTACCTTTAGCATTGTTTAAAAGGACATAGCAGAGTTTTGTAAAAGAGGAGTCTAGAAATATTTTCTGTGGCTGAAATTTATAGAGAATATAAGAATGGGATGTATTTTTACAATTAAAGTAAAAAATTAGTTTATAAAGGAAGAAAAGCAAGTTTTGTCTAGTCGTAAACTCTAGACCTATTGCCTGTATTCTGATCAATACTGCCCATGTGTCCAGTTTCTATCATAGTCACAAAGGGAGTCATTATGTGATTATGTGCTTGCTATCTAAATTGTTAGGCAGCTCTTAGAACATGAACCCAAGACATTTGGTGTGGTTGTTCCTGATAAAAATTTATTTGCTATTGAATCACGCTGGTTCAGTTCACCATATCTTTCCTCAGCGCGGGCTGGAACTCTGCATAAATACTATACTGGGATATTTGTCATGTGGTTAATGATTTGCATGCTTACCCTAGAGAGGGAATGGTGAAAAAATGCAAAGGGGTATACTTTGTTACTGGGTGGAGTAGATAATTTTTTGTGTTTTATGGTTTAATGATAAGGAAATCACCTATCCCACAAAATGTACCTTCCTGACATTAAAAAAATAATAATACGTGGATCTTTGTATAGCTCATATAAATGATGGCAGATATTTTCTTGGTACAGGTTTTAATAAAAAGAAGGAAAAGAACATAATCATTAGTACAGCTGAAGAACTTGGCAATGCTGACAGTTTCGCTAAGAGCCCTTTTTAAAAAAAGTATAAAAAACGATTTTCCAAAGAGATGTCAAATTTAAGGTTTTCTTAATGTGCATGAGTTACTGAATATTTTATTTTATTTTTCTCTTGAGCTCACTGAAGACTTCCTCTCTCTCTCAGAAGTCCATCTGAAAGATAAAATCTTTCTCTGCTTTCCAGCCTTGTGTTGACCACGCAAGTAGGCTGTTTCTTGTTCCTCTTGTGTTCCTCATCGCTCTCCTGTGGCCTTTGTCTTTTTTTGGGGGACCATTTCAGCTTGAAGCCACCTAAGTCAAACCCAGCTCACAGCATTCCATCCTTCATGCCACGCTCTGCACCTCCTAATCTAATATGTTCAAGAGTAAGACTATCCTCTGCCTCTCATTCCTGACCTTTAAAAATAAAAACCAGTTCCCCCTCACATTCTCCCTAGTGCCCACTTCTCATCCTCATTCTTCTCTTGCTCACTTTCTCTTATGTAGAAATTCTACTCTTATTTATCGTTTTATTTATTTCACTATTGTAAACTAGTGATGGAACTAAGTTGCCTTTATTTTGCCTTAGGACAGGCAAGTACATTAGGTGTTTGGTGTCTAAATGAGAGATCATGTATCTTAATTAAAAACTCTAGCCAGGATTTGGTTACATTTTGATGAAGTATTATCACAGTGGCATAGGATCTACAGCTAGTGTGTGACAGCTTCAGACTGGAGGAAGCGTGTCTTTGTTTTAAGTATCCTTGATCATGAGGCTCAAATGGCAAAAATCTGGTAAGAAAGTCCAGGGCAAACTCCCTGACTGCTCTCAGATCTCTGTGCGGAAGGTTAGGGTGCTTCCTGCCATCTTGTTCTGGTAGTCCTTGTCAAATTCTTCATTCTGGGCCACGGTAAAATAGTTCTTCCAGTCTCCAGGCATCCCTGAAACAAGGCAAAATCTCAATGATTGCTGCAGGAGTACAGGGAGAGGTAAGCATGCACCCTTAGGACCCCACCAAGAATGGGGAGAAACAGGCAACTTGCCTCTCAAAGGTCGTACAGTGGTGCTGCTGGAAAGAATAAATAATGGAGCATGAAACATTACTGGAAAATCTAAGCAGACCATGGGGACCACAGAGTTCCATTTGACATCTTAGAGTACAAAGCTTATCTACCTTTCCTCATAAAAGGGGAGATGGAATGATCCATAATGCTGGTGGGCCAAGTGGTATAGTTGGCCATTGGGTTTTGCTTCATTACATCAAACGAGGTGTGATAGATGATTTTATTCAGAATTTCCTCTGGTATGTCTTTCTCCAGGAACTTCAGTATCTTCTCAATTTCCCGCTTTGGGTCCTGTATGTGGAACAGTCACACCAAACAAATCATGTTGGGCCTCCCTTGGGGATGATGTTCCATTTGGACAGGATTTGGAGAGAAATGGGTTAAAGGATCAATTCAAACACATTTTAAAAATATTTCTCAAGTGACTCCTACTGCCAGGCACTGTACTGTCCCAGATACTGTAGCAACACGAAGATGAGGGCTGTCCCTGCCCTCAAGAGGCTTACCTTGAAGGAAAGGAATTAAACACAAACACAAACAACTGCACGGCTGGCTGAGAAAGTACATGCTGCCTGTGTACAGACAGAGTGCCAGGAGATTTGGTGGGAAGGAGCAACAGTATCTCCTGCGGGAGAACAGGGAAGGCTGTGTGAAGGAGGAACAATGTTGGTGGTGAAGCATAGTATGACTAACTCTAGTATTTGGATTACAACAGATGGCAAAAAGAACCTATGAACTTAACAGAAGGTCACTAAGAGGAGGAATAAAAGGAATCTCAAGTCGACCTAGAAATATGAATCCTTATTTCTTGAATCTTTTTGATCAAAGAGATACAGAAAGAGAGAAAGCTATAGCTTTTGATTAAGTTTCTGAGGACATTTTAGACGCTAGTTTTGTAATTCTAGGATGCTGATGCACTGGGTCATGAGGGTGAATTTGTGCAGCCACTCATACACAATGGTTTGAAATTCAGAAATCAGTCCACTGTCCCAATACGTGGGACTGATCCTACCAGTGTTTATACGGATTAAACTTTGCTTTATGATGTGGGGTTGAGGTGTGCAAGAGGGAGAAGGAAGCTAAATTTCTTGAACACAACTATGTACACTTTACAAATATGATAGTGTAAATCTTTACAATGATCTCATGAGATAGACATGATACCATTTTGCAGATAAAGATATCTGGCTTATAAGTGTCAGGATCCAACAGATTGATTCAACTATAAAGCATGTGCTATTTCCTGAGGCAGAAGAATATTTTGAAAACTGTGAATTAAAGCAAAGCAAATTTAGAATGTCAAAAAAAAGTAGTTAGAGTTTTTGAGGATAAAACTGAGTTGCAAACAGTGTCATGGACTTGCACTGAAGACTCTTCTGCAGGAAAGCCCATGCACTAGGGTTCTAAACAGGGATTGATGTATCCTAGGATGTAGGAGGATCTGATGGAGATGGCACTGCCCTCACCTCCTTCATGTCCTCGTAGAAGAGGTAGAGAATGCGGTGCTGGTCTTTTGCATCCCACCATCCCTTTACGTGGTCATACCAGGAACCCCACAGCACTGAGGGGAAGGAGAGAGATGAGATGTCAATGCCAGCATGAAACTTGTGAAAGAAACATGAGTATTTCAAAAAAAAGGGGACATTTAATAAATACAACCAGAAGACAAAGACCTTGGGCAGAATTCTTGTTTGCAGAAGAGAGGGATTTTTTTTTTTTTTTTTTTTTTTTTTTTTAAGTAGGGTGATGATAAAAAGTATTCTGGATCCCTTGGTTTATATTTCCAACCTTGAACTTATTACTCCATGAAAGATTGTCTTGTGGCTAGGGATTCAACACCTTTATTTTCCTTGCATCATCACATAGTGCATTGGTCAATATTACACAATAAATATTGTTTCTGAACAGACTGATTTTAAAAAGAAGACTTTTACTGTGAAAAATTTATAAGTACTGGATATTTGGGCACCTTCGCTCTCTTTGATGGTAAATAGAGAAGCTTACTGGGTGTTTTCTGTTGTCTCTGCCAACTCCACTTTCCGTTGTCTTGTGCTCTGCTTGGTGCCCTGCAAAGCAACCTGCATGGACTTTGTCAGTGACCTCCTTTGTCCTCAGGATTACAGATGGACTGTGTCAGCAAGAGGTGTAGGAAGGTATTTAGAGGCAGAAGGAGAGGAGGACATTGTGTTTATTTCCCTGATGCCCTTCCTGTTGGCTCACTGCTTCCCCCACCAAAGGCTTTAGCTCCTGTCAAGGGGTCCTCTTTTGTCTCTGGAGAGATATGGCTCCCTGCTGGTACTCTCCCCAGAATACTGCACTAGCCCTTGTCAGTTTCCTTAAACTCTGCTATAGCCTTGTAAATAGTTTCTTTGTTAGAGTCTTCCCAGATGACCCAGTTTGAGTGCCATCTACTTCCTCACAAGACCTTGATGGATACAGCCATTCAGTGAAAATTATCTTTCCTTCTGCTGTCAGCAGGTGAATGGATAAGGAAATATGAACTCACAGTTTTCTTCCACTCACCTTTTCCAGCTTTGAATGTCTCAACATATTCCTCCCAGGTACCAGGGTCAGGCAACATTTTATTCATTCTTGAGAAATGATAGTAGGAGACCAGACAGTCCTTGGCATTTCTAGCCACATAGATAATCTGGAATCAGCCAGCAAGAGGAATGAGACGCAGAGAGAAAACAAGACAGAGAAATATTATTCAGTGCAGAGGACCATAATCTTAGAAAGCCTCTTTGTAGAATCTTGGACTATCCTATTTGAATAATTGCATGTTCATGCATTTTCTATGATCAAAGGTGACTATCCCTTCCAGTTTGTCTAGGTGCAATTCCAATTTATAGCTGTGGTCTCAGCATGATCATTAAGAGCACCCCTTTTCTCTGATAGAAGTGTCCTGTTTGCATGGTGCATACTACATTCACCCTAACTGTGATATTTCTGGAGGTTAAGGAGGCTACCCATGTTGTCTTCATCCATTCAGGGTTCTATAACAAAATACCACATGCTGGGTGGCTCCTAAACAACAAAAACTTATTTCTCACAGTTCTACAGGCTGGAGAATCCAAGATAAAGGTGCTGGCAGATTTGGTATATGGTGATAATCTGCTGCCTTGAGACAGCCATGTGTTATAAACATGAATCCCGTTCATGAGGGCTCTCTACTTGGCCTAATCTCCTTTCAAAGGTCCCACCTCCTAATACTATCACTGTTGGGCTTAAAATTTCACATATGAATTTTGAAGGGACAAATGTAGACGATAACATGTGCTATATTTTTCAGTGTGTGAAGGTTCCCCTTGGCTTTCACTAAGCAAGGAATCTAAAGTAGGTTCTAGGCTGGGAGGAGCTAAAGCAGCTAGCCATTTGGTTTAATTTCCATGATATGAATCCCAGCCTTAGTGATAAATTATCACTCCTACATTCATTTGCTGATTAGGTTGAAGGACGCTTGAGGCAGTGCTAAGTCCATCTTTGGAACTGTGTGTGATGGTCTTCTCATAGGGCAGGCATGATCTGGTGAGAAGGAGCTGACTTCTTGACTTCTTGTCCTGGTGACCCCTTCCTCCCCTCATTACTCTGGCTCCCATCCCATCCTACCCTGCTGTATGCTATCTTAGCAGGGCTTGAGAGGAACCACTCTCAGTGGTTTCTCAAGAATTTTTGTCCTGTGTCTCACTATGGAACTTCTGTGTCCAACACAACCAATCATCCAGCCCTATTTTACTCTAAATGAATTGCCCTAGGTTCTTGCTTTCCATCTTTGCTCACTCAGATGAACACAGTCCTGGCATGACTCTGTTTTTCTGTCCCCTTTCTTGCTGCTGGCTTTCTATCCAGCATTTATGAAAGCATTTATGGTGTCAAAAAGTAGGATGCAAGTACAAAGTCTTATTATTATGTACATATATTTTGTGTAATATTCCTTAATGCTTATGTTGCTTATTGCCTTCTAGGCCTAAATTGAAATGGGAAGTCCTAGGATAAGCAGGAAACATATTCAAATGTACATTAGGTGTGGGATCCAATGTCAAATAAAATTTCTGAGAACCTCTTGATTCATCTGTATTAATTTCCAATTGCTGCTGTAACAAATTACCACAAATGGCTTAAAACAATGTAGATTTATTCTCTCACTGTTCTGAAGGTCAGATTTCACTGGGCTAAAGTCAAGGTGTCAGCAAGGCTGGTTCCTTTAATGGCTCTGGGAAGAATTCATTTTCTTGTTTTTAGCATCTAGAGGCCACCTGTACTCCTTGGCTCTTGACCCTTTCCTTGAATCACTCCAAATTCTTGCTTCAGTTGTCACAGCTCCTATTTTCTCCTCTGATATGCTTGTCTCCATCTTTTAAATACCCTTGTGCTGATATTTAAGACCAAGACAATCCAAGATAATCTCCCCATCTCAAGATCCTTAACTTAGTCACTTCTATGTAGTCCATTTTGCAATATATGGTAATACTCCCAGGTCTGGTGATTAGGATGTAGCTATCTTGGAGTGACTATTATTCAGCCTACCATGCCATCATAAAATGAAAAACTTGGACTAAACTCCCTACAGTCTTTTACTACTCAAATAATTCGCACCAAGTTTAAGTGGATAAATGGAAGTGCTGCCACTAAGATGTTTACATTATTTAGAAGACCCGATTTTACAAAAAGAAGATGTTAGTATGATGACTAACCAAGTGTTAGTGTGTCTTCTGACAATGAGTCTACAAGATTTGGAAATAATATTGGTTCTTGAGGAATAAAATTAACATACAATATGTGAAGGTATTTATCTGTGGGAATAAACCAAGAAGTTTTCACAAATCCAGGTGATCTGGGCATGATCTCAGGGAAGCAAATCAGCAAATTGGGGGATCAAAGCAAGCAGATACTTGGAAAACTATTCAATTGTATTGTACCTTATTTGGAGATAGGAGATGGACAAAATAAAGAGCTAGTGAGTCATGGAAGCTCAGAAAAAAATAGGAAGTCAAAAGCAATCACTCGCATCATGTATCTGAGCACTGCACCAAGGAGAGATAGTCTTGGTTAGACTTGACCGTTAACGGTTTCCTTGGTAAATTTAGTCTAGAAGGTTGAAAGACTGCAGCTGTCATAGCTGAAAAACACTTTTTAACATCAACTCACTTTCTCAGCAATCTTCAGACAACTGTGTTTACAAAGCAGCTTGCCCACAAGGAGATGATGTGCTGGTCTAGCTGAGATGATGTGCTGGTCTAGCTGATACAAGCATTTGGTTCTGCTGAGTGGCTATAGTTTTCATTGCAAATGTATAAGTTGATATTTTGTTTATATTACACATTTCATTAACTTAAGACTAACTTATAAAGCAGAAATCAAAAGGAAACCCCGCTACGCTCAATGTACACTGCACTTATAGGATCTGAATTAGAAAGTATCAAAATAAAAATATATTTTTTGAAAATGAAGGAAATAAAGGTCTAACAGTACCTAGGATCTTGCTTCATGAGATATGCTTTCTGAGAGTCTGTTGATCTCTCAGTTAGCATTAAGGGTGGGCCAGATCAAAATAAGACAAAGTTATATTTCTCATCCTGAAAAGAAGAGGAGCAGATTTTGGATACCAAGGTGTACATAATCTCATCAGGGCAGCCAAATGGTGGCCATGAACATGGGCTGTTCAGATCTCTGGATATGGAAAGTAAGTGATGGATGACCTCAGCTGCTGTATTCTGAATCCACTACCATGTTCTTTATAAGACCACATTCCCAAACGACTGCTCTTGGCTAATGAGTAAGCACAGCAGGCATGCTAAGGCAGGTGCAGTTTATGAGATATGGGACTCTCTGATGGTTGACTTTGGCTGGAGGACTCCCCATCAGCTTGGATGAATCATGACTCATGACTGTAGTCTGAGTCTTCAACTCTCCTTCCTTGCCTCTCCTTCATAGGGGTCAGACTTGCATCATGGTCTTATTGCTCTCCATACTTGTTTGTCTTACTCCTCGTTTCACAGGTTTTCCTCCAAATAGTTATCTTTCGGGTCTGACTCTGCCAGCTCCTTAGAGGACACAATCTAAGAGATCACTCTTCCTCAGGAAATACCTGCTTTGTTTCATTGATCACCTTCTTTGAATGTGGCTTAGATGGCAGATGGTCAGAATAATTTTGTCTGAAAATTTCCCAATGTGTACCCAAAAATAATATTTTGAAGGAAGATGAATCCAGAATGGAGTGTGTGGGAGTGTGGGGTAATGCCACGATCTGCCCTATGGCTCCACGGGCTATCTTTCTTTTAGTATCTTTGACTGTTTCTACTTAGAGACATTATTTGGCCATGCCAATCAAACTCAGTTTGAAGAGTTGGCTCTTCTTACCTTTGAATTTTCTTTCCAGAAGGAAGGTGGTAACATCTGAACAGGCAGATGAGTCTTCAGAGTTCTAGGAGAAGGCATCTTGTTAGCCAGATCCAGACCTGGGAAATAAGGCCACATCATTCAGCCAAACATTTCTCATCAGCTGCATAGATTTGATATTACTACTGTGCCAATTATTTGAAATCAGATTTACCCAATAGTCAGCTCTCTGTCTAAAATAATAATTTTTATGCCTATGTTTCCTTTTTGATGACAACTTTACTGCTCATTCTGGTAGAGGAAAGCACTGATGAAATATTGAAAACTATGGGGACACATTACTTCCCTTGCTTGTTGGGCGTTGGTGTGTACTTGTGTGGGCAGATAAAGATGTTTGAGATTGGTGAGAACAGCTCTATAATAGCCCCAGTAGCTCTAAAGCATGCTAGATTTTCTTTCAACTTTTACTTTCAAGGACAAGAACCACAACAGCTATCAGACATGTGCAAGAATTGTGCTGGGAAGTATTTTTAGTTGAAAAACTGCCTTATAGTGATCAAGTCATTTTTCCAAGTTAGTAAATGTGAAAGCCAGGATTAGAAATCAGTGAGTCTATGAGTGTGGAGAGTCAAGGAAGAGAAACTTTGTAAAAAATAGTAGAGAGGCAAGAAGGACTTAGATAAAGTACAGACAAAATCATTCCTGGAAATCGAAAATCCAACGCTAACTTAAAATGCTGAATATAAGCTGGATGTAGCCATGTGCAGCATCAACCTCAGGGGAAAGGCTTGCAAGTAAAGCATAAGTGTCAGTAATGGAGAAGGTAGCTTCTAGTGGAGAATGAGATATGTAAGGAAAGGGAGGTTCTCCTTGGTGGCACAGCAGTAAAGGGATAGAAGGAAGCAAGAGGGAGAAAATTAAAGTAAAAATTTTGCATACAAGAGAGAAAGAAAAAGCATGCCAATTTCTTCTCCTCCCCACTAACCAGTACTAAATACTTATAAACAAAACTGCACAGAAGAAGGTAGAACTGACAGAAGAGGATGTTTTCAAGCTAGAAACTACGTTCATGAAGTATATAAAAATAGAAAAAAACCCACAGATTTCACTGACACAAAGCTATTACAAAGATCAAGGAGTCAAATACAAAAAATAAATCAAATCCCCACAAAATCAACTACAAAGCTGAAAATGAAAATGCAACATTTTAAACTAAATTAAATATCTTGAAACAAACATTTGAGAATACGAAAATAAAATCTGAAATCACAAGTACAAAAAGTAAGGAAGAACGTGGACAAAAAAGGAAAATGAAAAAGATTTGATTGAACTCAACGAAGAAGTAGAAGAAAAAGGCAAAATAACATTAAAAATTAAATTATAAAGTGGATAATGGGGAATAGATTTAAGTGAAAATATAAATGCTGTTGATGAAAAGCACTAAAACAATTAAGACAATGACACAAGAAAAAGAAAGAAGTAAAAAGTTTCAGAGAGCAAGTGGCTGACATTGAAGACAGGTAAAGAAGGTTTAACACTAGTAGAAGTTGGAGTCCCTGAGAATAACATGAAAACAGTGGAATAAAACTAGTATTTAAACCTGTAATCTGAAACAGTTTTCTGGAGAAAAAGCCTGGAATTTATATGTTAACCATGGGATATCGGGAAAGTTGATTCATAATGATCAACTCTGAAATATATGGTAAAATTATTATATTTTATGATTAAAAAAATTCATGCCTCATGCAAAAGAAGAAATAATCCTTAAGGTCAATAGAACCAAATTGGCATCAGACCATCAGACTCCTGAAAACATCATCAAAAGCAAGGAAACTGTTGATCAGCATTGTAAATAAATTAAGGACAGAAAATATGAACAAAAGATGTTATCCCCAGGCAGGCTGTGCTTCAAGTATCAAGGATAGACAAAAAAAGGTTTAAATGTGCAAGGAGTAGGGAATACAGTACACATGTGCCTTTCCTGATGAATTAGCTAGAATAGGTTCCATTCAATCAATAAATGGTTTGGAAATCTTTGCAAAAAGGATCGATGGTGAATATTTCACATTATATAATATTACAACTAAATTAATGAGGGTAGATCAAGAGTAGAAGAATAATGTGTAAACCTTATAGGTTTCCACAAAGTAGTAATCATACAACTTAATATTTGAAATATAATTATTTGCTATTGTATAATTAATAGGAGGAGTCACGGGATTCCTTTGAAACCAGCAGATCAGATAGTAAAATGTTAAGTACGAGAAAGGAGGAATTAAGGTTTTGTAAAATAATACACAAATTTGTTATTTTGTAAAACAAATAACAATTTGTTATTTGTGTAAAATAATACACAAGTAACCACTATGATGAAAATACAAACTTTTCTAAATACCAAATACACCATCAAAACAAACAATCCCCCACTTTTTTTAAAACAAAAAGGAAAATAAAAAGGATACATTAAATAGGGAAAGAAACACAGTAAATATTACTTATTACCACAGTAATTTGAACAAATGATATGACATAATTGTGACCAAACATATCAGTCATATCAATAAATGTGAGTGGCTTAAATAACCTATTAATATTTTTCAAATTGGCTTGTAAAGGAAAACCTAACTGTATGCATTATACAAGTGAATACCTGGAAGCATAATAATTAATATAAGGTAAAAATAAAAGAATGGATAAAGATATAAAACACAATGAAAACTGTAAGAAAGCAAGGATTGTGGAGAGCAAGATGATGAATAGAAGGCTCCACTGATCATGCCACCTCTCTGCCCCCTCTGCCGTGCAAGGAATGCCACCTTAATAACTATCTACACCAAAGAAGCTCCTTCATAAGAACCAAAAATCAGATGAGCACTCACAGTACTTGGTTTTAACTTTGTATCCCTGAAAGAGTCACCGAAGAAGTTAAAAAAAAACATGACTCTTGAATTGCCAACAACACCCCTCCTTCTCCCCCATGAAGTGGCAGCGTGGTGCTGAGAGCGTGTCTGTGCACTGGGGTAGGGAGAGCTCAGCAATTGTGAGGCATTGAACTCAGTGCTATCTTCTTACAGCAGAAAGCAAAACTGGACCAAACTCAGCAGGTGCCTGCCCACAGAGGGAGCATTTAAACCAGCGCTAATAAGAGGGGAATCACTGATTGCAGTGGTTGGAATTTGAGTTCCTGCAAGCTTTGAGGTCCAAAGTGCTTTGGGGTTATAAATAAACTCAAAAGGCAGTCTAGGCGACAAGGACTGCCACTTCTAGGAGAGTCCTAGTGCTGAACTGGGCTCAGAGACAATGGACTGGTCAGGGTACAAGACCTACTGAGACACCAGCGGGTGTGGCTAAGGGAGTCCTGGCATCATCCCTCCTCTATTTCCAGGCCTCACAACTCATAGGCCCAAAAGAGATCTGTTACTTCCATCTGAGGAGAGAAGTGGGAAGAGTGGGGTGGAGTTTGTCTTGCATCTTGGATACCAGCTCAGTCACAGCAGGATAAGGCACAGGTCAGAGTTTTGAGGCTTCCCTTCCAGGACCTAGCGCCCAGACATTTCTAGACCCACTTTGGGCCGGAAGGGAATCCGCTGTCTTAAAGGGAAGGATCTTTAAGAATGAGTCCTGGCCAGGCATGGTGACTCACGCCTGTAATATTAGCACTTTGGGAGACTGAGACAAGCAGATCACAAGGTCAGGAGTTTGAGACCAGCCTGGCCATTATAGTAAAACACCATCTCTACTAAAAATACAAAAATTAACTGGGCGTGATGGCATGCACATGTAATCTCAGCTACTTGGGAGGCTGAGGCAGGGGAATCGCTTGAACCTGGGAGGTGGAGGTTGCAGTGAAACAAGATTGCACTTTTGCACTCCAGACTGGTTGACAGAGTGAGAGTCTGTCTCAAAAAAAAAAAAAAAAAAAAAAAAAGAGTCCTGGCAGCATTCATCACCTGCTAACTGAAAAGTCCTTGGGTCCTGAATAACCAACAGCAACATTCAGGTACTATGTTGAGGGCCTTTAGTGAGACCTTGAGATATGCTGGCTTCAGGTACCAGGTTGACCACAGTGGGGCACAGCACCAAGTCGGCTGTTGGAGACTCTGATTCCAGAACTTGGCTCTTGGATGACATTTCTGAACCTTCCCTGGGGCAGAGGGGAGACCACTTCCCTGATGGGTGTGTCCCAGGCCAGGCAACATTCACCACAAGCTGAAGAGCCCGTGGGCCTTAAGGGAGCATCAGTGGTAGTCTGGCAGCATTCCCTATGGGCCTGTGGTGGTGGTGGCCCTGGGATGAGGCTCCTCTGCCTTTGGAAAGGGGAAGAAAGAGTGGGCAGGACTACATCTTGTGGCTTGAATGCTGGTTTAGTCACAGTACAGTAGAATACCAGGTTGACTTCTAAGGTTTTTGACTGTAGTCTCTGGCTCCCAGATGGCACCTCTGGAGCAGGTGGGAACTCATGATGAAAATCCTCAAAAAATAAGCTATAGAAGAAACATACCTCAACATAAAAAAAGCCATATATGACAGACCCACAGCTAGTATCATACTGAATGGGGAAAAACTGAAAGCCTTTGCTCTAAAATCTAGAACATGACAAGGATGCCACTGTCACCACGGTTATTCAATACAGTACTAGAAGTCTCAGCTAGAACAATCAGAGAAGAGAAGGAAATAAAAGACATCCAAATTGGAAAGGAAGAAGTTAAATTATCCTTGTTTGCAGATGATACAATCTTATATTTGGAAAATCCTAAAGACTCCACAGAAAAACTATTAGAGCTGATAAAAAAAAATTTGGTAACATAGCAGGATACAAAATCAACATACAAAAATAAGTAGCATTTCTATATGACAACAGTAAATGATCTGAAAAAGAAATTTTAAAAGTACTCCTGATTATAATAACTACAAATAAAATTAAATACCTAGGAATTAACTTTATCAAATAACTGAAAGATCTTTATAATAAAAACTATAAAACACTGATGAAAGAAGTTGAAGAGGACACCAAAAAATGGAAAGATATTCTGTGTCCCTGAACTGGAAGAATCAATATTGTTAAAATGATCACACTACCCAAAGCAATCTCTATATATAATGTAATCTCTATCAAAATACTGATGACATTTTTTTTCACAGAAATAGAATAAACAATCCTAAAATTTACATGGAACCACAAAAGACCCAGAATAGCCAAGGCTATCCTAAGCAAAATGAACAAAACTGGAGGAATCACATTACCGGACTTCAAATAACCAAAGCACCATGGTACTAGCAGAAAAACAGACACACAGATCAATGGGATGGAATAGAGAACCCAGAAACAAATCCACACTCTTACAGTGATCCATTTTTGACAAAGGTGCCAAGAATATACACTGGGGAAAAGACAGTCTCTTCAAAAAATGGTGCTTGGGAAAACTGGATATCAGTAAGCAGAAAAATGAAACTAGACCTCTATCTCTCACTGTATACAAAAATGAAACAAAAATGAATTAAAGACTTAAACCTAAGACCTCAAACTATGAAACTACTACAGGAAAACATTGGGAAAACTCTTCAGGATATTGGTCTGGGCAAAAATATCTTGAGTAATACCCCACAAGCACAGGCAACAGAAGCCAAAATGGACGAAGGGGATCACGTCGAGTTAAAAAGGTCCTGCACAGCTAAAAATACAACCGACAAAGTGAAGAGACAATCCACAGAATGGAAGAAGATATTTGCAAACTACCCATTTGACAAGGGATTAATAACCAGAATATATAAGGAGCTTAAACAACTGTATGGGAAAAAAATCCAATAATCCAATCAAAAAATGGGTAAAAGATTTGAATAGACATTTCTGAAAAGAAGACAAACAAATGGCAAACAGGCATATGAAAAGGTGCACAACATCGTTGATAATCAGAGAAATCCAAATAGAAACTACAGTGAAATATCATTTCATCCTAGTAAAAATGGCTTATATCCAAAAGGCAATAAACAATGCTGGTGAGGATGCAGAGAAAAGGGAACTTTTCTACACTGTTGTTGGCAATGTAAATTAGTACAACCACTATAAGGAACACTTTGGAGATTCCTCAAAAAGCTAAATATAGAGCTGCCATAGGATCCAGCAATCCCACTGCTGGGTATATACCCAAAAGAAAGGAAATCAGTATATCAAAGAATTATTTGCAATCTCATGTTTGTTGTAGCACTGTTCACAATAGCCAAGATTTGGAAGCAAGCTAAGTCTCCATCAGATGAATGAATAGACACACTTTGGGCCAGAAGGGAATTTGCTGTATTAAAGGGAGTATTATTCAGCCATTAAAAAAAAGATCCTGTCATTTGCAACAACATGGATGGAACTGGAGATCATTGTATTAAGCAAAATAAGCTAGGCACAAAAAGACAAACATTGCATGTTCTCACTAAAAATCTAAACAATTGAACTCATGGAGATGGTTACCAGAAGCTGGGAATGGTAGTGTGGGTGTGTGTGAGGGATGTGGGGATGGTTAACGGGTACAAAAATTAGTTAGAAAGAATTAATAAGACCTACTATTTGTTAGCACAACAGAGTGAGTGACTATAGTCAATGATAATTTAATTGTGAATTTAAAAATAACGAAAAGAGTATAGTTGGATTGTTTGTAACATGAAGCATAGATGCCTGCGGGGATGGATAGCCCATTCTCCATGATGTAATTATTATGCACTGTATGCCTGTATTAAGACATCTATGTATCCTGTAAATATATACATTTACTATGAACCTACAAATGTTAAAAATTAAAAAAAGAAAGCAAGGATTGTGATGCTATAAGATAAATTAGAATTCAACGCTAAATATGTATGACACAAAGAAGAAACTTCATAATGTGAAAGGTTCCATTATACTAATAAAATATAGTAATCATGGATATCTATGTACCACATAATCAAGTAACCACTTGCACAAAACAGAAACCACAGCAGATGCAAACAGAACACATTAATAATAGGATATTTTAACTTTCAGTGCAAAATAAGTTAACTGGAAAAAAAGAGAAGAATACAAAGAATTTAAACAACATAATATATTAAATCTTTTGGGTAATAGAGAATATACTTTCTTCTCAAGCAAACATAGAAAATCCACAAAATAATTATATATTAAGGCACAAGTAAAACATCAGTAGATTTCATAGCATTGACATTTTACAAACAATAGCCTCTTATTCCAATGCAATAAAACTAGAAATCAAACACAAAGACAAAAACCAAAGAAGCACTTTCATCTGGAAATTAAAAACTTCTACTAAACACCTCTGGTATAAAATTACAAAAATTCTGAAAAATGTAGTGAAATTAAATGTAACAAAACACTACATATTAAAAACAAGTACATTTAACATGATGATCAGACAAAAATTGATAACCCTAAACAAAGAATAAGTTTAAATACATTAATTGAATTCCCAAGTCAAAAAATATTTGACTAAATGCAACCGTGGTTTATTCTTAAAAACTCTGAGAAAACAAGGAATAAAAAGAAACTTCTTCAGTCTGATAAATGGTATCTAAAAAAATCTGCATCTAATATTATACTTAATGATGAAATAATGAATCCTTTTCCACTAAGATTAGAGCCCAAGGCAAGAATTTTGCTCTAATTATTTCTATTCAACACTGCACTGGAGACTCCAGATGATAGTGAAATAAGGCAAGAAAAAGAAATAATAGAAATCAAGACTAGAAAGCAAGAAGTAAAATTGTCTTCATTCAAAGAAGGCATCATTGTCTGTGTAGAAAATCCACTATGCAATCGAAAAGTACAAAAAATCTGGAACTAATAAGTCAAGTTGCAAGATACAAGGGCAAACAAAAAATCAATATATTTTAACATATCAGCAACATATAAATTAAAATATAACAATATTAAAATATATTTTAACAAAATAATAAAACAAAAATACTTATGATTAAATTTGACTAAAGATGTGACAGATATAATGAAAGCTGTAAATCATTACTGAGTGATATTTAAAACGTTCTAAATAATTGGAGACATAAAGCACTTTCATAGGCCAGAAAAGCCAATTTTGTTAGGGTATTAATTCTTTCCAAACAGATGTATAGATTTAATGCAATGCCAACCAAAACATGAGGGGGTTTTTGGTTCTTTGTTGGTTTTAGTAGCAACTGACAACTTGATTATAGAATTTATATGAAAATGCAAAGATCCTAGAATAGCTAAAGCAAAAAAAAAAAAAAAAAAAAAGAGAGAGAGAGAAAGAAATGGGAGGTCTTATTTCTACTTAACTTCAAAACTTATTATAAGACTACAGGAATTATTATGAAACAGTGTAATATTGGCATAAAGACTGATACATCAAGGAGAGAAGCAGAATAGAAAATCCAGAAATATACCCATACATAAACAGTTAATTAATTTTGGCAAAAGGGTCAAGACAATTCAATGGGAGGAAAGATTAAAAAATATTTTTCAATAAGTGTTGCTGAAATAATTGTTCCAATCAATAATAGGGTTTCAATACATATTAGGTATTATTATTTTACAAATGAAGAAAAATTAAGCTTTGAAATGCTTAATGACTTGCTCAAGGTACCCAGATAAAAAATCCATACCAGCATTTGAAGCTTGACTGTGTGATTTTAATGTCTATGCCTTCTCTCCAAAGGCTTGTCTCCTACTGTGAAAACTACTATTTATTACAATTGGCTTTATAAAAATATGTCCTTTATTCCCAACTTGATTACAGAATCTTCAAGGGTGCCTTCTATATCTTGCATTCTTAGTATATTTGGTGTAAAGTGTAATCATTTATGGTAGTACTTTTCTCCCCAGGTATTTTGACATGAACCCCCTTCGAACTCCTTCCCAGTTCCTTATGGACATAGTTTCTAAAAGGCTAACTGCAGAAATGATTTTCCTCTTGGGTGAAAACTGACCCAGTACAGTGGTTCCAACCCCGTAGGACTCACTCGGGCAAACTTACCTGAGTTGAGGGGTGGGGGCAGTGTCCACTCGATGAAAGGATGGCGGTCAAAGGTGTTGGCCCTCTGGCACTTCTGCACATCCCCATCATTTTGGATCATGTCCACAATCTCCTGTGTCCAGGTTGTGCCTAGAAGCATTGGTTATTCTCATCTTCACCTATTCGTGGCACAATTTAATTCTATTTTCATGGTTACTCATGTATTTAGTTAATCTCCCAATTGCTGAGTGTTGAGCAGGATCAGCTCACCCGCCCTCTCTTCCACATGAACCCCAAGGTGAGTGGGGCTTTCGCATACCACCCAGAGTGGGTGGGGCCTCTTCTCTGAGCACCAGACCCCGTCTGCACTCTTTGATTATCATAGTCTGCTTATATATTGCTTCCTTGCCACTAAGAGCTCTTTGGAGGTAAGAACTCATTTTTTTTTTCCTTTGTTCCTAGTACATACCATGGGGCTTTGCACCTAATGAATATAGCTTCATGGTTGAATATTGAAGCAAATGAAAGTAGGGAGATACAAAGATGAATTAGCCATTATATCTGCTCTAACAAGCTTACAATATTTTGGGAGGAGATAAGATGTGACAGAGAGTGCTTCTTGCCATAGCTACTATGCATTCTTCCCTTCCCTTTCAAATTAATAGATTCTCAATTTTTAGCTTGGCATATAGCTGTTGGGCTTAAAGGTTATATTTTCTACTACTTCTTGCAGATAAATGTGGCCATGCCAGTAAATTCTGGGAACCTGTCGTGAAAGGAAAGGGCATGACCTTCTTCATTCCTTCCTACCTCCTTGCTGGTATTTGGAATGTGCCTGTGGTGATTGGAGCCCCAGCAGTCATACTGGACCATAAACTCAAAAGCCACACCTCAGGATAGTGGAGCAGAAAGCTAGAAGGAACCAGGGTGGCTCATGACCAAGGCAGCCGACTGTTTCAGCCCCAGGCTACCAGCCTCCTGACTGCTTTTCTCTTTGTGTTATTTTGTGTTTTCTAAGACTTGTAGTCAAATAGAATCTTAACTGATACAGAAGAGGCCTGTAAATGGACATGTGGGTAGGCAAAAAGGTGGACTGAAGCAGAGAGAGCTAATTGTCCACCAAATATTCATTTTCTTCTTACTACTTTTGATGGCTCTGTGGCTTGCAGCCAAACCTGATGCTAACTGAAGCATGAGACACATGCAGATAAACGAAAGAGAAACTGTTCCAGGAAGGGCTGTAAAGATGTGTAAAGTGGTCTAGGAGTTCACAGGAGGGTGGACCCACTGAGAAAGGGGTTGGTAGGGCTCCGTAGAGGAAGGGGATGGTAGCTCTGAAATGAAGGGCTGAAGTGGGAATAGAACGTCCATGTTAACAAAGGAGGCACAGCATCCTAGGCAAGGAGCCTCAGGAGCTAAGACAAAGGCGTGCATATTCCACACTGGGAAGGAAGGAGGGCTCGCAGGAAGTTGAGAGGTGCTGGGAGAGATGGGGGAGTAAGACTGGGGAAGCATTGAGGCCTTGGGATGGAGGGCCTTGGGGCCAACTGCATAATTTCCCATGCAAACTGAAACAAAATTTCTGCCCTTAGGTAATACAGGTTTACCTTCACATCTGGACAAAGAGAAGTGTCCAATGCAAATCAAACAGAAAGGAGATTCTAGAGAAACTGAAACTTACTAATAGCAAGCCCCTACCTAAGTTTATTAAGAAAGCCCTGGCCAGCCAATGCTGAGTTAATAAGAAGGCAGTGAGGTTAAGGAGGGGAGTTTGGAGCCAAAGAGGACAGAAACACATTTCCATGAACTGTGGTGAAGGGACCCTTTTCTGAAATCTTTCTGGTTATGGATATCTAGTGTTCTTCATGTTGAGTCAAGTGGCCACTGACTTTCCCAAACTCATTAAAGTCCTTTACCTCACTTGGTCACACTGCCTGAGATTATATATTCAGATTACATGGGGGATTATGAGTCATCCTCACAGTCTTGCTGGTGGTGATGTTCCCATTCCTCCACCCTGCACAAGCCTAGGACACTCTTTGTCATTTCTGACTCTTGCTTTTCCCACAAACTCCTCTTCCTTTCATAAGATTCTGGTAAATGCCACCTTCCCTTTCTCACATCTTCCCCATCATGCTCACATACATTTTGGCCCCAACTCTATCAGTGCTTTTTATAGTGGGGTGAAAGCGTTCAGTTCCACATGTCTCCACTGGGAGGAGCTTCTTAAGGGCAAGAACTGTGGTTAATTCCAGGAGGGTTTAGCAGATGGGAGCAGGGACTGGCTGGCTGGCAAGTTTACTGTAAGAACCTCTGTGCTCTGTAATTCTTTCAGTCCTTTGGGGATTTGGGATTCTGGCAGTCTCTTCTACAGGGACCAAATAAAAGGAAGATCTTGGACTGTATAGGATTGGAGATCATGAGCAAGTCTGGTTTTCATTTTTTCCAGGGCCAGCACTGGTGACAACCTGCATTTTTAAGTTGGGAAACTCACCCCAGGTGTCAGTGCTCTGCTAAAGCTGGCTTTCCTGCCATTTCCTCACACCCACCTGCCTTTGCATAGGTTGCAATGAGGAGATCATCAGGTTTTGCTTGGAAGTTCCAGATTTTGTCCCAATTATCACTAATCATTTTGGCCATGAGGATTCCATTCACTTCTCTAGTTTCTGGGTGTAGAAATTTTTCCTCCAGCTGAAGCTCTTTCATCTTCTCCAAGGACATCTTACTGGGAGGACTTGACAGCTGCTTAAAACAAAGGTGTGCTGTGTCATTTCTAATACTTAGAACAGTCAGTCCTTTTTTAAAAAAAGATTACTGTCTGAGACAGTCAGAAGAGACATATAGTGGGAATTTATTGCTGCGTTTCATGTTAATTTAAGTGAGAGAAGTAAAAACCATGGGAGCCTGAGCATTGCAAATAGCTTTGTTTCTGGGTAAAGAAAGATGGTAAAGAAATAAGTGCATCTCTGATGGGGATGGACGCTAGGGAGGACCACAAACCTGGGAGATTTTTTAGCCAAGAGCTGGTTTGTGTTAGCTCATCAGAGACGCCTGAGGCCTGAACCACAAGCAGGTGCCCTGGCGTGGAGCCCAGGGACAGAGGCGTCACTCAGTTCACAGACTTTTGTCAAGTTTGAGCAAGGAAAGGAAGGCTCTCATGCAGTCAGTGCTTAGACTGGTTGGATGCAAACCAGTACTGAAGCAGGCTGGGGATGGGCCCTCTAGATTGCATCTGACCCAGTCTACTACAGAGCTGGGAGAAGGCACAGAACAGGCTTCATTAACTCATATTGGGTCTCTATAAGACAGTGATCTTCAGAAGGTTTCAGTCTGGCGGTCTGGGTTACATAGAAATTTCCCTGCATGTTTACAACTCTAGATCTCACAGCCTGCCCACATCTCTGCGGAAGAGCAGTATGGCAGCTATGGAGGAACTTCACTTTGCTGGGGGAGGAACTCTAACGAGCTTGGGATGTCATCATTATTCCCAGAGTAGTTCACTTTAGTTCACTATAGTGAATCTTAATATATACCTATTAATGTTTCATATAAAAATAGTTTCCTTCTACCCAGAAGGTGCAAGTACAATTGATGCTTCAGGCCAGGCATGGTGGCTCACACCTGTAATCCCAGCACTTTTGGAGGCTGAGGCAGGCAGATCACGAGGTCAGGAGTTCGAGACCAGCCTGGCCAATATGGTGAAATCCTGTCTCTACTAAATATACAAAAATTAGCCAATCTTGGTGATACGCACCTGTAGTCCCAGCTACTTGGGAGGCTGAGACAGGAGAATTGCTTGAACACGGGAGGCGAAGGTTGCAGTGAGCCAAGATTGCACCACTATACTCCAGCCTGGGTGACAGAGTGAGACTCTGTCTCAAAAAAAAAAAAAAAAAAAAATTGACATTTCAGAAATATGTAATGTGCTTCCAGCACACATATTTTCTGTGGCATTCATGATCTCATTTAAGAACAAAACTGATGGGTTTCCAGTACCTAGTAGGATAGCTTTAATAGGGCCATAGAGATGTAGGTCTTAACTTAAAGGAGCAATTGCAAAGGTGGAAAGTTTCTGCAGGCCAATGGAGTCAATCATGGCAGGTGTTAACACTGTACCCAGTAGTGCTACTGCTTCCTCCTAAATGGAAGATGTGTTCTAATGAGTTCTTTTAGAAGTTGTTCTAAGTTTGGGCAGAATTTTGAGATATTAAAAAGATGGCATGATTTTCCAAGTGTGCAGAAGTGTGATCTATGAACTATTCCAAAGGAAGCCTCAAAGAAGAGAGAATCTGGTCCTTGATGGGCATTCCTTTTCATCTCCCGTCACTCGCTTGCCCCCATGACCTGTGTTTCCTCGTCGTTGAACTGACTTCAATCTCCTGAACAACCTTAGACCTTTCATGACCCTGTTTTGTGTCTTTATGCCCATGCTCCTAGGTAATCAATCTTCAACTCGTTCTTTAAAACACTCTAAAATGTAACATTCTTTAAAACACTCTAAAATGTAACTCTACTAAACCTTGACTGTATGTCTTTTAATGCATGGTTATCATTTGGAAAAATCTCTATTTCCAGTTTAGACACTATGTTCTTGAAGATAAAAGATTAAGTCATTCATTTAGTTCAAAGAAAAGTCAAATAGATGTTATCTGTTCCAGGGAGGTAGCCCAGAATATATAAAGAGCTTATCCTATGAATTGGAAAGTATACACCTATTACTTGTTCATCACTTTTGTACCAAACCATGTTTCCTTGTGGTATTTTATGAGTGGAACTAGGCAGAGCCCGTGTGACCAGAAATAGGACCTCTAGCACCCCTTCTTCAGCAAAGCCCTGTAGCTCCTGTGACCTAGGCCGGATGCCACCAGTGCTATGTTGAGGGAATGTGGAGCTGCAGCTGAATCCTGTTGCTGGGGACTATCAAGACATCCGTGTGTGTTCAGAGGGACACATTTCACCTGCAGAGGCCTCTGAACAGGAAGGAGCCCTTTCACTAACTTCCTCTGCAATCACACAGCGCTGGGAAGAATGAAGCAATAGGCATGATAATGTCTTCCAAAGGTGTCTGTGTTCTGATGCCTGGAAACTGAATATGTCACCTTTCATGGCAAAAGGGACTTTGCACATGTGATTGAGTGAAAAAATCTTGAGATGGGGAGACTATCGTGGATTATCTGGGTGAGCCCAATGTGATCAGAAGTGTTCTTATAAGAGGAAGGCAGGAGGTCATGTAATAGTGAAATAGCAAAAGAATTAATATAACTAACTATTGTTGTTGAAGGGGCCTTTAACTCATTTTATATGTAGGCTAAGATAATTTTGGAGTACTGAGATAATATATAAAAAACAATCACGAAGTTTTAAAAACTAACTCTGGGATTAAAAAAAGCTATGTTAACAACTATGTTTTTTGAAACACTTGTAAAACATTGTGACCTGGCCAAAGACAAAAGCGTTCTTAACCTCCTCAGACCCTTGCTGGCTCTGGGATTGTCAGTCACCTCTTTATTGCCACCCTCTCTTCTTCCCCCTGCCCTTAACATAAAAAGAGCCTAAAATTTGTGGTGACTTGAGATGGTACTTTAGGATGCTAGTATGGCATCTTCTTGGTTTGCTTGTTCTCTTAAAAAATCTGCTTTTCCTTCCACCAGCTCTTGTCTCTCATGTTTCTCTTTCGAGTGGCGGGCAGCTGAATCTGGGTTTGGTTAAAACTATGGAGTCCAGCATGGGACTGTGTGCCTCAGATGGTCTATCCTTCCTGGTTTCCAATGGATGGAGCAATTGGCTGTAGCAGCACAGCCAGGCTGCTACCTGGCAGAGCTACATTACCAGGCAGAGCAACAACCACTCGTTGAGTGCCATCTGCTTGTGGCTAGCTGATCTCATGACTAGGATTCCAGGGATGCCCCAGCAACTGTTGAGAATACTTTTGTCTTGGGGATCCTCCCTTCTCTCCTGGTTGTAACATCAGCTACCTACGATGCTTCACAGGTGCAAGGAGAAGCAGTGTCTGGGGCAGTCAGTGGACTCCAGGACTGGGTAAGTTGCTCCAGTTTGTGTAACCAGGAACTCCCTTCCCCTTCATGTGGGCTTTTCCTCTGAAGAAGCCACTTTGCTTTTGTCTTTGATTGGCATACCCTGTTGGATAGGGAAATAGTTGCTGGACTGTTACCCAATGTGAGAACTGGTTTGTTTTCATTTGTCTGCCAGTTATCTTCATGCACTCTTGCTTACGTGTTTAAAAACATGAGAAAGTTCAAAGGCAAACCAGGATGTCTGAGACTCCAGCTGGTTACATATTATGGCCCATTTTTATACACATTTTGAACTGCTGGACAAATTACAGCAAGAAAACTTCAGAGCTCAAATGGTTAACCTACAACTATAGAGTTAAACAGAGTCTTCTAAAACTCTCTATTTCTTTCTTTATTGTTTTTCCTTCCTGCTTTGAATCTACTGCTATTAAACTCCTGGTGTTGAGATAAAACTCCCTTTTTATAGTACCACCAATTCAAGATTGTTTGGAGATTTTGTTTTTCTTATACAGTTCAACCAGTTCTGTAGACAATAAGCACTCATTTAAAACAAAAGGCAGATAATAAACACTCATTTTAAACAAAAATAGAAGGGTAAAAACTTTAAAAAAAAAATCAAATTGCCATAAAAACTACTTTAGCCAAAATTTTTGTTCACAGTCTTCACTGAATTGCCTATTGACAGATCCCAATTTTATCAAAAATAATTTGGATCTAGCTATCTTTTGTAGGCCAGTGATTTTTGTGATGCTGTCCCATGGCAAGGGTTCCAAGGTAAAAGCTGGTAGATCTTTGTGTGTATGTACATGTTTAAATATGTTTAAACATCAGCTCCTGTAAGTTTCCCCTCTTGTTCTAACTTGTGGCCTGATGCTAAAATGTTTTATCTTAAAGGTCTAAAACACCAATATTTTCCTCCAGTAGAACATGATTCTGTACTCTTGGCTTTTCTTAATAAGTCTACATTTTTCAATATAATCTAATAACTTCTTAGGCAATTTCTAAGAGTAATGTATCTCCCTCCTATATTCACAACTTTAAACACATTCTTCCTGAGTCTGATTAAACTCAAGTACTCTTTATCATCAGGTTTGACTTCCCAGTTATCTAAATCAACTTCCCATAAGATAGAACAGTAACACTTCAAAAGGTTTTTCTTTGCCTCTTTGATAACTGGCTTGAAAAGCAAAATTTTGTGTTTTATCAAGATAATTTTTA
Organism: Papio anubis; assembly: GCF_008728515.1. Taxonomy (NCBI): domain Eukaryota; kingdom Metazoa; phylum Chordata; class Mammalia; order Primates; family Cercopithecidae; genus Papio; species Papio anubis. The sequence continues at coordinate 94,744,583 of NC_044989.1, forward strand.
TATTATCTTTATTAAGTTTTTGACTACTTAAAAACCTGAGATTTAAAATAATTAAGGTTTTCACATTTGTTTAACCTTCTCTATGCCTTTTTGGTCTTTTAATTATCACTCTTTGTTAAATAAATGACTGTCATTTTATAATAACCTGTAATTCTGTTTCAACCAAATGGTTTGAGCCTTTTAACATCTTTAATAAATGTCCTCAAAATCAAAATTCTAAACTAAGTCTCTGACCTAGACTTATTACTGGGGACTTTTCAAAGCTATAAAAATTAGTCACTGCAAGCTTGTAAAATCTTTTTACAACTTCCAGTCAGATCATAGACTCTGGTATCATCACCTCCAGCCACTTAGATGCGTCCTTATCAGGTGCTATTAACTAATCCTTGTGTTGTTAAGTTATAGGGTTTTGACTTCTGAGTTTACATATTTCATCAAAAAAGTCACTAACTGGCTGGGCATGATGGCTCACACATGTAATCCCAGCATTTTGGGAGACCGAGGCAGGAGGATAACTTAAAGTCAGGAGTTTGAGACCAGCCATGGCCAACATGGTAAAATCCTGTCTCTACTAAAAATACAAAAATTAGCTGGGCATGGTGGCATGCGCCTGTAATTCCAGCTACTCAGGAGGCTTATGCAGGAGAATTGCTTGAACCCAGGAGGCAGAGGTTACAGTGAGCTGAGATCTTGCCACTGCACTCCAACTTGGGGGGCAGAGTGAGACTTCATCTCAAAAAAAAAAAAAAAAAGAAAAAGAAAAAGAAAAAAGTCACCAATTGCTGCCAAATCTTAAATGTTGACACCGGTATCTGATACCAACTCAAGTTAACCAAAGCCTTGTCTTTGGAACTCCAGCGGAACTCCAGGGGAATAAAAACCTTTAAAACCTAGTTCCCCAGCCATGATGGGATGGGAAGTCAGACACACCTTGCTATGCCCCCTTCCTTTTATGGTGTAGACACAACAACTTACCAATATTAATATTAAATACAAATCATAAGACTGACAAAACAGACTCTTTCTAACAATAAAATTCCAAATTATAAACAAGACCTAAGGCCATCCCAGGCAAGAGTTAAGTCACACAATCCTACACTTACGAAGTAAACTATGTTCCACCTGCCACAGGTTTTTCTTTTTCTCTAACAGCCAAACACAGGCCTCAAAATAAACAATATTAAAGCAATTTAACTAAAGCTTTACCAGATACTGACTAACTGACCCCCAGCCCCTGTTACAACAGCCATAACTATGGCTTTAATTAGACAATAGACTGATTTTAGTAACTTTCTCCTAATAAAAAGACCACGGACCATAGACTAGTTCTGGTTGGTTCATAAAAATCATACATTTGCATGACTTTGGATCCTAAAATAACATTTTACATATAGGACCTAATTGTAATATATTTAAATATTAGGTCTCCACCCTAATGTAAGCGTATTATGTTATCTACGTGTTTTTCAAAACACCTTCATAAATATTCATAAGTCCTCGTTAAATGTATATGGTTTAGCCAACCTGTCATCATAGCCCCGTAACAGCTCCATGTACAATTGACAGTGGGAAACACATTTATTAACTTCCTTTTTTTTTTTTTTTTTTCTGACGGAGTGTTGCTTTTATTGCTCAGGCTGGAGTGCAGTGGCACAATCTTAGCCTGCTGCAACCTTTGCCTCCCGGGTTCAAGCAATTCTCCTGCCTCAGCCTCTGGAGTAGCTGGGACTACAGGCGTGCGCCACGACGCCCGGCTAATTTTTTGTATTTTTAGTAGAGACGGGGTTTCACCGCATTGGCCAGGCTGGTCTTGAACTCCTGACCTCCGGTGATCCACCCTCCTTGGCTTCCCAAAGTGCTGGGATTACAGGGGTGAGCCATCGTGCTCAGCCAACTTTCTTTCTTTCTTTCTTTCCTTCTTTCCTTCTTTCCTTCTTTCTTTCTTTTTTTGAGACGGAGTCTCAATCTGTCCTCCAGGTCCAGGTTAGAGGGCAGTGGCGCAATCTCGGCTCACTGCCAGCTCCACCTCCCAGGTTCACGCCATTCTCCTGCCTCAGCCTCCCGAGTAGCTGGGACTACCGGCGTCCGCCACCACGCCCAGCTAATTTTTTGTATTTTTAGTAGAGACGGGGTTTCACCGTGTTAGCCAGGATGGTCTCGATCCCTTGACCTCGTGATCTGCCCGCCTCGGCCTCCCAAAGTGCTAGGATTACAGGCGTGAGCCACTGCACCCGGCCCCAACTTTCTTATAAATATGGGAGACATATAGTCTATAATTGACACCTGTTTATTCCCTAATTCAGAAAAGACTATGATAATTACAAAGATGTCAGGAGAAACTATGACTCACACCTTCCTACAGCCTTTAGATTGTCATCTTAATAACCACAATTGACAAAAAAACTTAAAAAATTGCCAAAATGTTTTTAAAAAACTACTTTGACTTGAGGTAAGACATTGCTGATTCCCTGTTATATATTAAAATGAGTCCCCAAAGTAGAATCAAATCGAGCCCCTTTAAAATATTATATATGAACCATTCCAGGTTTCTGCCCTGATTAAAAAAAAATCAATTGATACTTTAAAAAATTAAACAATTGGCCAGGCACGGTGGCCCACACCTGTAATCCCAGCACTTTGGGAGGCCGAGCTGGGTGGATCACGAGGTCAGGAGATCGAAGCCATCCTGGCTAACACGGTGAAACCCCATCTCTACTAAAAATACAAAAATATTAGCTGGGCGTGGTGGCGGGTGCCTGCAGTCCCAGCTACTCAGGAGGCTGAGGCAGGAGAATGGCGTGAACCCAGGAGGCGGAGATTGCAGTGAGCCAAGATTGCTTCACTGCACTCCAGCCTGAGCAATAATGGAGCAAGACTCCGTCAAAAAAATAAAATAAAATAAATAAATAAACAATTACCAGATTGCGTAATATGTGGTACACTTGTCCTGTCACCTTTCTTACATCCATACACTCTAGTCCTGGAAATGTCTGGACTCGGGGCTTTCCGGCAAGTGACTGTGGACTGTAGTAAAGACTGTGTGAAAACATCTTGGTAAAAGAGTTAAGATTGTAGAGATAATATCCCTGAAGCACCTGTAAGACTTCCCGGTATAGAATGGATGGTCCCTGTGGACAAGAGCGTGAGAAGGAGCTGGTGGGACAAGACCCAGACCAGACTTGCAATACAGTCAGATCCTGTGTGCAGAGGACGTGGTGACACTCCTCCTTGTGTGGTTTGGGGCTAGAAATAGGTAGTCCTTGTTACGTAAAGTGGATTCAGCTGTTCTCAAGTTCTTGGTGGATTTGATTCATCGTTGCAGGAATATTCTCTTTAGATGTGAATCTTGGGCCAGCTGGCCTCCTACCTACTTTAGATTCTGGCAGCCAGGGCAGCCAAAAGTAGACCAGATGCTTTCCTCCTCCTTAAATAATTTGGTCCAAACAAGGCTGAAGTGTCTGACAATGGAGAGGAAAATTACTCCACTTCCCATCTAACTTCCATTGAGAAAAGGAAATTCAGGAAGGGCATTAGTCATATGTTAACATGAATATTGGAAATCTGTGGTAATGGCTCCCATCCAGCAGAGACACCATGGAAGGTTATACTGGATTTGACTCGCATGTCTGTTTCCACACATCTCCCCTCTTCCACACTGCACAAACGAATGAAATTTTATGGGTTTATGTTTTATATTTTCAATTATTAATTATTAAATAAGGCACATATACCAAAAGAACAGTGAGAGATCTAACAGACACTTGTGTATATACCAGTAAAGTTCAGAAGCTGTTAACATTTTGCCTTACTTGGTTAAATAGACACAACACTACAGATAGCTAAAACCCTTTTGCCAATTGCTATCCCTTTTTCATTCCCTAGAGTAAAAATTGTAATCATATGATAAATTGTAATCACAATTTATTACAAATTGGTTGTGTGTCATCCTCATATTTTTATAATTTTAATTTATTTTTATTTATAATAAACAATTCCTATGAGTTAAAATTTGGACATAAAAATATTGTCCACATCCTTTTGATTTTTACACTTATATTTTTAAAGATTTATTAAGTTAGTTAATATCTGGTTAATATATTCGACCATGTTTTGCTAAAATTACTTAATCTGAATCTAAACAGAAGAAACAATCATTTAAATCCAGAATGTGGAACATTCTACAAGGCAATTGGCCTGAATTCCTCAAAAAGGTTAATACCATGAAAAACCAAAAAAGGCTAGAGACTATTCTAGATGAAAAGAGACTAAAGAGAAATACTTTGATTGGATGCTTTTTTATTTGAAAGCTCTATGAGATACTGTTGAGACAGTTGGGGGAGTGTGACTGTTGACGATGTTTAGTGGGATTATGGTTACGTGAGAGAGTCCTTCATGGATTTAGTTCATTTATCCTAATCACTGTGTTGTGATTCATTATGTGATTAACTCAGTTCCTTTCCTCATTCCTTGGCTGGTGTTTATTGCTTGCATTGTTAAAATTCTCAACAGATTTGCCGTATTGTCTGATACATTATTTAGTGGAGAAGGACATAGAACAGCCAAAATAATTATAAAATTGATCAATTTCTTCTTGTAATCTTCTCAATTTTTGCTCACTATAACTTTGAGTCTGTTAATGCATGCATACCAGTTCAGAAAAGTTTCCCCTGCTGGGTGAATTTTCCCTTTTAACATTATGAAATGCTATCTTTATTTCTAATATTGCTTTTGTGGTTAAAGTTTAATTGGTCTGATACCAAGAGAATGTCCTCATTCTTAGGAGGTAGTGGCTGAACTATGTTGTGGTAAAGTGTCACAGTGACCTTAACTTACATTTAAATAGCTCAGTGAAATACAGTACACTTATGTGTGTGTACATGCACATATGTATATACAGAACACACACATGCACATATGCATATACAATGCATATACATGTGACTATGCATATACAGGTCCTGTGCACGCATTTGTGCATTTACAGGGCCTGTACACATGCCTATGCATGTACAGTACATATACACCCACATATGCTTACATTTGGGGAGGGTACATGCAGCAAAATTGAGTTGAAAATGCAGCAAAATTGAGTTGAAAATGCAGCAAAATTAAGTTGGCAATTCTAGAAGAGGGTTCGAATGTATTTTTTGCACACTTTTCAACTTTTCTATAGGTTTAAAATTCTCTTGAGAGAAAAATGTCTCATTCATTCGTCAGACTGCTTATGTAATGCGATGTGGGCGGCCAATGCATGTGACATCCAGCTTCTGATTTCAGAATCACAGTGAGAATTGTTCTCCTTCCTCCTATACCTATGCCAAGCAGGGGAACTGTCTTCTGCACTTCTTCTCAGGGTGTGCTTTCTCTGGATTTGGTCTTGTCTCAGAACCCCCTCCTGTGGTCTTGGAATTTGTGTGCTGGCCCCCAGCCCCTCTGGCTGCTGGAAAGAGAGCCCTCCCGTACCTCAGAGGAACTTTCATCTTTCTTTCATTTTTCTGGATTTCCCTTACAGTTTTGCCAGTTCAGCAACACAGTTAAGGAGATATACTTTAGACCATATTTTATCCAGCTTTCGAGAAAGACGTTCTGCAGCTATAGGGTTGCAGAGGATATTTCCTCTTCCGTACTAATGATTCCCTTTTCTGTTATGTCTAATCTATAGTTTGAACTATTAATGGCTATGTATTCATACTCTGTTACCTGAAGTTGCAGGAGGTTTTAATATGCTGCTAAGGCTTTCTGCTCCTTCCTTCTGAGTGGGGTTTCCATTTTGGATGATGAGTGTAGTTTCTGGGAGGATGTTCATCACAAACCTCTGCAGCCTGGTTGAGGGCTTCTCTCTCCAGAGAAGTTCTGAACCTGCCCCTGCCAGGTGGTCCAGAATATTACTAACTTGTGATTTATTTTTATGTTCATTTACTGTCTTGGCGGTGCGCAAGTGAGTTGCATACTTTGCTCTGTTGCACAGGCCCACACTTGCAAATCCCAAGGGAAGCTTCCCGTTCACCCACAGCCCAGGATGGCCCTGTCGAGCTTCTCCACTGTCTCCCTGATGATGAACAGTCCCCTCCAGAGCCCTTTGAAAAATCTAAGCTAGGATTAGGGCTGTGCAATTCTACCTCCCTTCCTCAGACTCTCCTCTCCTGACCTTCCAGGAGTGAAAATGCAGCAATGGGCACTCACCATTCCCTGCAACCCTGACTGCCATGCTGAAACTGCCTTTGCAAAGTTAAAAACTGAAGAAATTATGACAGCGAAAGACATCAGAACTAACTGACTCCATCTTGCTTCTAACCTTTAAGCTGTCCTTGTTTATTCCTGGGCATAGGCCGAACTAACTTTGGGAAGGAATTTAGTGGTTCGACTGAAAAAAGTTGCTGACAGCCCTCTCCTGCAAAGATCGCCTTCTTGCCTGGGGACCAGTCTGCTTTTGCAGGACCAACAAATTAGCTACAAGATTAGAAATTAGTTTAGCAGTCATGCAGCCTCTGGCTCCAAGAGTCTGAACCTCCCCAAATTGTTCCAGGGGATAACATCACTATTGTAAAACCTAAGATCAGCGCTCGAGATATTTTGCAGACCCTGCACTCGATGGATCAGCTGACACCACCCAGACCCTGGTAATCTGGCTCAACTGGTTCTGTCATTCCACCCAGGAACAAAAGACAGCAAGAGAAACTGACTTTGACCCCCTATGATGCCATCTCCAGTCTGACCAATCAGCACTCTCCACTTCCCAAGCCCCTACCCTACCAATTTATCTTTAAAAACTCTGATCCCTGAATGCTGGGGAGACTGATTTGAGCATAAAAAATCTCCAGTCTCCCACACAGCCAGCTCTGCATGAATTACTCTTTCTCCATTGCAATTCCCATGTCTTGATAAATCAGCTCTCTCTAGGCAGTGGGCAAGGTGAACCCATTGGGCGGTTACCGTGCTGGGCGTTGGGCTGTAGTCCCTTCTTTCAGGGCACCATGGAATGTCCTTTACTCCCTCCATGCTCAGCTCCACATTTAAAAAGAAAAGGAGAGGTTGTATTTATCTAGAAATCCTTGTGTTTATATTGGGAGGGTTTTCAAGAAACCTGATGTGTTTTGTTACCAGTACTGGAAGTTTTTTAATCTATTATTTTTGGCTTAAGTAAAAAAGGTACTTATTCTGTAAACTGGCAGAAAGAATCTCCCTGGATACATGTTTTAAACTTTTTAAAGTTCTTACACCTAGACTGGAAATAAAAACATTTACCTAAAAAGCAAATATTTTCTTCATTTAAAAAGCTAAGCTAAACAGATTAAGTTTAGTGAAAACAATTTCAATGACATAGGAAAACAGTGATACTTAAGCAGACTTTGCTCTAAAAACCTACAAATAAATGAGGTTCAGCCTTCTGATTGCAGGAACTACATCTAGTCACCTTCATGCCTCCATGCCTGGTGATAAGTGATACAGAGTGGGTGCTGTATTTCTGTTGTTGTTGAGTGACTTTGAACTTGCTTATCCAACTGAGATAGGAGGACATACTTTTCTTCTTGAGTTAGAGCTTGCTTCCTTCCTAGTGCTAACCAATGGCACACGGTCATTACTGTTACGTATAGACTCAGCCCCAGCCTGTGCAAAATGAATTGGCTCATGGCCAGCTCTCCCATGCTTGGGGAAGGAGAGGGTTTCATGCTGGGCTCCCAAGGGAGATCCAGGCCCTCTGCACCCAGCCTCTACCACAGCCAAGCCTGTTGGGGAAGTGTGAGATGGGACTTGCCCAGAAAACCAGCATGTGAGTGTTCCCCGCAGATACCTGGTCCAGTCGCCTGCCCTGGCGGATGGGATTGTACCCTGTCAGGCTAGGGATGTATCTTCTATCCCAAGCTACACATTTTATGTGTCCTCATGCACTTTTGCTGGGCTCCAAAACAAGGTGAAGGGTCCAGAAGCCAATACTGCTGCAGAGGCCCTTGTAGAGTGGTCTCAAGGAGATCACTGGAGGCCTGGCCCCTCCATGCTCATTACCAGTGTCCACCTGAGAAGGCGGCTAAGTTCTGAGGTTCTTATTCAGGTGGAGCCTCGATGGTGCAGAGGGGTCAGAGAAGAGGTCAGAGTAGAGTCCACTACCTGGCTGGTGCCAGGCACACAGGTGCTGTCTCCATTGCTCGAGTTCATGTCTAAGGGTTTCTAGCACATGGGGAGCCTTCAGTAAAACATCCACCTGTTACTGGGGTGAAGGGCAAAGCTTTCATGGAACCTCTGGGTCTGGTTAATCTGAGGTCCAGGTACTTGCAGAAGATCTTCCTTCTTCCTCTCCTATGTTCTTGGAATGTCATGACTATCTGGGCTGCAGCTCCAGGGTGACTGGAACTCACCTCTTGTGCATTGTTCCCCTGCCGCCTGGGTATAGGGCTTTTTGAGGCCTGTGTGTGAATACAGACTGTGAGATCTGAGTGTCTGTAGTTGTGTAGCCTGAGTCCTTTGTGAGGATGATAAGTTAAGAGGAGAATATCCTTTGTGCAGCCAAAGGAAAGGCACGGAAGCCTCTGCTCAGGCCTTGCTCCACATCCCTGCCCTGGAGCTGTAGTCTGCTTACCAGGACCCCTGAACCTGCTGCCAGTTTGCTCCTCCGTTCTTTTCAAAACAATTTCCTGTGAACAGACAGTGAAAGATGGCTCTGTAGTTGACACCCTTGGCCACAGAACCCAGGACTGTGCATGTCCTCAGTCTGTGTGGGCGCCATTGAGAAGATCCTGGCCCTATTTTAGTACAGACAGATTGAAATTGGGAGCATACACCTTGGAGGTGGGTCAAGATGTCTCCCACCTGCAGGGAGGGGAAGGACCTGGTAGTAGCTTGCTCAGAGTGAATTTAAGTTAATCCTCTAGGAAAGAGTTTCCCTTTAATCTAATAAGGCCACCATAGAACCAAAGGACAGAGGCCTTGGGAAATTTGGGACTAAGGGCAGGAAAATACATTTTTTTCCTCCTTCATATCTTTGAAAAAAATTTTTTTCTCTTCTGTGCTGGAGAAAGTGGCCAATTCTTTCCCTTTTTTCCTTAAGTTTGCTATCTGTTCACCTTGAAGGAATCTAACCTGGGAATTCAGTGGGAGGATTTTTAGCCAGTACTCACAAGATTCCAAGAGGAAGTAGTTTTTCAGGACCTTGATCTTTGCTTTCTGTTTGTGGAGTCTTGAAGACTTTGCTTCCTTTAGTCTCTTCCCCCAGGATGGTTCATGAGTTCTGAAGCCCTGACATACAGAGGAGGGCCTGTGGAGAGGTTCTTGCATTAATCCTGTCCCTTTCTTCCCTTGATATAGGACCTGCTTAAGGCGGGTTAGGGATTGGGTTGCATCTAAGTGCTTAACAACTGAAAGAGGAGATCAAGATAGTAACTAATGAAAGCCCTGGTGATGAACTCCAGCCAATCAGCCCAGCAGCACAGCCTGACCCTTGCTTCCAAGCTGTTTTGTCCCATGGCCACTTATTTCTTGGCAGTGGCAATCCACTTTGAAAGTACAAGTTTGAAATTACAAGGGGCAGTATTAGGAGTCATATGCAGCATCACATTCCCTCTTGTACCTGTAGTGTACATCAGGAAATGAGCAGGGAACTGTTTCCCATCGAAACCATATGTGTGCTCAGAATTCTCCTTAACATAGTTTTCCAGAGAGTCACTTTTAACTGAGAAGAATTGGCTAAAAGATAAGACTTGTTAGTTTATCCCTAGTTTATAGTGTACCCAATGCTCTGGTGGAGTTAAAGTCAAAGGTTTAAAATGCCATAGAAGTCTTTTCTTGTTGTTTAGTATTCCATTTTTTCTCATTTATTGATAATTGCAAACTCAGCATTTTTGTTTGGTTTTACTTGTTTGGTTTAGTTACCCTGATATTTCAAACAGTTCTCTTATAAAATGTACTGACTGCATGGTTATCTTGTACGTTTGCTAAAATCATATCTGTTTTTATTTCATAAAGTTATAGCTACTTTTATCCTAATGTTATTTTGCATGTTTTTGTTCTATTTGCATTTTAAATGGGACTTAAATATATTTTATTATATTAATGAGGCTTAAAATGAAGCCTCATGAATATTAATTAATGGTTTAACATTAATGATAATAATTGTTAATTTTTATTCACTTATGGTAGTTACCATGCAAAGACCTGTGGGATCCCAAATGAAATAAACCAAACAATAAATAGCAAACCGTCATTAAAGGCTAATATATATTGTGCACAATTTCTAAGTGCTTTACTTATCTTTTGTGATGTCAAAATCCTTACTATAGTTCTGCCAAGTAGATATATCATTTTTTGCCCCCGTTTTACAGGTGAGAAATGTAAGGCCTAGAGAGCTTCAATAATCCACCTAGAGTTACACAGCTAATTTGGGAACCCAGGCAGTTGAGGTCAACATGATTGTTCCTATGGTGGAGAGATCTTAATGTAAAGGAAGTTAATGTGGTTCAATGCCAGGAGGTTCATTTTAAATATACGGAATATTTGGTCTATTGGGCTTTCCAGATCTTGAAGCAATGACTTTGAAAGAAGTTAAATTAGCAAATATATAATTATCAAAATAAACTGAACTTCAAAATTTTATCTGTTAATCTATAATCTTAGAAGTTCACCAAGTCATATATATGTATATTAACACATTTTAAAATGTTGTTAAATCAAGTATCTCCTAAAGATGCTTGCTCTAAGCTATAAAACTTTAAATTTTTAAATACTATGCATTTGATGTCAATTTGCTCCACATTTCTATTTGTTCTATGAGAAAAAGGTGAAGTCAGAGAAATAGTATATTTTCTTTTTTTGGTGATTTCTAGAAATTTTATGTTCCAGACTTTCAGTGACACTATGAATATTCAACTTTTGAGGCCCACATTTGGAATTTCAATGATGGTTATCTAAAAGATGTGTCTTTAATTGTGAATCAGCAATAAAACTTAAAAAATTGTATTGATTATGCTGCCCATGTACAAATGCCTTGGTACCCGTAACTGGACCCAGCCAATGGTAGGGATGAAATCCTAAAGAGGAAATGACCAAAAGATATGAATGGCAGTCTGTGTCCTTTGGTCATTAGAAAACCACAACAACATATGAAAATCATAAGTGAGTCTATGGTTACTGTGGAATGAAATACAGACTACAGGCACTTACTTCGATAATTCCAGACAAGATAACTATGGAGTTTCTTTTTTTGGTCTGAACTCTATAGGTAGGTAGGTGGTTCTCATTTGTCTATCCAGCTTCCCAACCATCCAACCATCCAACCATCCAACCATCCATCTCCATCCATCCATCCATCCATCCATCCTCCCATCCGTCCATCCATCCATCCATCCATCCACCCACCCACTATCCATCCGCTCAACAAATAGCTTAACTGTTGGGAGTTGTTTTTTCCAATCAGGTATGAGGAGACATATAATAAAATAATAAACAAGATTGCAGCTGACGCTATGCTATGACAAAAGGGATAGTTCGTTATGAAAATAAATGGGGTGGTGGCCAAGAAATTGGGAACATGCTCTCTGAAGTAGGTGAATTTAGACCTGAAGGAGCCAGGCTAGAGAAGACCCTTGGAAAGGGAATACCAGGCAGAGGGAGTTCCAGTTCTAAGACCTGGGGCTTGACCTGCTCCTGGAGGCAACAGGGGACTTGAGCCCGTGTGGTCATCAGGGGTGAGTGGTTCAAATGAGATCAGAAATGTAGGTAGAGATCAAGGAGGCTTTGGGACTGTGAGAGAATTTGGGTTTTATTCTAACTCAAGGGGGGTCCTTTGAAGGGTTTAGATCTCTTTCTTAAAATCAAGATTCTGATTTCCACTGGGCAGAGTGTTGCGGGAACTGGCCAGCAGACTGCAATGCAACGGGGCTCTTTCTTTGTTCCCAGGTGGATTGGCAGGTCGAGAAATAATAGACACACACAAGATAGTGAAAGGTGAGTCCAGGGGGTCACCGCCTTCTGGTCCCGCGATGCCGCCAATGCACTGGATATACCAGCATTTATTATTAAGTTTAGTGAGGGCAGGGGTAGGTTAGTGAGGGATTTAGGGTCATTTGATTATGAGGTGAGATGGTCACATGGGGATGAAGTAATTCTTTAACATAACATCTGTATGCAGAAGTACAGTATACAGAGATAAGAATTTACAATATAATGTGTGCATCAGTAATTTCTAAAAGAGCATTAGAACACAAACACAGTCTTTCCATAACGTATGATTAGCAAGATATTAATCAGCAGTAACAGTTGCAGCAAAAGCTGGTTACAAACAATCCATAGAAACAGGATGTGAAGCTAGACAACCGGTTAGTCCAGAAATTCTCAGAAGGGAGTATGCATTCACCCTAAAGAGGCCTAGAAGAGCTGTGGCAAGATAGGGGCGTTTATAGCCCTATCTTATGCATATGAACAGGCGCCCCTCATGTGTCCATTTATAGGTACTCCACAAGGGTTGCATTCCATTCCCAGAGCTATGAACATCTGCTTTTCTGGGATAGGAATCTTGGTGATGTGAAACCTCCCTGACTGCACGTTCATTCATAGGCTCTCTGAAACGGGGAGCATATCACACGCTGTTGGCTCATTCTTGCAGTCCAACCTGGCGTTGTCTTTACACAATCCTGTATGCAATTTTGTATTTACAATAATCAGGAACATTTCATCTTTTATTCTGTAGCAATAGTTTCAGGGGGTCTCCCTACATCTCCCCCTTTTGTATGATTTAAATGAAGCATAGCAATGGTTAAATGAACCATTGCTATGGTGTGGCGCTGATCACAATTGGATTGAAGAATATTTTTTCCAATTTTACACATGAACAATGAGCCAATAGCACAAATGATACACAGAATAAAAATAATGATAGTGGATCCTCCCAAAGATTTTACTCATTGAATGGGATTGAGATTAGATAACCCCTCAGATATACCGTCTAAAACTTCAGCACCGGGTAAAGCAGTTAAGTGTGCTTGAGAGGCCTCAAAAATCTCTTCTTTTGGCTTGCTTATGTCTAAACTTAAATTGTCTTCACTTCCTTGTAAATGACGTTTTACTGATTCCCAATTGTGAACAGACTCATTATATTGAAATGGAGTTATATAAACATCAGAAGTATTCCAATCACATTGCATTTGCCATCTATGTTCTAAACTCATAATTCTATTTCCCATCCATATAGCAGTTTGTCTTAGATCATTAATTTGATTGGTCAATTTTTGATCAATACCTGAGAATTCCACATCTGGGTAGAATTTTTTTTTCTTTTTCTTTTTTTTTTTTGCCATTTATCCACAAAATGAGCAGTTTGAATAGACTGATGTAATGCAACACCAACTCCAGCAGTAGCAGCAGTCCCCGTAACAGCAATCAAGCCCGTTATTACTGCAATTAATATAAAAACAAATCATTTACTCCTTTTAAGAATTTTCTGTAGAATGTTATTAATAACATGGATAGAAGGGGAAGATTCCCAAAGCCTATGTAAGGCTGTGGGGAGCCAAATACCTTCTCTGGCTCTGACCATTAAAATACAATGATATTGATTAAACAATGAGTCAATACAAGTATACAAGTAACGATTAATACAGGTAATTATGTTGGTTTTTGAATTAATATGCATCTTTCCTACTAATAACATGTATGGTGGTTTAACACAACTTTTAAGTGGTATAGTTTTGTTGGACTCCATATAGAAAGTTTACATACTTTGGGATGGTACTCTTTTTTGTGAATGTGGGGTGGGGGGAATAGGTTGTATGAGAGGTGCTGGGGGGACATTAGTAATGGGGGGGTATAAATCCTCATAATCTTTACTGTCCCATCTTTGAATTGACCTTTTGATGATTGCCATAGTGATATTTTTGACTGTGTGGAAATAGTAGTGTAAATCAATCTGTTGTCTTGGTTTTTGAGATGACAGGTGGATTTACTTATAACGCTTTCTCCACCTCAACCTCTCATACCAGTCATAGCTAGAGTTAATCTCCATAATTCTGAATGTTCAGGTCCTAAATGGGGAACAACGAGCCTTTTCTTTGGAGGGGCAACCCCTGCCCCTTTCCACTTACAAGAAGAAAAGGAGTTAAATCTACAATATAATAGGGGAGGGTTATCACTACTTTTTTGATAAGTAATATCATAGAGAAAATGTTGGCAATCTCTATGACCTTGAGCGCAATCATTAGTAATATGATATTTGGGAGCCCAGTCAACAATGGTGTAGTGAGAAGAATTAAATAACACAGTTCCTTCTGGACTAACACAATCCTTCCATATTAATTTGTCAGCATTTGAAGACAAATTGAGAGGACACGCAGGTCCTAAAGGCTTATATTGGGATGTGTGAATATAATCAGCGATTCCTATTTTGATCTGCCTTAGAGGTTTTAATGAGAGCCCTGATACCAAGTGTCCCAAAAGAGGGACAGAGTGAACAGATGGTAGTGAGACCACCAAAGTTTGAATATCTGATAAGAGACATCCATTAGTGGGTCCCAGGCACAAAGGTGGATGCCTAAAACCTACAGTGATATTGACAGGGGTTCCTTCTTCTGAAGGTTGGGAAGGACAATGATCATCTACAGAACCAGGCATCCAAATACTATCATTAACATAGACCTCGACAGGAATGTCCATCCATGTCATGGCTCGAATAAGAGGAGGAAAAGAAATATAGGCCCTATATATATAGTTTTTAACAGTCTGGAGTGACAGAGAGTAGAAGGATCAATGTCATCAGGAGGAGGCAGAGATTGAGCTGAATCTGGATCGCTGGAGACAAGTTGTTCAGGATGGCTGACTGGATTGTCTGTTGTAAAGGAGTTAGCGTGGTTTTTTTCTTTTTTTTGATGGTTGGATGTGTTAGTTGTTTTTTGCAGTGGCCTCTTTTCAGCAAATTTCTCCATCTCGTTGTTGCATGCATCTTCAGGACACAATTTCAGGTGTCTAGTAGGAATCCAAACAGGAGATTGATGTTCACGTGGGGAAACACAAGCATAGCCTCTTCCCCATGTTAAAATAGAAACTTTTGACCATACATTAGATTGAACATCTTTCCACCAAATTTTCCTTCCTTGGTTTACTGTGGGACGGTTACCAGACAATTGTTTTTTGGCAGTAGTAACAGAATTAGATTTAGGAATATTAAGAAAATTTAACGTGAGCAATGCCAAGTTTAGTTGTATGTGGAGGGTAGACAACTCTTTATCCCCCTCTTTTTGTTTAAGTAATTGTAATTTTAAAGTTCTGTTACTTCTCTGTACAATAGCTTGACCTTGTGGGTTATAAGGAATGCCAGTAATATGTTAATACGCCACTGATTAAGAAAAATTTTAAAAGCTTTACTGCAGTATGCTGAGCCATTGTCTGTTTTGAGCTCACCGGGAATTCCCATAACCAAAAAACATGAAAACACATGTTTTTAAACATGAGAAGTGGCTTCTCTGGTTGACAGGAAGCCCCAGATGAAATTGAAAAATGTGTCAACTGTGACAGGCACATAAACCAATTTTCCAAAAGAAGGAACATGAGTAACATCCATTTGCCAGATAACATTAGGAGAAAGGCCTCAGGGATTAACTCTGGGAGATCATGTGGCTAAGACAAGAACCTGACATTGAGAACAGTGTTGTATAACTTGTTTAGCTTGTTTCCAACTGAGAGAATATTTATGTTTAAGACCTGAGGCATTAGTATGAGTGAGTTGATGAAATTGTTCTGCATCTGTAATGGCTAGAGAAACTAGAATATCAACTTTATGATTACCACTGGATAAAGGTCCAGGCAAATTAGTATGAGATCGAATGTGAGTGAGGAAAAAAGGGTGGTTTTGGTTTCTGACAGTTTTTTGTAATAAAGAGAACAAGGAAACCAGATTAGCATCAGTAATATTTTTGATGGTAGTTGTTTCTATTGCCTTAGTGGCATGGAATACATAAACTGAGTCAGAGACAATATTAAGAGGCTGATCAAAATCTTGTAATGCATAGAGAACAGCAAACAACTCAGCTTTTTGAGCAGAAGTGTGTGGAGTAGAAATGACTTTATTTTTTGGTCCTACATACCCTGCCTCTCCATTACTGGATCCATCAGTAAAAATGGTAATGGCTGCCTCTAGTGGTGATGAACGAGTAAGTTTTGGTAGAATCTAGGAAGTGTTTCATATAAATTGAAATAATTTTGACTTAGGCAAATGATTACCAATAATGCCGATGAAGTCAGCCAGATTAGTCTGCCAGCACAAGGATGTCGAAAAGGCATTTTTTAACTTCATTTTTTGACAAAGGGACCACAATAATGTTTGGATCAAAGCTGGAAATTTTACTGATGTGTTGACGTCCTAACCCAATTAACACAGAACACATACTGGTTGTTGTTGGAGAATCGTTTGTAGAGGACAAGAATTCCAATGATGAGACCGGCTCAGAGACTCTTCTGCAGACAAATAATTGCTCACTGGCATTTATTCGGCCTTGAGCATGTTATGGATTAAATGTTTTGGTAGTGGTGATGGGAACATGTGCTCTGGTTAATATTACAGACCCAAGTTGTCCACAGAGAAAGAACTAGTTAAGGGTCCCAGCTGCCTTACCTGCTGGCCCAGTTACAGAGGGAACACCTGCTGGAGTGTATTGACTTACCACTTGGACACCTGCAGGGATCATTTATCACTCTCCATAATAGAAGTGTTTTCAGGGGAAGCCAGACTCCCCACACTCAGTTACCTGGAGGACTTACAGGATTTCATCATTGGTGGAAATAAGCTCAACCGTGTGTGACTACAAAGGGACTAAAGAATTGTTTACCTTCTCCTGAGGAGGCAGAGCACGTTGATGCTTGTGAATAGATGTGTGGGCTGTGGGCAGTGGATCTGATGGGGCCTCCCACTGACTTCCTCCTTCCTCCTGGAGTGAAGAGGGAAAATGCTGTGGACGAAAATTCACCTCTCAGAAAGTGACAGGGCTATAATTTTAGGTAAATCTGTGTTTGGAAAAAAGCAAATAAACAACAAAAAGAATTAAAAATAACAACCCAGGTGAGAAAAGTACACTTTCCTGAGAGATGGAGTCCTACCCCCAGGAAAGTTGCTGCCCCACCATTGATTTCTTGAAAATCACCATTGATTTTCCTGAATAGATTTTTTGTAAAGACTGAGGTTCCTGAGGTCTGGGGTGAGGCTTATCTGCATGTCCCCAGTGTCTTTTTTTTATACTAGTTTGGAGAAGGCAGTCCTAGGCAGTGTGTGAGGAAGAGTTGGTGGGACTCTTCTTTTTTCCTCATCTATTCTTATATGTTTATTAATAAAGTATTGCTTTGTCATATTTTAAAAAAATAAGAAAAGGAATACTTCACCCCAGAAAAAAGAAAGACAGAAAAGAAAAAGTAACAACAAAAAAGAAATCATAATAACATTTCAATTAAATTGGCTAATTTAAGTGGAATTGAATGACAAATTTCAATATTAAGTCTTTTCTACCCAAAACTCTGATATTATTAAAAAATATTTAAATCCTTTTTAATGTTCAGAGTTTTTAATACAAGAGATGTAACAAACATGAATATTTGCATAGTAAAGTGCATTGGATTAAATCATTCAAAGTAAAAATTGATAGTTTAATAAATCTTTTGTTTCATGGTAGAGTTTGTTACATATTTCTCTGAATTTGGGAAATCACATAATTAAAAATAAGCAAGGGTGTACAGCAGGGAATAAACTAAAATATTTTAAGCACAAACTGGTAAAATTATTGTGGGAGGGGGTAGGTATGGTAGGACCTGTAGTGAACTGCACAGACTGTACACGACTTCAAGGCAGTCAAAGTAAAAGAATTTTCAAAGATAAAATAAACACTAGGAACAGTGTAAATACTAGATTTTCACTAGCGTAAATAGTGTAATTACTATATATTGTCTCAAAAATTAGGAATATATCAAGATATATATGCAGAAGTGGTAATCACTGGAAATCTCACCATGCAAAGAAAATCACCAATAATATATTGGTGGCCTTCATTTGTACATCTCCACATCCATACATATAATCAAATATAAATATTTTACATCTATCCTTATAAATATATCTACAAATATTTATATTTACATATTGTGATGGTTAGCTTTATGTGTCAATCTGGCTGGATTGAGGGATGCCTAGATGGCTGGTGAAGCATTGTTTCCGGGGGCTTCTGTGAGGGTATTTCCAAAGGTAATTGACATGTGAGTAAGGTGTATATGTACATGTTTATGGTTTATTTTGCAAAAAGAAGATCACATTTTATACACTACTCAGCATTTCATCCCTGTGTAAATTCTGCTAAGATAGCTGATAAATAGTTCATACTCATTCATTTTTTTTTAACATGAACATGGCCTTTATTTATTTTGTTTTTGACCCATTTTTTTCATTTTATTATAATGCTGACATAATATTCTTTTTTTTTTTTCACAGTGACTCATATAGAAATTCTTTATTCTATGAACATCTGAAATACATGATTTTCTTGTATCATAAAGCATTGCTGTCAAAGTCTAATACCAATCTAATTCTTTTTTTTTTTTATACTTTAAGTTCTAGGGTACATGTGCATAATGTGCAGGTTTGTTACATATGTATACTTGTGCCATGTTGCTGTGCTGCACCCATCAACTCATCAGCACCCAACAACTCGTCATTTACATCAGGTATAACTCTCAATGCAATCCCTCTCCCCTCCCCCCTCCCCATGATAGGCCCCGGTGTGGGATGTCCCCCTTCCTGAGTCTAAGTGATCTCATTGTTCAGTTCCCACCTATGAGTGAGAACATACGGTGTTTGGTTTTCTGTTTTTGTGATAGTTTGCTAAGAATGATGGTTTCCAGCTGCATCCATGTCCCTACAAAGGACATGAACTCATCCTTTTTTATGGCTGCATAGGATTCCATGGTGTATATGTGCCACATTTTCTTAATCCAGTCTGTCACTGATGGACATTTGGGTTGATTCCAAGTCTTTGCTATTGTGAATAGTGCCACAATGAACATACATGTGCATGTGTCTTTATAGCAGCATGATTTATAATCCTTTGGGTATATCCCCAGTAATGGGATGGCTGGGTCATATGGTACATCTAGTTCTAGATCCTTGAGGAATCGCCATACTGTTTTCCATAATGGTTGAACTAGTTTACAATCCCACCAACAGTGTAAAAGTGTTCCTATTTCTCCACATCCTCTCCAGCACCTGTTGTTTCCTGACTTTTGAATGATTGCCATTCTAACTGGTGTGAGATGGTATCTCATTGTGGTTTTGATTTGCATTTCTCTGATGGCCAGTGATGATGAGCATTTTTTCATGTGTCTGTTGGCTGTATGAATGTCTTCTTTTGAGAAATGTCTGTTCATATCCTTTGCCCACTTTTTGATGGGGTTGTTTGTTTTTTTCTTGTAAATTTGTTTGAGTTCTTTGTAGGTTCTGGATATTAGCCCTTTGTCAGATGAGTAGATTGAAAAAATTTTCTCCCATTCTGTAGGTTGCCTGTTCACTCTGATGGTAGTTTCTTTTGCTGTGCAGAAGCTTTTTAGTTTAATTAGATCCCATTTGTCAATTTTGGCTTTTGTTGCCATTGCTTTTGGTGTTTTAGATATGAAGTCTTTGCCCATGCCTATGTCCTGAATGGTACTACCTAGGTTTTCCTCTAGGGTTTTTATGGTATTAGGTCTAACATTTAAGTCTCTAATCCATCTTGAATTAATTTTCGTATAAGGAGTAAGGAAAGGATCCAGTTTCAGCTTTCTACTTATGGCTAGCCAATTTTCCCAGCACCATTTATTAAATAGGGAATCCTTTCCCTATTTCTTGTTTCTCTCAGGTTTGTCAAAGATCAGATGGCTGTAGATGTGTGGTATGATTTCTGAGGACTCTGTTCTGTTCCATTGGTCTATATCTCTGTTTTGGTACCAGTACCATGCTGTTTTGATTACTGTAGCCTTGTAGTATAGTTTGAAGTCAGGTAGCGTGATGCCTCCAGCTTTGTTCTTTTGACTTAGGATTGTCTTGGAGATGCGGGCTCTTTTTTGGTTCCATATGAACTTTAAAGCAGTTTTTTCCAATTCTGTGAAGAAACTCATTGGTAGCTTGATGGGGATGGCATTGAATCTATAAATAACCTTGGGCAGTATGGCCATTTTCACGATATTGATTCTTCCTATCCATGAGCATGGTATGTTCTTCCATTTGTTTGTGTCCTCTTTTATTTCACTGAGCAGTGGTTTGTAGTTCTCCTTGAAGAGGTCCTTTACATCCCTTGTAAGTTGGATTCCTAGGTATTTTATTCTCTTTGAAGCAATTGTGAATGGAAGTTCATTCATGATTTGGCTCTCTGTTTGTCTGTTACTGGTGTATAAGAATGCTTGTGATTTTTGCACATTAATTTTGTATCCTGAGACTTTGCTGAAATTGCTTATCAGCTTAAGGAGATTTTGGGCTGAGACAATGGGGTTTTCTAAATATACAGTCATGTCATCTGCAAACAGGGACAATTTGACTTCTTCTTTTCCTAACTGAATACCCTTGATTTCTTTCTCTTGCCTGATTGCCCTAGCCAGAACTTCCAACAATATGTTGAATAGGAGTGGTGAGAGAGGGCATCCCTGTCTTGTGCCAGTTTTCAAAGGGAATTTTTCCAGTTTTTGCCGATTCAGTATGATATTGGCTGTGGGTTTGTCATAAATAGCTCTTATTATTTTGAGGTACGTTCCATCAATACCGAATTTATTGAGCGTTTTTAGCATGAAGGGCTGTTGAATTTTGTCAAAAGCCTTTTCTGCATCTATTGAGATAATCATGTGGTTCTTGTCTTTGGTTCTGTTTGTATGCTGGATTATGTTTATTGATTTGTGAATGTTGAACCAGCCTTGCATCCCAGGGATGAAGCCCACTTGATCATGGTGGATAAGCTTTTTGATGTGTTGCTGAATCCGATTTGCCAGTATTTTATTGAGGATTTTTGCATCGATGTTCATCAGGGATATTGGTCTAAAATTCTCTTTTTTTGTTGTGTCTCTGCCAGGCTTTGGTATCAAGATGATGTTGGCCTCATAAAATGAGTTAGGGAGAATTCCCTCTTTTTCTATTGATTGGAATAGTTTCAGAAGGAATGGTACCAGCTCCTCCTTGTACCTCTGGTAGAATTCAGCTGTGAATCCATCTGGTCCTGGACTTTTTTTGGTTGGTAGGCTATTAATTATTGCCTCAATTTCAGAGCCTGCTATTGGTCTATTCAGGGATTCAACTTCTTCCTGGTTTAGTCTTGGAAGAGTGTAAGTGTCCAGGAAATTATCCATTTCTTCCAGATTTTCTAGTTTATTTGCATAGAGGTGTTTATAGTATTCTCTGATGGTAGTTTGTACTTCTATGGGGTCGGTGGTGATATCCCCTTTATCATTTTTTATTGCATCTATTTGATTCTTCTCTCTTTTGTTCTTTATTAGTCTTGCTAGCGGTCTGTCAATTTTGTTGATCTTTTCAAAAAACCAACTCCTGGATTCATTGATTTTTTGGAGGGTTTTTTGTGTCTCTATCTCCTTCAGTTCTGCTGTGATCTTAGTTATTTCTTGCCTTCTGCTAGCTTTTGAATGTGTTTGCTCTTGCTTCTCTAGTTCTTTTAATTGTGATGTTAGAGTGTCAATTTTAGATCTTTCCAGCTTTCTCTTGTGGGCATTTACTACTATAAATTTCCCTCTACACACTGCTTGAAATGTGTCCCAGAGATTCTGGTATGTTGTGTCTTTGTTCTCATTGGTTTCAAAGAACATCTTTCTTTCTGTCTTCATTTCGTTATGTACCCAGTAGTCATTCAGGAGCAGGTTGTTCAGTTTCCATGTAGTTGAGCGGTTTTGATTGAGTTTCTTAGTCCTGAGTTCTAGTTTGATTGCACTGTGGTCTGAGAGACAGTTTGTTATAATTTCTGTTCTTGTACATTTGCTGAGGAGTGCTTTACTTCCAATTATGTGGTCAATTTTGGAATAAGTGCGATGTGGTGCTGAGAAGAATGTATATTCTGTTGATTTGGGGTGGAGAGTTCTATAGATGTCTATTAGGTCTGCTTGCTGCAGAGATGAGTTCAATTCCTGGATATTCTCGTTAATTTCCTGTCTCGTTGATCTGTCTAATGTGGACAGTGGAGTGTTGAAGTCTCCCTTTATTATTGTATGGGAGTCTAAGTCTCTTTGTAAGTCTCTAAGGACTTGCTTTATGAATCTGGGTGCTCCTGTATTGGGTGCATATATATTTAGGATAGTTAGCTCTTCCTGTTGAATTGATCCCTTGACCATTATGTAATGGCCTTCTTTGTCTCTTTTGATCTTTGATGGTTTAAAGTCTGTTTTATCAGAGACTAGTATTGCAACCCCTGCTTTCTTTTGTTCTCCATTTGCTTGGTAAATCTTCCTCCATCCCTTTATTTTGAGCCTATGTATGTCTCTGCGTGTGAGATGGGTCTCCTGAATACAGCAGACTGATGGGTCTTGACTCTTTATCCAGTTTGCCAGTCTGTGTCTTTTAATTGGAGCATTTAGTCCATTTACATTTAAGGTTAATATTGTTATGTGTGAACTTGATCCTGCCATTATGATATTAACTGGTTATTTTGCTCGTTAGTTGATGCAGTTTCTTCCTAGCCTCAATGGTCTTTACATTTTGGCATGTTTTTGCAATGGCTGGTACCAGTTGTTCCTTCCCATGTTGAGTGCTTCCTTCAGGGTCTCTTGTAAGGCAGGCCTGGTGGTGACAAAATCTCTAAACATTTGCTTATCTGTAAAGGATTTTATTTCTCCTTCACTTATGAAACTTAGTTTGGCTGGATATGAAATTCTGGGTTTAAAATTCTTTTCTTTAAGAATGTTGAATATTGGCCCCCACTCTCTTCTGGCTTGTAGAGTTTCTGCCGAGAGATCTGCTGTGAGTCTGATGGGCTTCCCTTTGTGGGTAACCCGACCTTTCTCTCTGGCTGCCCTTAAGATTTTTTCCTTCATTTCAACTTTGGTGAATCTGGCAATTATGTGTGTTGGAGTTGCTCTTCTCGAGGAGTATCTTTGTGGCATTCTCTGTATTTCCTGGATTTGAATGTTGGCCTGCCCTACTAGGTTGGGGAAGTTCTCCTGGATGATATCCTGAAGAGTGTTTTCCAACTTGGTTCCATTTTCCCCCTCACTTTCAGGCACCCCAATCAGACGTAGATTTGGTCTTTTTACATAATCCCATATTTCTTGTAGGCTTTGTTCATTTCTTTTTCTTCTTTTTTCTTTAGATTTCTCTTCTCACTTCATTTCATTCATTTGATCCTCAATCGCTGATACTCTTTCTTCCAGTTGATCGAGTCGGTTTCTGAAGCTTGTGCATTTGTCATGTATTTCTCGTGTCATGGTTTTCAGCTCTTTCATTTCGTTTATGACCTTCTCTGCATTAATTACTCTAGCCATCAATTCTTCCACTCTTTTTTCAAGATTTTTAGTTTCTTTGCACTGGGCACGTAATTCTTCCTTTAGCTCTGAGAAGTTTGATGGACTGAAGCCTTCTTCTCTCATCTTGTCAAAGTCATTCTCTGTCAAGCTTTGATCCGTTGCTGGCGATGAGCTGCGCTCCTTTGCCGGGGGAGATGCGCTCTTATTTTTTGAATTTCCAGCTTTTCTGCCCTACTTTTTCCCCATCTTTGTGGTTTTATCTGCCTCTGGTCTTTCATGATGGGGACGTACTGATGGGGTTTTGGTGTAGGTGTCCTTCCTGTTTGATAGTTTTCCTTCTAACAGTCAGGACCCTCAGCTGTAGGTCTGTTGGAGATTGCTTGAGGTCCACTCCAGACCCTGTTTGCCTGGGTATCAGCAGCAGAGGCTGCAGAAGATAGAATATTTCTGAACAGCGAGTGTACCTGTCTGATTCTTGCTTTGGAAGCTTCATCTCAGGGGTGTACTCCACTCTGTGAGGTGTGAGGTGTCAGTCTGCCCCTTGTGGGGGATGTCTCCCAGTTAGGCTACTCAGGGGTCAGGGACCCACTTGAGCAGGCAGTCTGTCCCTTCTGAGATCTCAACCTCCGTGTTGGGAGATCCACTGCTCTCTTCAAAGCTGTCAGACAGAGTCGTTTGCGTCTGCAGAGGTTTCTGCTGCTTTTGTTGTCTGCAGAGGTTTCTGCTGCTTTTGTTGTTATCTGTGCCCTGTCCCCAGAGGTGTAGTCTACAGAGACAGGCAGGTTTCCTTGAGCTGCTGTGAGCTCCACCCAGTTCGAGCTTCCCAGCGGCTTTGTTTACCTACTTAAGCCTCAGCAATGGCGGGCACCCCTCCCCCAGCCTCGCTGCTGCCTTTCGGTTAGATGGCTGACTGCTGTGCTAGCAATGAGGGAGGCTCTGTGGGCGTGGGACCCTCCCGGCAAGGTGTGGGATATACGCTCCTGGAGTGCCTGTTTGCTTAAAGCGCAGTATTGGGGTGGGAGTTACCCAATTTTCCAGGTGTTGTGTGTCTCAGTTCCCCTGGCTAGGAAAAGGGATTCCCTTTCCCCTTGCACTTCCCAGGTGAGGTGATGCCTCGCCCTGCTTCAGCTCTTGCTGGTCGGGCTGCAGCAGCTGACCAGCACGGATTGTCCGGCACTCCCTAGTGAGATGAACCCAGTACCTCAGTTGAAAATGCAGAAATCACCAGTCTTCTGTGTCGCTCGCGCTGGGAGTTGGAGACTGGAGCTGTTCCTATTCGGCCATCGTGCTCCGCCCCCCTCTGTTTTCTTAATCTTGAAATAAATACTCAAAGCCATAAAAGAAAATGATTTTAGAATCTGATTTTAAATTCTGAAAATTTGAAAAAAGAAAATTGTTTGCACGATAATGTGTAGGATAAACAAAGTTAAAATATAAAGAAAGAAAATTAGGTGAAATTAAATGTATTCACACTGATAAATATAATATATAAACATATTTGTACTGTATAAATCAATATATAAAAGAGGACCATCTCCAAAGGGTAGAGGTAACGGGTGTGAACAGGCAAATTCTTTACACACACTTGCACCCACATGCACAGAAACTCCAAAGCAGGAATGGTGCACAATAATACCAGTAAAACAAAAAATATGCACACAAAGCAAAAATGAGTAAATATTTTTGACTTTCAGATTAGGAAAAATTAAATAACATTGATAATATTCATTGCTGGCATGTGAATGGTATGGGAAAACTGGTGTTCTCATTTGCTTTTCATGGGAGGCCATGTGGCAGGCCAGGGTTCACTAATGCAGGCCTCCATCACAACTGTCTCAGTATTCAATGAGTGTTTAAATTAAATATTAAAAGCTTAAAAAAGAAACCAGTGCCCTTATGCAAAGGCTGGAATGTCACAAAAGCCTGGGAAGAGTTTTGCCTAGGCCTTTTCTGGCCCTTAAAGAATGACAAAATAATGAAGGAATTCTTAACATTAACCATTTAGGATTATACAGGTCTTACTGGGAGTCTGAAGAAACTCTCCAGGCCTTCACAAACAAGTTTATTGGAAGTCTGAAGGAACTTCCAAAATCTCAGTGATTTACCAGGAGACAAGATAAGGGCAATCACCCAGCACCTAGACCCATGTAAATTAAGCAAAATTCCTGAGGCTCCAGAAGAGGGTCTTCAGGACTCAGACCTTAGTTATAAATTAAAAGATGTTAATGACTTATGTCTTTAGATGAATGCACACTTACATGTAGATATACAGCTTAGAAGGTATAGAAGTTCTGAAAAACTTTGTAATTTTGAGTTGGTTTGGTGATAATTTCCAGGCCGTCTGAATGTAACTGGTTACAGAAATAAAAACTCTCTTCCTCCCCAGTTCATCTACGTCTCTATTATGCCAGAGAAATAGCAGCCCAGCCCTCAGTTGGCTCCAGGAACAAATTCAGTGAGCCAGCCGGAAGAGACTGGGATGGTGCTGTGCTCAGTAGCCAGCAGCTTGCAATGAGACAGTCTTCAGGAGGATCCTAGCAGCTGTCGGTGAGATTTCCCAGGAACCTCTCAAAAGCTGTCCCATGCACAAAATTGCATGTCCCTTTCACTACTGGGGAAGATCAGAGATCAGGAGCAGACATGCTCAAAAGGTGAGTTAACCGGATTATATGCTGGGAGCCTATTGTTTTCCTATCTGGGCTTGTTAAGCCATTTGTCCGGTACCACCAAGGGAAGCAATCAGGCTCATCCGTAGGCCCACTTTGCATTTTACTTGAGATCCGGTTTTGAGTTGGTTTTGAGTCTGTTTTGCCGGAGTGCACTCCCCCTTGTGTTTGTCTGAAATTTGTCTCCACTTATTTATGTATCTGTTTCCTCCTTTTAATGCAGTGTAAACTTGAAAATGGGAAGTATTGGGTCCATTCCTGCTGAGAGGCCTCTTGGAAGGAAAAATAATGTTTTCAGGAGCTCAGTGGTTAAAAGTCACTTCAATTAAAAGCTAACATCCAAGATGTGTACATGTATGTGTTCAATTTGTATTTATAGGCTTTCATGTATTTATTTTCATTTGTCTCCTAGGACCTTGTCTTTTTGAGCAAAGGTTTTTTTCATCTCAGTTGACTGAATTCTGTTTTCTTTATTAATAGCAATTGCAACAGAAGATACTCTAGGGTTTTTAAGAAAAAAGTGTAATTTAGACACTTAGGAATGTCTTTGTTTGGAAAATACTTTTTTTTTTTTTAAGTGCACTGTGAAAGCATCACATGGACTAGCCTCATAATCATTCTCCATTTCTGAAAACCCAGGATTTGGTGTGGGTTCTGCCCAGAGCTAAAAAATCCAATTAAAACAATAGGAAAAAGGAGGTCTTATGATTCTATAAAATGTACTTCTATTGGCTTTCCTGATATGTCTGTATATTTATATCTTGTTTACACCACATTTCACTACTGAAAAATATAAAAAGGTTCTAATTAATTGGGTCAAAGAAAAATAAAGGCACTTAAATACTTTAACAGAGAAAAATAAAAGACTAGTCAAATGTTTTTTCAAGTTTATGTAACAAGTAAAATCTTTAATAAATAAGCTAGTTTTAATATTAATTGGTAAATGCCAGGCGCGGTGGATCACTCCTGTAATCCCAGCACTTTGGGAGGCCGAGCCGGGTGGATCACGAGGTCAGGAGATTGAGACCATCCTGGCTAACATGGTGAAACCCGTCTGTACTACAAATACAAAAAATTGACCAGGCGTGGTGGTGGATGCCTGTAGTCCCAGCTACTCAGGAAGCTGAGGCAGGAGATTGGCGTGAACCTGGGAGGTGGAGCTTGCAGTGAAACAAGATCCTGCCGCTGCACTCCAGCCTGTAGGATAGAGCAAGACTTCATCTCAAAAAACAAAAACAAACAAAAAAAAGAAGTTATTGGTAATGTAATATTAGAAATGTCCTAAGAGTTGTCAGCATGCATTTTTGTTTGCTTTCATTGATCAAGCAATTTCATACTTATCTCTGCCAAATATTATAATGTGTCAAAATGTGACATAGAGGCTACAAAACTATAACTTAGCCCAAAAGAGAATAATCTTTCCTCATGTAATTTTTAATAAATGAAACATTAATATTGGCTTAATGAAGATAACTTTATCTTGAAATACCGTAACTTCTAATTTTGTGGCCTTAGGCAGTCTAGTCCACAGACATAAAGTTTGTTCTGGGAAAAGACGATTATCATCTTTGTTTCTAAGCAAAACCACAAACTAATTAATAAACAAGAATAGCTTGGAAGTTAGAAGCAAGATGGAGTCAGTTAGGTCAGATCATTTTCACTGTCTTGGTTACAATTTTGCAATGGCAGTTTCACAACTTTAAATGATGACTATCAGTTTTCATGAATAATCTAGAGAAATGGTTAAAATAAATAATTAAAAAAATGTAATGAGATAAATGCTCATAAAGAAACTTGTCATAATTTAGAATATAAAGTTATATTAAACAACATATATTTCATTATTTGTGTATTTTCCAGTAAAAATACATTGTAAGAAAACATTCTTCTAAAAATTATGTCCTTTTATAAGAGTAACTAATTTTTGTCTACTTCAAAGCTTATTTCAAGGTTCTATATAAAACGAGGAAAAAGAAACCAGGACATGAAAGGGATACAAAGAAAGTTATAAAAATGAAGAGGGTTTTAAAGATTATAGGTAAAATAAAACTATCTTCAAAAATGTAAACATTTGGTCTAAATTATGCAGGTCAAATATTAGGTTTCCTAAATGCTTTAGGTCATAAACTGCTTCTTTGACTTAAAAACTATTCAATTTATTTTGCAGTATTAAATTCCAGATAAGGCCTGGGGAGATGTTAAATTAGCTATGCCCCTTAGCTATGCACAATGATACTAAAAAAAGAGAATATATATAAGAATATATATATAATATATATAAGAAAGGATATACATTGTATGGTAAATTCTTGTCCTAAAGTAAAATAACTGGTTCCTTAAAGAGAGGGATGTTTAAGGCAAGTCAGAAAGTCAAGGCATGTCAACGATTTTGTAAGTCATAAAAGGGCATATGAAAGGGAATTTATATAAGAAATGTTGCACAGTTTAAAGGCAATTAGGCCTCCTAAATGCTTTACAAAATGCTACTATGATTCTTAGCTGTACAACTTGCCTGCTTTCAGCTAGGTAAGGCCTGAGACACATGGGAGTTGGACGCTGTGATAAGCCAGACCTTATCTCCACTTCTGTCTGGGTCCCAGACTCCACACCTAGTACATAATTAAAATCCCATAAGTACCAAGGTTTTCACCAAATGCAAAGGTTCCTAAGAGTTAACTGTGTAGTGTATATTTATGACTATTAAAGAAAAGTTTACATGTAAGGTGTATAAGGAAAGTAAAATATAGTTTTAGTAAAAACATCATAAAAAGACATGAGAATGTGGATTTTTGCCTAGATTAAAAAGTAAAAGGTTTAAGTTGGATAAAATGAAAATAAAGGTTTCTGCAAGTTGTGTAGGGTTAAAATGAAATATATAAAATGAAGTTTGGCTTTCCTTGGGCTACATTTGTATAAATATGTTATTTGTATGTTTCCAAAGTTATGAGAAACTCCTGTAATTCTGATATATCTTAGTGTACATTATTAGTATAATTATAATTGTTATGTTAAAATTATTGTGTGCCACAGGGATAACAGATTTCCTTCTCAAGTGTGTCTTTAATGCAATATGGCTACCCTAAAACTTTTGGTCACCCATAAACAATTGTTGTCTTGCTTCAGTCCTCTTTAGAAGGTGGTTTCAGAACCAGCTATAAAGCTCTAACAAGTATAATGCAGTTTTCTGATAACTTTGGAGATAGTGACATCAGAATAGAGGAAAAACATTCAGGACATGTGAAGAGCTAAAATATTCGTTAGTGTCAAGCAGGACAGGAATTAACTGTCTGAACTGAAGTAGTAGGAGACTTGAGTGATCTTTTTGACATTTTACTTTAAAATATTGCTAATCCTTTGTTTTGTTTTTCAAAGTCAAAGAAACTTTTCTGTTGAGCTATTAACAAGTTTGAACAATTTAGTAGACTCCCATGAACAAAATTTGGAGCATACTTGTTTCTCTCTCTCTGATTTTCTCTATAATTGGGAAACTATCTGTGAGTATTCTTAAGTTATGGCAATATAGTTATTTGCACAAGTGCAATAAATGTGTTTTCTTTTGTAACAGAACGCAATAGAAGATACTGGTTATTTTTTTACCACAGTTTGATAGGAATGGCTTGCTTTCCTTCAAGGAATCAGATTTGACTTATGGAGGCAATAAAGCCCTTGGAAAACTGGCCACATATTTTGTGTACACAGTCCCTGCACCGGGTTTCTGACCTGTGGTGAGTAAAGAATGCCACTTTCTCACAGACCGGAATGCCCAAGTTAACTTGGAACCTCCAGAGGAGAGGAATTCACCAAACCCATAGGTATTTAATGGTACAAATCTATAGCTGGGCTTGGCTTTAAAACGTTCTTATCTGAGATTCCTTCTATGAGACAGTTTCATCAAAGCTGATTTGAAGGGCCTATGTGAAAAGTAATTATTCCTAATGGACTTTATACTAATAATCTGGCCAAGTATAATAAAGTAAACCAGTCCTACCATAATTTGTCTTTTTATAAAAATGGAAAACTGGAGAGAAAAAAATTATGTTTCAAAATTATAGTACACCTGTTGTTAAACTCCAGTCTTGCCTAAGGTTTTTCAGTTTTTATTATTTTCTACAGTTTGGATTAAATTCTGATTTTCTGGCTAGAAGTCTCCAAGGCAGTGTTTTTGATTTTTTTCTTTTTCTTTTCCTTTTTCCCCATCTTTCCTAACTGAAAATCACTGAAACCTAAGCTGTGGTTTCTTAAAGCCCTGTGAACTAAAGACTAAATGTTTCAGCAGGTGCTGCCTCTAAGCCCCTGAAACAAAGAGTGCTACTGGGAACAAATAGACCTCCCACTCCGGTTCTGCATTCAGTGCCTCATAGCAATGACCATCTCTCAGCAGGAAGTAGCCGGAAATATTACAATGCCCCATATCCATGCAGTTCTCATGACAAATAAATATACAGGGTATGATAGGAATTCCGCACAAATTGACAGTGGGGATTGTGGCAGGCAGGTTTCATTAATGCAGGCCTCCATCACAGCTGTTTCACTATTCAATGAGTGATTAAGTTGACTATTAAAAGCTAAAAGAAGCCAGTGCCCTTATACAAAGCCTGGAATGTAACAAAAGTCCATCAAGAGTTTTGCTTAGGCCTACCTGGGCCTTAATGCATGACAAAATAATGAAGGAGTTCTTAACAGTACCCATTTAGGGTTATATAAGTTTTATTGGGGCTCTGAAGAAACTCCCCAGACCTCCACAAACAAGTTTATTGGAGGTCTGAAGGAACTCCCCAATCCTCAGTGGTTTAACAGGAGACAAGATAATGGTGACCACCCCAGCCCCTAGAGACCCATTTAAATTCAGCAAACTTCATGAGGCTCCAGAGGAAGGTCTTCGGGACTCAGATCTTAGTTACAAATTTGAAGAAGTGAATTACTTAAGTCTTTAAGATGAATGCACACTTACATACAGACATATAGCTTAGAAGGTATGTAAGTTCAGGCCGGGCGTGGTGGCTCAAGCCTGTAATCCCAGCACTTTGGGAGGCCGAGGCGGTGGATCACGAGGTCAGGAGATCGAGACCATCCTGGTTAACATGGTGAAACCCCGTCTCTACTAAAAATACAAAAAAAACCTAGCCGGGCGTGGTGGCGGGCGCCTGTAGTCTCAGCTACTTGGAGGCTGAGGTGGGAGAATGGCGTGAACCCGGGAGGCGGAGCTTGCAGTGAGCCGAGATCGCGCCACTGCACTCCAGCCTGGGTGACACAGTGAGACTCCGTCTCAAAAAAAAAGAAGGTATGTAAGTTCTGAAGAACTTTGTAATTTTGAGTTGGTCTGGTGATAATTTCCAGGCCTTCTGCCTGTAACTGGTTACAGAAATAAAAAGTCTCTTCCTCCCCAGTTAATCTGCATCTGGTTATTGGGCCACCAGAAATAGCAGCCCCACCCTCAGTTTGGTCCAGGAACAGTCACATTGCGGACATTTCCAGGAGAGGCCATGGGGCACATTATATATGTGAACTTTCTGAATCCCAGCAGACTGTTTCCAAATTATGGCTCTAGAGGATCAAGACTCGTTCACATCTTCCTTGCAGAAATGCACAGCAACTCTGTAGCTTTTAGAATTATTAACATTATATAGCCAAAATGCTTTGCCCAAAACACATGAGCCCATCATCTACACCTAGACTGTCAGCCTCATACCCCTTAATACCTGCAAAGACAGGCAGGTATCATCCATTGCATGAAGGAAATAATCTTTGTGTAGTTGGTCATCAATACTCTGAGTCCAAGGACAGTACAGGAAATGTTTTTATTGACAACATTCAATAATTTTTCAAATAGTGGAAAATCATTTCTGAGTAGG
Organism: Papio anubis; assembly: GCF_008728515.1. Classification (NCBI taxonomy): domain Eukaryota; kingdom Metazoa; phylum Chordata; class Mammalia; order Primates; family Cercopithecidae; genus Papio; species Papio anubis. Next base: position 94,776,537 of record NC_044989.1, read on the forward strand.
AAAATAATGTTTGCTTTTCCTTTATTCTGCCTCCTCCTCTTTGAGGCCCACTTTGCACTCTGACAGTACCTGGCGCCCAGCGCTCTTTACTCTTTATGGATTCTGATGTCTCCAATTGAAAAGCACAGTGGCCCTGTGAACCAGTTTTTCAGTGCATTGACAAGGCAAGGGTGATCAATGAATCTCTTTTTTTTCTTGCTATAACTTTAAAGAATCTCTTCTCTGGATCACCAACTGAATATGAGGATGGTATTTCAGGTGGTCGGGTTTCGTGGCTGGATGGAGGCAGTGGGGTGAGGGCTGATGGGGAACTTTTATCCGAGGGTCCCCTCTGGACTAGTTTAGATGCCCCAATTTTCATCCTCTCTGTTTCCTTACAGCAGGCCTTAGGGACTAGCTGCTGTCTTTTCTTAAAATCTCATCATCTATTCTTTACCTTTCAGTTTGTCTTTCATTCCTTTGGCTAGAGAATAGGATGTCATTTCCCCTTTGCCTGGGGTGACAATAGCACTGCTTTGTTACTATGATAACCTCCACAGGGAGGATACTTTGCTCTGTGCCTTGGGAGCTCTGTATATTGTTCCTGATTCGCTTTCAAGATGTTAATTGAAATCTCTTTTTACATATCTTTAATTTTATCACTGAATTTAAGTCTTTCCAAATTTACCCCCATTCTGACATGTTTCATGAGGTCCTCTCTGAGGCCATCACCCTGTTGGCATCCACCCACTCGCTAAGGCCTCTCAGGACCTTGTCTTCTAATAAGACAATTGTATTTGGTCATATAAAGAGTTGGGTCTTCACTGGCACATGGTTGAAGCCCTAAATTTATGTTAAATCTGAGGTCATACCTGTTGTTAGAGTGATGCAATTATTAAGAGAATGGCAATGCATAGTCATGGTGCATTTGTCCCAGATCTCAATTTATAGATGAGATACATTATGCATTTTATTTATTTCATGGGAAGATTTTTTTCAGGAATAGTCACTGCCTGATTTCCCCAACTCAAACTCTTTTGATTAAGAAAATTAGTTACAAGACAAATGTAGAAGACTAATCATTTTCCAATTGATTGATATTTTGCAGTAGTAAATTTATTTTTATATCATTCTATTACATAAATGGTGACTCTGAAACCTACTTATGAGTTCTTTAATCTTGGAAGTTATTATTTATACATAAAAGTACAGAATGTTCACTCGAAGGTGTTGCATTTTCTCTTAGTAATGTGGCTTCTGATACCTATGCATGATTTTCTTGTGGCGTCTACTTGGGATCACACATGGGAAGGCATGACGCAATTGTTTGTTTTTGCTGTATCTGTCATGCGCAATAAAATATACCTGTACTTAAGAAAATAAAAAACTCATGTAGGCAGACTCTGCTCTCTAATTTTCTATTTTATTTTTTTTACTGGAATAGCTGGTTCATTGATATTTTAAATCATGTTTTAATAGTATAGCAGACTAGCCACCCTATAGGAGACGGACTGAGGCTCATACGCTCCATATTCAGTCACAGTTCGTTGCCCAATAGTATAAAAGGCAAAATAGTTGGCATAGTCTCTGTCTCTTATTTTGTTGTTGTTCCTCTCAGATATCAGGGCAGAAGTTCAGTGTGGATCCTGCCATTTTCTTCTCATAATGCTTATCAAAGTTCTCATTCATAGCCACAGTAAAATGGTTCTTCCAGTCTCCAGGCATCCCTGTAGGACATCAAAGAAGTTCATGACAGACTCTGCACCCATTCAACCTGACCTTTCTATAGCGAATGGTTCCTAAGCCTAACCACATGATTTTCCCATGAGCGAGGGTCCCTCAGTCCCACTCCACCTGGTCTTTCCACTATGAATGGTCCCTCATATCCACTCCACTTGGCTTTCTTACCACAAGGCACACAGCATCCTTATATTCCTTCCTCAAATGCTGCAGGCCCCACTGAGGTGCCGCACTGTGCTGAATCTTCTGCTCCAGGGTACACTCCTGGCTCTAGTGCACCCAACCCAAAGTCCACAGCTCGTTACCATCATGGACTTCCTTGGGGACATCCTATCTTCCTTTCCCAGGGACAGTGAAAGACCTTATAAGATGTCAGTAACCTCACTGGAGCGGATATTTCTTGTGGAGTAAAATTAAAGAGTAAAGGCACCAGAAGTGACATTTAGATACCAGTGATCTTCTGCAAATTGTTGTACCTTGTCAGCCCAACAAAAGCTGTACTAAATTATTCTAGTGCTTTATTTCTACTGGTTTATTTAAATTATTTCTCTAAATTATTTGTTTGTTTCTCTAAATTATTCTAGTGCTTTATTTCTACTGGTTTACTACCCTTTGAAAAGGTTAATCTGAAATGCTTGACCATAATATCAAATTCTAGATTCCAACTTGAACAAGTTAACTGGAATCTTCAGGAATGGGGTCACTGTTTTTAAAGGTAATTTTGATACCATCGGGAGAACTGGTATTGGGGAATTCCTAGTATAGCCTCCATTTTACTTTCTTGTTTGTAATTTTTTTGCAGCTATTTCTTCATGTATCTAGAATGTTAGCTTGTTGAGGACAGAAACTGTTCATTCATCAGTACACTCACACAACAGACCTTTATTGAGTTATTTTGAGGTGTGAGTCTCTGTACTAGGTTCTAGTGGAAAAAAACTGAACACAGCTCTCTCTTTGAGGCAGCTTGTTATCTTATCTTGGAGACAGACATGAATGCCAATAGTTACAAATCTGAGTACTAAGTGCTTAGCTGGGGTTTTGAACAACAGGGAGAGACAAAAGATAAGAGTTCAAAGCTGCTCAGAGGATGCACGAGCCTTCAAGGGGGAGTTCATGGTTGAGCTGGGTATTCTAATCAAAGTGAACAGCACCATCAGCATCACCTGAGTTCTTGAGAGAAAGGCAAATTTGAGGGCAACTCCTGGACCCACAGAGTAAGTATCTTGGAGTGGAGATCAGCAATGAGAGCTTTAGCAAGGCTTTCAGAGATTCTAATGTGACTAAAGTTTCAGAACCACTGACTTTGGCTTTCAGCAAACAGGCAGTGTGAAGGGAGCAGAGATTCAAAATTTAACTGAAATGAGTCACTTCTTCCTGAAAATTAGGTTTAAAATTATCTTAGCTTACAGGGCAGAACATTTTTTAGAATTGAGCTAAGGAAAAGAAATGCCACCAACCTTTCCTCATGAAGTTTGAGATGGAGTGATTGAATATGTGAGATGGTATCCCAGTGTGGTTGGCCATGGGATTATCCTTCATTACATCAAATGAGGTATGGTGGACGATCTTGTTTATAACGTCCTCTGACAAAGTTTTCTCCAAGAATTCCAACACCTTGTGGATCTCATGTTTTGGATTCTGACCATGGAAGAAAACAGCATTGTGAAGAGAGGGGAAAGAAGAAGAGCTCGGCCAATTAAAGCAACAGCTCGTTTAACAGAATAACGTTGTCAGGAGGGTTTCTGGGTCTGACCTATAAGTCTCAGTGCCACTTACTTTTTTTATATCCTCGTAGAAGAGGTAGAGGATCCGGTGCGTGTCTTTTGCAGCCCACCATCCTTTCACATGGTCAAACCAGGACCCATAGAAAACTGGAAGAAGACAAAGCACTGTTAGTTCCAATTACCGGGAGAAAACCCAAGGCTATAAAATAAATTAGCGCTGCTTTGAAATAATCTTCTGTAACTTTCATTCTGGTTAATTAATGAAGTGGAAGTAATTGTCTACTATACACTTTGTCTATATGGTGTAAAGCAGAGATTTATAGTACACATTTATTATACGTGACTTTGCACACACCGACTATGTCTTGTGACATGCCTTAAAACATTAGGCAATAAAGTACTTCCCCTGTTCCTGGTAAACAGTGTTTAGTTTCAGACTCAACTAATTCAGGCCATCAGATATAGGGGTAGGATCCTCCTGCTGCTTTCCCTGTATGGCTGCGCTATGAAGTTTGTAAGTTCCTGTTCCGAAAGAGACACAGCAGCAGCAGAAAGAAAGGTGCCCTCGAGGACAACATCTATTTCCAGCTGAGACTGCGTCTACGTGGTAAACACGGGATGCATTTTCTTTCCACCAGTTGGTAAGAGAATGCATGCACACCTGAGTTAGCCAGCAGCATATTTTATCCCAGGATATTTTAGTTCCCTGATAGGTTGTAACTTTTGGCAGCTTCCTGGTTTGGTTCTGGGTAATCATTATAAACACAGGACTTATCTTTATTCAGTGTGAGCTATGTTGCAAGCATTGTGCTAAGTGGACGTGAAGGTTTGTCTGAAGGATGATGGAAAACATTCTCCAGAGGAAAATGACCACAGACCTAGTGAGCAAGTGTGTGAAATGCTCTCTTTTGAATCAGGACGAACAGCGATGTACATTTTCAGTGACTCGAACCTTGGCATGTCTCATGGTGACTGGTATCTGTGTCAGCCAGGTTCTCCAGAGAAACAGAGCAATAGGCAAATCGAGAGGAGAATACATTATTCCTCCTGTATGCACAGGGGATATATCCCATAATTCCCAGCGCATGCCTGAAACCACAGGTACCACCAAGTTATAATAGTGTATGTGTTTTTTCCTCTACACACATTTGTATGTTACTTTAATTTATATATTAGGCACTGTGAGTGAATTACAACAAAACTAATAATAAAACAGAGCTATTATAACAATATTCTGAAATATATTCACATCTATGCGAATGTACTCTCCCTCTCTCTATCCTTTTTTCTCTTGAAATTCTGTAATATTTTTGGATTGGGGTTGACTGTGGGTGACTGAAACTGTAGAAAGGGAAACTAAGTAAAAAGGAGACTCATCCATGTAGATGTATGTATGTGTGTGTTTTATCTATGTGCATTATATATATGTGTACCTGTATAATTTATTTTAAGCAATGGTTTTATCCTATGTATATATAGTTAAATGTACATATATAATGTTAATTATGTATATGTGGTTTATTTAAAGGAATTGGCTCCTGCAATTGTGGGGCTTAGTGTGTTTGAAATCTGTAGGGGACGCTGGAAAGTCAGGCAAGATTTGATATAACAACCTTGAGGCAGAATTCTTTCTTTTGGAAACCTGAGTTTTTTTTCTCTTTAAGACCTTCAACTGATTTCATAAGGAACACCCATATTATTAATATTTAACATTATCTCCTTTTCTTAAAGTCAACTGATTATAGATGTAAATCACAATTACAAAATTGATAGTTTCACAGAAACTCCAGAATTGCTGTCTGTTGAAATAAGTAGGTGCCACAGTCCAGCCAAATTGACACAAAGAACAGTAAGACAACCCAGGCCTTGGGAAAAATCATATAAGAAAAGAAGCTTGGATCTCCTCTTCCTCTGCTTCCTTCTACTTTTCTGGCTCTCAAAACTTCTCTGCATAAACATTGGAAATCTATTCACCTGGGGTGCAATCTAGATTTGTTTTTTTCTTATTGGCATCTGTCAGTCAATTTTATTTACGTTTCTAGAGAAAATGTTCTAATGAGGTTATTTCTCTTGATTGTCACTGGACAGACATGCTTGGTGAAAATTATTATTTATTGACTTTTCCACAGATACCTGTTTTTATTCAGGTCATGTTTTGGAAGTCACTTCATTTTGATTCTTCTTTTCCCTCAAAAGAATATGGATGTTGTGGTCAGGACTGGTTATAATGAAGCTCAGGTCCCTGATACAGTTCCTCAAGGATAGTTAAGTTGCTCAAGGACTGGGAGCTCTTAGCGTTACAACTCAGCCATTTCACTTATGGAAGTTCTAATTATTTGAGAGACATTAATGAAATGGAGGCGACACCATGTAATTTTCATACATTTGTCTAGGTTCTGCTCACTGCTGTTACAATGCAATACTATAATCATGTTTCTGTATTAATGCTCATACAAATATGTAAAGATGGTCCTTACCTCCTAAATCACCTTATGTAGTCATCTTGTCTTTCTTCTGTCTAGAGATTGCTGTTTCCATGAGACATTCTTCTTCTGTGAAGGGTTTGACATCCTTGCCAATCTGATTTGACACTTGGTCAAATCCAGTCAATTGCTGTTTTGAAAAGTGTGGCCCTCATGTGTTCACTGGTTCTCTGGACGGTGTGATCTTGTTAGTAAGCGGATGAGGGGTCATGGCTGCTAATTCTAATGTGAAGTTTCTGCAGGTGAACAGGTCTAAGCTTGTTCACTATGACCTACGGGAAAGGCTCTCTGTGACTGTGTAGTGTGTGACTTTCGTAACTATACGTGATGGCCTGGCAGTCCAATAACATTGCTAGATTAAACCGCAGGATATCATCTCATGCCTTCGCACTGCCAGGTCTTTCCATAGGAAATGTTGCCTCTTCTTATTTTGAAGTTGATTGTTTGAATCTCAAGTCAAGGATTTTGGGCTTTTTACCTTTATCTCAAATCTTATGACCCTAGTTGACCTCAATGTACATTTGTATTCTATTTTGGAAAAATATCTCTTCTACCTGGCTTTTCCAGTCCCAGATCATCAAGATAGGACCTCGTCAATCAGGATGTCTTTTGTACCTCCAGTTTACAGCGGTGCTTGTTGTTAGAGTCTCCTGAAAGAGGGTACCAAAAAACCAGTTTGCACTCACCTTTTCCTAATACGAATTTCTCATAAAATTCCTCTAAGTTCTGAGGATCAGGCATATAGGAAGCCATCCTGTGAAAGTGGTAGTAAGACACCAGGCAATCCTTGGGATTTCTGGCCACATAGACAATCTGAAATCAAGGGGAGGGAAGGAAGCCAGGGAGAGAAAAACAGACTGAGGAGAAATAGTCTAAGCGAGTGTTTCAGTACCATGGTAACTTTATCCTGTAAGTTTATAGCATTAGATACATTAGTTATAAATTAAAATATTAAATAAAGGGAACCTTTTTGACTCTGCAACCCTGATAGCCATGGAGAACACTAAGACAAAGGAGAGTTCCCCACTTCAGAGTGGTTTTGACGAACCAAACAAGCAAAGCGTTCTCAGGCATTCAGGGAACAGGCCATGAAATGGTGAGTTTCAACTGTGTCTCAATTAATTGAAAGAAATTTTCCAGACTCCTACAACAGGGGAAAGACTAGAGAGCAAGAAAACATTTTTGTGCATACCATCTCATTTGGCTCCTAATAGGGTTAGTGTTAGGTAAAGAGAGAACAGGTGTTATCTTTCAATGGAAGAAGTAAATGACCTTCAGAGAACTGGAGGGACTCCCACTGATTCCTGCTTAGTACATGAGTGGGTCAGGCCTGGTCACAATAATTGGGACACTGAGTCCAGAGCTAGTTCCTTGATATTTGTATGAGACTCACAGGGAGGAATGTTGCAGACAGTCTTTGCTGATATATGTGTGTGTGTGTGTGTGTGTGTGTGTGTGTATATGATATATTATATGTTACATAGGTTATACATATAACTATATATGTGTGTACACACAGACACAATCATATATAACATTGTTAGGACAGAGGGGCATAGTAATGTGATGACTGGAAGTTCAGTATTGTTCAGTCAACAAATGCAGAACAGAGACGTTAACCCTTCCTATGTGCCAGACAATGTTTAACCTGACAGTTATTGGGTACAACCAAGTCCCCACCTGTCAGGAACTCACAGTCTGATCATTGATGTAAGAAGAGAGAAAATTATAATGTAATGTGTTGAACCAAATGATGAGGTAAACCCTTGCACAGATACAAAAATATAGATACATGGAACTCACCCAGTCATGGAGACAGAGAAGCATCCTATAGGAGGTCTCTATGAAAAGACCAGGAGAGCAAGAAGGAATTATTCAAGTAAAGATGAGGAGATGCTTGAGTCTAATGGGAGCATGTGGAAGGTGTGGGGATGATCTGCGTGTGAAAGGACATGTAGGATTTCAGGAGGACTGTAGTGACGATCAGGGAATGGGAAGACACTGGGGAGGAGATGAAGCAAGGTGCAGACTGTCACGGGCATTGAAGTCATATAGGGGATATGGAGGCATCTTCATCCACCTGTGGAAGTGTTTATAGTAGGGAAATGCCTTAGTCACATTTGTGTTTTCAGAAGAATAGCGGTTATAGGGAGGAGGGGTTGGAGGGGGCAGGTCTAGAGGCAGGCTGACAAAGTGGGAGGAGAAGAGAGCAGTGAGCTGACTTGGGTACAGGTGGTAGTGATGCCGTATAGTGCACAGATTACAGGATGGGAAGAATGAACTGGACTTTGTGACAGATCAGATATAGAGGTGAGGGGGATAAAAATGAAGACAGGTTTGAGCTTAGTCCACTGAGTAGATTATGGAGGCGTGGAAGCCTTGACAAGGAGCAGATTCTATACTTCTGCTTCTGAGGCCAGGAGAGTATCTTCTAGTACTTTGGCAGAGCAAAGCAACAGGGTTTTATTTTTAAATGTGTTTCCCTCCATTCTAGCTCCCGATCCACTCTCTGATTTGTAGCAACAGAGACTCAATTTTGGAAAATTTGACCAATAATTTTTCATGAAATAGATTTAGAGGGAAAAGAATTTTAGAAAACATGGACATTTGCAGATTTCAAATTTACGTAATCCTTGATATCAAGCACTTTGTCTAAGAAAAATAGCAAATTATATTTTGGAAAATGTATTTGGAAGCATATTATTTTGAAAGATACCTTCAGTTTTATAGTTTATATCCCCAAGTTAGGGGAAGTTTGAAAAACTCACTCTTTTTACCTTGCAGTTTTCTTTCCAGATAGATGGTGGAATCAGATGTGAAGGGAGATGTGTTTTTATCAGTCGTGGTGAGGACATTTCAAGAGCAATCACCCAATCTAGCAAGAAACAGTTTACATTGTTTATTTATTCTTGCCAATCTCCCAAAATACTTGACTTCCATTTGTATCTTAGTCTAAAGAGTGATTACATTTTGTTTTCTATTTATTGGAAAGAGTAATTGTTTTCCACAAGGACATGCAAAGCATTCAGTCCTGTCTAACCTTCTAGGAGACTTTTTCTTATTTCCTTATTCTTTCAGCTTTTAGACTTTCAGGAAAGCTCTTTCTTGCCCTCAAATTATTCTGGGAGTGTTCATTGTATATCTGGTTGTTCTTTTCCTTTCTCTTCTTTTCTCTCTCTTTTGTTTCTTAAAAATCACACCCATCCTTTTACAATAGGCTGCCATTCTTGGAAGATCTTTGAAATTAAATTTATTTCTTTTTTTTCTATTTTTATTATATACTTAAGTTCTAGGTACATGTGCAATAACGCGGTAGTGTTTGAAATATGAGATATGTATATACATAAAGCCATGTTGGTATGTTGCAACTATTAACTCATATCATTTGTTGATTAGGTATATCTCCTAATGCTGTCCCCTCCCCCTCCCCTTTCCTTCCTCTCCCACAACAGAACCTCCAGGTGTGTGATGTCTCCCCCTTCCCAGTCCAAGATCTCGACACCAAGTCTCCACCTGGTGAGTGAGAACATGCGGCATTTGAGCATTTTCTGTTCTGCGATAGTTTGAAAGCTGAGAATGATGGTTTGCTGCATCCATGTCCCCACAAAGACATGAACTCATCCTTTTTTATGGCTGCATAGTATTCCATGGTGTATATGTGCCACATTTTCTTATTTCAGTCTGTCACTGATGGACATTTGGGTTGATTCTAAGTCTTTGCTGTAGTGAATAGTGCCGCAATAAACATATGTGTGCATGTGTCTTTATAGCAGCATGATTTATAATCCTTTGGGTGTATCCCCAGTAATGGGATGGTGGGGTCAAATGGTATTTCTAGTTCTAGATCCTTGAGGAATCGCCATACTGTTTTCCACAATGGTTGAACTAGTTTATAGTCCCACCAACAGTGTAAAAGTGTTCCTATTTCTCCACATCCTCTCCAGCACCTGTTGTTTCCTGATTTTTTAATGATTGCCATTCTAACTGGTGTGGGATGGTATCTCATTATGGTTTTGATTTGCATTTCTCTGATGGCGAGTGATGATGAGCTTTTTTTTATGTGTCTGTTGACTGTATGAATGTCTTCTTTTGAGAAGTGTCTGTTCATATTCTTTGCCCTCTTTTTGATGGGGTTGTTTTTTTCTTGTAAATTTGTTTGAGTTCTTTGTAGGTTCTGGATATTAGCCCTTTGTCAGATGAGTAGATTGCAAAACTTTCTCCCATTCTGTAGATTGTCTGTTCACTCTGATGGTAGTTTCTTTAGCTGTCAGAAGCTGTTTAGTTTAATTAGATCCCATATGTCAATTTTGGCTTTTGTTGCTGTTGCTTTTGGTGTTTTAGACATGAAGTCCTTGCCCATGCCTATGTCCTGAATGGTATTACGGTCAGAGTGAACAGGCAACCTACAGAATGGGAGAAAATTTTTGCAATCTACTCATCTGACAAAGGGCTAATATCCAGAACCTATAAAGAACTCAATCAAATTTACAAGAAAAAAAAAACCCCACCAAAAAGTGGGCAAAAGATATGAACAGACACTTCTCAAAAGAAATTAAATTTATTTCTTAAACTAAAATTGGTTTAGTTTCTTTTCACTTTTTTTTTCATAGGAAATATTAGCTGTCTATCCACAAACACATGTAAAGCATTTTTCTTTCTGAAAGCCTTCTAGAAGATCTTTCTTTATTTCATGTTACTCACCAGGTTTTACACTCTGAGGAAATCTTTTCAGCTCCCACAATGAATTCTGGGAATGTCTATGGTATATCCCCCCTACTTCTCCTCCTTTTTCTTCAGAAATCACACCTGTCCTTTTACAATAGCAGATTGCTGATTTCTGGCCTTTCCACTGATTCAAACATATGAAGGTGAATACAAAGGAGAGGGAGTGTCCTTTATCGTAAAATTGGGAAGGAGAAGTATGAGAAATATAATGAAAATCTTATTGGGAAGCCTAAGGCCACCAGCTTAGAACAGGTGGGAGCCCTGAAGACCCAATCTAGGATTTGACTCGTTGGCCTGTGAACAATTTCACCTTGTGAAAGATACAGGCTACTTCTGGCTACCACGGAAGCTCTGTCGAAGACAGTACACATTGCTCTGGAATCTTGAAGTGAAAGTCCGTTCTGTCTTGGTGCTTATTACTCACCTGGTTTTTCTTTATGGGGAAATTTCAGTTCAAGGAAAGGATGTTTGTGTAGAGAATGGTCTCTTTTGCATTTCTCCACATCACCATCATTTTGAATCATGTCTAAAATTTCTTGCATCCAATGTGTCCCTGAAAATATTTGAAATAGTTCTTTAATTTTAGTCAACTGATCTTTCATTCTAAGTTATTGAATATTTTGAAGAAAGGGAGCAACATGAGAGCACTTGGAAATTAGATCAATGTTGCCAAGGCAAAAAATGAAGCTGTTGTATTGCACTTTTATCTATCTATCTATCTATCTATCTATCTATCTATCTATCTATCTATCTGTGTATCTAAGTATCTATCTATGCATCTATGTATGTATGTATATATGTATATATCTGTCTGTCTATCTCCTTTTTACTCTATAGTCTCTCAACTATCATGTTTGAGTGAACCATTTCTGCATTTCCTATATTATAACACTTCATGACTAAAAATGCTGTATCTCCCAATATGACATTCTGTTATCATGGTTGCTAAATGTTTCTCATCACATCTAGTGTATTATAAATCCTTAATAACATGAGGTACTCAACCTATGTTAAAATTTTTTCCTCTATTTACGAGGTAGGTCTTCATATAAGGAACTTTCCCTCATAAATTAGGGAAGAACTACAATTCCTCTAAATTCTTTTGCTTAATTACTTCTTTTTAGCCTAAGAGAAGAATAATAGTTATCTTCAATCATAATACAGAAGTTTTTCTTTCTTTTTGTTTTTTTTCATCATTATGGCATCATGTTTTTTAAAATAAACATCAGTGTGGTAAAAATTACATAGAATAGAATGAACATATTAGAAATGTATGAAATTTTTCAACTGTATGTAGCCATTACAAAAGTCGAGAGTAGAACCTTCTATTTCAGTTATTCCTTTCCTCACTTTTGACTCCACAAAACTGCTGATTTATTTTTTGTCAATATAAATTAGTTTTGTAAATTGTTGAATATCATATAAATGAAACCATACAGCATGTCCTCATGTGTCTGAATTTTTTCACACACCCTCATTATTTTGGGATTCCTTTATGTTCTTGTATATATCTGTTTTTCATTTCTTTTTATTACTGAGAACAGTTCAACTTTATGGATAAGCAATGATTTGTTTATTCATTTGTATGATAATAAAAATTTAGGTTTTCTTCAGTGCTGGGCTAGTTTTGAGTAAGTCTGCTATAATATTTGTGTACAGGTTTTTGGGTGAACATAGATTTTTATTTTGGGGGTGGGGGTGAATCTCTAGGACTGAAATTGCTGGGTTGTTTGTTAGGTGCATGTTTAATTTTATAAGAAACTGTTCAACGTTAATACCATGTTACATCCTCCCCAACAGTGCATGGGAATTTCAGTTGCTCCGTGTCCTTATCGACACTTGTTATTTTCAGGTTTTTAGCCATTTGAAGTGGTGTGTAGTGGTATTTCATTATATATAATTCACATTTTTTCATCATAAGTGATGCTAAGTATCTTGTTTTGTGTTTATTGGTTAATAGTGAACCTTTTTGGTACATTTTTACATCTTTGCCCACTTTAATAAATTTAGTTTTTTGTTTTCTGTTCTAACAGTTCTTTATACCATCTGGCTAGATATATGTATTGTAAATATCTTCTCTCCATGTGTGTCACATATTTATTTATTTATTTATTTTTATATTATACTTTAAGTTCTAGGGTACATGTGCACAATGTGCAGGTTTGTTACATATGTATACATGTGCCATGTTGGTGTGCTGCACCCATTAACTTGTCATTTACATTAGGTATATCTCCTAGTGCTATCCCTCCCCGCTCCCCACTCCCCACAATAGGCCCCGGTATGTGATGTTCCCCTTCCTGTGTCCAAGTGATCTGATTGTTCACTTCCCACATATGAGTGAGAACATGCGGTGTTTGGTTTTCTGTTCTGGTGATAGTTTGCTGAGAATGATGGTTTCCAGCTTCATCCATGTCCCTACAAAGGACACATACTCATCGTTTTTCTTGCCTGCATAGTATTCCATGGTGTATATGTGTCACATTTTCTTAATCCCTTCTGTCACTGATGGACATTTGGGTTGATTCCAAGTCTTTGCTCTTGTGAATAGTGGTGCAATAAACATACGTGTGCTTATGTCTTTATAGCAGCATGATTTTAATCCTTTGGGTATATACCCAGTAATGGGTTGGCAGGGTCAAATGGTATTTCTAGTTAGTTCCAACAAGGTTGGAAAACACCATTTTCCACAATGGTTGAACTAGTTTACAGTCCTACCAACAGTGTAAAAGTGTTCCTATTTCTCCACATCCTCTCCAGCACCTGCTGTTTCCTGACTTTTTAATGATTGCCATTCTAACTGGTATGAGGTGGTATAACTGGGTCTTTAGAAGAACAGAAGTTTTCATTTTGAAGAAGTCTAATTTATATTGAACTTACATTAAATGCAAACCATAACGGTTAGTGCTTTCCATTTTTCCCCCAAATTATTGATGCCTAACCTAAAGTTTGAAGCTATTTTCCTATCTGTACTTCCGTGGTTTTATAGATTTAATTTTAGTATTTTGAGGTCTGATGCATTGCACTTTGAGTTTTTTGCATGCCCCACCAAGTAAGGGTCAATTCTTTATGTCTATCCTTACAAAAATATCACAGTCTTTTGAATGCTGAAGCTGAGTTAAATGTCAGGAAATCAGCTCATATAAACCCTACCACTGTGTTCTTCGTATCAAAAAATTGGCTTTTAATGACAATTACATTTTCATATATATATAAAATCTTGGAATCAATTTGTCAGTTTCTGATTGAGATTGAATTTATAGATTAATTTAGAAACAGTTGATATCTTAAAAATATTAATTCTTTTGATCCATAGATATGGTATGCTTCCTTATTTATTTAAGACTTATACACCTTCTCCCTGTAAGTGTTTTCACTTTGAAATCATGCACAGCTTTGTTAAATTTACTTCTGAATATTTCATGTTTTCAGGTGCGATTTATTTTATCAATGGTAGTTTTAAAATGTCATGTTCAATTGTGTGTTGCTGGAATGTGGAAAGATAATAGAGTTTTGTATATTGACTATATCTTATTGTGACCTCACTAAATTTGCTTAGTAGGTTAAGTGATTTTTTCATTAAGCTCCTTAGTATTTAAGAAATCTATGATGTTTCCATTACACTACTAAATAATGTGGATTTTTAAATAGATGTCCCTTATCAGGTAGAGAAAGTTCCCAATTTGAGCTTAATTTCCTCTACTTTTTAATCTTGTTATGTTGGAACTTTAAATTACTTATTGTAGATCTTTCATATACCTACATACACTTCCACTATAAGTGTAAGTTATACTTACCTACATATATAACATGTATAAAATTCATTTAAAAAATCTTTCATCAAGTGCTACTTTAACTGCTTCTCACAAATTGTAATAGGCTTTTTTTTATCATCATTCCATTTATAGTATTTTCTACTGTCCTTTATAGTGATATATTATTTAGAATTATATTGCTTTATTTCTAAATATTTGTGCATATATTTCTGTTGTTGATTTCTAATTTAATTCTAATTGTATTCAAATAACATGTTCTGTATAATTCCAACTATTTTAGATTTATTTGAGAATTTTTGTTTAAATCCCATCCGATAGTTTACAGTTGTAAATGTTTCATGTGCACTTGGAAAGAATGTGGGTTCTGGTACTGTTGAGTAGAGGAGTATTTTTTAGGGTTCCAAAAATATCTTTAGATCAAGCTTGCTGATAATATGGTTAAGGTCTTCAAAATTTCTATGTATCTTTTCTACTTATTCTAGAAATTACTGAATGAGAAGTATTGAAACTTTTATTTATAATTATGAATTTATCTATTTCTCCTTTTAATTTTCACGTATTTGCTTTATGTATTTGGAAGTCCTGTTATTTAAGTATACACACATGCAGGAATATTTTGCCTTGATGAATTACCCTTTTTATCATTATGAAATGTTTCTCTTTATCCTTACTAAAATACTTGTTCCCTTATGATATAGTTATTCTAGCTATGGTATATGTATTATTTGTAGGATATATATTTTCCTATTCTTTTCCTTTCAACCTATCATGGTTTATGTGTAAAGTACACTCTAATTGGGGTCATTTAAAACGTTTTATTTAATAAAATAGTAATCTTTTATTCACCGTTTTGCATTCTGTGGTTTCAGTTATCTGAGGCTAATTGTGGTCTGAAAACATAAAATGAAAAATTTCAGAAATTAACCATTCATACGTTTTAAGTTTCATGTTGATCTGAGTAGCATAATGAAATTTTAGGCCACCATCTCCATCCCTCCTGGGATGTGACTCATTCCTTTTCCTGGCTTCTATGTCACCTGTTCATTAGTCGCTTAGTAGCTATCTAGTATATTAGATTGACTCTTGTGGTATTGTAGGGCTTGTGCTCTTGAGCAACCCTTATTTTAGATAATAATGCCCCTAAAGTACAAGAGTAGCGATGCTGCATTTTTTTTTACAAAGATTATATTTTATTGTTATTTGTTAGTAATCTCTTAACATTTCTAATTTATAATTAAATTTCATCATAGATATGTATAACACATAGTGTATAAAATGGTACAATGTAATTTCAGATATCAATGTGGATGTTGAAATTTGCCTTTTACAAATAATTGGGAACTATGCTACAATTGTGTGTATAATTGGCTGTAAATCTTCCACCTTACTATTTATTTTCTATATTTCCACCTTTATTCCTTTGCTATTCTTCTCCTGCCTCTTTTGGATTGACTGCATTTTAGAATTCCATTTGCCATATCTGGTAATACCACTTGGTTTTGTTTTTCTAACAGGTACTCTAGGGTGTACAGTATGCATCTCTATCTTATCCTAGTCTATGTTTAACTAACATTATATTATTTCATGTGTTATGTGAAAACTTTACAACAGTATTTTTTATTCTTTCTTCTGTTCCAAGCCTTATTTCGGTCATACATTTGACTTGCACTTATGTTATAAACTCTGTAATATGTTATCCTTTAAGAAATTTAAGAATGAGAAAAATTGTCTGTTATATCCTCTCATGTTATTATTATTTCTGACATTCCTTATAACTTTGTGTAACAGATCTATGTTTTCAGTACTATCATTTTCTGTTACACTGAAGAAATTTCAATATAACTTTTTATTTATTTATTTTTAGTGCAGCTGTGCTGGCAACACATTCTCTCAGCTTTTGTCTTTCTCAGAAAAAGTCTTTATTTCACCTTTATTTTTCAGAAATATTTAAAAATGTTACTTTTACTGTGTCATTGGAGTTTCAGGTTGAAAAAGTTGTGGTAACAAATTACTACAAGATGGGTTCGAAGTTGGGCTTAACATGGCTGGTCCTCTGTTTAGGGTCTCACTAGGCTAAAATCCAGGTATCAGCCAGGGCTGTCATTCTCATCTGGGACTTCAGAGTATTTTGCCAAGCTCCTAGATGCCAAGAGATTTCAGTTGCTTGTGGCTGTAGTATTGAGATAACTGTTTCATCGGTACTGTGTCTTTTCATCTTTAAGTCTCTAATCATGCAGTGAACTTTTATTATACTTTAATTTTCTCAGACTTTCTCCTCTAACTCATCACTCTGACTTCCTCTTTTTTTTTGAAGAGCTCACGTGATTTCACTGGGTCCATCCAGATAGTCCAAGATAATCTCCCTATTTAAATATCAGCTGATTAGTTACTTTAATAGCAGCTGCAAAATCCCTTTGGGAATGTAATATGAATAACTGCAGAAGTAATAACAGAGGGCTAATGTCATGGGGATCAAAATTCTGCCCATCGTGTCCTGATTGGAGCACAAATGTCTCTCACCCTTGTCTATCTCTAGGGATTATATGACTAATAGATTTCTGGTAGCTCCTTGACTGATCTCATGGAGCTAGGCTCTATGCAAGTGCCATCTACCATTCAACAATAGACTCAAAGGGTCCTCTCTAAAGATATCTAAAGGTGTTTATTTGTGTAGTTCATTCTCTCTGGTACTCATACCTGCCAATAGCAGCCACTTCAGTCTCTCAGAACTCCTATATCTGGCTCTTGAACTCAGTGAGTTTGTTATGACTTTTTCTTTTGCTCCCTAAAACTAAACCCTGTTCAGAAAGCATCTTCAGTCTGAAGATGGAGCCAACTGAAATCCAATGAGAGAAACCAGTGGTTTCATATATTTTATCCAGGATTGTTTTTTATTATGGTTAGAGGACACATCCAATCTTGTCCCTTCAGCATGGCTGACCAGGAGGATTTTATTTAATTTTCTCCCAGTCAGAGATTATTCTTTTTGATGCTCAAACTGTCCCAGATGTTGTCATTGTGAGCCCTTTCACATTGGTTCTTTTATGCTTCTACATGTCCCCATTAATTTTTTTTCTGGTTATTATATGTGCTTTATTTTCACAGATACTTAATAAAAACAAACAGTTCTGGGAATGTATACTGTTCATTTACTCCTTCAAAAAGAAGATGGAGAACATTCACCTTTCATATCCTGTTCCCAAAAGTGGGATCATCAGTTCTTCTAATATCTGCGATTCCTTTTAATGGAGAACAGCCTATCAGAAGTGAGTTCTGGGCATTAGGTGTGCCTATTGTTCCTAGGATGTATTCCAGTCTAGGAATTTTTAGAGAAGAATTAGAAATTCTAAGGCATTTTAAATCAAAGTCAATCATTGAGGTTTTCTGAATGCCACTTATTTGGTACAGAGCAGAAAATTCATGACTGACATCCTCCAAGAACTTTAGAGGATTAGAAAATCAATTTGTGTTTAATATCTGGGATAATAGATTAATACTTAAGAGTATGACATGTTTTTAGAAGGCAGCCTTTAGGTTTAGAAAAGTCATATGTCTTTCTATTTATTGACCTTATATTTGATGTATGTTATGGGTTCTGGAACGGGAGCATTATCTGACCTACTCCCAAGGCATTTAGAAATCTTTCCTGTTCTCTTCAGAGAGTGCTATTGGAAATTGTTGCCCTAGGGATCAGGAATGCTAAATGTCCTGCAACACTAAAGAACAAATATCCATAATGAGGAATCTTTTCTCTCCAAATCCCAATCATGCTTCATTAGTCAATAAGATTATGCAAACAATTTTTGTGAAAATATTGAATATTTGTATGTTTTGATACCCTTACCTGACTTTGGGTAAGTTGCTAGAATAAGATCATCAGGCTTGGCTTGGAAATTATAGATTTGATCCCACAATTCTTTGGTTAATTCTGGCAAAGGGACTTCATCTACTTCCGAGACGCTAAATAGTTCTAGCTCTTTTTCCATCGTGGGAGCGTTTTTCTCAATCATGGCCATTGGGAATCTGCGAAGGGTATGATCAATAATAATTAAAATTTTAAAAATTTTGTTTTATGGCTTATCGTATGGGTTATTGTCTTACTGCCATTTATTAGAATAATATAAAATAAATGAAAGCTAACATATAACATGCTAACAAGTGACTGTATGTACCTTAATTATTTAATCTCCATAGCAACCACATAAAATAGGTAATATTTCCTCCATTTTCTTGATGTGGAAACTTGAGTAATTATAAGTTTAATTAATTTGACAGAAATAAAATAATCAATACCTCTTGGGGCTGAGATTTATACCCGTATAGTCTTCTTTCTACTGCATGACCTAACAACCACATTACCTGTTAATAGGGAATATAATGGCTTATGTGTCACATATTGCTTCATCATCTTCAAGATATTATTTTGTACAGTTAGAAGTGAGACCATTACATTGAAGAAAATTCAAAACAATGCTTTTAAGGTACATTCTATACTCAATTTGCTTGAATAGTTTTCACAGGGAAAATCTTCATAAAACAGTTTTATATAAAGATTTTTTTCAATCACTGAATCATTTTTGAAATTTTAGGCTTCTGTTACAGCATAAAAAACTCTCATGCCCAAAAACTCTCATGTCTATTAACTCTGGAAACTTGGAATTACGTTCAGTTATGATATGGTTTGTCTGTGTCCCCAAACAAATCTCATCTTGAATTCCCATGTGTTGTGGGAGGGACCAAGTGGGAGATAACTGGATTGTGGTGTCTGGTCTTTCCCATGGGGTTCTCACGCTGTTGGACAGGTCTTATGAGATCCGATGGCTCTATAAGGGGAAGTTTCCCTTTACAACCTCTTTTTTTCTTTGCCTGCTGCCATTCATATAAGATGAGACTTTCTCCTCCTTGCCTTCTGCCATGAATGTGAGGCTTCCCCAGCCACATGGAACTTTAAATCTGTTAAACCTCTTTATTTTTTAAATTGCCCAGTCTCGGGTATGTCTTTATCAGTCACATGAAAAGGGACTAATACAATAAATTTGTAGTAGTAGAGTGGGATGTTACTGTAGATACCTGAAAATGTAAAATTGATTTTGGAACTGAGTAACAGGCAAAGGTTGGAATACTTTGGAGGGTCAGAAGAAGACAGGAAAATGTAGGAAAGCTTGGAACTCCATAAAGACTTGTTGAATGACCCTTACAAAAATGCCAATAATGATATGGACAATGAAATTCAGGTTGATGTGGTCTCAGATGGAGATGAGAATCTTCTTGGGAACTGAAGTAAAAGTCACTCTTGCTATGTTTTAGCAAAGAGAATAGTGACATTTTACCCCTGCCCTAAAAATCTGTGGAACTTTGAACATAGAGAGATGATTTAGGGTATGTGGTGGGATAAATTTCTAAGCATCAAAGAATTCCAGAGGTGACTCGGGTGCTGTAAAAGGCATTCAGTTTTATAAGGAGAGCAGATCATAAAAGTTTGGAAAATTTGCAGCCTGACAATGCAATAGAAAATAAAATCTTATTTTGTGGGGAGAAATTCAAGCCAGCTGCAGATATTTGCATAAGTAATGAGGAGCTGAATTAATCACCAAGACAATGAGAAAAATGTCTCCAGGGCACATCAGAAGTCTTCATGGCAGCACCTGTCATCACAAGCCTGGAGGCCTGGGAGGAAAAAATGGTTTTGTGGACTGGTTCCAGGGTCCACATGTTGTTTGCAGCCTAGGGTCTTGGTGCCCTGCTTCCCAGCCAGTCCAGGCATGGCTGAAAAGATCCAACACAGAGCTTGGGTCATGGCTTCAGCGGGTGCTTTGGAAGTTTCCACACGGTGTTGATCCTTTGGATGCACAGAAGTCAACAACTGAGGTTTGGGAACCTCTGCCTGGATTTCTGAAGACGTATGGAAGCACTTGGATACCCAGGCAGAAATTTGCTGCAGGTGTGGGGCCCTCATGGAGAACCAGTGCTAGAGCAGTGAGAAGGGAAATGTGGGATCAGAGCCATCACACAGACCACTGGGGCACTACGTACTGGAGCTGTGAAAAGAGGGCCACCAGTATTCTCCAGACTCAGGAATGGTAGATCCTTTGACACCTTGCACTGTGCACCTGGAAAAGCTGCAGACACTCAAGACCAGCCCATGAAAGCAGTCAGGAGGGAGGCTGTACCCTGTAAAGTCACAGGGTTGGAGCTGCCCAAGACAATGGGAACCTACCTCTTGCATCAGTGTGACCTGGATGTGAGACATAGAGTCAAAGGAGATCATTTTGGAGCTTTAAGATATGACTGCTCCACTGGATTTAGGGCTTGCATGGGGCCTGCAGCCCCTTTGTTTTGGCCAATTTCTCCCATTTGGAATGGGTGTATTTAATCAATGCCTATACCTACATTGTATCTAGGAAGTAATTAACCTGCTTTTCATTTTACAGGATCATAGGTGAAAGGGACTTGCCTTCTTTCAGATGACAATTTAGATTGTGGACTTTTGAGTTAATACTGAAATGACTTAAGACTTTGGGGGACTATTGGGAAGGCATGATTGGTTTTGAAATGTGAGGACATGAGATTGGGTGGAATGATATGGTTTGGCTGTGTCCCTACACAAATCCCATTTTGAATTTCCACGTGCTGTGGGAGAGACCTGGTGTAAGGTAACTGCATCATGTGGGCAGGTTTTCGCTTGGAATTCTTGTGGTGGTGGGTGGGTGTAACTAGATCTGATGGATTATAAGAGGGAGTTCTCGTACACAACCTCTTTTTCTCTTTGCTTGCTGCCATCCATATAAGACAAGACTTGCTCCTTCTTGCCTTCTGCCATGATCGTGAGGCTTCCTCAGTCACCTGGGACTGTAAGTTGATGTTAAACCTCTTTCTCTTGTAATTTGCTCAGTCTCGGGTATGTCTTTATCAGAAGCATGAAAGTGGAGTAATACAGTAAATATGTGGAACATTTAATCTTGCTGTACATGTTGAGGTTCTTTGTCTGATTTGGAAGGAAACGAAATCCTTTCAGGATCAGATGTATATTAGTTTGGAGAAAAGAAGTTATGCATTGAGATTAAAGAAGTATTTAGGGTGAGAGTGACATTTATTAATGCAAAAATTCATAAACTGTCATTGTACTATACCTGTAATGTAGTTGACTTTGAACAAATGATAATCCCCCATTCTTGATTGTGAGAGAAAATAAAAAAAATATGTCAAAATATCCGGAGGAATGTATTTCTATAGTTTGTTAATCAGTGTTCTGAAAGAAGTAGATTCCATGGGGACATGAACTTGAGAGCTTTCTGAGAAACAGTGAAACAGGCTTCCTTCCTGCAGAATGTCTTGGATCATTAAATTCATCAGTGGTGATTTTGAATCCTTAGAAAAAGAATGTAGTTGGTACCACTTTCAAGTGCTGTAAGTCTTTTATTTTTTAAAAGTAGAGTTTTCATAGTATTTGAATTATTGAAAACACACTGTGGGTAATTCTGACCATGTGAATATGTAAAAGCAATGGATGACTGCCGTCCTGAGGTGGCCTCCTGGCCTCATACTCAGCCAACCTTTCGTCTTGTATCCAATCCAAGGAAATTTGCATAATTTCACTTATTTTGTGCACCAGAATCAGGTGGAATGACCTGTTATAGGTTTCAATTCAAGGTGCAAAGTGTCTTTTTCCATGAATGTGGTGTTTGCGATGCTTAATCATTTTTGGAAGCAGAACCAAGTGTCCGTTTTGCTTAATTTCTCAAGTTGGGATGCAAAATAATAATAAAAAAAATGTTCTTTCCACCATTACACTAGGAACTCTCCTTCATCAAGCATAAGGCTCAATCCACCAGGGAATATACATTAAGCAGAATAAAGAGACTGTATGCAGCCTACTTGTGCTCGGAGTCCTGGAAGTTTGGGTTCCTGCCTGTGTCCCATGTTTACAGTCCTGCCCAGGTGGTCTCATTCGCAGGCAGGACATGCTGTGGAAGCATCTTTGACCAGATGCTTAAGATTACCCATCAATGCTCCTTCAGTAACACGGACAATGTGTACCTGCTCACACGGGCAATCTTGTGAAGCAATTTGTTGCTTGAATAATGGCTGTCGTTTAGGATAATATAATAGTAAAACATATGAAGGTCTTCTACTTGGACATTTATTTTATAGGATTTCCTGAGAGCCAGGGAATCCTTGTTCAAAAAGTTTTTGGAAGATGTGGACTTTCCCAAATCCTAGTTCTCCTATCAACGTAGATCGTGATTCCTTGATTATTGTTGGTTAGCAAGTTTGGGCTCCATCAATTAATTTAAACATTTGAACTAATTCAATGTATGTGAGAAGTTTAAATTTCAAAGGTTAATTGAAATTTGTGACAGCATAGCCAGTTTGGAAATTTTGGGAGTTGACTTTTTTTAAAGTAAATATCACAAGGCAAACTAAGTAACCACTGGATTCCTCTTCAGGCAAAGAATAAAGTTTGCTTGGTTATAATGTTACTGAAATGAACAATAAGATTAATACTTTGGGCCTTGGGTAAAATAATATATCAAAGGAGCTTAGATTGCCAGCTCAAATTTGGTAACTACTTTTTGTCAAGAGAAAAGTCTTTTGAGGAGTCTAATAGAAGATATTAGTCACTGAAAATGTGATTGTAAAAGAAACAAGAGAATAATTAGATGAGTGTCTGGAATTTAGTTAACAGCAGTATTAAAGCTAAACAAATTGGGCATTAGAGTTGCTGAAAGAGTAAATTTTATATATCATTAGGATATATCAACCCTTTTGAGGACACCAAAAAAAAATATATATATATATATACACACACACACACACACACACATATATACATATTATTATTTACAACCATGTGGTTATTTTCTAAGAAAGAGATCCAATACGTTAGTAAAATATTTTAATTTATCCTCATTTCATAAAATGAAAATCAATTAGACCCAACAGTGCTGTTTACTTTTGAAGTAACTTTGACTTTTCCTGTTGATATCAGCTAATTAATTATAATATTTTAAAGTCAATGGCATAAAGAATGTTGGTAATTTAAACTGACATTTTTCATGATAGAGAAATCATCAACAGCCTTAGTCATTACTAGGGATTCAGGATGTTCCTGATAGTTATACCAGTTCACTTTTCTTTTCAACAGATATTTTTAAGCAGCTACACCGTGCAAACACGGATGTATGTTAGAACTAAGAAAGACTTTGGGGATGACCTGTGAGCAAAAGGCACCTGGCCCCCACCTTCACCAAACCTATAGTCTGGTCGTGAAGATAGACAATGAATAAATAATTGCATAAAGACAGAGAAATACCCTGGAAATAGAAGTGCCATGGAAAGCATGAAGCAAGGAAACAAAGCAATGATGGGTGTGGTAGGAGTCCGGATAGTGATAGTAAAGGAAAGTTGGAGAAGTTCGTTGAAGGACATTTGTAAATTTTCAGAAGATCAATGGCATACCTGTGAGTTTGTAAAGGCTTTGCTCCAAGCCATCCCTTTAGTATTCCAAAGGGTGGTTGACTGGGATAAAATACAATAATGTCAACAAAAGCCAGGTGAGTCAGTAATGCCATACTTTGATAGATTTGAAAAATATTCTAACAATATTGAAGATTCTCTGAAAAGAGCTATGCCCATCATCAAAATGATACTCTCCTCCATTCCAATTTCTTAAACAGGTTATATACAGAATTGGCATTAATCATAAATGATAACAACGTAATTGGGCTACGTCCCAAAATTATGATTTGGATACTCTTATTGATAAATTATCTCATGCCTTAACTAAAGGAGTGAGTTAGAAAAGGTAAACACCAAACAAATATGAACTTGCAACTAAAACAACTATCCACCCAGTCTGAATCTTTAAAATACTCCAATAAATCTCTGAGTGGACTTCAAATTCTGCTGTATAATTACTGTAAAAAACCTGGACAGATTAAGAAAGATTGCCAGAAACTATAGTGGAAGGAACAATGACAGGCAAAGGAAGAGGAGATAGAATGTGGTTTCTCTAATCAACTGAAAGATTTTCTTTTTCTCCTTACTAGCACTATGAGAGAAATAGAAATTGTTCAAAATGGAGATCAATCACAAGCTATTGTTGATCTTGAAGCTATGTTAGCTGTAGTAAATCCCACCTTATTACAAGGCCTCATTCCTTGGATCAAACAGACACTTCAAATGGTGGATGTCACTAATACCATTATACTGGCATATACATCTTACCCTGTAGCTTTTCAGTTAGAACCTTTACAAGGAACTCAGGTTTTTGTATTAGTTTCCTCAGCCCCATTCATTTGATAGAAAGAGACTTCTTACAGCTACATAATGCCCATCCTTTTTTTTTTTTTTTTTTTTTCAAAAAATAGGAAAGGTGATTAGAATTAGAAGACAAAATTGAATTACCAGATATAATGAATGTTTTGGAATATGATCCTCTTAAACTCACAAATTGCAACTCCTATTGCCATAGAAGACACCAAATTATTGAATAATGAAGACTCACAAAAGCTCTTAAAGGTAGTACCTGATTAATCCATTTCTTTAAACTAGTCATTGGTGCTTGACACTAGTATGACTAAGAATAATGTACATCACCAGCTTATTAATAACACTTTATAGAATAAAGGGCATCGGAAGAGCTTCTTGGTCAAAGAAACTAGTTCATTAGCTTTAACACAGTCACTGCCCCAACTGAGAGATGGAATGACAATGCCTGAATTGAAAGATAAGATAATTCAATTTCAGAATGGTTTAACACAAATTGGGGGTAGTCTCATCTAGCTTACCCACTGCTTTGGTCAGCTCAGTCAGCTTGCTCCTTTACATTAGGAATAGAGAAATCATACCAAAGATACTTGGACCAGTAGCAGTAGAGATACGGGACAGATACTCAAACAATGATATAACCACACCATTATATTACAACATACTGATTGGCATGCCGTAACAACTGAGTTATTTATTAGTTTGTTCCAGATGAAAACCTTTGGCTATGTGGCACTAGTTAAAGGCCATATTTACCCTCATGATGGTTAGGACAGTATTCCTTGGGTTGGGTTATATGTGGGCACAAACTTGATTAGGTTGTATACGATCAAAACCTGCAACTTTTTCTGATTGACAATCACATTGGGTTAATTCCGTGTTCTCTGATATGATCATTTAGCTTCCATCTTTGTACCTTAACTAGGTATTGAGGCTGTCACTTGACATGTAGAGACTCTAACCAATTATACACAAAAGGCCCAAAATGATAGCCACATGGGTATTTCAGTATTAAATAATGAAGTTGCTCTTTTAAGGCAGGCTGTATAATGGAACCATATTGCTTTAGACATCCTCACTGCAGCCCAAGTGTAAACCTGCTCTACCATAAAAACTGAAGCTTCTGTCTATATCTCAGATGAATGAGATAACGTCACTAAATTAGGGACTGATACAAAAACCCAAATAACTAAACATTCAGATCCAACACCTTCCCGAAACAATTGGTTGGGTAGTTGTTTTGGGCCTTGAGAAAGTTGGCAGCAAAAGCTATTACTATTCTAAGAAGTACACAGTCATTCACTGTGTTTTGTCCTGTTTCTGTCAACACTGTTTTTATGATAGTTGTTTGCAATTGAGTCAAAGCACAACTGAAAAGGCTAGAATAATGGTGGCTCAACTAATTGTTTTGATTGAGGAGGTAGTCATGTAGCCTGAATCAGGTTCCGCGATCACTGCTCCCTTATTTGCTTTAAAATTTGGCCTGGGCACTTTCCATTTTTTTCCCCCTGTATGGGACATACATTCCTAGGAATGAGCCTCCCACATGATGTGGGATTTTTACCTAAATATACAGGCTATATGCATGATTCTTCTCCAATGCTTTCTCCACAATATTTTAAAGGAAAGAGGGAAATGTAAAAGAAAATAAAATTTCTGGACACTCTATTATGCCAAGAGGTGAGTTAATCTCTAGATGTTGAGTCACATAGCATGTTTGGTATTCAGCTTCTCAACTTCTAGTTTAGTAATCTTCCTTGTTATTCTTGTTCTATGTATTTCTAGGAAGAAGTAGAGACCAGACCTCCACACTTCCAGTTACTAATCTTTGTTATAACTGTCTTTTTCATTGTCCTATACCAGATGGTGCCCAAGACTCCATAATTGCTGCATCTTTATTATAGAATATTCAATATACCTTTCTCGGAAGAAATAGACTACTTTGACTAATCAAATCATTGTAACTATGCATTCAGCCTTACATACAAAGAGGTGGGAACTCTGTTAAACTTCCCTAAACTTTGTCTATATAAACGATCCCTAACATCTATGCTTCACAACACTGACTTCCATTCTTTGGAATCTGTGCTTACTGGGCCACTTGTTCTGAAACTTTCCCCTTGAATAAACTCTTTTTAAACTCGATTCTGACACTTTTCACTACTTTAGATGGACAAGTTTAATACAGATGGACATGGAATCTTGATTTCCATGCCCTGCTTTCCCTATTCCTTTTGTGTATTTTCCATCTTGGTCAATGTCAACTTTGTACTCTCAGTTGCTCAGGCCAAAAACCTTGGAATCATCCCTGGCCCCTCCCTTTTGCTCACACCTTACATCCAATCCATCATCAAAGTCTTCCAAACCTACCTACAAAATTGTACAACAAAGAGGGTTTCAAGTTTAGATTGTGTCAAACTCACAAGACACAGTAGATTTTCCAAGCATCAGTCTTTCTTAGCATTGAGAAATAACACAGGACATAGAACAGGGCTTGTATAGCAACAGCATCATAGGTCTGGTGACATCCAAGGGGAACTTCCAATCTTACCAATTGTTATGCCTGGGTATACGCCTGCCACAAGAAGTGAGATTAGGTAAGGAAGTGCCCACCATTTTGGCTCAGGGAAGCCACTAGGTAGTGAGCCATTACTTTTAGCACTTTGCTAGTGATGTATCCCCATTCTTCAGTGTAGCTACATCTCGTGCATTACCAGTTACACAGTAAACTATCCTGAATCCAGGAAGAGTGTGGCATGATAGTGACACTGGGCACACAGTGACATCAGCACAGCCCTCATCTGTCTGTGACCTGGTAGACTATATATCTTCTTCAGCTTAGTATTACAAGGAGTTCAACCTGTGGTCAAATCCTTAGGTGTCTCTGAAGCTGAAGGGATATTAGTTCCACGTGCAACACTTTTGTCTCAAAAAAAAAAAAAAATTCCCTTATGATCACCTTGTTACCTCCCATGAAGCCTCTATCATTGTCATCTCTCCAGGTATTGTTGAAATAGCCTCAAGAATTCCCGCCCCGACCTGCTCAGCCTTCCTATAGTTACTCTTCATAGGACAATCAGAATAATCATGAAAATATATGTTATGTTATATCTCTCCATTGCTGTAACCTTCCAGTGACTTCTGTTCTCATTCTAAGTAAAAGCCAAGGTCCTCACAGCACCCCCTTAATATGCCATTTAAATATCATATTCATCCATTAACCTGGTTTTGTCATGTTAAGGGCATGAGGACAGGGTCTTTGTTGCCTTGTCCTTTCTTGTCCTTTGTCCTCTGTCCAGCACAGTGCTTAGCTCCCTGCAGGTGCTCACTAAAGGTTTGTCAAGTAAGGGAATGTATCTACTTATAGCTCTCCTTCACTCTCGTTATACACTTAGAGACATAGCTGGAGTGATGCTCAACAAATCTTGATGACACTTATATATAGGTCTCAGAACTGTGGGTGAATGTGAAATTTGTTAACTACAGTTTTGTATGTTACAACAGTTTGCCAGTTGAAAAATATATTACATAACTGTAAAAACAAACAAATAAAAACACTAATAATCTTCCTATATAAAAGGATCAACAGGCAGTCATGCACGAACTTTTGCTCCTGCTTTTTCCAGGTGGGCCTGGTCCCCATGGCCATCTGTATCCCTGACTCCTCCCAGAGCAGCGAGAGCACTGTGGAGGGCACTATTATGCTGCTGAAAAAAACTAATAGGGTTTGGGCCAGCAGGATGTCCATAGCTCATCTTTGCCCCCTTGGAGATTCCATGAGCACAGACTGAATCAATGTTGGCTTAACACATTCTTAGGACAAGGAAAGCAGTTTGAGAACATGGACATTCTTTAAATTAGCTCTTTCGATACTCAAAACTATATTTTTAAAACAGAAAATGGAACAGAGCCCAGTTACACAGAGTTGGTCAAATAAGTTTTTTTTTTTTAATACTTTAAGTTCTAGGGTACATGTGCACAACGTGCAGGTTTGTTACATATGTATACATGTGCCATGTTGGTGTGCTGCACCCATTAACTCGTCATTTACATTAGGTATATCTCCTAATGCTATCCCTCCCCCTACCCCAAAATAGGCCCCGGTGTGTGATGTTCCCCTTCCTGTGTCCAAGTGATCTCATTGTTCAGTTCCCACCTATGAATGAGAACATGCGGTGTTTGGTTTTCTGTTCTTGCGATAGTTTCCTGTGAATGATGGTTACCTTTTTGAGCTATGCAGCAGCCGCTTAAGAGCTAATAGTGCTTGTGGTGAAGACATACTTACTTGAGGTCCTAACATTTTTTTATTTCACATTGCCTATTTCCTGTTGGAATAATTTGGTTTCCTCTGTACTTTTCCCAGATTGAAAAGAAGGTGTGGAAGCCTTTCAGGCTCCCTGTCAGGTCACAGGACCTGGCGCTGACCCACCAGGGTACTGTTCCTCCTGCTGAGGTGGAGGCTGTCCCGGTACCTTTGTCTTAAGCTGGGTGCTCAGTGACAGCAGCTTTGAAGTTAGGAGACCCAAGGGGCTGGACCTGGGCTCACTGGACTTGAGATCTAGAGGGCACTTTGCATGCCAAAGAGCTGCACCATTCACTTTACACAGTGGGGAAGAAAAATCCTTTAATGTTGCCACTATTGAGGACGAATTTACTTATTAGGATTTCAATTTTAAAAATTGAAAAATGACAAATTCCAAGCTGATGCTGACAGTGAACCTAGCAATATGGGCTCACCCTGTGTCTCCTGCTCTCAGTTGTGTCCATGTGCAGCACCCTTTCAGTTAAACTTTGAGAGGAGGCTGGAATCTGGCATTTCATGAGTATGGTTTTGCTTACAGTAAGTCAGCTCTGGGTGCAAATATCAGGTTGATTTCTTTTACCTTTTCATCTTTGACTTTTTAGTTCTAGCATTTCCGGTTGACTACCTCTTAGAATTTGCATCTCTGTGTGCCATTGTCCATCTCTATTTGCCTGTTGTTCACCATTTCCATTACAAGTTTTAACATTTATTTATACTTATTTTAATTTCTAGTCGTGATTCCAATATCTCTATGCTATCTGAGTCTGGTTCAGATTCTTGCTTATCTCTTCAGACCGTGTTTTACATTGTAGTATGCCTTGTAATTTTTTGTTGAACTCTGCATGGTGTATTGTGTATAAGAAGCTGAAATCAATAGGCCTTCATTGTGATGTTTTTGTTTATCTGGCTAGGAGTTAGACTGTGATTCTTACTTGCTGTGGCTGTAATGTCAGAGGACAAAATTTCCTCTGGTGTCCCTATTTTTATTTCCCTTGTTGTCTTTGTGTTTCCCTAGTGAGTACATCTTATTCTGGTCTGAGGTTTGCAGTTCTTTTAGCTGTCATCCCCTGTTATTATAAAGGAGTCCACTAATGTGGTTAGGTGCAGAAGAAGGAGAAACATCCAATAGGTCTATGATCAGGTCTCAGCCTTTCAGAGGGCCTGGCTGCTGTGCTTTGACCTTCACACATGCCTCCAACTTTTCTCTTCCTCATTTAGGTGAGACAGGAGGACGAGAGGAGCTGGAGTTGAATTTGTATGAGCATAATTCTTCCCCACGTTGGCTTGGCTTTGATAAAACAGTTTCTCTTGAGTGCAGGCCTTTGTTAGTGAAAATCGAATGCTATGGGCATATTTCAAAAAATGGTTATAGTTCCCTCATTTCTACCAGAAACATGACAGGATTTTCTCCAGTCTTAGCAGTGAGTACCTGGTGTGGCTCTAGGAGGTGAAATTCATGAATGTATTCTCTATGCACCCCCACATTTGAGCACCACTAACATTGTTAACTCTCAAGCTAGTGCCTCCAGAGCTTCCAACAATTCATTCATTACAACTTAAGTTGTTCTGTCCCTACACCTACTGCAGCTGTGGGCTTCTTCTTCTGTTCAGCTGAGATTCTCTGTATTCACATGTCTGTCTAGTATTTGGCACAGCTGTTTGCCCCATAAACTTGATTATCTGAAGAACTTATGAGGATATTCAGTTCAATCTTTTTCTTGTTCTAGAGACAGGAGTGTCCTTCAAGCTTCTTTTATCTTGGACTGGAAATTAGAAGTTCACCATATTTAATATTTCTAAGGATAATTTTACTCATCTATAAGTGAGGCTAGTATTTATTGTGTCTCACAGGATTTAAAATGATTGCATGAAAAAATAATGAAAAGAAGTTAGCACAATGCTGGATGAACCAAATATTAACCAAAGAAGAGAAGCAAATAGAGAAGTTCATAAGCTTTATATCATGGCGAAATCCCGTCTCTACTAAAAATACAAAAATTAGCCGGGCATCGTGGTGCACACCTGTAGTTGGGAAGCTGAGGCAGGAGAATCGCTTGAACCTGGAAGCTGGAGGTTGCAGTGACTCAAGATTGTGCCATTTAATTGCACCCCAGCCTGCGCGAAAAGAGTGAAACTTTGAAAAAAAATGGAGAAAATGTGAAATGGAAAGAAAACCTCAGAATCTCAAACTCACTGAGCCAAAGGGAAAAATCAGGCAAAGGAAAATGGGTCAGACAAACCTCCTGCCCCTTTTGTTCCTGAGCAGATAGTTACATACTTCCCTCACATTTTCCTCAGAAGAAAATTCCCTGTGGTCTCCAAGATCTTTACCCTACGGCAGGTCTGTTGAACTTCACCCTGAAAATGTCAATGAAGCGTTACCTTCACAGGCAAAGGACATAACTGAAGGTCATCCCTCCACTCACCTGAAACAAATGTGTATCTGGCTGCTCCCTACACTCTATAATTATTTTATTCACTCATCATTTTATTCACTCATTTAACTTATGTAAAAAGGCAGATTCATGAAATGACTGCATGATTGACTATTCTGCCACCTGCTCCTTTCACTTGAACAATGTGGATTCTGAGAAACTAATCAAAAGACTCAACGGAATGCAACTCTTGCTTCTTTTATCTACTCTCCTTTTTTTCTCTTTCCTATTTGCCCTACTGCCTGCTATTTTCTCTTTAGATACTGAAGGCCCAAAACCCTCTCTGGAAAAAGCATGGACCACACGTCAACAGGTGTTACCTGTGGTGATGTGTCCCTTTTTCCTGGATGCATCCTTAATCTTAGCAAAAGAAACTTCTCAGAAATAATTGGGTGGCAGGGGGTTCCTCTTTCAAAATTGGAGCCTCCCTCCCTCTGTCTCTGTACAGGGGAGCTTCTTCCTTCTGTCTTCTCCTGTCCTTCTTGCCTATTTAAACTCTCTGATCCTTAAATCCACCCCACGTGTGTACGTGTCACTTTATCAAATTCATGTGAGACAAGAGCCCTGGTGTTCCTCCACTCATTGGAGCCGTATCATTTTGGCACATTGGCCGGGAAAGGGAATTTATTTATCAGGCTGGCAAGCATGCAGTGAATCCCAACTTCAAATCTGCCCTTTAATATCAAGGCTCTCTTCCAGCTATCCTGTTGCCAAAGTTTCTTTCTCTTATTATCCGCAGTCTCTTACCCCCTCTCTGTGTGTCTAACGTTCAAGAATATTTAAAGTTCAGGGAAACAGGTATGTTGGAAAAGATCATGAATCACAGCAGGCAGGAACTCAGTAAACATCTCTCTCTATGATTTCTCTGGTGAACACATGATATTTCTTTTTTTTTTTTTTTGAGACGGAGTCTCGCTCTGTTGCCCAGGCTGGAGTGCAGTGGCCAGATCTCAGCTCACTGCAAGCTCCGTCTCCTGGGTTTGCCCTATTCTCCTGCCTCAGCCTCCTGAGTAGCTGGGACTACAGGCACCCGCCACCTCGCCCAGCTAGTTTTTTTGTACTTTTTAGTAGAGACGGGGTTTCACCGTGTTAGCCAGGATGGTCTCGATCTCCTGACCTCGTGATCCGCCCGTCTCAGCCTCCCAAAGTGCTGGGATTACAGGCTTGAGCCACCGCGCCCGTCCAACACATGATATTTCTAAGGCACTTAATGAAAAAAAAAACCCTCTACCTGAGGCACACGGTTCCTCTTTTTTCACAGTGGGACTGCAGCCTCCTTTCACACTGTTAGAAATCCGGCTCTACGCGTCTTCTGGGAAGGGGAATTTTCTGCCTTCAGCAGTTAGCAGTAAAATGTCCTCTGTAGCCAAATGTTAGTCTTGATATTGCCCCATTGGCAGGAAAATGGACATTCAGTTCCTGCATTCCTTTAAGGCACCTATTCTGTGTCCTATTCAAACAGTGTTTAATTAGTGGGGATTCTAAGTCCAGAAGTTAACCAGAACCCTTTTTCTATGGGTAAATATTTCAGCATAGGCCATCATAGCAGGATATAGAGTTCAATCTCGCATGCCCCCTCACTTAAAGGGGCCTTGCCCAATTATGTGATTTTTCTTGAAACTCTTTTTTTTTCTTTTGGAGGGCACACAGGCCACGCAAGTGTAGGAGGTCAAAGGGAAATAAAAGGCTAAAGCCTAAAAGTTTAGTTCCTCTAGGGCCATGACTTGGAGGGTCACGTCTGCTGTCATGGTTGGTACATTTAAGAGGGTGCCAGGATTCAGGAGCCAAAGAGAGAAAATAGTTGGGGAATGCCCTCTACTGTTTTCTTCTCCATCCTGGATCACATACTGAGAGGAAGGAGACTGAAAGGACGCTTTATTCCCACTTCTCTTTCTAGATGGGTAACAGATCATCTTCAACATGCATCCCCCTGGGGTGTATTTTGAAGCCCTGGGACTCCTTCAACCTTGAAACGTTGAAGAAAAAATGACTTATTTCCTGTTGCACAACAGTATGGCCTTTGCAAGTGTTGCAAAATCAACCCAGGTCTTTTAGCAATCATATCAGGCAGGCCCAAAGAGAAGAATTCCCCAAAAGTAGAAAAGCAAGTTCCAGGGAAACCATCTGAGGATTCTCTTATTTGGGGCCCCTTCAAGTTCTCTTCTCATTGCAGGACTTTAGACAAGTAAAGGCAGACTTAGGCCGATTTTCCGACCACTTCATAGCTATATACCAGTTTGGCAAAATTTAATTCAGGTATTTGCCCTCTCATGGAGGAAAGTTATGCTGCTCCTAAGGCAAACCCTAACTGCAGCTAAAATAGCAGCCCTGCAAGCAAAAGAGATTTCTGGAAGTAAGTAATATGTCTCCTATAGTATGCCAAAATGGAAAAGAAAAAAATAGGGAAGGCAAAAAAAAAAAAAAAAAAAATAGAGGAAACACTATTCCCAATAGCAAGAGAGGAAATACCTCGTAACAACCCTAATTGGAACTACTTTCTGTAGTATTTTTTCTTCTTTTGTGATTTATAATGGCTTCTATCTCTTTTATAATGTTCTCCTAACCTGAGAAAAGCTAATTTTCCAAACGTTAAAATGCTTGCTTTAGAGTTGAGCTGGGGAAAGGGAAACCTGAAGCCTGATAAGCTTGCAAAAGGGTAAAAATTTCTCATCAGTGGGGCTTTTGGCTTCTCTCTCCCTGTGCAAGCCAGTAAAGGGGATAATAAGGATCATGGTTTACATTCTCCGTGAATTTATTATGAATGAAAAAGGATTCTTGAGGTTGGTCTAAAGCTGTAGACAATTTGGTGTGCTTTGCCTGCCTTTCTATATGGTTCTGTCAAAGAAAGGGTACCTTGGGTTAGGATGCAGACCCAGGACCTCACAAGCCTGCTGTTCAAGCCAGCCCAACATAGCAGTCAGTAACAAACGTGGCTACAGGCCTCCATCTTGTTTCATGTCCATGTAAACACGACCTGTAACTACATGGCAACAGTACATTTTACTCTCTGCCATTTTACAATGGTTGCTGTCTTCCTGTGCTAAGTCAGTTCCTGACTCAGGGCCAAAAAATCCTGTAAGCCAGTTTGTCAATCTGAGTGGTGCCAGCTGATTTCATCAAGGGCCGATTTTACAAAATATCTTAGCACTGATCTTGAAAGCAGTTTAGAGAGGGTCAAAATCTGGTAGTCTCTAGGTGCATGACTCCTAAGCCATGGTTTCAAATCTTCTGGCTTGTTTCTTGGTCTGGTCCCCAGGCAAGAGGGAACTACACCTTAAGAAGGAGCTGTGACCATCTTTGTTTTAAACTATAAACTGTAAACCAGGCTCCTTCCAAAGTTGGTGAAGCCTATGCCCAGGGATGGGGAAGGACAGCTTGGGCGCTAGAAACAAAATGGAGTTGTTTGGGTCAGATCTTTTTCACTGTCTCAGTTACAGTTTTGCAATGATAGTTTCAAAAGCTGCTTATCCCCCCTTTGAAAATACCTTGCACCCTCAGGATTAAATCAAAACCTAATTAAGGCTCAGTGGTTTCACCTGTAAGTGACATTGTACTATTGAAAAGTCGAAAATCTTAACTGCTTGGCATGGCTAAAGTCGAGTAAACAGGGATTTAAAAGGATTTTCTTAAAGAGTGCTCAGCTTAATTAAAAATGGATATTCAAGTTATAGGTATATTTAAAACTTTTCCTGGGAAAAGCCTATTTTCCTCTCAGTCAACTGAATCATTTTTCACCGTTTTTTGTCTTACCACTCCTAACGCATGCATGAGAGGCCCAAAGATAACTTCCAGTAGCATGGGACTCCTTAGGAAAAACAGGAGGTGCCACAGATCCTGTTTTGGGAAAATAAAAAGCCCTCTGTTTTTCCCATGAAACCCCTAAATTAAAAGTAGATAGTTTCCTCTCAAAATCAAAGTCTCTGTTCTGTTATGTATTGTGTTATATACTGCTTCTGTTTTGGGGGTTTCACATTACTTCACATTATGAGAGAGATTTGCTGTTTAATAACCTGGTAGAAAATACTCTGTAAGGAAGGCTAATAGTAGTAATAAATCAGAGAAGCATGCTCTTGGCCACCTGAAAGACATGAAAACATCCCCACCCTCCCCTAAAAAATAAGACTCTGATGGATGATGAGCTAATTGCCTTCAGCTGTGTCTGCTTGTTAGGCCCTGAAAATTGCATGGTACCTGACCCTGCTCCTCCAAGGGTTCCACCCTAAAGCTGGTAATCCCATTAAAAAACTGGCAAATGAAAAATCTTTAACAAGTGCCGAATCTTCTGTCTGTGCTGCTATATATGTATTGTGTGTAATGTCTATAAAAAGAGCTGTGATTGGCTTAATGAAAAATAATCACTTAAATCGGTTTTTAGTTCACATGGCTGTAAGAAATAAAAATCCTCTTAAGAATTACTGGTAGAATGCAAGTGTCGTCAAAATGCAAATAGGTGGTCAGAATCGTATAACTTAGATACCAGGGTTGCTAAATGTTCCCAGGTTGTATACTGCCTGCTTTACAAATGGGTAAGGCCTGGGACACGTGGAGCCAGATCCTGAAAAGTCAAACTTTGTCTGCCTTTCTGTCTGGGTCCTAGAATCCACACCTGGTGTATAATTAAAATTGCTTACCAACTAGGTTTTCCAGTAATTTTTTTTTTTTTTTTTTGAGACAGAGGCTCGCTTTGTCACCCAAACTGGAGTACAGTGTCACCATCTCTGCTTACTGCAAACTCCACCTCCTGGGTTCACATCATTCTCCTGATTCAGCCTCCTGAGTAGCTGGGACTACAGGCACCCACCACCACGCCCAGCTTATTTGTTGTAATTTTAGTAGAGACAGGTTTTCACCGTGTTAGCCAGGATAGTTTTGATCTCCTGACCTCATGATTCACCCACCTCGGTCTCCCAAAGTGCTGGGATTACAGGCATGAGCCACCACTCCCGGCCTCAGTCATGTTTTTAACTGTAACTATTCGGAAATATTGTCATTCGCATATAGTTGTCTTGCTTTGTTCCTCAAATATCAAGCAAGACAAGAGTTAAATAAGTGGACTGCTCTCAGAAAGTTAAAGCAAGTTTTTTAACTTTTGCTTGGAATATTGCTGATCTTTGTTTTGTTTTGTAGCATCAAGGAAACTTATTTTTAACTATTTATGGCCTTTAATAATTGAGTAACGTACACTACTATGAACCAAATTTGGAGCAAGTTTATTTTTCTCTGCCTGCTTCCTCTAGAATTTGGAGACTATCTGTGAGTACTCTTAACTTATGGTAATACAGTTGCTTGCATCACTGCAATAATAATCCATTTTTCTTTGTCAACATGACACAATTGGAAAAACTGGTTATTTTACACATGCTTTGACTGAAAGGGTGTGTTTCCCTTTAAGGAATCAAGCTTGACATGCAGAACCAAGAAAGCCCCTTGGGGAGAACTGGCCTCATACCTTGTCTACACAGTCTGGCACAGGTTTCCTATCCTGTAGTCAGTCAAGAATGTCACTTTGTAACCCCTTGTTTATCTTGGGACCTCAAGAGAGAGACTCACACAACTCACAGGTATTGGAGGATACAAACCCATGGCTGGGCTCAGCTTTAAAGTTCTTATCTGAAATTCCTTGTGGAACAGAGTTTCATCAAAGTCAATCCAAAAGGCCTATGTAGAAATAACCATTCTTGCTGCACATTATACAAACAATCAGGCCGAGTATAAGACTAAAATTTATTCTACCCACAGCACACGTGGTCTCATCATAATTTGTTTTTACCAAAAATGAGGACTGGAGAGCGGAATTGTGCTCCAAATGTCATCATACATTTGTCATTAAATCCCAGTCTCTTTCATTGTTTTTAAGTTTTTTGCCTATATTTTAGACTAACTCTGCTTATTCCTGTGAATTGAGCTGTATCTCCTGCAGCTTGGAAGAAACAAAAAGGGATGGTTAATGTAAAAATATGAATCAATATTCCAGTTCTAGGCAATGATCTTGCAAATTCTGCCAGGTAATAAAATTAAGTAGGGTGCCCATAACCTGGAGGTTTGTTTGTTTGGGAAAACAAAACCAAGAAGGTTCATAGACCCCCCAAGGGAAATTCTATATCTTGGAAAGTAAAATTTTAGATGGAAATTATCTACTCCACCACACTTATGGGAATTGCTCTACTCACGCTACTATTTGCAGTAGGGTTACAGCTATTTAAAGATCAAATCAAAATTATTGAGAAGCTCAGGGAAAATGCAGGTTTCAGCCCCACGTGGCTACAATCCCTCTTTTAATGAATTCCATCTTCTTTGTGGAATTGGTTAACTCCTTTATTTAGCCCTCTCTAACTTATATGACTTGTATTAATTTCTTTGTGGAATTGGTTAACTCCTTTATTTAGCCCACTCTCTCTAACTTATATGACTTGTATTAATATTTTGACCCTATATACTCAACAGTGTAACTTGAATTGTGTTTTCTCAACTACAAGCAATCAAACTCCAAATGGTGCCACAAACTGAAACACGCATAGACACACTGTTCTTCTGAGAATCCTAAGATCGACTACAGGAGGGGCCTTCACTACTCTTCCCCATTCGATGCCCCTTGTCAGCAGGGAGTAGTCAGAGTCATCGTCCAAAACCTCCTAACAGCAATTAGGGTGAGATCTCCATGGGGGGAAGTGTTATAGGAGTTGTTAAGAAATAATTTTAGGCAGATAGAGAGGAAAAGGGGTCCTAGGAGAGTTTTTGTCTCCTTTAGAGCAGCTCCAGAAATGTTTCTTTTCTAGCAGGAAAGTGGTGGCTCTTAGAACCAGGCTGAGAACCTTTGCTATGCAAACGCCAGCCATTAGATACTGGGTCCACCAACATGGTGATTCCCACCATTGTCCTCTTGGCCTTGACTCACATGTGCCTGGCAGGATGATCGCCCCCACATAGCGCCACATGTGTAGAACATCATGGCACCCTGAATTTGCATATTGAAAGGCTCGGGTGGGAGGACCAGTTCTTTTGTGGGCTATGTGAATGACATGCCTGGTCAAACTAATCCCTTGAGCCCTATGGAAATCAGACACCTCTTCCTCCAGCTTCCTCATGTAACTGACTGGTATCTGCTGCATGTGGGGTCTCCTCTATCAACATTGGAGCTCCCCGCACCCCGAACTGCCTGTGTGCAGGGGAGTTTCTTCCTTATTTCTTCTCCCTTCTTTCTTGCCTGTTAAACTCTCCAGTCCTTAAAACCACACACACACAAAAGAAATGATTGGGACATGACTCAGTAATTTTCTTTGATTTACATATGTTAATTAGTTCAATTTAGCCATACCAGAATGTATGCATATTCGAAAACATTGCATTGCACATAAGAAATATATATAATTTTTAGTTGTCAAT
The DNA here is from genome assembly GCF_008728515.1 of Papio anubis. NCBI lineage: Eukaryota > Metazoa > Chordata > Mammalia > Primates > Cercopithecidae > Papio > Papio anubis. Next base: position 94,815,354 of record NC_044989.1, read on the forward strand.
TAAAAAAATAAATATAATTTTAAAATTCATGCTATTTTGCTTATTGATATTAACGATACAATAGGTATAATTTATAAAAGGTTAATCTGTAATGAATAGTTTGCAGAAATTCTTATTTTAATTTTCATAACTTTGAGTAGGTAATTATGTTGGAGATAGTGAATCTGAGGCTTAGAGGGCTAAAGTCATTCACCGAATAATAAATAAATCTGAGACTTGTCTCCTGGCCTGTCACCCTCTGAAGGTAAAGGCCTCAATAACTATGCAGTGTCCACTTCCCATGGGTTGCAGCTCTAGTCTGCTGCAGCAGCATAACACAGTTGTACACACAGACATGCGTTTAGTATGTCCTTCTTTCTCTTATCCCATCAGGGAAAGATATCAATAGAGTTAGATTTCTGCTTCAGTGTTACCTCAGGACCCAACACCTGCTGAAGATGCATGAAGCATTCAGTTTACAACTTACCTGAGTTTTATTTGCAGCCACCAAGTCTGAAGACCCGAAAGCTATTTTTTATATGATTAATAAGGGTTGAATATCCCTACCCTTTTCTAGGGTCTGGTGGTCATCAGACACTAGGATGAGACTGTCTAAGTTGGCAAGGCTTACCTGGTATCTCAGGGACCAGAGGAAGCAGCTTGCTGCCTTTAGTCAAACCGGTTCCTGGAAACCCAGAGCCAGGTTTAGCTCTTGGACACTGCGCAAGCAAGAGCACAGCAGGTGAGGATGGTGCTGACTGTCCGGAGCTTATAAATCTGGGAGGATGGGTGGGGTGGCTGCGTCAGGCTGGGGTAAGGCTTACAGTAGGTGGATACCAGGGCAGGACTTTGCACCTGCTGCTGTGTCCTGCCTCCACTGGATCCAGATGTACTTGCCAAGGTACAAATCTAGTCCTGGCTTTGCTCTCTGCAGATACCGCAAAGTTGAGGGTCTCTGCTTTCCTTTTGATACCAGCTACTCAGAATGTAAATGAACAGGTTGAACATGAGTAAATACAAACCAATAATTCATTATTAATTATCCCAGTGAGTCTGTATTTATATTGAAGTGCTTCCCAGACCAGCTCTCAGGATGGGAACTTGCACAATTATTTCATCCTGTTCCCTTTGATGCAGTAGAAAACATATTCTTCTGCCTCTTCACTGAATTCATAGTTAAAATTGGTGTAGAAGAAAGTTCATTTTAGGAAACTACAAGGCCTATAATAAAACCATGAAGCCTCCATGTCTCCCCTCCCCCGTGTGTGTGTGTGTGTGTGTGTGTGTGTGTGTGTGTGTGTGTGTGTATTTCAGGGAAAGAATGTCGGGGTTAGTGGATGCAGTGGGAAACACTGTGGTTGTCAGTGAGTGTGGGCAGGGGAGAACAGTCTCCAGAGCTTCTGACCTTGCACCGTTCACCTGGTTCTTAACAACATTTCCATCTGTTGAGCTGATCTAACTGTTGATTTTACTCTTCTGATTATACATAATAACACTCAGTATGCTAGAGTGAAGTAAATATTGTACAGAGTTCATTGTTAAAATTCCATATGTTGGCATGGTCTGTCCTCGTTTTCAAGACTCCCAGACACCATTCTCAAACTACAATTTCAGTTATACTTTTCAGACAAATTCATTGCTTTTCAATCTCTTTCTAAACTATTGTTCCTGATGTTGGAGAGGTAGAACACAGACCTTTAGAGCATGACTTTTAAGCCATATGGCTGGGTTCTCTATTGTCTGACAAGCTGGTTGTAAGGATCATGTGATGTAAATTATGTAAAGCATCAGAACAGTGCCCAGGACAAAGGATACAGGGCATGTGGTGGTTCATCTCATGATTACACTTGACTGTTGAGCTGATATCTTATGGAAAACCTAAATGAAGTATCTTTGTGAAAACTCCTGGTGGAGGAGGAGGATTAAAATGCTCCCTTTATAGTTGCCAGTGCATATGCATGATTTAGACTGTTCTCACTGTGAAACATGACCACTCCTGCTACAGGCCTTCTTGAAGGGGTGAACATATCAAAACAGGAAAAATGTGAGTGTGAAAAGAGGTTCTGCTGATTACATTGACAGTGAAGGTAAGAAGTGGGACTTTTCCAGCTAAAAGGACAGTCCCCATCCAATTGGATCATTTGGTCACCCTGTCAAGACAGACTTGAGCCAATAACAATTTTGATAATTGGCCCAGGGGCTGCTGCAGGCAGAACTGGGTTGTTTTCTTGGATAGAGTCCGCTTGACTTGAACAGATGCTTTAATTGTCACAAAACCATCCCTGCATGCCCCATTGTTTTGTGCTGTCTCTGGTCTTCTTTTGGAGGCAGGAACTGCATGTGTTCAGACCCAAGGGCCGAGCAACCTTGGTTCAATTATTTTAGTTGGAAAAATTGACACATTTCTATAACTGCCAGGTGTTGGTGAACGTCTTGTTGTGGGAATGAATGAGGACCAGAAAGATGACATGGTGAAAGAGGAGGATTTCATTGAGAGCACTCAGAACCAGTGGATTAAAACCCAAAAACTGGGGCCAGAACAAAGACAGCCCTTGACTTTTATACACACTTCAAAAAGGGTGTGGGCTAGCTAGAAACAAGCTTACAATGGTGCAAAGCATAGTGATGCAAAAGCAAGAATATGGAGGTAGAACATAGGCTCTTAATCAAATTGTGATAGATTCATAAGCCAGGATTACATACAACTCTTTCTATGCAGTGTAGATGGCTGTTATCTAGGCTTGCTCTAGTGCCTTGCATGGGCTTATCTCATAATGTTCGCTATGGGGCCTAGATGGCTGTAGCACAGGCCTGTTCAGGCATGTCTTATAACCTTCAATGTGCTGCTTAGATAAAACAGAATACTTGAAGTTACTAGTTACAGAATACAGGAATCTATAAACTCATAACTTTAACCATATCATAGGGGAAAAGAAAATTTGTTTTCTTTTTCCTATGTTGAAGGAGTGCTGGGAGAGTCTCTAGAGTGCATTCCTTTGAGCCCTGGCTTCTTTGATGATGTTAACGAGACTTTGCCTGGGTCCCGGCTTTGCCTGCTGTTGCCTTGGGGATGAGTCAGCCTAATATAGAAGACTTGCTTTTCTTTTCTGTTTTTTTTTTTTTTTTTAAATTTTATTTTTCTTTACTCCTTTAATTTCCTGCCTCAATTTAGGCAAGTGGAAACTTGTGTAACTTATGCCTCTATGGAATCAATCAAATTATTTGGGATGTTTCATACAATATGTAACCTTTTGTGTTATAGCACTTTAATTCTTTTATGACTGAAAAACATTTCTTTGTATGCATGTGCCATATTTTGTTTATTCATTCATCCATTGGCAGGAATGTGGGCTGTTTACAGCTCGTGGTCGTTGTGAGCAATGCTGCTGTGAACAGTTCATTTGTGCTTAAGTATTTCATAACTCTTTTTCAATTCATTTGGGTATATACCTAGGAAAAGCATTGTTGAGTCTTATGTTAATCTCTTGGTTACACAAAGGCATGAAGAAATGTGCCATCTTTACCATTTTTAAGTGTACAATGTAATTCCCATTTTCTTTCTCTTTCCAGTTCCTAGGAACCACAATTTTAACTTCTCATTCTATGAATTTGTCTACTTTAGATAACTTACAGAAATTGAATGATAGTATATTTGTGGTTTTAGGACTGACCTATTTCTCTTAGAGTAACATCCTCATGGCTCATCCGCATAAGTATGTGATAGGATTATTTTTTTTAAAAACTGAAAACTACTCTATTTTATGTGTATAACATATGTTGCTTCTCCGTTCATTCCTTGATAGACATTGGGTTGTTTCCACCATTTGGTTATTGTGAATAATCCTGCTTTGAAAATGGTTGGAAAATATCTCTTTAAGAACATGTTTTTGATTATTTTGAGACGCTGTTTTCCAATTCTAATCAGAACTGGGATTGCTGAATCATATACTAGTTTTATTTGCAATTTTTTGAGGAGTCATTTTTCTGTTTTGGGGTTTGTTTTTATGGTTTCCATCCCTACTGAGTGTGAGGTGATATCTCATTGTTTTGCTTGAAATTGAGTATATTTTATTATGCTTGTTGGCTATTGGTATTCATTTTGGAGAAATGTCTATTCAAGTCCCTTGTCTGTTTTGTAATTGGGTATTTTATTTGTAGGTCTCCTTTATGTATTTTTGATAGTAACTCCATATGACATATATAATTTACAAGTATTTTCTCCCATGCTTTTTCACTCAGTTGAATATAACTTTTGATAGACAAATGATTTTAAGCTTGATGTAGTTCCATTTGCTTATTTTTTTTTCATTGACTGTGCTTTTAGTGTCATATCCACGAAATCCTTGCCAAATTCAGTATCATGAGTTTTCCCCCTTATGTTTGTTTCTAGATTTTTTACAGTTTTAGGTCTTTCATGTAGATCTTTATTACTTTAGTTTTTCTGAAGTATAATTGACAAATTAAAATTGCATATATTTTAGATGTATAAAAGTTGATGTCTTGATAGAATATATACTGAAATAATCAACACTATCAAGATAATGAATATATCCATTACATCAGACAGTTACCATTTTCTTGTTTCTCTCTTTGTTGTGTGATGAGAATGACCTTTCACAAATTTTGAGTATAAGACACAGTATTATTAACTAAAATTACACACTATTCATTGGATTTCCAGAAGTTATTCATGTTGCATAACTGAAACTTTATAACCTTTGTCCAAGATCTTCCCATTTTCCTTTACTTCCACCCCTGGCAAACATCATTCTGTTCTCTGCTTCTATGATTTTCCCTATTTTAGACTCTACATATAAAGAGTTCATGCAGTGTATTAGTCTGTTATTGCATTGCTAATAAAGGCATACGCAAGGCTGCATAATTTATAAAGAAAAGATGGTTAATGGCTTCACAGTTTCATACAGCTGGGAGGCCTCACAATCATGGTGGAAGGCAAACAAGAAGCAAAGGCACATCTTACATGGCTGCAGGCAAGAGAGCTTTTGCAGGGCCACTCCCATTTAAAAAACCATCAGATCTCCTGAGACCTCTTCATTACTAGGAGAAGAGTATGGGGGAAACTGACCACATGATTTAGTTATCTCCACCTGGCCCTGCCCTTGACCTGTGAGGATTGTTACAATTTGAAGTGATATTTGGTGGAGAGACAGCCAAACAATATTATTCTGTCCTGGCCCCTCCCAAATCTCATGTCCTCACGTATCAAGATCAACCTTGCCTTCCCAACTGTCTTCCAGTTTTAACTCACTTCAACATTAATTTAAAAGTCAACAGTCCAAAGTCTTATCTGAGACAAGCCAAGTCCCTTCCACCTATGAGCCTGTAAAATCAAAAGCAAGTTAATTACTCTAAGGTTCAATATGGATACAGGGATTGGGTAAATACACTTATTCCAACTGGGAGAAATGGACCAAAACGAAGGGGCTACAGGTCCTATGCAAGTTCAAAATTCAGCAGGATAGTCAAGGCTTACAGCTCCAAAATGAACCCCTTTGACTCCATGTCTCATTTCCAGGTCACATTGATATAAGGTGTGGATTTCCTTGACTTTGAGCAGAGCAGCTCTGAAATTTTACAAAATTTTCTGTTCTGCTTCTCTTCTAAAAATAAGGAATTCCAAACCATATCTTTGTGAATACATAAAACTCTGTTACTATATTTGTCAGCGTGTTTATTGTTACCACAGAACCTTATATTTTTATACAGCTTCATGTTACTTTCTAGCATCCAGTTTTTCAATTTGAAGGATTCCTTCTATTATTTATTTCAGAGCAAGTCTAGTGGTAACAAACTCAGCTTTTTTAATTTTCAAAAAGCTTTGATTTCTCCTTCATGTTTGAAGGTCATTTTTGCTAGGCACAGCATTGTTGGTGACAATTTGTCTCTTTCAGGACTTGTAACATATGACCTCACCTCCATCTGGCCTGGAATGTTTCTGCTGAGAAATTGGATGATAATCTTAAGGAAGCCCTTCATATGCAGCAAATTGTTTTGTCTTGCTACTTCCGAGATTATAGGTTTTTCAGTTAGCTAGGAAGAGTAAGTTCAAGAGATCTATTGTACAATATGGATCATAGCTAATAACAATAGATTGTATTTTTGAAAACACTGACAGTAAATTTTAGGGGTTCTCACCACACACATACAAAACAATAAATATATGCACACATGGTAATGCACATATTAAAATACTCAATTTAGCAATTCCACAATGTATGCATTTTTAAAACATAATGTTGTACATAATAAATATATACCTTTTGTCAATTAAAAATAAATTAATTTTTAAAATAAAATAAAAACAAAAGTTACAATTTAAAAAGATTCTCCCATTGTGAATGATGTTAGAAAATTCAATTATACTGTGTCATGGTGTGGTTCTCTTTGGATTTATGCTTGCTGAATATTCTATTCCTAGTTTGTTCAGTGTTTCTATCATGAAGAGATATTGAATTTCTCAAATGTATCTTGTAAATTAGTCAATATGATTATGTAGTTCTCATCCTTTATTCTATTGATGTGGAATATTACAATGATTGATTTTCATTTATTTATTTTTTTTATTTTTTTATTTTTTTGAGACGGAGTCTCGCTCTGTCGCCCGGGCTGGAGTGCAGTGGCCGGATCTCAGCTCACTGCAAGCTCTGCCTCCCAGGTTCACGCCATTCTCCTGCCTCAGCCTCCCAAGTAGCTGGGATTACAGGCGCCCGCCACCTCGCCCGGCTAGTTTTTTGTATTTTTTAGTAGAGATGCGGTTTCACCCTGTTAGCCAGGATGGTTTCGATCTCCTGACCTCGTGATCCGCCCATCTCGGCCTCCCAAAGTGCTGGGATTACAGGCTTGAGCCACCGCGCCCGGCCAATTTTCATTTATTGAACCTCTGTCAAATCCTGTAATAAATCTCAGTTGGTCATGGTATATAATTCTTTTAATGATTCTTCTAGATTGTTTTCTAGTATTTGTAGAGGACTTTTCAACCTATATTCAAAAGGGATGTTAGTCTGTAGTTTTGTTTTCTCATAATGTCTTTGTGTCTTCATCTCTGGAAAACAATGATTGAAGAAATATTTGTGTTGCTAGCAGAAAGGAATTTGAAACCTTGAAGTATTCTCTGGTACCCTGTGTGTACACAGTTCTTCTTCAAAGATAACTTAGAGACATTTACTTGGGTGACTTGATATGAAGAGGAAGAGATTGCCTAGAACAGGGGGCAGCACACTATGGACTGAGAACCAAATCAAGCCAGGCACCTGTTTTTGCAAATAAAATTTTATTGGAACACAGCAATCTCCATTCATTTACATATTGTCTATGGCTGATTTCATGCTACAATTGCAAACTCCTAATTGTTATGGTTTGCAAAACCTAAACTATTCATCAGCTAACATTTTATAAAATATGTTTGCTGACCTTTGACCTTTTGAGGACAGTTGGACATGGGTCTAAGGTGACATTGATACCCAAAGAGCCAAAGCATCATCACTGACCCTTGTTAAAGTAGGAGCTTATAGGGTTATGTAATAATTATTGTCCTGGGTGAATTCCAGCTAAATTCTTTACACCAACCCGTCAGTTCTCTTCCCAGTCCCTGACTGGATAATTTGATTAATATACTTGACCACTGGGATAGGTCCTGCATTGGGCCCTTGGCCTGTCAAGTAAGAAGGACATGTGGATCCAGCTGAATCTGCCAACCAAATCACTTACATAGCAAATTGATAACAATATTGCATGCTCGTAGGGGGCTGGAGTTGTGTTGAAGAGATGAGTGTCATTTTAAAGTCTTTAAGGTTGTGGCGGGACACAGAATGGTAGAGTTTTTATCATATTTCCTCTTAACTCTTCAGTGCAGCCTCTTTAGTAGCAAGCTGGATCCTGAAGGAGAACCGGAGTTCACCTCAAGCAACTAAGTTGCTGCTCTGATGGCAGCTTCAGCTCCAGATTTTAGAATCGATTCCAACAGTCAGTTGGGCACATGGTGCACAGCTCTGAATTGTTAAATATACTCTTCTCTTCTGATCAGAACAGAAGTCTTGTAGGAGTTCATGTGGCAAGGACAATAGTTAGTACTAGTCTTGCCCTACAATTATGGTTACTCCACTTCATTCTGCTATATAAGAGAACAAAGCCATCTGGTGCATCTGTAGAACACTATGCTGATCCAAGTTGTTGAGATGTCATGCTGATCAGGCTGGATAAGCAAGAAGCCATGGAGGTCTTGGGAAGACACATGCACTCCAGAGAGTGGATGCAGGGGCTAAACTCTGAGAAGATTCAGGGATTTGTCACTTCAATAAAGTTTTGGTGTCCAGAAATCAGGGGATTTGTACAATGTTTCTTACAGAGTTCAAGCAAATGGTTGTTGCGTCTTGCATCTCCTGCCACAAAGAAGGAAGTTGATCACTTGGATAGGTCCGTTGGGATCTGGAGATGACACCTTCTACACCAGATGACTTAGACCATGGGCAGCTAGGTCCTTGGGACAGGAAAGGGCTCTGAAGTAGGTTGATTCTGTAGTGGATGCTTCCCAGCCACATGGTCTTTGAAACCTACACTCCCCATGGGGGTGTCAGTAGTGAGTGCACATGCATTGGGAGAAACACAACACTGGCTCTGGGGTTAGAGGTAGTCCATGCTATGTGCTGCTGAAAATTACCCCCCACCACCCCTTTGGACATAGGTCCGGGCATACTACTAGGCCCAGGTAAGATTGGAATGGCTGGCCATAGGGTGCATATGTCCATGCATTTGAAATTGAGCACTATGTGTCTGTCACATTTACCAAGTTACAGTGAATAGGCCACCCAGCATTCCTTTGGAGGTTGGAAACGGTACATTCAAGGTCAGGGCTGTGAGTAACCAGCAGTCACTACCCAATTAAAAGAAATCTGGGCTTGGAGCCTCTATTCAAACAGATTGTAGGAGAGAGAGGAGGAGGACTTTTGCAACAGGGAGGACCCTAGACATGAGATTGGCAAGTGTCTCTAAGGTCAGCCAGAGAGGAGCTTTTATGTTATATGGAGGAGTAAGAATGCTAGAAAAACAAACAAACAAACAAACAAAACAAAACAAAAAGAACGGACTGCTTCAGGTGCTCAGACACTGTGTGTTTGAGACCAACTGATACTTAGGAGCATTAAGGAGGCATCATTCTCCATTCAAATGCTGAGTTAGGCTGATGGTGGGCTGAGGAGATGAGAAAAGGAAAGTCCTGTAGGAGGTGACCTAAAGGAAGAAAAGGCTCTCCCACCTGTGAGGATGATTGCAGTCACAGTTCCCAGGAGTCTGCCTTCCTGGATCACTTTTATTTTCAAAATGATTTCCCTGCCCCTTTCGTCAAATGATAAATGCTCTTTCTCCAGCTCCTTGAGACTGGGCTGGCCTGTGGCTTGCTTTATCTGATAGGAGGTGCTGGAGAGGTGTGTGAGCTGGAGGCCTCGGAGGCCTCGCAGCTTCTGCTTAGAACCTCTTACAATGCCGACATCAGCTCCCCATCAGCTTCCTGGGAAGAAGCCTAGTAACACCCACGGGAGCCTGGGAGGCCCCAGGAGAGGAATTGAGATGCCATCACCAACAGCTGGCACCAGCATCCAAAGTCTGAATCAGGCCACCTTGGATCCCGATCAGCTGGATGAGTGACCCCCGATGAGGCCAACAGAACTGCCCGTATTGTCAACTCTCAGAATCATGATAAAATATGGTAAATCATTATAAGCCACTACATTCTGGGAATAGTGTGTACAGTTCATTGAAGGCTCACCCATTGGGGAATGTGAAGGTGCCAGTTATTAACCTATCATTTCTTAGCTTCCAACCCACCCATCTGTTCCACTTTGTGAGGTCAGAGCTAGGACTCTGCACTTTACATTATGCTTGCCAGCTGGCTCCAATGAGGCCCTGTCAACACAGGCAGAGAGGGATATTGGGAGGCTGCAGCAAGGAGGACAAACTTTCGTCCAAACCTGTGAGTGATACCCAAATATCTTGGTCACTTCATCTGAAGTAGGGCCTTCCTGTAGCAGCAGTTAGACTCAGTGGGTGGGTTTTTCAATATGTGCACACTTTCCTCGTGGCTCTGCTCGGAGATATCAACACCTGCCCAGCCCTGGGTTACTGTGTCGGGGGACTTTTCCTCTAAGCTTTTAAATTTTAAGAACTCAGCTCCCTCTTTTTGTTCCAACAGCCTTAGGAGTGGCAGCTGGTTCTTGCCATTGCTACTTTTAGAATACCCCAGTGTTTTATTTTATTTTGCTTTCTGGTTCTTCAACATCTAGTTAGTCATCTTTTACATTAAAATCCCTCTGTTAAAATGCTGCTGCTGTGGTTTCTGTTTCCTGGCTCTGACTGGATATGATTATGAGCACTTTATCATTTGTGAGGGTCTCCATCACTCTCATTAGGAAACTCAGTGAGACCGGTTGCCTGTGCTTCTAATGATGGGCTCATACCAACTACAGAAACAATTATAGGTATTTGCGTCTTAGGAATGACAATCTCTTCCCCTTCCTCCTTCCTTCTTCCTTCCTTTCCTTCCATTTTTCCTTCCTTCCTTCCTTCTTCCTTCCTTCCTTCCTTCCCCCCTTTTCTTCCTTCCCTCCTCTTTCCCTTCCTCCTTCCTTCCTCATTATATTGGCATGGCCATCACCAAACCCGGAATCACCACTTTACGCACAGCCCGGAACACCTACCGCGCAGCCCACACCCCCAACTGCCCACCCCATCCCCAGTCCACCCCAGCTTCACCGTCACGAAAAACACGCACACATCCGCCCCTGCACACTCTTGCAACAGAGATGCTCAGGGTCTATGCCAGAACATCTCTTGGAGTAGGTGGTCAAGCAGAGCTTTTATATGCAAAGACGTGAGACAGATGACTGTCTGAAGAGAAAACTAAAAAACACTGCGTTGTCTTGATACTTAAGGAACTGTGTCAAATGTTGCAACAACAGGAAGGCAGGGAATGTACATTTTCATTTAAGTACATGGGCAGAGGTTTGGACCTGAGATAGAGCAAAAAAAGTTATAATGAGGGAAATCCATTATAAAGCTGCGGGCCAGCCATCATAGTATATCCAACCTCAAATTATGTCAAATGTAGTTTCATTAGCCTTGTCAGTCTCTCCTCTGTTTCAATACAGGCTCAGAAAAACTGTCCCTGAACAACTCAGGGATAAGGGAAATTTGAAGTTGGAGATGGCTGAGTGCAATAGTCTTCAGGGCCAGAGATTCCTGAGTGTTGTCCCTGGATAACCAGTGGAAAAGTCTGTGGAGCATGCTTGCAATGGTGAGCTGTTTTCAGTCCCAAAGATGAGGCATTTTAAAAGTGGAATGCCTAAAGTGAAAAACATAAATATAACATAAAATGTTGTATTAAATAAACAGCCAGGAGTTGAACCCCAAGGGTATCCAGTCTAGCAGATTCCAGGACGGCTTTGGGTGGGAATCTTTGGATTATACATATTGCTTGTTGAGTTTCTTGAAGTGAAGAGTCGATGCTCTGGGTGACGTTGTCCACAGTATGGTTTCCTTTTTGAAAAACAGCCAGTGTTTCACCAGACAGCCTTCGTAGCTCACACAGTGGATTGTATGTCGGAGAATCCAGCACAGTCTTAAGTGGTTTTCAGTTTTTCCAGGTTCAGTAAGTTGTCAGGTTTTAACTCTCGGAACTTCTTCAGATCTTGAGGAAAAGGCCAGCTCAGGGTAACTAAGACTCTTGATAGGGATCTGTGTGGTCAAGCTGTGGTTCTCAGTAATGCTGAGTTAGGAGGGAGAGAGAAAAATTTAAAATATTGGTCTGGAGGGTTGGAAACAGAAATTGAAGGAAACTGGAAGACCTGAAAACGTGGTAAAGCTTGACAGTGTGTACAAGGTGACGGTTAGGAAATAAAACTGTCTTCTGTTTTCACAGTGGAAGAAATCAAGACAGTTTGCTTATCCATCATGTATTTACATTTCTTAAAGATATTCAAAGTAGCTTAAAGATAATGAATATGATCCGAATCTGATATCCCTGAAGGATGCTGTGGGTTGAATTGTGTGCCCCAAAAGATATGTTCAAATCCTAACCTCTGGTGACTATAAACATCATCCCATTTAGAAGTAGTGTCTGTATTAGTCTGCACTAAAATACAACACTCTGGGTGGTGTAAGCAACAGAAATGTAATTCTTATAGTTCTTGAGGAAGAGAAGTGCAAGCTACATTGAAAGTACTGTGCCTACCTGCTAAGGAGTTCAGAAAGTTCAAAAGCCAGTATGGATAAGGAGATGATAAGTGGGAAGAGGGCAGTTCAAAGATCATATATATCCCCAAGCTGATAGCATCATGAAGATACCTACTTTGTGACAGTGTTTTATTGATTCTGCAAACTTATCTCACAGACTTAAAAAGAAACTAAGCAATATTTATTCAGTAATTAGAAGGTCTATGCCCCACTCAGTCAGAGAAAACAGCAAGCTTGATAGGTTTGCTATGGTCAGAAGATGATCTTGCATCAGTTATTGGAACTGACTAGTTAGCAGGTTCCCTTTTGCCTGAAGGAACATTCATAAGAACTCTATTCTAAGCTGATATTCATCGATGTTTGAAGGAAAGGTTGGATCCATGTCCAAGTTAGGAAGTCCAAAATAATCAGTGTTTTGTTGATCCTCGTGAGGGCTTTTTTCCTGGCTTATTGATGTTCACCTTCCTGCTGTGTCCTCACATGACCTTTCCTTGTGTGATTGTGAAGAGAGAGAACAGGCTCTTTGGTGTCTTTTCTTAGACTCCCACTAACCCCATTAGATCAAGGGCCCACCCTTATGACCACTTTTACCCTTAATCACTTTCTTCCTCCAAACATAGCTCTACTGGTATTTAGAGCTTCAAAGTATGAAATTGGTGGGGAGACATGATTTAGTTTACAATTTGGCCTTTGTGGGATGTAATCAAGTTAAATGGGACCATATCAATTAGAATGGTCCATAATTCAATGATTAGTGTCCTTAAAGTAAGAGGATATTTGGACACAAATGCACAGAAGGTCAAACAGGGGAAACTCAAAGACACACATGGCAGAAGGCCCTGTGAGGATGGGCAGAGATGAGAGTGATGCATCTCACAAGCCACGCTAGCCAAGGGTTACTGGCCACCATGTGAAGCTAGAAGAGGCACTGAAGCATTCTTCCTAAGTCTCAGGGGGAGCACAGACCTACTGACACAATTCCAGATTTCTAGCCCTCAGAGCTGTTAGAGAATAAATTTAAGCCACTCCCTTTGTAGTACTTGTTACAGCATCCTTAGGAAATGAATGCAAATTTGCTAGAGTCTTCTATTAAAAGACAACATTTATCCCTACAGTCACCCCCATTCCTCATTTTGATCAAAGGCAATCTCAAAGAAAGAACGTTCTTGACCACAAGGTAATAACACATGGCTGGTCTCATTGGATTTGGCTTCATTATTTCACAGATACAGGAAAAAGAACAATCTGCCATATAGGCATTTTAAAGTTTTTTTTTTTTTTTTTGTAGGAAGTTTCCATAAGGAATCTTAGATTAGACTTGTAAACCTTCTTGGAAAGCAAGCCATTACACTTTAGCAGCAGCACTTCTAGTTTTGGGTGAATTCTTCTCTTCTCAAGGACCTAAAATATGTTAAATTTATTAAAACTGCCAGGAAATGATCTCGGTTTTTTACCTATACATTTGGGAACACAGAAGTCATGTATGGCTTTTCCAAGATGGCGCTGAAAGCACTGACTCTAACAAGTCAACATTAGTTCCTTAAAAGTGTCTGGTCATACCTGAGTAAGTGACTATCATTTTAAAATATAATGTCTCAGGCAGGACCTTGAACCAATGCTTTAAATTATATCCTGTTAACCAGAACAGATTCTTACTAAATGTATGTAAATAACTATATTGCCATGAAAATAAGAATTGCTGGGTTCCGGAAGGGTCAGGCAGGGAAAAAAGGATAAATGATTCATTTTTGTTAGCACAATCAAAGTCCATTAAATTGCTAAGTTATAGGTGTCCTACGAGAACAGAGAAAAGCTTCCTTGTATTTAGAAAGTGTACCATTAAAGCATCAGCAATACTCCAAGCAAAGTCCACGCTCATTCTTCATCAGTTCATTCAGTCCTATGTAATTAATTACTGTTCTGCTCATGTTGGGTTAGCAGTCTCATAAATTCATCTGCTTCTTGACTAGTGTTCTGGAAATCTTGACCCAGTCCACTGTACAGTTTCAAATTTTTCCTGATGATGCCATCAAATGCCTGTGCCTATGAGTACCTGGTATAGTTATTAACCATGGACCCCTGAGAAAGCTCTTTTTTGCTGAAGATGAAGACTCTGGCTTGTTGGTGATTTGCAAGTGTTTTCAAGGAAGCCTCAGGGTAAAAACAAAACAAAACAAAACAAAAAGCCCATCTGTAATGACAAAGACTTAAAACGACTGTGATTACCTTACTGCTGACAATTTTCAAAGTTGAAATATCTGAGGAGAGTTCATTACAATATAATGCAACTGAGAAGGAAGTGTGTTTTTTTCCTGTGGCATGCAAAATAAAATAAAATTCATCTAATTTTTTGGGATAAAATAAATGTAATCCTTACAGAGAAATATTTTATTATAATCCTGAGACATACTATACAATGCATATTTAAATAGCATACCAAAAATATACCAAGATCATCAAGTAAAGAGTATCAGCAAGTCTGGAGAAAGTCCTAAATATTCTATATTAATAATCCTCAGTGAGTAAATAATGTTAATTCCAAGTTGGGAAGATTTGTACCTTTATTATTTGTCTCCATCATTTGAACTAATGTTCTTCTCCACTTAGTAGATAATTTTTTTATATTTTAAATACCATCACCTGGTTTCCCGTTCTGGGCAATGAGAATTTACTTCCATTAACCTTACAGTAAATAGAATGCAATGTACTTCTATTAATGGTACAGTTTAAGTGTATAAACACACACACACACACACACACACACACCACTTCCCTTCCCATATCCTACAAAAATAATTGAATCATATTTTCAGAAATCATGACTATTTACAGATTCTTCCTACCTAAACCACAAAGAAAAATATGATCACCTTTCATTGTAGTTTTAGACTTTCATTTTTCCTAGAGTTAGTTATTGCTTCACTTTCTTTTTATCTATTTACATTTCTATGTATCTCTTACTAATTCATTGCCAAACTCTCTGCCAGAACTCTAAGACTCTTATAAAAATTAAGCATGCTTCACACTCTATCAGTTCTACTTCTTAATTTTAATATATCCTTCATTTGTCTGTGTGGGCAGCTCTCTAAGCTTGCTGCACAGATATCCTCCTGGAAATTTCCCAAACTTTTCTTTTAGCCTGCCTTTCCCTTACAGATGATTGGGAGTGTAGCCACTAGAATTCTTGGTCAGAAGTTATCATCATCTCACTTTCTTCTAACTTTCTGCATTACTGTTAAAACATCCTGTGTTAGACTTGATGCTTAAATATATTCTTCATCTATATGTTTTTAAGATTATCCCTTATTTCTGGAGTTCTGAAGTTGAGTATTTGCTTTAGGATGCCAGTCATTCTATGTCTTCCAGTCAGTACAATCTTATCCTTCAGTGTTTTCTTGTATATTTTCTTTGATTGTTTCCCTTTCCTTTATTCTTTGGCTTCTTAACTGTTTTGCTGAACATGATGAATTGATAATATCCTTTTCTAACTTTTCTTGTCTAATTTCCATTTGTTTGACTTGTTGTCTATTTTTGGGAGAATTTCTTATTTCTATTCCGTTTAAAAAAATTTTTCTTATAGCCTAGTTTTTAAATTATTCATTTCTGCTCTCCAAGGTTTTATTTCAAAGAGTATTTTCTTATTCTCTAAATGTTTCCTTTTAAATATTCTTCCATTTTTAGATGCCTAGGATTATAGGGAAGTTTCTGGCTAGGATTAATTCATTCACTTTTGGAGGAGTTGAAGTAGTATCATATAATAGACATACATTGGTGATTCTCTAAACACAGCATTCACCCTTCAATATTTTGATTGGAGAAGATGATAACTTCAGGTGTGGTTTTAAGCATGCCCGCCTGCATATATTTGATCATTATTTACTGATTAAGTAGTACAGCAATCATTTGCTCAGGGGCACTCTCTAGAGGTGGGAAAATATAGATCTAACCTTCAAGTAGATAATGCTGTGCTCTTTGTCCAAGTAAGGGCTTTGTAAGCATAAAAATATTAAATCCAGGAGACACTGGATGGCCTGAATGGAGTAAAGAAATACAATAGGCCGGGCGCGGTGGCTCAAGCCTGTAATCCCAGCACTTTGGGAGGCCGAGACGGGTGGATCACGAGGTCAGGAGATCGAGACCATCCTGGCTAACACAGTGAAACCCCATCTCTACTAAAAAATACAAAAAACTAGCCGGGCGAGGTGGTGAGCGCCTGTAGTCCCAGCTACTCGGGAGGCTGAGGCAGGAGAATGGCGTAAACCCGGGAGGCGGAGCTTGCAGTGAGCTGAGATCCGGCCACTGCACTCCAGCCTGGGCGACAGAGTAAGACTCCGTCTCAAAAAAAAAAAAAAAAAGAAATACAATAAAGGGGATACTGCAGGGCTGTGGGTAATAAGCACTTTAAGGATCCCAGGGGATTAGAGTCATGGATTATAAAGGAAACGTCTGTCTCTCAAGACCTTAGGTAAAGAGGATCCAATGTTATAGCTCAAACAAGACGAATTGTGCCTAACTAAATTTTGTCTGAAATTACAGCATGGAAACATAAATGGATGACAATAGTGCTCTTCCATCTTTTGCCATAAAGTCTTTATTTCAGTATGCTACACTCAGTCTCAAATTACTCATTTCTCAATGAATTTCAGAACTGGTACTGTTTTCCAGGAAGTTTTACATTAGCATTCCTCTAAATTATCCTTTTTGTTTTACAACAAGTCATTTCAAAACTTCTGAGAAATAAAAAACATCTTTTTGTTAAAAAAAACTGGAAATTCTGAATCAAGTGTTATGTGTAGGTGACCATGCCATAAAGAAATATAGAAATCTAGGAGAGGTAGACTCTCTATTTTTTCTCATTACCTCACATTTTTTCCTTAAGGATCAGGAGATACAGAGTGGTGCACAGGAACTTTATGCTGTACGACTGTGTCAATGTCAGCATTTAGAAATTAAGTAATGATTCATAAAGTAAGCAAGCTGTAACGAAGTGCTGCACTTGCTCAGGTGAGGAAAATTGTAAATGTAGACCATCATTTAGATAACTTGAAGAATGGGTATGAAACAAGGTACCTCTCATTCTGTGGCCCTTAAAACACTGGTCCCAGCTAGATGCTTAAAAACCTATAAAATCATAGGCAGGAACTCGTAGATCCCCTTTACTGATTCCTTTGTGTAACCAGAAATATGTACTACTAATTTATTTCTACAAAAAAGAGCATCATAATATTGGACCTCATTTCTTTTATTATTATTATTATTATTATTATTATTATTATTATTATACTTTGAGTTCTAGGGTACATGTGCATAACGTGCAGGTTTGTTACATATGTATGCTTGTGCCATGTTGGTGTGCTGCACCCATCAACTCGTCAGCACCCATCAACTCGTCATTTACATCAGGTATAACTCCCAATGCAATCCCTCCCCCCTCCCCCCTCCCCATGATAGGCCCCGGTGTGTGATGTTCCCCTTCCCGAGTCCAAGTGATCTCATTGTTCAGTTCCCACCTATGAGTGAGAACATGCGGTGTTTGGTTTTCTGTTCTTGTGATAGTTTGCTAAGAATGATGGTTTCCAGCTGCATCCATGTCCCTACAAAGGACACAAACTCATCCTTTTTGATGGCTGCATAGTATTCCATGGTGTATATGTGCCACATTTTCTTAATCCAGTCTGTCACTGATGGACATTTGGGTTGATTCCAAGTCTTTGCTATTGTGAATAGTGCCACAATAAACATACGTGTGCATGTGTCTTTATAGCAGCATGATTTATAATCCTTTGGGTATATCCCCAGTAATGGGATGGCTGGGTCATATGGTACATCTAGTTCTAGATCCTTGAGGAATCGCCATACTGTTTTCCATAATGGTTGAACTAGTTTACAATCCCACCAACAGTGTAAAAGTGTTCCTATTTCTCCACATCCTGTCCAGCACCTGTTGTTTCCTGACTTTTTAATGATTGCCATTCTAACTGGTGTGAGATGGTATCTCATTGTGGTTTTGATTTGCATTTCTCTGATGGCCAGTGATGATGAGCATTTTTTCATGTGTCTGTTGGCTGTATGAATGTCTTCTTTTGAGAAATGTCTATTCATATCCTTTGCCCACTTTTTGATAGGGTTGTTTGTTTTTTTCTTGTAAATTTGTTTGAGTTCTTTGTAGGTTCTGGATATTAGCCCTTTGTCAGATGAGTAGATTGCAAAAATTTTCTCCCATTTTGTAGGTTGCCTGTTCACTCTGATGGTAGTTTCTTTTGCTGTGCAGAAGCTGGGATGCAAGGCTGGTTCAACATTCGCAAATCAATAAACATAATCCAGCATATAAACAGAACCAAAGACAAGAACCACATGATTATCTCAATAGATGCAGAAAAGGCTTTTGACAAAATTCAACAGCCCTTCATGCTAAAAACGCTCAATAAATTCGGTATGATGGAACGTACCTCAAAATAATAAGAGCTATTTAAGACAAACCCACAGCCAATATCATACTGAATGGGCAAAAACTGGAAAAATTCCCTTTGAAAACTGGCACAAGACAGGGATGCCCTCTCTCACCACTCCTATTCAACATAGTGTTGGAAGTTCTGGCTAGGGCAATTAGGCAAGAGAAAGAAATCAGGGGTATTCAGTTAGGAAAAGAAGAAGTCAAATTGTCCCTGTTTGCAGATGACATGATTGTATATTTAGAAAACCCCATTGTCTCAGCCCAAAATCTCCTTAAGCTGATAAGCAACTTCAGCAAAGTCTCAGGATACAAAATTAATGTGCAAAAATCACAAGCATTCTTATACACCAATAACAGACAAACACAGAGCCAAATCATGAATGAACTTCCATTCACAATTGCTTCAAAGAGAATCAAATACCTAGGAATCCAACTTACAAGGGATGTAAAGGACCTCTTCAAGGAGAACTACAAACCACTGCTCAGTGAAATCAAGGAGGACACAAACAAATGGAAGAACATACCATGCTCATGGATAGGAAGAATCAATATCGTGAAAATGGCCATACTGCCCAAGGTAATTTATAGATTCAATGCCATCCCCATCAAGCTACCAATGAGTTTCTTCACAGAATTGGAAAAAACTGCTTTAAAGTTCATATGGAACCAAAAAAGAGCCCGCATCTCCAAGACAATCCTAAGTCAAAAGAACAAAGCTGGAGGCATCACGCTACCTGACTTCAAACTATACTACAAGGCTACAGTAACCAAAACAGCATGGTACTGGTACCAAAACAGAGATATAGACCAATGGAACAGAACAGAGCCCTCAGAAATCATACCACACATCTACAGCCATCTGATCTTTGACAAACCTGAGAGAAACAAGAAATGGGGAAAGGATTCCCTATTTAATAAATGGTGCTGGGAAAATTGGCTAGCCATAAGTAGAAAGTTGAAACTGGATCCTTTCCTTACTCCTTATACGAAAATTAATTCAAGATGGATTAGAGACTTAAATGTTAGACCCAATACCATGAAAATCCTAGAGGAAAACCTAGGTAGTACTATTCAGGACATAGGCATGGGCAAAGACTTCATGTCTAAAACACCAAAGCAACAGCAGCAAAAGCCAAAATTGACAAATGAGATCTAATTGGACCTCATTTCTATCAGACCAAGCAAAAACTTAGTGTTGAATTGTGCAACATTCCCCCTGGGATGGAGAATTGGGATTTATGCCATGATGATCTCTCATCCTTTGGACACAGGATGTGTTTCCAGGCTGTGGTCCAAAGCTATGTCCTGGTGATAGATGGTGAAATACATCAAACAGAGCAGGTATGCATTGTGATAGTGCAGTATTAAATTAAGAAAAAAATTAAAAAGCACGGCACCTGTGTCACGATATTCACTTCCATACCAATTTCTTGCTAAATCCTACAGCTTCTTTAACATGTTCACGTAAATGAAAATATAAAATATATGGAGTTGAGTTTTTTCATATAGGACAAACATTGTCCTAAATGCTCAGACCCATGAAGGTCGTTTGCTATTCCCACTTCCATTACCATTGCCCACTTCCATTACCTTCTTGCTTTTTGATCCTGGAGACAGGTTTTCTATCAGTGTTTGCATCCTCTGCATAGAAAGAACACAATGGCCATGCTTCCTTTTCTGCACCACACTCAGTGCATCATGGGAAGTGAGAGTGGGTGCTACTGGGAAGAAACACCTGGCAAGGTGGGCCTACCTCTACTCTGGATCCTATGAATGCAGTAACAGCTGCATTCATCCTCCACTACAGTGCTGAGAACAGGTACTGGCAACAGAAAGAGTCTTTATAAACACACATTTGGGAAAGGCTTTCCTTTTCAAAGTTTTATTTCTTATGTGTAGTTTTTGTTAGTAAACTAGCATTCTTTTCTCCTGAAACAGTTGATTTTTTCTCCACAAAATTGCCCTGACAGGCTGTGGGAATGACAAAGAAATACTCTAGTTGAAATCCTCTTTTTCACCAAAAGATGTGAATGCTGAAGAGGGGAGATAAACTGCTTGGCTTGTTCAGGGATGGAGAAGAAACTCCTTGGCAAATCAGTGTAATATTGTATATTGTTTATGCTTATATTCATATGTGTCAATGTTATAAAAATCCAGTAGGAACATAAACATACCAGTTTTGATGCCTTGTTTGTTCTACTTGCTTAGATTTCCTTAACTGTAGGGAAGTACAAGGTGAAGAAACCAAGATGTGGCAGCTAGGCCTTCAATTTTCTTGAAATATCTAATTTCCTTCTTATAAAAAATTAATGCAGCTATGGAAAAATGCTAATAATGCTTGCATCTGAGTAGTGGTATGTATAAAGTTTGTGTTTTCTCTACTTGTCAATATGCTTGAATTATTTTATAAAATTTTTATTTTTAAAATGAATAACTTGAACACAGGCTGATATTGAGATGTTTTAAATATTAGCAAGGAAGGAAATTGTTTTCCTCTGAGGTGCTGCACTCTATTTAATATCTACTGTTGCACTCTCGGTTAAGAGCCAGGAATTGCAATCTCACCACCCTCAACCACAGAATGTGGCAGCAAAAAGAGGACAAATTGCTGGTGCAGGGAAAAGGGAAAATGGAAGAGTGAGGGCTGGGGAACAGTTACTCAATTGAAAAAGACTCAAGAATTGATGGTAACAATGAAGAAGTGGCTGTGAGCACCCCTTCTGAACTCCCCACATTGCAATCAGCCAGTGGCCACAGTGCTTTCCTTCATAAAAGAGTTACCTAAGTGGTTTTCCAGAACTTGTGGGGCAGAGTGCTGGGGTCTCATCCTTTATGTCACAGTTACTGGTATGCTGGGGCAGAGCATCATGTTGCAAGGACCAATCTGAAGATGACACCAGCCCAGAGGACAGGAAATCTAAGAGACATGGGGGGTGCAATCCAGAGGACATGTGAGGCCAGGCGCAGTGGCTCATGCCTGTAATCCCGGCACTATGCCAGGCCAAAATAGCTGGATAAATTGAGGTGAGGAGTTCAAGACCAGCCTGTCCAACATGGAGAAACCCTGTCTATAGTAAAAATACAAAAATTAGCCAGTCATGGTTGTATGTGCCTGTAATCCCAGGCACTTGGGAGTCTGAGGCAGGAGAACTGCTTGAACCTGGGAGGCAAAGTTTGCAGATTGCACCACCGTACTCCAGCCTGGGTGACAGAGCCAGACTCTGTCTTAAAGAAAAAACACAATGGAGGTGTCTTTCACAATGGTTGAACTAATTTACATTCCCACCAATGGTAAAAGCATTCCAATTTCCACATCCTGTCCAGCATCTGTTGTTACCTGACTTTTTAATAATCGCCGTTCTCACTGGCATGGTATCTCACTGTGGTTTGATTTGCCTTTCTCTAATGACCAGTGATGATGAGCTTTTTTTCATATATTTGTTGGCCACATAAATGTCTTCTTTTGAGAAGTGCCTGTTCATCTCCTTTGCCTACTTTTTGATGGGGTTGTTTGTTTTTCTCTTGTGCAATTGTTTAAGTTCCTTGTAGACACTGGATATTAGTGCTTTGTCAGATGGATAGATTGCAAAAATTTTCTCCTGTAGTTGTCTGTTCACTCTGATGATAGTTTCTTTTGCTGTGCTGAAGTTCTTTAGTTTAATTAGATCCTATTTGTCAATTTTGGCTTTTGTTGCAATTGCTTTTCGTGTTTTAGCCATGAGCCTTTGCCCATGCCTACGTCCTGAGTGGTATTGCCTAGGTTTTCTTCTAGATTTTTTATGGTTTTAGGTCTTACATTTAAGTCTTTAATCCACTTTGAGTTAATTTTTGTATAAGTGTAAGGAACGGGTCCAGTTTCAGTTTTGTGCAAATGGCTAGCCAGTTTTCCCCGCACTATTTATTACACAGGGACTCCTTGCTCCATTGCTTGTTTTTGTCAGGTTTGTCAAAGATCAGATGGTTGTAGATGTGTGGTGTTATTTCTGAGGCCTCTGTTCTGTTCCATTGGTCTACATATCTGTTTTGGTACCAGTATCATGCTGTTTCGGTTACTGTAGCCTTGTAGTATAGTTTGAAGTCAGGTAATGTTTCATCAAGTGATTTTCAGGTCAATTCTTAGGACACACACTAACTCATTTCTGTCACACACAGCATTTTTCAGAGTCCAGGAGACAGCTCATTGGCCTGTATTGTTTAGTTTTCTACTTAGAAGCATTTCGAAGTTTGAGGATTCTCTGTCTTCTAGGCTACGATGAAGGTAAAAGGTCTTCTGTTGTATCTCAAACTTAATTTTCATTGACAAATAGAAATATTGTGTATATGCATATCATGTATTGCATGATGTTTTACAATATGCATGCATTTAGGAATGGCTTAATTCAGCTCATTTACATATGCATTACCTCACAACTCTATTTTTTTTATGATGAGAACACTTTACCCTCTTAGAGATTTTCAGTAGAATACCTTGTTATTAACTGTAGTCACCATGTTGTACAACAAATCTCTTGAACTTATTCCTCCTGTCTAACTGAAATTTTGTATTTTTATCAACATCTCCTCAGTCACCAAGATTCTGGGAACCATTATTCTGCTCTTGGTCTTGTATAGTTGTATTTGTTACTATTTATGTGTGTGTGTGTCCGTCTTTCCAATTGTGTATTATTTCTGGGATGGTTTGGGAGATTAGGGCTTATTCAGTTGCCCATTCTTCAACTTGCATCCTTATTTTTAGGTTGGATCTGTGTGTGTCTGTGAGTGGGTGTGAATGTGGGGTGTACAAATTCCAGATTTTATCTTTTTGTCACCTACATTTGATTTTATTCACTTTGGGTTCCCTTTCCAGTGTCTTAAAATGTTCCAAAAATTTTGATGTAACTATTTCTTACTTCCCATTGTCTTGTTTTTTTTCTCACCAGTTGGTCAGTCCCATGTAGCTGCCCTTTTTGTGTCCTTGGTTCTCTCATCTTTATTATTGCTTCTTACGGGCCCAGTGCTTCTACAGGCTGGGCTCAGTATTCTAGGAAAAGGGATTCTATAGTGATGTACTCCATGGATGGTAGTACGATCACAGAGTAAATTGATGAAGATAATACAGATGCTGAAATATTACATGTAGTTCATAAATATATACAGCAAAATTGATAAAAGTTGAAGGAGAAACTGAGATCATGTAACAAAATTTCATTAGCTTCCCCTGATTGAATACAAAGTAAGCCAACTTGTTTTGCCAAATACCAAGAAGTCACATCTTAACATAAAAAATAAATATAAAACTATTGGCCAGGCACAGTGACTCACACCTCTAATCCCAGCACTTTGGGAAATTGAGATGGGTGGATCACAAGGTCAGGGGTTCAAGACCAGGCTGGCCAAGATGCTGAAACCCCATCTCTACTAAAAATACAAAAATTAGCTGGGAGTGGTGGCGAGCACCTGCAGTCCCAGCTCCTTGGGAAACTGAGTCAGAAGACTCGCTTGAACCTGGAAGGTGGAGGTTGCAGCAAGCCAAGATTGTGCCACTGCACTCCAGCCTGGGTGACAGAGTGAGACTCTGTCTAAAAACAAAACAAAACAAAACAAAATTATAACTAAGACATATGGTATTGGCCCAGGGATAGGTGAGTAGATTAATGGAGTAGAAACATGACCATAGATACCCGCCTGAGTTATAAAAGAGCTCATACCACAGATAAACAGGGAAAAGAGAAACCATTTGACATATGCACTGAGATGTTTGGCTACCTACCTAAAAGTTACATCGAATCTCTACTTTAGAGCATACACAAAAAGAAATTCCCCATGAATCAACACTTGTACAAGCTTACCATTTTTTTGGGAGAAAATAGAGGAGAATTTGACCTTGAAGAAAGCCAGGCTCTCCTAAACCAACGTGAAACCATAAATAAAGATTGACAAATTCAGCGTCAATAAAACTGAGAGCTTTTGTTTATCCAAAAACTGATAAAGAAAGTGAGTAAGCATGACGGAGCCTGAAAGAAGATACATATCATATCCATAGTTGTTGAGAAATTCAATTGTGAGGACACAGAAACAAGCACTGTCCCACTTGTAAAATGAGCCAATGATGTGGACACATAATTCTCAGGAGAGGAGACTTGAGTGGAGTGTGATGTTTAAAAGATTCTCAATTTCACTAGTTAACAAGGACATGTAAATCAAAACCCCAGTGGAGGACTATTTTACAGTTTCTGGATTGGCAATAATGAAACAATTCTATGTGTTGATGAGGATGGGAATCAATAGAAACACCCACTGATGATGGGACTGAAAAATCAATAAAAATCACTTTAGAAACAGTCCAGACTTCTCATGTAAAATTGAGGAGATATGTCCCCTGTGACGCAAGAATGCCAAATCTCTGTACATTACTTAGAAAGCCCTTTCAAAAATCACCAGGGGACATGTATAAGAGTATTTAGAGAAGCATTTTTACAATATAAAATATTAGAGCTTCCCCATCAACAGAATAAGTACATACAATGCAACATACTCATACGATACATGAAAAAGAAGCAAACAATGGCTATTAACTTCAACACGAGTGCACCTCAGAGACAGAGTATGGAAAAAGCTGGTCCTGAACAAACACTAAATGTACAACTACATAGTTTATAAAAACAAATGTAAAATAAAACTAAGATGAAAAGCAAGAACATGATAAACCGATGTCAGAGAGAGGGATGGGAAGGAGCACCTCAGGATTAACTGACAGAGCAGGAGTATTGCCATCTTGGACAAGCATTGCCGTTTTAAAGTTCCCCTTGATCACAAACCACCTAAATCCAAAGGGCATCAACCTAATGACTAAGGTCAGCATGACCATAAACCACAAATGACATCTCCAACCAGAAACATTCCAATCCCCTCCCCAACCAGAGACATGCCAGACCCCAGATAACCTCCCCTCCAACCAGAGGCATTCGAACCACTCCATAAACTTCTCCTGCACACAGAAACTTTCCAAGTCTGGGTTGCAAGATAATCTCTCTCACCCTAAAACCCATAAATACTCTTAGTCTGTAAGAGAGAGAGCACTTCTGAATGAAATCAGCCAGAAGCCCTTCTCAGGTTTATTCTCCAAAATAAACCAGGTTGACTGTTGAACCACTTTTCATATTTCTTTCCTGTTTCTTTAACTCTTAGATTAATAACATGATTTGTAAATGATAGTCTTAATACTGCTTTAATGATATTTGTAATATTGTACATCTTTAACTGGGTGGTGAGTGTGAAGCTGTAAAAGTCAAACTCTGTAAAATATTTAAAAGGTTTATTCTGAGTCAATATGAGTGACTACAGCCAGGGGAACAATCCTAATTGGTCCTGAGGAAATGTGCCTGAAATGGTCAGATTATAGATTGGTTTTATATATTTTAGGGAAACAGAAGTTACACACAATGACACAAATCAATATGTGTATAAAGTAGACATTGGTTTGGCCTGAAACAGCGGGATGTTTTAAGGTGAGGATGGGGGATACAGTTAAGATTTGTTTAAAGATTTGAAGTCAGTAGAAAGAAATGCTTGAGTTAAGATGGGGGGTTGTGGAAGCCAAGGTTCTTGTTATAAAAATAAAGCCTCCAGGTAGCAGGCTTCAGAAGAATAGATGGCAAATGTCCCTTTTTAGACCTTAAAGGTGTCAGATTCTCATTTAATCTCTCTTAACTACAGGAAAGACCTAGAAATGTAAGCAGATTTTCTACAGATGCAAATTTCCGCAACAAAAATGGCTTTGCAGTGCCATTTCAAAGTATATTAAGGGAGTCTATTTTGGGATAAAATATTTTGATTTCCTTTAGGGCCTGCTATCTGTCACATGATGCTATTCCAGAGTCAGATTGGGATGGGATATCTTAGTGCTACAAAGAGTCTCTTTGGTCAGTCTTAATATCTCTGTTTTAATGCTAATACTAGTCAATTGTGGCTAACCTCCAGCTAGGATGAGGTACAACAAGGTGTGTCCAGCCTACCTACCTGTTATGGCCTGAAATTTAGTTTTTCACATTTCTCTAGGGTTCCCTTGTCAAAAAGCGAGTCCATTCAGTCATGGGAGGGCTTGGCATTTTACTTTTGGTTTCTACAGCTGTTCACCATATGATTCTCTGCGTCTGTTTGTCCTGTGTATGATTTACACTCTACTGGACTGCAACCAGCAGCATCAGCTTTGGTAACAGGTGTGACAAACTGTTGCCTCAATTTACTACTTATGGTCTCTTAAAGGTAGAAAACTTTTTGCCATCATGAAACATTTTTAAAAAGTGACCCCAGAATTTTATGTCAAAAAAAGATCTTCACATAGAAACAGAACTTCTCAAACATTTACTACTTTGAGACAAATAATGGTTATGAGCTCTTATCATAAACAATGAGTCAGTCAATCAAAGAACAGCTAATATATAATAATGTTTTTGGATTCTGAACGTCACCAAATGGAGTCACTTATAATGAGTGACTCAGCCCACAGTGAAACTGCTGACCCTTCCTAGTGACAAGCACTGAGGTAATAATGATAGACGCAGGAGGCAGAAAAGGGGACAGGGGTCCTTGGAGAATCTCCAACCCACCCCACAAGCATTTACATCCAATGCTTTTGTGAAGATGAGGGAACCTACCCAGGATCTTGTCTGTGCAAGCCTGCAATGGACTGGGGACCCACCTATGCACTGGGAAGAAGTTTGCACCTTGTGCAGGAGTGAGGAGCCTGGCCTCTTCAGCTGATGTGTGGTGGCCTTGTATTCAGTATTTGAAGTGGGAACTGTTAGGAGGACCCCTTCCTTTTTCACTGAGAATTTTCTTTATTTAATAAATTCTTGTGTCTTCATCTTCAGTAGGTTTGTATGTCTAATCTTTCCTGGTGGTGTGACAAGAACCCAGTTTTAGGTGAAATAAGGAGAAAAAATCCTGCATGATTTTGGTGGCCTTTTTGGGGAAATGAGGAAGGATTAGTAAGATGCAAATCAAAATATTTTTTCCCTTTTGTTTCTAAGCCATTTTGTCCTTGACTTCTTCTGAGGGTAGAGGAAAGTGTGTCATAACTATAGTCACCAGTTATCTAAGTGTGTCACCGGACTCACATCTCTCATTGGTGGAGGATTCAATTCCAGTTTCAGCTTAGCATTCCATTCGTAATAAGGAGTCCTTGCAACCCTTCCTCACCCCGAGACACATTTTTGTCCCACACTCAATTCCAGTCTTCGGGTGAAAGCCCTAGGAAAGAAAACTGGATCTGAGAGATCTGGAGACAGACGATAATACAAGTTAAAAGGCACAGCACAGGTGAACATGACTAATTCCTAAATAAGCCAAACCTTCCATTTCATGGACAAAGGTGATGCTGGCACCCATGGTATAAATGAGGTGTAGGGAATTTGAAGGCTACTAACAGCAGGGGAGATAGGGTGTACATGGGTAAGTGTGGATATTCCCACTCCCTAGGCCCCCCTGTTAACATGGGTGAGAGCCACTTTGACATCCATGGGTGGCACCCTGTTGCAGTTGCCAGGACATCCTACAACAATAAGATGTTGCCTCCTGTGGAGGGGCACCAAGTCCTGACAAGAAAGTGAAGCCAAAATGTGGAGAAAGATCACAGAAACTCTTGCAGAGGGCAATAAAAGCAGCAAAGAAATTCTTCATGGCTGAGGCATCTGCAGATTCTCTGTCCCTGAGAACTCTGAGACCTCTTTTCCATTGGAAAAGACAGGCTGGACTGCCGGAAGCTCTTCTGAGAAGACAGCAGCCACCCCCCACCCTTCACAGTGGTCAGTGTTGTGCATTGAAAGGGAAAACTGGGCCTGTTGGTCAGGCAGCTTGTTGTAGTCCTGAGCTACTCTACTCACTGTGGTTCCTTTCCTTCCCTTATTTCTGCCTATGTGTGTTGAATATATTTGCCTGACTGTTGGTGTGTCCTCACAATACACTGTGAATTCAGAGAGTATTCAATTGGCCATTGAGTTATTGTGGAACCTCCTGCACAATCAGGCTGATTTTAACCTGACAGGGGAGGAGCCATTATCAACCTGGGTAGAGGGAAGCTGGAGGTGAGCCTTGAGTGCACTGACATATAGTCATGATATTAAATTCAAGTTGGAATCACAAGAGAAAATGTAAATGATTTAAACATAGACATTGCACACACAATATTATAGCTAGATATTGAGACATGGGTGTAGGGAGGCAGAAGATTAATAGGTAAATTAATGTTCTCACACTTCAGAGGATGGAGCCAATATGTAGTGTAAAACCAAACTATTTTTATTCAAAACTAGAGAAGAATAAATGTCAGTTTATTCTGGGCCCCACCATCAGAACTTCTTCAGGTGGGACTGGGTGTGCCCAAGAAGTTGCACTTCTAACATTTCTAAGAAGTCTCCAGGTGATGCCTAAGCTCCTGATCTCAGTCCCCCACTTTGAGAACAATACACCTAACACATCCATTATATGCAATACATTGACATCATTCCTATGTAGCAGAGAATGGTATTAATTTTGTACCACCTTTAGAAAATTGGGAAAAATTGTCCTATTGTGATCCCTCGTTTTCTGTATTCTGAGGCTCTGACACAGAATCCTGGTAGGTAAAAACTGGAGGACTGGGATGGGGAAGACTAAGAGGAAAGAGGAGAATGGGAGGTCAACTGAGGCAAAAGGTTAGAGCATCCAGGAGAAAAAATCCATCCAGAGAGCCTAGCCTGCCCAATATTAACTAGAGAGGAATCAATGTCAGTTTTAACTTAAGTGAATTAGGAGAACTGTGCAATCCTCATATGCCTTCCAGGGTTATTGCAAGAACTCAGTAAGATAGATAATCATTGAAGGTAAAGTATTTGGTAAGCAAATACCAGTAGACAAATATAAATTAATGACAATTATTCTGCACTGCTAGGCTTTTAATCATTTGTACTGCTTTTCACCAACAATGAGACTTCATGGGTCTTCAAAGAAGATGAAATAGCAGAATCTTTAAGTTTTGAACTATTATTAATAAAAAAAAAATTCCCATTTTTGTGGTATTTAACAGAATAAAGATAGCATTTTCACCTGTATTATTGAATTGGATTTTAAAAAGTAATCCCTATTTTAAGAAGGAGTGAACATAATTTCAGGCCCAGGACCGTGGGGTGTCTGGGATAGGAACCGTGTTTTTGGCTCCTGAGGCTGCAGAGGGCATCTCAGGTAGCTTCTGAGAACTGGCCAGGATCAGCTCTGGTCCCATGGCAAGGATGGAGCCCGAGGCCTGCCTGTGGCCATGCACGCCCTGTGCTACCTGTCGCTTCCCTGTGTCCTGAGGAAAGTCAACTTGCAACAACCACTAGGGTGCCCAGAGGCCCAGAACTGTACAGAGTGGGCAGGCCTGGGCTTCCAGAAAGGAGCATTAGAGCAGGATCCTGCCTGAAGCCCTTCCTGCTGGCTGCCCTGCCAGCTGTGCCCAGGCAAGGGCTGATCTCTCTGTGGGCCCCAGAGTCTGCAGCCTGGTTACCCTCCCCTTGGGAACCCTGTGTGCTGCTATGCCCTTCCCTGACCTGGGACCATTGGAGGATTTTACTCCAAGCTAAGGTGACGGTTTGTTCCTTCATTCTAAATGCGAAGTGTGCAGCCTTTTAACTTGGGCTCCATGTCCCATTGAGGACACTGTCTTTTCAAATCCCATACGGATGTGCTTCACAGGGGTCTGACCAAATTTGAATCTTTTTCGCAAGCCTTTTCTGCATGTCTTCGGAGAAGAGTGTTATCCTTCCAATCCTACCTCCTGACCACACACCTGGGACTCTCTCCGCAGGGCCTTGCTGCTGCTGCTTCAACACTCTGCAGACTTGCTCTGAATCTCACGCTTCCGGGTTCAGTGCAGGTCCCCTTCGTGAGTTAATAAAAGGCTCTTCTTGAAATCAAAATTGGACTAATTTTGCTTCCTATTGTATTATTTATAACGATAATAGGTCAGGTCTATTGAAATGCTTAACCTAATGGATTTTACCTACACAACCTCACTTGTCCCAACAGCTAGAGAAAGCAGTTAATATCATGACTCCTGTGTCTCCAGTGAAGCAGCTGTGGCTCAGAGAGATGAAGTGGTGGGTTCAAAGTCACAGTTCTGGTATACGGCACAGCAAAATTAGCCTCAAACCAAAGTCTCAGCTCGAAACAGCCAGGCCATGCTGTGCTGTCCTCCAGGAACAGGTGGAGGTCTCTCCCTTCTCCTATGCCAGCTGCTTAGACGCTGGAGCACAATCGCCTGACAACACATGACCTTTAATGGATCACCATTCTTTGTGTACCTGTCCAATGAACACTGTATCCTTTCAGTGAGGAAAGGAAAACACTCTGCCCTCAGGAACACTCTACACCTTAGACTTGGTCCAAGTCTACCTGGGACAAGCCTTATCTCTAAATCTAGAATATTTTTATTGAGATTTTATAGTTGAAGACCTGTGACAGGCAGAATGATGACCCCCAAAGATATTCATAGTGTAGTCACCAGAACCTGTGAATATGTTCATCAGTTTGCTTCAAGTTTACTTCTTGAGATGAGGGAGGTAAAAAATATGGCAAAAAGTTTTAAAATGTGTTTTGGAGCTAAACTGCTCCATTGCAAGACTGGTTTGAAGTCTGGCGGAGGTTGGGGCAGAGCCAGAGTTTGGTTTGTTGATAGCTGCATCCAGCAGGAAGTGAGGGGGAATAAGCAGGAAAGACCTTGGAGCCATTGACCAGGCCCTTGATGTTTCTGTGCCACATACGCTAAAAAGGTCGGATTGAAGCATAGGACACTGGCCTATTCCTCAGGAGACCTTCCCAGATTCTTCCCAGGTTCTACAACTCTGAGTCCCCTTTTGTCCTCCCTCCCAGCAGATTTAGATTAATCTCTTCTCTAAACAAGAGTTTAGATGTTCTTCAGATTTGCTGCTTGGCTTCGGTTCACAGTTGTTAAAAAGTGTGAGTCATCCGTTTAATACTGACTTATTCAAAGCTTAATTTGTTATATTTCTCAGCATCTGCCTTAGGTAAATCTCTCAGATTGTACCAAAAGCTGCTATGTTCAAAATCCAACATCCGATACATAAAGTGTTGACTAATTAGTTTGTGTGTGTAGGAACTCTAGCACCAGAGCCTGGCCCATAGTTACAATGCATTAAGGGTGAGCTACATTTTTTAAGCTGTCATGAGGTTGGAAAAAAAGACCATGATTTTTTGCATTTTCTTATTTTGATCTTGGTGCAAGAATGTTGAAATTATTTAGAATTCAATGCGTGGTACTCATGGCAGTACTTATGGAGATGAGTGGAAGTATTTTGGTTGAACATTACTATAATATTCATAAGAAATATAAGGCCATTACTTTCTCATCTGGTACCTAATTGGACTGCATTTGATTTATTTCT
Organism: Papio anubis; assembly: GCF_008728515.1. Lineage (NCBI taxonomy): Eukaryota > Metazoa > Chordata > Mammalia > Primates > Cercopithecidae > Papio > Papio anubis. The sequence goes on from NC_044989.1 coordinate 94,847,430, forward strand.
TCATCAATAAGCGCTCATATTATTTCTTGGTTATTTTATTGTTGTCAGTATTGACCACAGAATTTACTAAACTTTAAAAATAACATTTAGGTCTAACATTTAAGTCTCTAATCCATCTTGAGTTAATTTTCATATAAGGAGTAAGGAAAGGATCCAGTTTCAGCTTTCTACTTATGGCTAGCCAATTTTCCCACCACCATTTATTAAATAGGGAATCCTTTCCCCATTTCTTGTTTTTGTCAGGTTTGTCAAAGATCAGATGGCTGTAGATGTGTGGTATTATTTCTGAGGACTCTGTTGTGTTCCATTGGTCTATATCTCTGTTTTGGCACCAGTACCATGCTGTTTTGGTTACTGTAGCCTTGTAGTATAGTTTGAAGTCAGGTAGTGTGATGCTTCCAGTTTGTTCTTTTGACTTAGGATTGTCTTGGCAATGCGGGCTCTTTTTTGGTTCCATATGAACTTTAAAGCAGTTTTTTCCAATTCTGTGAAGAAAGTCATTGGCAGCTTGATGGGGATGGCATTGAATCTATAAATTACCTTGGGCAGTATGGCGATTTTCACGATATTGATTCTTCCTAACCATGAGCATGGTATGTTCTTCCATTTGTTTGTGTCCTCCTTGATTTCACTGAGCAGTGGTTTGTAGTTCTCCTTGAGGAGGTCCTTTACATCCTTTGTAAGTTGGATTCCTAATACCATAAAAACCCTAGAAGAAAACCTAGGTAATACCATTCAGGACATAGGCATGGGCAAGGACTTCATGTCTAAAACACCAAAAGTAATGGCAACAAAAGCCAAAATTGACAAATGGGATCTAATTAAACTAAAGAGCTTCTGCACAGCAAAAGAAACTACCATCAGAGTGAACAGGCAACCTACAGAATGGGAGAAAATTTTTGCAATCTACTCATCTGACAAAGGGCTAATATCCAGAACCTACAAAGAACTCAAACAAATTTACAAGAAAAAAACAAACAACCCCATCAAAAAGTGGGCAAAGGATATCAACAGACATTTCTCAAAAGAAGACATGCATACAGCCAACAGACACATGAAAAAATGCTCATCATCACTGGCCATCAGAGAAATGCAAATCAAAACCACAATGAGATACCATCTCACACCAGTTAGAATGGCAATCATTAAAAAGTCAGGAAACAACAGGTGCTGGAGAGGATGTGGAGAAATAGGAACAATTTTACACTGTTGGTGGGACTGTAAACTAGTTCAACCATTGTAGAAAACAGTATGGCGATTCCTCAAGGATCTAGAACTAGAAATACCATTTTACCCAGCCATCCCATTACTGGGTATATACCCAAAGAATTATAAATCATGCTCCTATAAAGACAAATGCACACGTATGTTTATTGTGGCACTATTCACAATAGCAAAGACTTGGAATCAACCCAAATGTCCATCAGTGACAGACTGGATTAAGAAAATGTGGCACATATACACCATGGAATACTATGCAGCCATAAAAAAAGGATGAGTTCGTGTCCTTTGTAGGGACATGGATGCAGCTGGAAACCATCATTCTCAGCAAACTATCACAAGAACAGAAAACCAAACATCGCATGTTGTCACTCATAGGTGGGAATTGAACAATGAGATCACTTGGACTCCGGAAGGGGAACATCACCCACTGGGGCCTATTAAGGGGAAGGGGGAGGGGGGAGGGATGGCAATGGGAGTTATACCTGATGTAAATGTTGAGTTGATGGGTGCTGAGGAGTTGATGGGTGCAGCACACCAACATGGCACAGGTATACATATGTAACCTGCACATTGTGCACATGTACCCTAGAACTTAAAGTATAATAATAATAATTAAAAATAAATAAATAAATAAAACATTTAAATAGAAACTTAATTGTTAAAGACTCACATAATAAATGATAGTCTTCCAGTTTCCATTCAATTCTTTAGGCATTTATTAAGCACCTACCTCACCTACCTTGGATCAGATACTGTTCCAAGTTTTTCAGTATCGCCAGTGTTTTATATATACATGTTTTATATACATTATATACATATATATACACACACACACATATAAAATCTGTGCCAAGGACCTTTACTTTTAGCCATAATCTGGGACAAGACAGTAGTGAATTTATGTCCTTTAAGGACATGTATTTGTATATAATTTTTACGCTGTATCTTTGTGCTGGTGATATTTTACAATTGTCACAGTGACTTATGAAATCTTCTAAGGGGCAATCAGTCTAGCTCCCTAAGAATCAAAAGTCTGGCCATTAAGTGCAACGATTAAGGTTAAATTTGTGTACCTTTTACCCAAGAGGCCAAAAGTGAGATTGTCCTCAGAGTCTCATTCATGAACAACACATTCAACTGATTATGGTGAAAGATGCTTGAATTTCTATCACCAGGCCTGTCTTTAGGCCTGGGGAGGGTATTAATCTATTCCTGAGGGATCTCCCACTATTGCCCAAACACCTTCTGGTAGACCCCACCTCCAACATTCGGAATCAAAGGTCAACATAAGGTTTGGAAGGGACAAATGTCCAAACCACAGCAATCTCTTTCCCAGAAATACTTGTCCTGTATATTTTTTCTATGTGAGATCCAACCATAACCTAGGCATGTCTTATGAGAAAACCATACTGGTAGAATTCTGAGATTCAGTCCACTGGACACCTGTGGGAGGCCTGGAATGTTGCCTTTGTAAATCATCTCCACTCGTGGCCATGTGATTGCTGGGCACTGGGCAGAGGCTGAGAATGGTCTTCCTGGAGCCTCCCATTTAGGAGGGACAGGTAATCATAGTGAGCAAAGTGTAGAGTATGCTAGAAGAGATGATACTTGTGATGGAAATGATTAGGGCAGTAAAAGGGGAACCAGGAAGCACTGGATTGTAAGTAGAATGATCAGAAGAGACATAACTGAAATGATGCTTTCTAGGTAAAGATTGAAGGAGATGAGGAGTGGGTGATGTAGCTGTTTGAGGGAACAGCATTCTTGGCAGAGGGAAATGCCAGGCCAAAGTCTCTATGGCAGGAGTACACTAGGTGAGTTCAAGGAAGAGTGGGAAAGTCACTAGGTCTGAAGAGAAGTGAGTGCTCAGAGGGTAGGTGGTTAGAAAGGGACCTGGGGACAGATGGTGTAGGACTGAAGGCTGTGATACAATTCAGCTTAGACTGAATGGGATGGGGCGCTGCTGCAGCATTTTGATCAGCACAGTGATGTGACCCACTTAGGATCAGATGGTGACTGGGTAATTATGACATAGAAGGAGGGATATTCATTAGGTTGTGATTGCAATTCTTCAGGGAACACATGCCAGTCACTCAGAGGAGGGTGGTAACGGTCATGTTGATAAGAAGTGGTCGTGTTCTGGATGTAGTTTGAAGACACAGCCAAATGATGTATGGATTGGATGTAACATGTAAGAGAGAACAGAATAAGCTTTGGCTGAGCAACTGAAAAGACGGAGTTGCCTTTTCATTGAGATGAAGAAGACTGTGGGTGAATTAGGTTTGTGGGTTTGACCTTTTCTGTTTGAAATGTGTATAAAACTAGCAAGCAGAGATATGAAGTAGGCAGTTTGACTGACAATTTAGGAATTCAGGGTTGAGATCTGAGGTAGAGATAAAAGTATGGAAGATGGCACCATGTAGAAGACATATAAAATCCATGTGAGAGAATGAGATTATCTAAGAAGCAAGCCAGAGAAAGAAGAGATAGAAAGCAGAAGTAATCTAAAAGCTGTAATACTATGTAAGCATTTTTCTCTGTTTTTATGATGTTTCTTTCATTAGGGTCATTTAAAAAATTTATTTGCCACATTTTTCTAATGAGTTCGCTCTCTATTTTTACAAAAACACATAAGAATGTTCCTCAATATCTGTATTCCACCAGGCCACTCGACCTACCCAGCATTTAAAGGTACATTTGAGTGTTTATGAAACGTTCTTTTAACCTCCTACTATATAAAAAGGAAAAGGTCAAAAATATTAACAGCTGTTGGACAAAGAAATAAATTCCATATTTGCATTTGGAAACAATAAAGCTAGTTAGAACTAAATCACAAAGTTATCTGGGATGAACATTGAATGTTTTACTGTAAATCTTTAACATAACTCAAAAATTATTAATAGTATTGGAGAATATGCAAACCTCATATTAGTTTACATTTCAAAATCAATTATTAATATCAGAAAGCATGTTCAAATTTCTGTGAAAATTTAGAAGATATGTATCACAAATAAAGGCATTTGAAATGCTCACACAGGATTTTTAGGAGACAGGAGAGAATCACACTAATTTAAACAAGAAAAGTTCATGATAGAGAATGATTAACTATAACAAGAGATTGGAGTAACGAGATGTTGGCTAGTTAAGAAGTAAAACTCTGAAGAATATAGGAATATCAAATATAAGGCGCAGCCACTACCTCTAGGGCTGAGATAGAGTAAGAGCCTCTTCAAAAAGAACCTGTCTTCCCATGCCCACCAGGACTGAGATCCAGACCTTATGGGAGAGGATGTGGCATGACTCATGGGACAAGATAGAAGCTATTGCGGTTCAGTTCTGGAAGAACTTGCTCTATCCTCTGAAACTTGCAGGAAATCCACCCTCTAGGGTGTGGGGAAAGCTATTCACAAGGATGCGTCTCCCTGGAGGCATCCTACTACAAAACCATCCTGGGGGGAAGCTGGGGAAGCACTGGACGCCCCTACTGCAGAAGTTGGACGCTGGGGAAACCATGTGTGCTGCAGGAGTGAGACCTGCAGGAGCTGTCACAGGGGAGAAAAACCACAGGAGCCTGGCCAATGAAAACCCTGAACCAAGAAGCAAAACTCTTTCCTCCTGCAATGTCTCTCCACTGCTCTCTGCTGACAACCTTTTAACATCACACCAGCTGGCAAAGGAAAAATATTGAAAAGGTTCCGATTCAGTTTCACAGAGCAGGCAGACAGTGAATTTGGACTGAGAAGCAATCGATCGATTACTGGAGAGCATGGAACAATTTGTATGGGTTTGTGTAGCTTTATAAAATTATCAGAGCCCATTGAAAACACATTTTAAAAGTCACACACATCGTTAAATACCAGAGCATTTCAATTACTATTTAAAGTTTTCATTACATTTTTATGTTCCAACAAACATGAAATTTCCTGATATTTTGCCATAGTATCAATTTTGGGTGATCAGACAGAAAATTTAGAAAACTGAAGTATTACATTTCTGAAACAGTTTGTGTGTATGTGTGTGTGTGTGTTTGTGTGTGTGTATTCTGTGGTAGTGGAGTAACAACCACAAAGATTACATTTATTTTAAGAATTGTAAAATGTATGTAACATATAATTCACTATTATTTTAATTACTTTTAAGTGTGCTCTTAAGTAGCTTTAAGTACATTCACAATGTTATGTTACTATCATCACTATCCATTTCCAGAACTGTTTTGTTATCCCAAACAGAAACTATACTCACTAAAAATGTCTCTATTACCTTCTCTTCCAATCTCTGGTAACTTCTACTCTCTGGCTCCACAAATGTGACTACTCTAGGTGAGTCATAGAATGAACGAGCTATTTTTCTGTCTCCAATTTTTTGAAGAGTTTGAGTGGGGTTTTTGTTCCCCTTTAAATGTTCAGTGGAATATGCCACTGAAGCTAACTAGTTCTAGGCTTTTCTTTGTTCCTTTTATTAGTTATATGTCTGTTCATATTTTCGATTTTTTCACAAGTCAGTTTAGTATATTGTGTGTTTCTAGGAACTTGTCTATTTTGTCTAGGGTATCCAAGTTGTTGATGTACTGTTGTTCATAGTATTCTTCCATAATCATTTTTATTTCTATAAAATCAGTAGTGATGTCCCACTTTCATTTCTGATTTTAGTAATTTGAGTCTTTCTTAGTCAACCTGGCTAAATATTTGTCAATTTTGTTGATCTTTTCAAATAACCAAATTTTGTCACCATTGATTTTCTCTTTTTCTTTATTCTATCTATCTCCACTGTAATCATTATTTCCTTCCCTCTACTAGTTCTGAGTTTAGTTTGCTTTTATTTTTAAAATTTCTTAATATATATAAGTGCATGATTGATTTGAGATCTTTCTTCTTTTTTAATATATTTTTGTAGTCATAAATTTTTCCTTTATCTTTGTTTTCACTGTATCCTGTAAGTTTGGATTCTCTATTTTTATTTTCTATTATGTCAATGTATTTCCCTTGTGGTCCCTTCTTTGACCCATTGGTTGTTTAAGAGTATGTTGTTTAATACTTGTAAATTTTCCAGTTTTTCTTCTGTTACTCATTTCTAGTTTGAATCCACTATGATTAGAAAAAAATACTTGTATTATTTCAATCTTTTAAAATTTATTGAAACTTGTTTTATGGTTTAATATGTGACCCATCCTGGAGAATGTTCTTTATGCATTTGAGAAAAATGTGTGTTCTTTTGTTGTTCTGTAGCGCACTTTTTAGATGTCCTTTACGGTCCTGAAATGTAGAAGAACCTCACTTTCTGGAAAAGAATTCTTACAGTCACATCGTAAGAGAAAATCTTCTAGCTTGAAGTGGGAGTAGAGATTATACTTTTTCTGTTTTGTTTTGATTATTGCTTATTTATTTTTTGTCTTATCAGAATAATTCAGCTGCATGGTTAAAAGTTCAACATTGTAATTAAGATCACTATCATTTATTATGTAGTCTATTGCAATCCATCATTTTCCTCCAGTTTGCACTCTTCCTGCTCTTTTGTTTATTCTCTATGCATAGTAAGCTTTTCACATGAATTATGTCATGTCATTCTCATGCTCAAAGCCCTCTTTGGCTTCCCAAGATATTCAGCATAGGACTGGAAGTTCTTACCACAGCTTCCAGTGTCCTATCTGATCAGGTTCATGGCTTCCTCTCTGGCCCTGTCTCCTGCTCAGCATTACTCAGCACTGCCGTTCTTGCTCTTCCTGAATCCACCTCCTAAGCCCCATTCTCTTCATGACTTTGTAGATACTGGTCCCTCTGCCGGAGGTCAGAGAGCTTTATTGAAAGCATTTGATGAATAAATGTGATGCCTTTAAAATGAATAAGTTAATGGGAAATTACTGAAAGGGGTGATGATATTTCATTGGTGTACCCGGCATTGGCTTTCCTTGTGTTAAAATATTAGAATATCTCTGTACCATTTGTTTCATAAATACCATCCAAGTTCCCAAGTCTTTTTGTATGCCCCATCCTCCTCCCCCAAGATTCCCAGATTCCACATGATAAAGTAACTCAAAATTTATGTTCTGGCACACAAAGGAACACAATAAGTCAGTTTCAATATGTTCATCATCACACTAGGTTGGGTCCTTCAAGATGTAGATGGAAAGCATGATTAGATGTATAAGAGAATTATGGAGAGATGTGCGGATAAAGGATAAAGGAGGAGAGAAAAGTTGTCAGTAAGACCTTTCAGTCTGTGATGTAAGGTTGACACCTGTGAAAAGAGGCAGGGAAGGAAGAAGTGGCCTAGCCCTCGGACCTCTGCTGTGCCCATTCATTGACTGAGATCAGCTCAAGGTGATGTGGCTGGCTTCTGAATTGGATCCAAAGGTGTAGCAGCTGGGGCTATCAGTCAACTCTGAGTGGAGAGCTGAGTGGCACAGCCAGTCTGATTGATTGGTTTCCGCTGGTATCTATTGTTAAAGATCTTGAATTATACTACTCCCGGTGGAAGAGTTTTAAATAGAATGCTGGCTTCATGAGATATCACTCTAAAAAGAATGCATTAGCTGTAGTATAAAAAGAAGATTAGATGCAAATAAGAATGGAGGCAGGGAACTAACAAGGAGCCCATGGCAAAAAATACAAGATAGTAGGAATTGAAATGTGTTAGGAATTTCAAGATTAGAAAATCTCTGTAAGCCCACATATTTGATTATAGCACTCTAGCGCTGGAAAAGTTTAGAAAATTCATCTGGGCTGTTGTTGGTGAAACTACCTAGCTTTGTTTTTGCATGTGAGATATGAGCAGCAGGAATAGAGAAACTTCAGTTAGTTTTTAATTCACGTACACTTAAGAGAAGGCTGAATTTAAGATATTTAGAAATAAGTGATAAATTTACCATAAGTACCTTTAGTCCTTAAACCTGCTGGCATTAGATTCCTTCTGCTGCTGTTTTATCACTCTTGCAGCCTCCAGAACTCTCCATTTTACAGAAGTCTGTAAATTCTTTGAATCAATAGTGTATGAGCAAGAATTTAAGTGCTGAAATCAGTGTTATTCGAGTTCAAAATTTGACTCTGCTTCTTATAATTGTTTATCCATCGCCAACAAAATAAACTCTTAGATTCAGTTTCTGTGTAAAGAAAATAATCCTTCCTAATGCATAGCATTGCTATGAGAACTAAATCAAATTATCCATGCTTACTTTGGGAGTGTGTGTGCTATTACACCATTGATAGTTTTGACCAGCCTTACCATGCAACTAACCACTGGCATTTAGCTACTGAAATCCAGAAGAAGGCAGTGATGATGTTTCAGGGCAGAAATGTGGGAAATTAGAATAGAACCTCAAGGAAGAGGAGACCGACTATGCATTGTTGGGATAAAGTTTAAAGGGAAAATTGTAAATACAGTCTGAGCTGAAACAAGAAAGGAAGACATCATTCTGTAACCAAGACTCAGCATGAGAGATAACAAGAGAAATGAGATGAGATTTGGGAAAAAAATATCCATTAGCAGGGCTGTGTGGAAAGAGATGTGTTGGTGATGTGCCTCACAAAGAAGTCAGCTTTGTGTCCCTGGACCAAAGATCTTTGCCCCTGAGTTATGGCAAATTTCTCTTCTCAGATACTTGGAATCACTCTGTGATATTATCTTTTGACAAAAGTAATGACTCTCAGTTACTGTACTATGTTTGAAGTTCTTCTATACATACTCACACCACTGTAGAAAAATCTTGTAAGAAAAAACCCAGACGACCAACCCAAATGTCCGTCAATGATAGACTGGATTAAGAAAATGTGGCACACATACACCATGGAATACTATGCAGCCATAAAAAAGGATGAGTTCATGTCCTTTGTAGGGACATGGATGAAGCTGGAAACCATCATTCTCAGCAAATTATCACAGAGACAAAAAGCCAAACTCCGCATGTTCTCACTCATAGGTTTGAATTGAACAGTGAGAGCACTGGGACACAGGAAGGGGAACATCACGCACTGGGGTCTGTCGTGGGGTGGGGTAGTGGGGGAAGGATAGCATTAGGAGATACACCTGATGTAAATGACAAGGTAATGGGTGCAGCACACAAACATGGCACATGTATACATATGTAACAAACCTAGAACTTAAAGTATAATAATAGTTAAAAATAAATAAGAAAAAATACCCAAACCTATTTATCCTATCCCTTTTGAGTATGCCCTCTCATTAGTCAGAGATTCTGACTAATACATGTTCTCTCAGAAAGGAATGTTGTTACTAAATGCATTTTAAACACCTAGTAATTAATGAATAAAAGAAACTAGAGTAATATTAATCTTTATAATTTATTATTAAGAGGAATTAAAGAGGCCTAAACAGAGGGATATGTCATATTCATAAATTAGAAGAGTAAGTACTGACAAGATGTCAATTTATCAAAACTGATCCAATGCAATTCTGATCAGATTTCCTCTGTGTGTGTGTGTGTGTGTGTGTGTGTGAGAGAGAGAGAGAGAGTATGTCTGTGTATTGATGAGCTGATTTTGCAATTTTTAGGGAAATGGTTACATAAAACATTCTCAGCTTCGTTTTTAGCAGTAAATACAAATTTAAACTACAATAAGAACCACTATGCACCCAAAGGCATTATAAAAATTAAAAAGATAAACACAACAAAACACGTGCAATGTTGTGCAACAATGGAAATTTTCATGCACTCCTGCCAGAACATAAATGTCTGAATTCAACCAGTTCAGAAAACTGGCAGCATTTGCCAAACCTGAGCATATGTGTAACCTTGGTCATAGTAATTCCACCCCCAGGAATATAGCGAAGAGAAATACATACACATGTTCATCAAAAATGCCACATATACTTATAGCAACATTCATAACAGCACTATTTGCAATAGCCCCAACCTGGGGACAACTTCATATGCATCAAGAGTAGAATGCATGATGTCTGGTGTATTTATACAATGGAATAATACAAAGCAATGAGAATGAATGAACCATGCTGCAGTCGGAAATAATCTGACATATATACTGTTGAGCAATAATAGGCTAAGCCAGACAGAAAGTATATTCTTTATAATTCTATTTATATGAAGGTCAAATTAGGAAAAACTAATTTATGCTGCCAGGAGAGGGTGGAAGTATTGACTAGAACTAGTAGAAAAGCTGCCTCTGGCACACTTGAAAAATTCTAGCTCCAGATCTAGGTGCGGGTTACATGGGCGTATTCACTGTGAAAATTCACTGGGTTGTACACTGATGGTTTGTGACCTTTCTTCTATGCGTGTGTGTGTGTGCGTGTGTTTGCTAAATATCAGCTTATTGAAATATAACTCACATATTATAAAATTTATTTGTTTTTTGAAGCTTTACTTTGAGTCGACAGTTAATAATTATGTACATATTTGGGGTACAATGTGATGTTTCATTATATGTATACTCTGTGGAATGATCAATTCAGACTAACAAACATATCCATCACCTCAAATATTTATTATTTATTTGTGGTAAGAATATTTAAAATCCTCTCTTTTAGCTAATGTGGAGTACATTTTTATTCAGTATAGTTATCATGTTGTGCAATAGATCACTAGAAATTATTCCTCCTGTCTTACTGAAACTTTGTATCTTTCAACTACAGCCTCCCTTTTCCCTCACCTACTTCCCCTCCCCGCAAGCCCTAGTAACCACCATTTTACTTTGCACTTCTCTGAGTATGATTTTTTGGTTCCATGTATAAGTGATATCATGCAGTATTTGTCCTTCTGTGCCTGACTTATTTACTCAACATTATGTCTTCTAGGCTTATCCATGTTGTTGAAAATGGCACAATTTCATGTTTTTAAAGGCTAAATAGTATTCCATTGTGTATAAATACCAAATATTTGTATACATTCACCCACAGACAGGCACTACAGTTGTTTCCATATTGTGGCTCTTGTGACTAATGCTGCAATCAATATGGGAGTATAGCTAGCTCTTCAACGTACTGATTTCATTTCCTTTGGATGTATACCCAGTAGTGGCAGAGCTATGAAACCCACCCAATAGTCCCATAGACAGTTTTTTTGACAAACATGGAAATTGACCTTTCTGGTCTTAAAGTTTGAAACTTACATTCATTTTTTCTGCATTCCTTCCCCAGGAAATGACCACCAGGCCTCTAAACAAAAGTATCAAAGAACTGAAACTCACCCATCACCACATCCAGACAATGCGATCCAGGCTTCCTCATTCGTCATGATTGTTTTCTTGCCCCTCTCTAGTTCCTGTTTTCTTAACACATTGTTACATGTCTTCCCTGCTATATAGCCCCCTAGTTGAAGTTGGTCAGGGAAATTGATTTGACACTGATATCCTGTCTCCTTAGTTGCAGCACCCTGTTAAATCCTTCTTCCTGGCTATACTCATCGTGCTAATCATTGACTTTCTGTATGGTGAGCTGCAGGACCCATACTGAACCCCTGGCATTTTGGCAACCTGTGGATCATGAGTGATTGTATTTTTAGTTTTTTGAAGAGCCTTCATATTGTTTTCCAAAGTGGCTGTACTAATTTACAATGCCAGTGATGCAGTACAAGGGTTCTCTTTTTTGTATACCTTCCCCCAACTTGGTATTTGTTGTCTATTTGATAATAGATAATCTAACATGTGTGAGGTGATATATTGTTGCGGATTTAATTTTCATTTCTCTGATTATCAGAGAGGTTCAGCACTTTTTCCTATATCTGTAGTCCATTTATATGTATTCTTTTGAGAAATGTCTATTTAGATCCTTTGTCCATTTTTAAATAGGGTTATTTGTTTTTTTGTTATTGAGTTGCATGAGTTCTTTGTGTAATTTAAATATTGGCCTCTAATCCAATCTATGATTTGCAAATATTTTCTCCCAGGTTGTGGGTTGTCTTTTCAATCCGTTATTTGTTTCCTTTGATGTGTACAAAGCTTTCAGATCAATGCAGTGACATTTGTCTATTTTTGTCCATCACAGTGATTTCACATGGCCCCAGACCTATGCCATGGAGCTTTACCACTATGTTTATGTTCTCCTCTAGTAGTTTTACAGTTTCAGCTAATATATTTTAAGTCTTTAGCCCTTTTTTAGTTGATTCCTGTATAAGGAGTAAGAAAAGAGTTTACTTTTATTCTTCTGTATGTGGATATCCAATTTTCCCAACACCATTTATTGAAGAGACTGTTCTTTTCCCATTGTGTGCTACTGGCACTTTTTTCTAAAATTAATAGACTGTAATTGTGGGTGTTTATTTCTGAACTCTCTATCCTAGTACATTGGATGATGTATCTGTTTTATGCCAGCACCATGCTGTTTTGATGACTATAGCTTTGTAAAGTATTTTGGAATCTGATGGCATGATGTCTCTAGCTTTGTTCTTTTTGCTCAAGATGGCTTTGGCAATTTGGGGCCTTTTGTGGTTTCATATGAATTTTATAACTTCTCTTTCTATTTCTGTGAAGAATGACCTTGAGACTTTAATTGAGATTGCATAGAATCTATAAATGACTTTGGGTAGTACAGATATTTAAAAAATATTCTTTTAATCCATTAACACAAAATATATTTCAGTTTATTTGTGTCATCTTCAATTTCTTTCATCAATGTTTTACCATTTTCAGTATACAGATCTTTCACATTCTTGATTAAGTTTATTTCTAAGTGTTTTATTTTATATTTGATGCTATTGTAAATTGGATTATTTTCTCATTTTTAAAAAAGATAGTTCATTGTTAGTGTATAGAAATGCTACTGGATTTTGTAAGCTGAATTTGTTTCCTGCAACTTTACTGAATTTCTTTAGCAGTTCTCAGAGATTTTGTGAGGAGTCTTTAGAATTTTCTCTATATAAGATCATATCATTAGCAAACACAACATTTCACCTCTTCCTTTTCTATTTGCGTGACTTTTATTTATTTTTATTGCATGATTGTTCTGGCTGGAACTTTTAGTACTATGTTAAACATAGTGGTGAGAAGAGGCATCTTTGACCTGTTTTTGGTTTTAGAGGAAAAGCCTTCAACTTTTCACCATTTATTATGTTAGCTGTGGGCTTTTTGAATATAGCCTTTATCGTGTTGAGAAACATTCCTTTTATACCTAATTTATTGACAGTTTTTTAATCATGAAAAGATGTGAAATTTAGTCAAATGCTTTTTGTGTGTGTTGATTGAGATATTGATATGTTTTTGTCCTTCATTCTGTTATTAAATTATGTTGCATCTATTGATTTGTATACATTGAATCATCCTTGCACCCCAAGGGTAAATCCCACTTGATCATGGTGAATGATCTTTTAAATGTACTGTTGAATATGGTTTGCTTGTATTTTGTTGACAATATTTTTATCTGTGTTCATTAGGAATAGTAGTCTGTGGTTTTCTTTTCTTATAGTGTTTTTCTTTGGCTTTGGCATTGGGATCATTCTGGCCTTGTAAAGTGAGTTTGGCAGTGCTTCCTGCACTTCAGGTTTGGCAAGAATTTGAATAGGATTGGTATTAGCTCTTCTTTAAATGTTTAGTAGAATTCAGCCATGATGCTATGAAGTCTTGGGGTTTTCTTTGATGAGAGACTTAATTAATTATGTAATCTCCTTACTCATTATTGGTCTGTTCAGATTTCCTATTTTATTGTGTTTTAGTCTTGCTAGGTTATGTTTCAAGGAATTTACCCATTTCTATCAGATTATTTAATTTGTTGACATATAGTTGTTTATATTATTCTGATAATTATTTGTATTTCTATGTTATCCATTGTAATGTCTCTTTCATTTCTGATTGTATTGAGGCCTCTCTTAGTTTGTGTAGCTAAAGGTTTGTCAGTTTTGTTTAGCTTTTCAAAAAACCAACTCATAGATTTTTCAATTTCTTTAAGTGTTTTAAAGTCTCTATTTTATTTATTTTTGCTCTGGTTTTTGTTATTTCTTTCCCTCTGCTAACTTTGGGCTTATTTTATTCCCTTTTTTCCCCCAGTTCCTTCAGGTGTAACACTGGGTTTTTCAGATCTTTCTTTTCTTTTATTTTAAATAGTATTATTTTTAGAGGCAAAGTCTTACAACATAGCCCACACTGGCTTTGAACTCAGGCTCAATTGATCCTCCCTCTGGGTAGGAGAGAGTACAGGCATGCAGCATTACCCATGGGATTGTTTTTCATTTTCTTTATGAAGAAAAATAAGAATTGCTGTAAGTTTCCTTCTTAGAACTGTTTTTGCTGCACCCCATAAATTTTGATATGCTGTGTTCTATTTTTAGGTGCTAAAGATATTTTTAATTTTTGCCTATAATTTCTTCTTTGACCCAATACTTGTTCTAGAGCACATTGTTTAATGTCCACATTTGTTAATTTCCCATGATTCATCCTATTATTGAATTCTAGTCTCAAACCATCATGGTTGTAAAAGATACTTAACATGATTTAATCTTCCTAAATTTGTTAAGAATTGTTTTGTGCCTAACATATGATCTAAGTTGGAGAATGATAGGTGTATACTTGAAAAGAACGTGTATTCTGTTGCTGTTGTGTGGAAAACTCTGTGTATATCTGTTAGATACATTTGCTCTATAGTTGAAATCCAATGCTTCCTTATTGATTTTCTTTTCTTTTTTTTTTTTTTTTTGAGACGGAGTCTCGCTGTGTCACCCAAGCTGGAGTGCAGTGGCACTATCTCGGCTCACTGCAAGCTCCGCCTCCCGGGTTTACGCCATTCTCCTGCCTCAGCCTCCGAGTAGCTGGGACTGGATAATCTATTGTTTAAAGTGGGGAACTGAAATATCCTATTATTACTATGTTGCAATCTATATCTTTCTTCAGATCTCTTAATGCTTGTTTTATATATTTAGAAGCTCCCAATTTAGGGTGCATGTTTATGTATAATTCTTATATCCCCTTCAGGAGTTAATTGCTTCATCACTACATAACAACCTTCTTTGTTATTTTAACAGTTTTTGACATATAGTCTGAAATAATAGATGTAGCTATTTTTGCCTGAAATAATAGATGTAGCTACCTCTGCTTTTTCTTTCCATGTGCATGGAATATATTTTTTAAAATATTTTATTTTATATTTATTTTACATCCAGAAGGTACATGTGTCAGTTTTTTATGTGGATATATTGCATGATGCAGACGTTTTGGTTACTAATGAGTCTATCACCCAAGTAGATAACATAGTATCCACTAAGTAATTTTTCAATTTTTGTTTACCTCCCCCTTTCTCCCTTTGTGGAATCCCTAGTGTCTATTGTTGCCATATTTATGTTCATGTATACCCAATGTTTAGCTCCCACTTATAAGTGAGAACATGCAATATTTGGTTTTATGTTTCTGCATTAATTCATTTCGGATAATGCCTCTAGCTGCATTCAGTTGTTGCAAAGCACAAGATTTCATTCATTTTTATAACTATGTAGTATTCTATGATATATATGTACCACATTCCTTTAGTCTGTCGGCCATTTATTGGCATTTAGGTTGATTTCATGTTTTTGCTATTGCAAATGGTGCTATGAAGAACGTATATGAGTGTGTGTGTCTTTTTGGTAGAATAATTTATTTTCTTTTGGGTGTGTACTCAGCACTGAGATTGCTGGGTTGACTGATATTTCTGTTCATAGTTATTTGAGAAATCTTCAAACTCCTTTCCACAGTGGCTCAACTAATTTTTATTCCTACCAACAATGTATAAATGTTGCCATTTCTCCACAACCTTGAAAACAACCTTTTTTTTTTTTTTTTTTAACTTTTTATAATCACCATTATGACTGGTGTGAGATGGTATCTCATTGGGGTTTAACTCAAATCTCTCTGTTGACTAGTAATGTTGAGAATTTTTTATATTCTTGTTGCCTGCTTCTATGTCTTCTTTTGAGAAATGTCTACTGATTCCCTTTTCCCACTTTTTAGTGGGTTTATTTGTTCTTATCTCATTGATTTTAGTTTCTTATAGTTCTTAGATATTAGTCCTTTGTCAGATGCATATTTTGCTAATATTTTCTCTCATTTTGCAGGTTGCCTGTTTATTCTGTTGATAGTTTCTCTTGCTGTGCAGAAGCTCTTTCATTTAGTTAATTCTTTTTTTTTTTTTAGGTTGTGTGCACTTTATTGAATGCAAATTATATGACCATAAAACAATTTTAAAAAGCAAATATGTTTTAAAATTCTTCTATTGGCACAACTTCAAGACTCCATGTTACATTTTTCTTCTGTTGGTCTCAATTTTGCCTAAAGGTGGTACAAATTTCATTATATTGAATCTGGGTCAAAGCAAAGAACCACCACCACAAAATTTTGTTAATTCTGAACCTACCTATGCATAAATAGTATATTCTCCACTTTCTTTCTTTTTTTATTTATACTTTATGTTCTAGGGTACATGTGCACAATGTGCAGGTTTGTTACATATGTATATATATGCCATATAGACCTAAAACCATAAAAACCGTAGAAGAAAACCTAGGCAATACCATTCAGGGCATAGGCATGGGCAAGGACTTCATGTCTAAAACACCAAAAGTAATGTCAAAATTGACAAATGGGATCTAATTAAACTAAAGAGCTTCTGCACAGCAAAAGAAACTACTATCAGAGTGAACAGGGAACCTACAGAATGGGAAAAAAATTTTGCAATCTACTTATGTGACAAAGGGTTGTTATTCAGAACCTACAAAGAACTCAAACAAACTTACAAGAAAAAAACAAACAACCCCATCAAAAAGTGGGCAAAGGATATGAACAGACACTTCTCAAAAGAAGACATTCATACAGCCAACAGACACATGAAAAAATGCTCATCATCACTGGCCATCAGAGAAATGCAAATCAAAACCACAATGAGATACCATCTCACACCAGTTAGAATGGCGATCATTAAAAAGTCAGGAAACAACAGGTGCTAGAGAGGATATGGAGAAACAGGAACACTTTTACACTGTTGGTGGGACTGTAAACTAGTTCAACCATTGTGCAAGGCAGTGTGGTGATTCCTCAAGGATCTGGAACTAGAAATACCATTTGACCCAGCCATCCCACTACTGGGTAAATACCCAAAGGATTATAAATCATGCTGCTATAAAGACACATGCACACGTATGTTTACTGTGGCACTATTCACAATAGCAAAGACTTGGAACCAACCCAAATGTCCATCAATGACAGACTTGATTAAGAAAATGTTGTGCATACACACCGTGGAATACTATGCAGCCATTAAAAAGGATGAGTTCGTGTCCTTTGTAGGGATATGGATGCAGCTGGAAACCATCATTCTCAATAAACTATCGCAAGAACAGAAAACCAAACACCGCATGTTCTCACTCATAGGTGGGGATTGAACAATGAGAACACTTGGACCCAGGAAGGGGAACATCACGCACTGGGGCCTGTCGTGGGGTAGGGGGTTGGGGGAGGATAGCAGTAGGAGATATATCTAGTGTGAATGACGAGTTTATGGGTGCAGCATATCATTTAGTTAATTCTTATTTCTCTATTTTGATTTTGTTTCATTTGCTTTGGGGTCTTCATCATAAATTATTTGCCAAGGCCAGTGTCTGCAAGAGTATTTCCTAGGTTTTCTTCTAGGATTTTTATAGTTTGAGGTCTTATATTTAAATCTGTAATTCGTCTGGAGATTTGTTGTTGTTGTTTTTCCAGAGTGTTGTCACTCAGGCTGGAGATCAGTGGTGTAATCATAGCTCACTAGAACCTTGAATTGCTTGGCTGGAACATGTTTCCTGCCTCAGCTTCTGAAGTAGCTATGACAACAGGCACATACCACCATATTCAGCTATTTTTTCTAACTTTTGATAGAAATGGGGTCTCATTATGTTGTCCAGGCTGGTCTGAAATTCTTGGGTTTAAGTGATCCTCCTGCCTCAGCCCCTCAAAGCGTTGGAATTACAGACATGAGTCATTATGCTTAGCCTTGAGTTAATTTTTGCATGTGGTGCAATATGTGAGAGGTAGAGGTGCAGTTTCATTGTTGTGCATATAATTAGCTCATTTTCTTATTCCCATTTCCAGAATAGGATATCCTTTCCTCATTTATTTTTGTTGACTTTGTGGAAGATCAGTTGGTGGTAGGTGTGTGACTTTATTTCTGGGTTCTCTGTGCTGCTTCATTGTTCTTTGTGTCTCTTTTTGTACCGGAATCATTCTGCTGTTTTGTTTACTGTAGCCTTGTAGTACAGTTTGAAGTCAGGTAATGTGATGCCTCTGACTGTATTCTTTTTGCTTCATATTGCTTTGGGTATTCAGAGTCTTTTTTGTTCCTTATGGATTTTAGAATAGTTGTTTCCAATTCTGTGAAAAACGATGTTGGTAATTTGGTAGGAATAGCATTGAATCTACAGATTTCTTTGGGCAATATGGACGTTTTAATGATATTTATTCTTCCAACCCATGAGCACATAATACTATTCTATTTGTTTGTGTTGTCTCTGACTTTATTCAGCAGTGTTTTGTATT
The DNA here is from genome assembly GCF_008728515.1 of Papio anubis. Lineage (NCBI taxonomy): Eukaryota > Metazoa > Chordata > Mammalia > Primates > Cercopithecidae > Papio > Papio anubis. Next base: position 94,866,092 of record NC_044989.1, read on the forward strand.
TTTCTTGTAGAGGTATTTCACCTCCTTGTTGAGATGTATTCTCAGTTTGTATATGTGTGTGGGTATCTATTGTAAATGCTTTTTAATTCTTGATTTGGTTTCAGCTGAATGTGATTGGTATATAGAAATACTACTGAATTTTGTATCCTGAGGCTTTGCTTAAGTCACTTATCTAGGAGTCTTTTGGCAGAATCTTTAGACTTTTCTAGGTGTAGAATCATGTCAGTGAAGAGAAATAATTTGACTTCCTATTTTCCTATTTTGATTATTTTATTTTCTTCCCCTTCCTAATTGCTATGGCTAGGGCTTCAACTATGTTGAATAGTGAACATCCTTATCTTGGACTGATTTTTAGGGAGAAAGTTTCCAGGTTTTGCCCATTCATTATGTTGTTGGCTATGGGTTTGTCATAGATGGGTCTTAATATTTTGAGATATGTTCCTTCGGTGGCTAGTTTCTTGAGGATTTTTATCATGACAGAATGTTAGATTTTATTACTTTTTTATATGTCTATTGAGATGACCATATTTTTTATTTTTAATTCTATTTATGTGGTGAATCACATTTACTGATTTGTGTATGTTGAACCCTCCTTGCATTCCAGGAGTAAAGCCTATTTGATCATTGTGAATTAACTTTTTTATGTGTTGTTAAATTTGACTTTCTAGTATTTTGTTGAGGATTTTTGCATCCATATTCATCAGGAATATTGACCTGTCATTTTCTTTTTTGGTTGTGTCTGCCAGAATTTGGTATTGCAATGATACTGCTTTTGGAGACTGAGTTAGGGAGCAGTCCCTCCTCTTCAATTTTCAGTAGTTTCAGCAGGATTTATATCACCTTTTCTTCGAGGTCTAGTAGAATTTGGCTATGAATCCATCTGGTGCAGAGCTTTTGTTGGTTGGTAGGTTTTTAATTACTGATTCAATTTCCTTACTTATTATTGGTCTGTTCAGGATTTCTGTGTCATCCTGGTTCAACTTTTGAAAGTTGTGTGTTTTTAGGAATGTAGTCATTTCCTCCAGTTTTTCTAGTCTGTGTGCAAAGAGATGTTTATAGTCATTTCTGAGGATGTTTTGCATTTTTGTGGGATTAGTTGTGATATCATCTTTGTTATTTCTGATTGTGCTTATTTGGGTAATCTCTTCTTCATTAATTTAACTAGCAGTCTGTTAACCTTTTAAAAACTACTTTTATAGAGCCAACTATTTGTGTAATTCTTCCTTTGTATGGTTTTTTTGTGTCTAAACAAAATTTAGATCCTACTCTGATTTTAGTTATTTCTGTTCTTCTGTTAGCTTTGCGCTTACTTAGTTCTTTGTTTTTCCAGTTCTTTAGGTGGAGGTTAGGTTGTTAATTTGAAATCTTTCTGTCTTCTTGATGTAGGTGTTTAGTGTTGTAAACTATTCTCTTAAAACTGCCTTTGCTGTGTTCTCAGTGGTTTTGCTGTATTATGTCTGTATTTTCACTTGTCTCAAATAATTTTTTGTTTTCTGCCTTAATTTTGTCGTTTTCCCAAAGTCATTCATGAGCAAGTTTTTTAGTTTCCATGTATTTTGTGGTTTTGAGAGTTCCTCTTTGTAGTGACTTTTTTTAGTTCCACTTTAGTCTGAGAAGATGGTTGTTATGATTTTAATTTTTTTGAGTGTATTGAGACTTGCTTTATGACAAAGCACATGGTCCTTTTTAGAGTATGTTCTGTGTGCAGATGAGAAGAATGTATATTCTTTGGTTATTAGGTGCAGTATTCTGTAGATGTCTATTAAGTCCAGTTGGTCAAGTGTTATATTTAGGTCCCGAATTTGTAGTTTTCTATATTCATGATCTCCCTAATGATGGCAGTTGGGTGTTGAAATTCTCTACTATTATTGTTTGGCTATCAAATTCTTTCCTGATGTCTGTAGGTATTTGTTTTATAAATCTGCATGCCCCAATGTTGAATGTGTATATATTTAGGACAATGAAATCTTCCTGTTGTACCAAACATTCTAACATTATTTAATGCCCTTCTTTGTCCTTTTTTACTGTTGTTGGCTTCAAATCTATTCTATTTGATAAAAGAATAGCAACCTCTGCTCTCTTTTGTTTCTTGTAGGTGTCATTACATGTGAGACAGGTGTCATGAGGACAACAGAAGGGTTAATCTTGTTTTTGTATCCAACTTGCCACTTGATTTCTTTTAAGTGGAGTGTTTAGGGCATTTATATTAAAGATTAATTTTCATATATGAGGTTTTGTTTCTGTCATAGTGTTGTTAGCTAAGTGGTCTGTAGTCTTGATGGTGTGGTTGTTTTATAGTGTCCATGTCTATGTGCTTGTGTGTGCTTTCGTAGCAAGTATCATCGTTTTGTTTTCATATTTAGAACTCTCCTAAGCATCTCTTGTAGGGCCAGTCCTATGGTGATGAATTCCTTTAGCATTTGCTTGCCTGGAAAAGACATATTTCTCCTTCGTTTATTAAGCTTAGTTTTGCAGAATATAAAATTCTTGGCTGGCATTTTTTTCCCTTAAGAATGCTAAAAATGAGCCCTCAATCTCTTCTGCATTGTCAAGGTTCCGCTCAGAAGCCCACTGATCATCTGATAGGTTTCCCTTTATAAGTAATATGACCCTTTTCTTCAGCTTCCTTTAAGATTTTTTTCTTTCATATTGATCTTTGGTAGTTTGATAAATATATGTCTTAAGGATGGTTGTCTTGTATAGTATCTTATAGGAGCTATCTGGGTTTATTCTACCTACATGTTGATGTCTCTAGAATGATTGGGTAGATTTCTGTAAATTATATCCTCAAATATGCCTTTCAAGTTGCTCACTTTCCTTTCTCTAGAATGCCAATAAGTCATAATTTGGTAACTTCACTTAATCCCATATTTCTTGAAGTCTTCTTTACTTAAACTTTTATTTTTTTCTTTATTTTTGTCTGACTGGGTTTATTTGAAGGACCAGTCTTCAAGCTCTGATATATTTGTCTTCTGCTTGGTCTCGTTTGTTGTTAAGACTTTAAATGACAGTTTGAAATCTTTTTTTTTAATTTGAACTTCTTAATTCCAGCAGTTCTGTTTATTCATTTTTTAATACAGTTAGGTCCTTCAAATCTTTGATCATTTTTCTGGCTTCTTTGTGTTACATTTCAACTTTCTCTTGGATCTCATTGAATTTGTTTTCATCCATATTATGGATTCTATATGTGTCATTTTAGACATTTCATTCTGGTTACTATCTATTGCTGAATAGTTAGTGAGATCCTGAGGAAACACTGTGTGTGTGTGTGTGTGTGTGTGTGTGTGTGTGTGTGTGTATGTTTTCATTGTCTTGCCAGAATTCTTGTGGTGGTTCTTTCCCATTGGAGGAACTGACACTTTCCTTCTTCTTCTCCTTCTCTCTCCTTTTACTTTCTTCCTTGAATTTACTGTTGTTTTAATTGGGCTTCCTGATTTTTTACTCTTTCTTTTCCCTCGGAGATATTACTGTGATGTATATTGTAGATGATTACATGGCTTTGTTTTGTGGTGCTTTCAGGATGCCAAGGCTTTCTTGGCAAGGGTTTCTTGGCTGCAGTTAGTTTTGTAGCTTTCTCAGATGTTAATTGTTATAGTGAGGTAATTTCATTTGGTTGTTTAATTTAGGCTGCAGTCCTTACTTAAGAGTAAGCTCCAACAAGTTAGGATGGACCAGTGTCAATGAAGAAGCACAAAATGTGCCTTTCCTCAGTGTGCATTTGCCTTCAGTGGGGTGGGAGCTGCTGGAGAAGACTGAGGAGCACACTCTTTTAGCCCACACTCTCTGGGCCCCAATGAGAAGAGTCACTGCTGAGTCTGCAACAGTGCACTAAAGAGTGGGGCAGTGAGGAATAGATGATTCCCTCTCCACGTCAGTGTCTGCTGCCATGCTTGTGTTCTCCTTGACACAGGGCGGGGCTTTGGTGGGCTGTGCTTTTCCCTCCCTTAGGGGCGGTCGACACTGAGGGTTAGATCTCGAGAGGAATGTGGGTTCACCTCCTCCTTGCTCTTCAGAGTCAGTGGGGCACTTTTCCCCCACTGACCAAGGACGTATGGAATATCATGTTTTCATTTTTTCATTTTTCAGACTATGAGTTTCTTTTAAGGTAAGATGAGTCTCTTGGAGGCAAAATATATGTAGCTCTTATTAATTTCTTAATCCATTCAGTAACTAGATGCCTTTTGATGAAATAATTTAATCCACTTACATTCAAGTAATTATTGACAGGTAAAAGTTTGCCAGTTCCATTTTGTTTATTGTTTTCTAGTTGTTTTAAGATTCTTTGTTTTTTTCTACCTCTCTTGTTTTCTTTCTTTGTGGTTTGATAGCTTTATGTAGTGATATGCTTTGGATATATATTTTTATTCTTTTGTTTATCTATTATAGGTTTTGCTTTGTAATTACCTTGAGGGATACACAAAACGTCTTATAACTGGTTATTTTAAGCCAATAACACCTTAATTTTGATCTCACACACACACACACACACACACACACTATATTTTTACTGTCCCTAATTCCACATTTCATGTTTTTAATGTCATCATTTATGATGTGGATATTTTCTCAGTTATCCAGTGGGTAGTAATTTTTCAACTGGTTTTTGACTTTCTGTCAGAGGGAAGTCATCTATGAATATATATTTATTGGGTATGTTTGTGGGTGGAGTAGAGTAAGGAGCCTCCTATTCTGCCATGTCAAAATATCCTATTGAAACAGGTCAGTGGTCAATGGTCTCGTGTCTGAGGTGTTATCTGAGCTCATTGTCTCACAACCAAGAAAATTAAGGAGCTGGGACAGAAAATGTGAGGTTGGAGTAAAAGTTTAATTAGTGAAACAAGAAAGTTCTCTGCAGTGGAGAAGGGAGCCTGAGCACACTGCTACTTTTACAGTTGAGTGCAAAAGCTTTTATGGGAAACTCCTCTCATTTCTGTGGCTGTTTGAGTAACTTCTCTTACCTGTAAAGTTGTCTGTATAACTTTCCTTATCTATGCAGCTGCAAGCACACCAAGTGCAGCATCTCTTGTTTGTATAACTGTGGGTCTGTTTTAGGTAAACCCTCCTTCCTGTACAAGTTCCCATGGAGCCCACGGTGTATATGCCTGAAAAGGGGAGGACACTTTTTCCTGGGACTCTGTTAACAAAAAACAAAAGGCTTCTATGCTGGACTTTGTCTCCTTGTCTCTCTGTCCCTGGGCAGTCTGAGTGTGCCCCAGACTGCTCTATTTTTGCCTGTAGTTATCTGCCTAACTGATTTTTCTTTTTCTTCTCCCTCACTATTCCACTGACACCAAAATACACTATTTTAAATATACACTTAGGTGGTTTTTAGGATATTCACAGAGTTTTGCAGCCATTATTGCTATTTAATTCCAGAATATTTTATCACCCCATAAAAGAAACGTTATACCCATTATCAGTTGCTCCTCATTCTATAGCATACTGTTTTCAGGTTCATCCATGTAGTAGTATATATCAGTACTTCATTTCTTTTTATGGCAAATATTCCATTGCATTTTTATACTACATTTTGTTTATCAGTTGTCAAAGTCAAATTGAATATAAAGGAAAATTTCTAAATTTGAAATGTTTTATTTGGGAACAAGAATTGCAATTTGGGACATACCACAGACTGTGTGGTCTTTAGTATGTCTGAAGAACAAAGACAAGATTCAAAGTGTTATAAAAAGGAGGAATGTTCCACAGTGTTCTGAAAGAAAGTTCACTGGCACTAGTAAGATTTTTGGGAGCTGGTAAGTTCTGATTGGTAAGTGACAATGTTGGGTAAAACTACTCTTAGAATCACAGCAGGCTGTTTCAGCAGCCATTGGATTAAACTGACTTCAGGTTACAGCAGACAGCTTTGGCATGCAGGCTTGCAAAGAGTTACATTCTTGGAGTAAAGTTTTATTCCCTGGGTGATTTCCTACCTGTTCTGTTGACTCTGTCTTAGTTGGTATGACAGGAATTTCCCTTGTGACTAATGATATTGAGTATCACACTATTCTATATGCATGCTATGGATTAACAAAAAATTAAAAATATACTTTTTAAATTTATTTTTTAGACACATAATATATTATGATATTTGGTAATTACTTTGCCTGAGTTATTGTTTTTTTTCTTTGAGACAATGTCTGGCTCTATCACCTAGGTTGTAGTGCAGTGGCAGGATCTCACCTCACTGCAACCTCTAGCTCCCTGGCTCAAACCATCCTCCCATCTCAGCCTCCTGAGTAGTTGGGATTACAGGCATGCACCACCATGTCCAGCTAATGTTTTATATGTTTTTGGTAGGGACAGGGTTTCACGATGTTGCTCAAACTGATCTTGAATTCATGAGCTCATGCAATCTGCTCATCTTGGCCGCCCAAAGTGCTGGGATTACCGGCTTGAGCCACCACACTGGGCCTTGCCTGAGTTTTGATGTTTTCAGTGGTACCTACCCTCATTACATACTTTCATTTAACTTTATTACGTGTATCTTTAATACTATGTAACAGTATATATATTTAATTGGGAATCTGTTTAATTTAGGCCAATTTGTGTGTCGGGAAGGAGTAAAATGTCTTTAAAATTATCTCAGCATTTAATCAATATGCACATGACCCCTGTAGCTATATTTTCAAAAAATCCCTCTCCCTTAATCTAAAGAAGATAGGCATAGTAGAAATTCAGGCAGTCTATAGGAAGAAATGCCTTAAAATATAATTTCCTAGATTAGAAAATGGAATTTGGCAGATTTTTATAGATTACTAAAAGCAAATGATGCCACAGATTTAAGTAAGAGTAGAAAATGATTTAATGTGGTCAAATAGGTATATAAAATATTCAGTAAACAATTAAAAAAGAAACTTTGTTTTATTTTATTCATTTTTACCAGAAGACATCTCATAGCTCTAAAACACATGTAGAGTCCTGAATAATTTACACCATTTACCTTAAACTGTTTCCAGACAGGTGAGTTACTTGCTATCCAAAAAGAATTAGTGATACCCCTAATAATTAGCAAACACTTAAAAATACTTAATACTGATGAAGATTCATTTAGATGTTCAAGAATTGTTGATGGAATGTCAAATTGGCATAAATTTCTTAAAATAATTAAGCCTTGTGCGACCATGAGTCTAAACTTATTGACCCAATAATTATACATCTGAAAACAAACATTAATTCATTTAGAGACCACAGTTTATATACAAAGATGTTTATTGCATTGTTAAATTAAAATGGCAAAACTGAAAAATTATCTCATTGCTAGAATTTGTTAAATGAGTCATAGCACATCTTTATGATGCAATATTAATCAGGCACTAAAATTACACGTACAAATAATTATTGATAAAATACATGAAATTATAAATCATTATTAGGAAGTTTTTATGTTGTAGTCACTAAATAAACATTTTACATGAGTTAGCACCAATAAGCCTATCAAGAAACCTATGATGTTAGTGCTATCAGTATTCATGTTATTCATATTTTATAGACAAGGAAACAGAGGTACAGTGGTGGTAAGTAATCTGCAGCTTATAAGAGGTGTAGTAGGGATTTGAGCTCCGTTTTCGTGATTGGAGTGCTTGGATTTAACCACTGTGCCATTTTGCTTCTCTCTAGATCAGGGAGTGTTAAGTGTCTTATTCAAAGTAATAAGGCTAATAATTATTAAAACCAGGCACTGTGTCTGAAACAGCAAATTCAAAGATAAGGTTCTACAACCTGGTTGCTTATGGTATCTCAAAACTCTCAGATGAAGGGAAATCTGGAAAATCCGGTGGGGGATGAAATATGTTAGAAATCATAAACACGGAAGAAGGAGTGGACAGGCTTGAGCACTATTATTGTGATGATGATGATTAGAGATGGTCTTGCTTTGTAATCCAGGTTGGAGTGCAGTGGCACTATCTGATCTCTGCTCACTTCAATGTTGCCTCCTTGGCTCAAGTGATCCTCCCACCTCAGCCTCTGGAGTATCTGGGACCACAGGCCCCATGCCCGGCTACTTTTTTGTATTTTTTGTAGAGACAGGGTCTCGCCATGTTGCCCAGGCTGGTCTCAAACTCTTGAGCTCAAGGTGATCTGCCTGCCTGGGACTACAGGGGTGAGCCACTGGGCCCAGTCTTGAGCACCTTCTAAGAGCAAAATTACCACATGCAAATCAAAATTTTAAATGAATTTTAACAAACTGTTTTCAATTCAGAAATTTACATAACTAGAGCCATCTAGTTATTAGACAGGAAGTCTTGAAAAAAAATATAATGGAAACATTTTGGCCAGACGTAAAAAGACTCTCTTTTAGAAATATTGTGCTAAGAATTTCTGCGTGAGATAAAGTTTCTTTTAAATACCAGGAGTCTGCCAAAATGTCAGGATTCTTCAGAATTTTAACCTAGGCATAAACCATTAGAAACAAAGAATATTTGTAAAGCAATTGGCATTATAACTATTTACCATTAAAGACAAAATGCCTCCTAATTTTATAAACATACATATCGAAATATGTATATACCGTATAATAAGTAAATAAATAAGATATTAGTTCTAAATATATATAGAAATAACTACATGTATCTTTTAGCAATAGGTGGCATCCTCATGGGAGTCAGTAAACTGCAATCTAGTCTGGTCTGCTTTGTGTGGTCAGTGTACTAAGAATGATTTTTATATTTTTAATGGGTTGCTAAAATAAGACAAACCAAAACAAAGGAGAATATGCAACAGAGACTATATGTGCTCTAAAATGCTTAAAATATTTACCCTATAACTTTTACCAAAAAATGACTGATTCCTGCTTTATATTAAATAATTTGATATCACATAATGACTTATTTTTTTTCTCTACAAGATTAAACAATATTTTGTTGCCAAAATTTATTTGTCTAACAGCCAACAGAATTGTAAAATAACAGTTTGGACACTAGAGGGAGACTTTAAATTTTTCTTTTTGATTTTCATACAGTGTTCAAACGAATACACTCATATTAAACTTGAGATAAATTCAGATTGATTTGGTGTTATCTTTTCTAGGACAAGACATCACACACGGTACCAATAATGAAAATTTTCCTTGAGTTTGCTTTCCATAGCTGCAGCAACAATGGTGTGTTTTTCTAATCTGGCTAATGACGTTGTACCAGATTCCTCTTACGCTCCTCAGACCCACTTATCCTCCGCCATCTCTCATTCTAGCTCTGTCTGGGTTCTGCTGGTCTTTCTACAGGTGCCACCTAGTGGTTCTTCACCTCCTGCCCACAACACACACTCAGCCGTCTTTCCCAGAAATGCCCAGGTGTGTGCGGTCCCGAAGTATGGGGAGTTCATATTCTAAAAGGTGTTTTTGTATTTGCCTCTGAGGGACAGCCACCGCACGCTTCTCACATGGCTTTTTCAGGTATGCTTCCACTAACTGAGCAAGGGCTCAGTTTCCACAGTGACAAAGGCTGGCTGCATAATGTGTCCTTGTCTTGGCTCCCCTGCCTCTTCTGTTTTACTAGCTTTGTTCTTCACTTCTGCTGTGTGGGAGTGTGCTTCTAATAAAATAGTGGTTCATAAGCTCTCTACATTAGGCTCAGCTTTTTGAGAAAGCCAACCTAAGAGAAGTTATGAAGGAGAAAAGAAAAACTCAGCTTCATTGTTCTGGAATCCATCTGGTTGCCTGGATTTTGATGTGAGAACACTTGAGATGTATCCTTATTTTTACACATGCTGGGGAAAAGCGCACTGGGCTTGAAATGTACATTCTAAACATAACCACTTAGGTCAAAAAAATAAGAAAATCAAGTTAACATCCACAGACCCAAATGAATCCACCACCAATTACTGCTAACTCTTTCTTTGTGTGTGTGTGTGTGTGTGTGTGTTTTTCTGGGAATTTCTCACATATTTCCAGAAGGATTATCTATGACCACAAAACAGATCCTTCTCTCTGGCCAAAGATACCCTAAAAAGCTGAGCCAATCAGAGCTCTTTCTCAGGAATTTGGATTTTTAGCTGACTGCAGCTCAGTTTGCACCCATTCTGTGGCTCAGATAGGATGCAAGCACACTTTTATATCACCCCAAAAAACAGCACTTTTATTATTAAAGTGGAGCCTATCTTTTCATCAGTGAACAAGTGGCATTATATATTGCTTCCAAGATGGAAAATGTAAATTTTTGTTATCTATTTGCTAGTCTTTCATTTAAAAAAAAATCCCTTGACAAGTTTTTACACATAGTATTGTTACTAATATTTTAAAAGGCTTTTTACTGAAGAACAGCAGACGAACAGAAATGCATGCTAATTATAAGAATACAACTGATTACATTTCACAAAGTGAAGACATCTTTGCAACCAGTACCCAGATTAAGAAAAATAACATCACTCTTTCCCAGGAAGTCCCCCTTATGTTTCCTTCCTGACCTACTCCCTTCTTCTCCTGACATCAAGGACAGACACTACTGTGATTTCAAACGCTGTTCTTTTTTTGAACTTTAAATGGAATCATACAGTGTGTACCCTTTTGTGTCTGGCTTCTTTCGTTCAGTTTGTCTTGGTGATTCATCCAAGTCGTATGCAGTTGTATTTCATTCTTTCTTAATAGAATTCCATAGTGTAAATAAACCTTTATTTGCTTTTACTTTATTCAACTATTGAAAGGCAGTTTCTAGTTTTTGGTTGGTTGTGTGCAGTTAGCAGATATTGCCAAAAAGTTTCTCAGTGGTTGTGCCAATTTATAAACCTCTAAGATGTGTAAGAGAGTTTTATAGGTATGTTATGATACTATATTGTGGTTCCACTTTTTATTTCCGTAATGATTAATGAAATCAAGCATTTATTATTTATTTATTTATTTATTGAGATGGAGTCTCACTCTGCCACCCTGGCTGGAGTGCAGTGGTGCAATCTCGGCTCACTGCAACCTCTGCCTTCCAGGTTCAAGTGATTCTCCTGCCTCAGCCTCCCAAGCAGCTGGGACTACAGGCGCACACCACCACACACAACTAATTTTTGTATTTTTAGTAGAGATGGGGTTTCACCATATTGGCCATGCTGATCTTGAACTCCTGACCTTGTGATCTGCCTTGCCTCGGCTTCCAAAAGTGCTTGGATTACAGGCGTGAGCCACCACTCCCGGCCTCAAGCATCTTTTTATATGTTGAGTGGCCATTTGGATATTTTCTTTTGTGAAACAGTTTTCTACAGTGTTTTCTTCTTTTTGATTCGTAGAAGTTACTTACGTATTCTGGGTGTTTGTCCATTGTGAGTTGTGATTATTTCAAATATCTTCCCCCAATGCACAGACCCGACATTTCACTCTTTTAATTGTACCTTTTGAGAGACAGATCGATTATTGTCCAGTCTATCAGTATTTTTCTTAGTAACTACAGCTTTTTTGTTGGACTTGAGAAATCTTTGCTCATTCCAAGGTCACGAGGATGTTCTCTTATGTTTTCTTCTGGTAGTTTAATTGTTCTACTGTTCATACTCAGATCTCCAGTCCATCTGGAGTCTACTTTTTATCAACTGTGAAGGAGGAATCAATGTTGACATTTTTCATGTGAATGTGTAATTGACCCAGAACTATTATTTGAAGAGACGTTTCTTTTCTCTTTGCACTACAATTTACCTCCACCATAATAAGGTGTGGGAATATGTTTCTAGATTTTTCTGTTTAATTCCTTTGGTTTATTTGTCTCTCTTACTGCCCACAGCACCCAACTTTAATTACTACATCTTTGTGTTAGATCTTAATTTGGGGTAGTATAAGTCCTCTGGCTCTCTTCTTCATAATTGCCTTGACTATTTTTAGTTTTGCATTTCTGTGCAAAATTTTGAATCAGTTTGTCAAGTTAAAACATACGTACACACAACTTTTCTGAGACTTGGTTCAACACCCTGTATTGAGTGTGGAGTCTAAAGATTGTTTTTGGAAGAATTTAAATCTTTATTAAGTCTACTGATATGCACACATGATATATACCTCTATTTAGATTAACATAATAATGCAGAGATCTTGTATGACATATTTGGTTAGATTTATTTCTGAACATTGTCGTATTTTTTATTTCCAAAATACACATTTCTTTTGTGTGTTTTTGGTATACTAGGATACACTTACTTTTACATCTTTTTGTACTTTAGAACTTTTGTTAATTTGTTTATTAGTTGCAATATGCCTGTAAATTCTTTCAGATTTTCTACATATACAATGTGATGTCTGCAAATAATATCTTTTCCTTTCCGGTCTTTACAGTTCTTACTTCATTCTCTTACTTCATAACATTCATTCATTCTCCACTTCTAAGTCGAAGAGAAATTGTTAAAGTGGATATCTTTATCTTCACCTTAATCTCAACATTTCACCATTAAGATTTTTTTTTAATTAAAAAAGTCTTTACCAATTTGAGGAAGTTCTCTTTTATTCACAGTTTGGCAAGAAAGCTTGCATAACTGGCTAGCCACATGCAGAAGAATGCATCTAGACTCCTACCTCTCACCAGATAAACAAACTAACTCAAGATGGATTAAATCTTTAGATGTAAGACCTCAAACTATACAAATCCTAGAAGAAAACCTAGGAAATACCATTCTGGACATTGGCCTTGGCCAAAAATTCAGGACTAAGTTCTGAAAAGCAATTGCAACATAACCAAAAGTTGATAAGTGGGACCTAATTAAACGAAAGACCTTCTGCACAGCAAAAGAAACTATTGACAATGTATACAGGCAACCTACAGAAAGGGAAAAAATATTTGCAATCTACACCTAATAAAGTTCTAATATCAAAAATCCACAAGAAACTTAAACAATTCAACAAGAAAAAAATGGATAACCTCACTAAAAAGAGGGCAAAGGACAAAAACAGACTCTTGTCCAAAGAAGACATATAAGCAGCCAATGAGCATATGAAAAAATGCTCAATGTCATTAATTATCAGAGAGATGCATGTCAAAGCACAATAAGATACTATTGCACACAAGTCAGAATGGCTATTATTTAAAAGTTCAAAAATAGGCCGGGCGCGGTGGCTCAAGCCTGTAATCCCAGCACTTTGGGAGGCCGAGACCGGTGGATCACGAGGTCAGGAGATCGAGACCATCCTGGCTAACATGGTGAAACCCCGTCTCTACTAAAAAAAATACAAAAAACTAGCCGGGCGAGGTGGCGGGCGCCTGTTGTCCCAGCTACTCAGGAGGCTGAGGCAGGAGAATGCCGTAAACCCGGGCGGCGGAGCTTGCAGTGAGCTGAGATCTGGCCACTGCACTCCAGCCTGGGCGACAGAGCGAGACTCCGTCTCAAAAAAAAAAAAAAAAAAACAAAAGTTCAAAAATAACAGATGCTGGAAAGGACGTAGAGAAAAAGGAACACTTACACACTGTTGATGGGAATGTAAATTAGTTCAGCCATTGTGGAAAGCAGGGTGGTGATTTCTCAAAGAATATAAAACAAAGCTACCACCTGACCCAGCAATTCCATTACTGGGTATGTACTCAAAGGAGAATAAATCATTCTGTATAAAGACACAAGTGCTCTTATGTCCATCACAACACTTTTCACAATAGCAAAGACATGGAATCAATTGAGATCCCCATCAATGGTGGATTGAATAAAGAAAATGTGGTACATGTACACCTTGGAATATTATACAGCCATAAAAAAGAATAGAATTATGTTCTTTGCAACAACATGGATTCAATTGGAGGTCATTATCCTAAGTGAATTAATGCAGGAACAGAAAACCAAATACTGCATGTTCTCACTCATAAGTGGAAGCTGAACACTGAGCACACATGGACGTAAAGATGGGAACAATAGATACTGGGGACTGCTAGAGAGAGGAGACCAGGAGGGGAGCAAGGTCTGAAGGATAGCCTATTGGGTACTATGCTTACTAACTGAGTGATGGGGTCATTTGTATCCCAAACCTCAGCATCATGCAATCTACCCATGTAATAAGTTTGCACACATACCCCCGAATCTAAAATAAAAATTGAAATTATAAAAAAGAAATGTTAAAAATAAAATAAAATATCAATAATATTGAAATTTATCAAACACTTCTTTTCCATCTATATTTACTTATTTTTTCTAGCCATTTTTATATTCCTAGGGCCAAAAACTTGTTATCATATATTTATAAATTATTGGACTTTGTTCACTAATTGAAAATATTTTTGTTTATGAAAGAAATGGCAAGTAATTATAATATCTTTGTCAAGTCTTCATATCAAAGTTATGTTGGCCTCATAAAATAAGTTGTGAAGTCTTCTCTCCTTTTTTCTATGTGATTTTATGTAACAGTGGTGCTATTTGTTACTGAATTGTTTTTAAAAGTCACCAGTGATACCTACTGGGCCAGGATATATCTTTGCAAAATGGTTTTAAAAATCAAATTATTAAATATAGAGGCATTCAGGTTTTCCATTTCTTCTGAATTATTCTTTCATTACAAGGCTATAGTAGTGAAGGTTATGTTACATAAGTGGCAGGAGAGACACAGATTAAAGAAACATAATTGAAAATCTGTGGCAGACTACCATGGTTACTACTTCAGACCTTCACTACGATAGTTGTAACTGTTACTACTTGAGACCACCATTATGAGACTGAACAAACAGGCATGAGCGCAGAAATGAAAACTTAAAACAAAAGAAACTATTTTAAAGAAAGGGGCCAGGGGAAAAACAGGGCTGTGTGCTTTTAGTGAGTAAAAGTAGCTGCCCTGAGCTTCTACAGCCCTTTGTATTTATTGGGTAGAAAGAGCAGGGAGGAGGAGCCAACGACGTCAGCTGCTTGATTGATCACAGGTTCATATTATTACTAACGGGCTTCAGATTTGCCTGATCACAAGAAACACTTGTGCCTGGGTCGTGACTGCCCTCAGCATTCCTTCTGGACAGGAAAACATCCTGCTTTCATGAGAACAGTTTGCTGTTTACTCATATAGCCTCCAGTGGTATACTGAGTTTGCACTATGCTCATTCTTTTGGCCTTCAACAAAAATCCAGAAATAGACCCATACACCTATTAAGCTGGATATTATTTCTTTAAAAATATTAACTATTTAAAGTAAATGTTCAAATTTATTGGAAAAAAGTTTTTTTTACTAGTTTCTCTTACCTGTTTATTATAGGTCAGTGCTTTTCATAATATTATCTTTTTCATTCCAAATATTGGAATTTGTAGATTTTCTCTTTCTCTCTTGATGGATAGACTTGCTAGAAGTCTATCCATTATATTAATCAGTACAAATAACTAACCTTTGGCTTTATTGATTTTTTTTTGTTCATTAATTTCTGCTTTTTTCTTCATTTTCTTTCTGCTGCTTTCTTTGCTTTTCAGTAGATATTCTTTTCCTAATGTCTTGAGATGAATAATTAAAACTTGATTTTCAACATTCTCTATGTAAGAACTGAAAGCTATAAATTTTCCTTTAAGCCTATGAAACTCTTAGTTTCATAAGTTTTGTTATGTTTTATTATCATTTTCATTCAGAATACATTCTGATTATTTTTTAATATCTTCTTTATGTTTAAATGTATATTACTTTTTTTCAACAGTTGAAGATTTTAGTCATATATATATAAATTGGGTTTTTTTAAAGCATAATTTTGTTATGGTCAGAAGACATGCTCTGAAAGATTTCAATTCTTTTCATTCGTTGAGACCTTCTTTTTAGCTTATCTTGTTGTTAGTCTGGGGAAATATCCCATGTGTATTGGAAAAAATGCATAGTCTGTCATGTTGTGGTTTCTTATATTTGTTAATTAGATTAATTATAAATTCCTTATATTCTAATATTTTGTCAATTATTTTGTTTGCTTGTTTTATCAGTTGCTGATAAAGCCTCCAATTCTGGTTATAGATTTTTCTATTCCTCCTTTTTAGTTTTATCAATTTTTGCTTTACATATTTTGGAAGTATATTATTGGCTGTATGTTGCTTAGGAGCATTTTATCTTCTTGCTAAACTTATGTAGGTACTGACATATTTGGGTTTATTCATTTTCTTGCTATTATTGTTTTCATTCAATTTGCTTTACATTTCGGTTTCACTGTCTTTGCCTTATTTTGAATTAATACAATATTTTAAATATAATAGACTCTATTGTTATTTATATATTCATATTAAATCTTTTAATGATTAACCTCAAGATTGCAACATAAAGTTTCACTTTACCATGTCCTTGACAATACTATGATATTATAATAGTTTAATTCCATTTACCCTTTTTGGTAGAATACCCTTTTGGTAAATGGAATTAAATAAGGGGCTAAATGGAATTACATAAGAGAATAATAAGACATTATTATTGTGATACTCTTTCCTTTGCTCTTTTTTTTTTTCTGCTTTTCTGTCCTTTTATCTGGAATCCTTTTCTTTTTGCCTGTAGAATTTCACTTGATATTGCTGTTAGTTTAGATTTGCTGACAACAGAGTTTATTTTTGTTTTTCCAAAACATTTTTATTTCACCTCCATGTTTTGAAGGATTTTATTTGCTGGGTATGGAAACCCAGGTTGTTGGATATTTTTTATCAGCACTTTGAAGATCTAATTACATTGTTTTCTGGCTTCTGATGATAAGTCAAAAGGTAATAGGGTAATATGTCTATTTGTCCACGTTGTTTTTGAGACTTTGATCTTTCCTTTGGTTTTCAGTAGTTTTGTTATGATGTACACAGAGATATTTTTGTTTATATTCATTCTGCTTGGCATTTGCAGAATGCCAAACAGAATGAAGTGTTTTTTTTTTTTTTGAGACAAGGTCTCACTCTGTTGCCCAGGCTGGAGTGCAGTGGCACTATCACAGCTTACTGCAACCTCTGCCTCCTAGGGTCAAGCAATCCCCCCACTTCAGCCTCCCAGGTAGCTAGGAATTCAGGCGTACACTACCACATCCAGCTAATTTTTTGTAATTTTTTGTATTTTTTTGTAGAGACGAGATTTCTCCGTGTTGCCCAGGCTGGTCGCAAACTCCTGGGCTCATGTGATCCTCTCACCTTGGCCTCCCAACGTACTGGGATTGTAGGTGTGAGCCACTGCCTCTGGCCTTAATGCTTTTTCTGTATTTGCCTTGTTTCACTTTGTACTTCAGTCTATATATTTTCAATTGATCTACCATTGACTTCCACTTTCTGGATTGCTGTGTATAAGAGACAGTTTTGGCAATATCCTCAGTGGCATTTTCACCTGAAGTAGTTCCCGTGATGGGCTAGTTTTGTGTCATTCTGTAAGTCTCCTTCTGATAATGATGGAGTAACTTGTGGTAGATCAACCCCCCATTGAGAAACATTAGAAGAGTTTTTTAAATCTCAGTTGATTAGTAGCTTTCTAATGTCTTCAAAAGTTTTTTTTTTTTTTTTTTTGGTGTTTTATCTGATCCTGAAACATTGCTGAAGAATATCTTCATGTTGCCAGGAACTGGCTGATCAGGAGAAACAGCCTCATCATCACCTTCCTAAACTCATGGGAATATATCTAACTGGTGGAATCAAATGTACATGCAAACTCCATGCTATACGATAGCCTGGAATATGTAGCTTTTATCTTACCAGCTTTGTCAATGATAAATAGAATGAATGGAGCTTCAGTGAGCCATTTCATCATATGTAGTGTCATATCCTTTGGCAGGATAACCTTTCTGTCTTTTCTCTGAAAAATGGGGAAAATAATACCTTGTTTGTTATTACCTGGTTTATAAGAAATGGAGAAGTTTATGAATGATGATTTAAAAATACTTATTTCATTTTCAGAAGAGCACAGTAAGTAATTTCTCTATCTAACTTATTCTGATTATTAAATGACAGAAAAAGCCACATGGCTGGGAACCAGAGATGGCTTCAAAACTGCTTCAAAGGAGATTTTATTTCATTCAATGGAATAGCATGAAGTCAGAGTGGCTTGCTTGGGTTAATAGGGGGAAATTTTGGAGATCTTGAAATATCAAGGAAAGCCAATGAAAGCAATTCAGAGTAGAGCTGATAGAAAAGAGAACCATATGGGAAGAACAGAAATAGCTAATATGGATTTTTATGAAATGATTATTGTGCACAACAATGAAATGTGCACCATCTTACTTATCTTTCAGCCAAATCTTTAATGAAAGTCTTGTCAACCACTAATGCACTATGGCATTGAATCACTTATTCTTTCATTTTAGTTTATTTGTTTTAAGAGATGTGGCCAAATGCTGAATATGGCCTCAAAGTAGAACTTGGGTCAGGACAGAGATTTGCAAAGGACAAGTTTTTGTATTTGCTTCATATAAAGTATTTACTATAGTAAAAGAACTCTTAAAACTGTGACATAGTTACATTTATTTCAAATTTATTCCTTTCTTCCCCTTTAAAAATCTTTTTAATTTGGGGATTTGACCACAGTCTTTACAGTAAATTACTGTTAACCTTAATGATGCATGACTTTAGCAATGCCATATACATAACCCAGTCCCCATATATAGCTAATATATTTGCAAATGTGAGAAAACAATAAAAAACTATACAGTTGTCTTCCTGAGTATTGAAATCTGGTTAGAGTTTAACTCATCTTAATGTTTAAGAAAGAACAAATTATTATTCACAAAAGGTTACGATGATAAACCATTGATTTTTATGATAAATAATACAATGTTACAACTGTAGAGTAAAATAAAACTACAGCAAAGATTCAGAATCACTATCTGTTTATTATTTTATTTTCAGAGACACATAAACATTGAACTTTTTTATTTTTATTTAAAGTACTTTTACTGGCTGGGTATGGTGACTCATGCCTATAATCCCAGCACTTTGGGAGGCCAAGGTAGGTCTGACCTGATGTCAGGGTTTGAGACCAGCTTGGCCAACATGGCAAAACCTCAACTCTACTAAAAAATACAAAAAAAAAAAAAAAAAATTAGCTGGCATGGTGGTGTGCACCTATTGTCCCAGCTACTCCAGAGGCTGAGGCAGGAGTATTGCTTGACCCAGGAGGTGGAGGTTGCAGTGAGCCGAGATCCTGCCACTACACTCCAGCCTGAGTGACAGAGCAAGACTCCATCTCATAAATAAATGAATAAATAAATAATAAATACTTTTACTTCCTTGATGTAAAGACATTAGGCTCTGCTATAGTCGGATTGTTGGTATCTCCTTAAATTCAAATGTTGAGTGAAGTCTTAACCCCCATGGTGAAGATATTAAGAGAAGGGGTTAGGGGGAGATGACTAGGTCCTAAGAACAGAGCCTGAAAGAATAAGATTAGTGCCCTCATAAAAGAGCACCTAGAGAACTAGTTAGTCCCTTCTGCCATGTGAGGTTACAGAGGCAAAGCTGCTGTCCGTGAAGGCAGGAGGCCCTCACTGACTCTGTCGTTGCCTTGATCTTGGACTTCCCAGTACAGAACTGTGAGAATTAAATTTCTGTCATTTCTAACCCACCAGTCTATGGTATTTCGTTATAGTAACCTAAACAGACTAAGGCAGGCTCGTTTGATGGAAAGAAGAATAAAATAAAAGGGCAGGATCCAGGATTTCTGAACATTAAAAATAAATGTAATTTCGGAGTTTAGCTTCAAGACAGTCTTTTTAGGTCATTTGCTACTTCCATATAATTGCTCTTACTGGATACATACAGGTGATAAGATATAGAAATTTGAAGAAATAATCTAGGAAATTTAGTCCCAGAATTTGTTTTGTCAAGTGGAACTAAACTTATTAAAATTGAGTTTCATAATATTTTACTGGATTCGTTCTATACTGTTTCTTTTTCAGAAGAGATAAAATGTTCTACAGGAATCCAAGATTGTCACTCACTCAGGCCCTCACTTGGTGGCAGTATGTTAGAGAAGATGGCTTGTTTCAGAGCCTGGTTCTCAGCTTCACAATCTACAGATGGTTCATTCTAGCCACATGTGCAAGGATGTGATATTAACTAGAGTACACATTGATTACTTGAACTTCCTTGAAATATCATTTTCAAGACAAGACTACTAAGGACTGTGAGTACATTCTCTCAATACTATAATAAGACTAATAATGATATCTTACATTTTTGAGGTTTTAGGAGACACTAGACCCTGTTGTGAGTACTTTACATGTATTGACCCATTCGTTCCTCACTTTGACATTGCAGACCAGGGCTTTCATGACAGCTATCTTACCAGATGATTAGACTAGGGCAGGCAGAGGTAAAGTAACTTGGCAAAGGTTACAATAAATGACAGAGCTAAGATATAGTCCCTGGCAGTCTGATCCCAAAGCCTATGCTCTCACTACCATTTGAATTGTCTATAGCAGTTTCTACGGCACATGAACTCAAAGTATCGGTGGCCAAAATACCAGACATAGATGTTAGTGATTGTGAAGATCTTCTAGGCAGTTATCCTTCGAGGGATGACTTCTGGGGTATGGCTTCCTACTGTGTAGTCCGTCCATCATTTATAAATTATTGCCTTCTGTTAATGATGGCTAGGGCTCTATGATAAATTCATATCTAACAATGCTTTCGCAGAACATATAGATGATCTGATAAGATTGTGTGCCATTGATAAGTCTGTGCCTTATGGCTGTATGGAGGCTGAGGTAAGCAATGCAGGGTCATCATGCAAGCCCCCTGGATGTGCCATCAGTGAGGCATGAACACCTGGAGGCCCTGAAAAGACTGTGAGGCACTGTGAGGAACTGGCTTTTACCCTGAGTTCATACAGCATCACAGGTTTTGGAGCCCAGGTCCAGGTCACTCTTGTTGTTGTAGAATAGACCATGGAGGCTCAAGGGCAGAAGCTGGGAGACCAGTGAAAAGCCATCGCTATAATCTAGGTGAGGTTCAGTGGTGCCTGGACCAGGGAGGCAGTGGAGGAGAAGGTGAGATGTGTTTTGAATTTGAACGGGAATAAGGTGGAAGAAAAAGAGAAGGAGCCAAGCATTTGGGCCTGCCCATCTGGAATGCAGCTTCCAGTTAGAAAGGGAGCCATGCGTATTAGCATCATGAGCCTGGAGCCAGACTGCGCCGGCTTAATTCCTGATTCTGTTATTTACTTCCTGCAGCCTCGGGCAAGTTACTTTTCTGTGCATCAGTTTCCTCATCTATAAAGTGGAATTACTGATAGTATTTCTTTACAGTGTGGTTGTAATGGTTTCATCAGCTACCATACATCAAACAGGTAGAAAATATTGTAAACATTGCAATAACATTTACATTTATTGTTTACCGAGATGGGGAAGACTGTATGGGGGTCTTTTTGAGAGAAAAATTATCGATGCAATACTGCTTCCATCGTAGCTCATCATTGATGTGTCTGCCAGCCTTATATGTCTGTGAGCCCCTGGGGAAGGTTAGTACGGGTCTCATTCTAGGAAAGCACTTTGTGCAGCCCCTGGAATGGGGGAAAGCCTCCAGCATGCCTGCTAAGAATGTACAGTGTTGGAGAAGCCCTGGTGGTCCAGGGGATAGCTTGAGGGGGAGGCTTAACTTCTTTCTTGTCTTATCAGTCCCTAAGATATCATGAACAGGAAAGGGAGGAAAAAAAAGTCTTTCTCCTTTACCAGTCTTAGGTTATTTGCTGGGGCCCTGCAAATCAGACTGACAAAAGACAGCGTAACAGGAGAAAAACAGATTATTCAGATTATTATCCTGTGCAGGGTATGAGGAGGAATCTTAGTGAAGAGTAGCACAAAGGGATAATCAGAACTTGGGTTTACATAGCATCCCAGCAAAGAGCAATGCCTTTGTAGTGGTGACAAGACCTTTAGCCTTCCGAGGCGGAAGATTAACACATGGGGGCACTCATGGAGTAAGCTTTGCTTGTACAGGTCCATCTCAGTGTGGATGTTTTGTTCTTTTCATAGCCAGAAAACTTCCTTGTGAAAGGAATTGATGGAAGTTCTCATTTCTCAGGAGTTTCTGCTTTTACTCAGATAAGGGTTGTGCCGGGAAGGCACATGCGTCTGTTGGGTCTCATTGGCCTCCAGTTCAAAATAACGCTTATGCCAAAGTGGTTTATGTTGGGGTGGCATATTTTGATCCTCAACAAAAGTAACATTAAAAAATTGAAACATTGTACTTGCCACAGACATTCATTTCAACACACCCCAATGCAGTAGCATTTAAACTCTCACCGTGATCAGGGGCCCTAGATCTGAAATCGGACTAGGTTGATTTTGCATCTCTGTTTTGCTTCTTGATCCATGTGTGACTTTGAGTGGATTGAAAGGCTATTCTAAGTACATTTTGCTGCCTAAATTGAACATAATAATATTGAATGCCCTACGGGGTTACAATAAGGACTAAATGACAATGTATATAAAGACCTTATAGTGTTTGGCATATACTAAGTGTTTGATAAATATAAATTTTATTTTTTGTTGTTATTATGTCAATTCTCCTACTAAGACAGACACTATGAAGGATGTTCATTTGAAGCCAAATTTGATGGTGTATTCCTTCTACTATGCATGGGAGGAAGAGCTATCAAATTGTAAACATTTTACTTTTTAGAAATAGGATGCCATCTATTTAACTGCCCTTGCTGCTTTTGACAACCTTTGCAAACCATTTATGGAGACCAAATCAAAGACAGAATCCCTGTGCATGATGGAGGAGCAGCACCTGAATCAATCTGGTACCTTTCAGAGGCTACAAGGCACAGAGAAAGCTTAGCCTTCATGGCTCATTGGTGTTGAAAAAAATCTTGAGGCTCATCTTATGCAAACTCCTCATTTCACCTTTGAGAAACTAATCTGCAGAGATTACATATTGTGCTTTGGGTCACACAGAAGTGTTAAGACCAGAACACTTGTTCTGTGATACCAAGTAAGGTTGGGGACCATTCTTCTCCATCACTGATTCTCAAATGGTGGTCCCTGATCTAGCAGCATCAGCTTCACCTGGATGGGAACTGATTAGAAATACAAGGTCTCAGTTTTGTCTTAGGGCTGTTGAATGAGAAACTGTTGGGGTCAGGCACAGGAATCTGTGTGAAAACAAGCTCCAGGTAATTTTGATGCATAAGCATATTTGAAAAGTACTACTACTCTTTGTTGTGTTTACACTGACCATTTTTCCAACCTATTAATATATATTTCTGCATATCGAGATAGAAATGTAAGGAAGCCTGAATATACACACAAAAAGAAGAAAAAGTAGAGATCTTTTGGTAGTATCCAAGACACACACATACCCACACTTTTTGTTTTCCCACAGAAGACAAGTTATCTATTTATTTTACCATCTTTAGGTCTCACTACTAAGAGAGCAGCTCTCTTCTGTGATTTATTGCAAAGATACAAGTACATTCCCAGTTTCAATATTATTGGCTGGATGTAGTAATGACTATTGGCTCTTCCAAGCATGTAAGCATAAATACACCAGAGAAGGCAGAAGGTGTATTTGTTTGAGAAATATTATTGTTTGGTCCAACTATTTTGTTATTTTTCTCCAAAAATATAACAACATGAAAAAGTAAGGTGAGAGTGCCAAGAAATTGATGTTTCATGGCAAAGCCAACAGTCTCTGGAATGCTTAAATCGTGTTCCATAGAGCTGTTACTTCCTTCTCCCTGAGCATCTGTAGGTGGTGCATGAAAGCTGTTGAGTGTAATATAATAATGATTTTTCATAGGTCTTTCTGGACAGATCTTTCTCACTCATCATCAAACTCTATAAAAGTGCCTGGTGATATTGTAGCTCCTGGAGTGTTTTGATTATTTTGTATGAAACTTTATAGCCAAAGCATTGGGTTTCTAACACTCTCACAACAAAAGAATAAAATAGTTTGATTATTTTATAAAAAGTTTGAGATGAGCTGGTTTAGGGCATCGATAGTCCTTGGAAAACATTGCTAGTTTTCTATAGGATTATCTTCACAATTTGGGGTAATTGGGCCAAATTAAAATTGGTAATTTTAAGGCTTAAATTGGAGTTTCAATCTTAAGGAGGGATTTTGGATGTGGATCATTGATTATGGGAAGAATTACATATATTTTCAGCCTTCTAACCACTTCACACATGATAATCATTATTCTTGCTCTTTCTCAGAATCTTCATCATCATCATCATTAACATCATCACAGCTGACATTTACTGAACGTTAGCAATGTGGTAGGCACTGCAGTAAGAGTTTTCATGTGTCTACTCATGTAATCCTCAATGGAACCTTAAAGGTGAGTAATGTCATTGCCCATTTTATAGATTAAGGAACTTAAACAGAAGGATAAGATTTAGTAACCCAGGATCACAGGGGTAGGGAGCAATGCTCAGGATAGAAGTCCAAGATGTTTGTCTCCAGAGCACTCTCTTAACCTCTATATGCTGCTGTTTTTTCATTTCTTTAAACCTGACGTCACTGCTAAATTATGTGTGATTACTTCCTCTATATGAGAAAACAAGACTGAGAAAGAGGAGAAGCCTTGTTAAGGTCATAGGGCCAGCAAGTGGAAGGCTGGTCTGTGTGGGCCATTTGCAGCCCCTGCACTGTCTTTCACAGTGCTTTGCACACGATTTTGGTGTCTTGTGTTTTTCTGTGTCTTGCCTTTGGCTCCAATGTGTGGTGATTTTCACAACATTTGTCCAAGAACCATCTAGTCTTGGCCTTTTCTTTTTTTTTTTTTGAGATGGAGTCTCGCTCTGTCACCCAGGCTGGAGTGCAGTGGCGCGATCTTGGCTCACTGCAAGCTCTGCCTCCTAGGTTCATGCCATTCTCCTGCCTCAGCCTCCTGAGTAGCTGGGACTACAGGCGCCCACCACCACGCCTGGTTGATTTTTTGTATTTTTAGTAGAGACGGGGTTTCACCATGTTAGCCAGGATGGTCTCCATCTCCTGACCTTGTGATCCGCCCGCCTCGGCCTCCCAAAGTGCTGGGATTACAGGCGTGAGCCACCGCGCCCGGCCGTTCTGGCCTTTTCAAGTGAAGAAATAGAGAATGTGGCTGAATACTGAGACTGTGCTAAGAAAGATATACAAAACTTCTGATTCCATCAATAATTATGTTGTAGAATGTGCGACTGACGGTCCAGAGGGAATAGAAAGCTCAGTTCCAGTTTGACTCCCTGCTGTTTATTCCTGTGTGCTGGCAGGTTGCTCATTAAATGAATCTCTGCTTGGATTTATAATGGTTGCTAACAGATACAGTTGATATTACTTTTTTAAATAATGAATAAGTAAGTACTGTCAACTAGTAGACATTAACAAATATGTTTTGGACAAAATAATGACCTTATACCATTTCGCTTCAACCCTCTTTCTGCAGAAAGTGAGATGAATGTGACTTACAGAGGTGTAGTGAGAATTAGTCTGTACACCTAAAGTGTAGAGTCCACGATTTGTTACCGAAGAGGCACTCAAAAATGGCAACAACTGTTTGCTATCAGAAACTGATTGCCTCAGAGTGTAGGTTATCTAGTGTCTCTCTTTGAATACAAAAACTGAGTGTGGGAGAATGTTTATTCACTTAAATTTAGCTTTCTAGTGTTTTACTTTGCAACTTCTCAAGCCCAGCTAATAATCCACCTTCCCATTAGCTGGATAACTCTAAGAAGTAGGACTGTGTCCCTTTCTCCGTCAAATGCTGCTGTGAGGCCCAAATAATTGTGAGCTGAGCATCTTACTACGTGTTTTGCTTTAGATGGATTTATGTTGCCACCTGGTATTAAAAAAAGATGGAAAGTAGGCTCTTGATTTTATCCCCTAAACTTTGAGGAATTGGGGAAGATTTAGGATAATTGATGGAGTTTATTACTTAGTTTGTCCAGTGCTCCTGGGTTTTTCCCAGGAGGTCTGGAAATGGAACCCATCTCTGCTCAATATTCTAAACTCTCCTTAACTTCCTACCACTGAATATCCCTCTGGTTTAAGTCAGTCTTCTCAAAAGCAGGATGTGCGCACTTCAGGGAATGGAAGATTCCTAGAGTTGGAGGAAGAATATACTGAAATTTTCATTTCCATTTCTTTTGGTTTAAGCAAAAGTAACTTAGCCATTATTATCTTTAATGCTGGCATTCTTCCTCATGGCCTATATGTTGGTAGGGCTGTCATAGCTGTCATGCCATTTGCTTTTGGTGAATAGTGACTTATGGAAGATTTTTTGGAACCAGTCAAATGGATTTGCGAGTTATAGTAACCACCTTTACCTAAACTAACCTAAAAAAGTAGATGACAACTTAAAACATCCTGCAAAAACAAACAAGCAAAACATAGTTGAATAGTGGTAATTCAAGCACAAGCAAAAGATAAGAAAGTGGTCAAATTGACCCTTACACTCTTGGTATGAGTTCCGTGTCAGCCATCTCATGGTAAAATTGATGACAGTTGGTTAGTTCTGACAAGATGCCATTCTAATAAATTAGAAATGCAAGGTTAGTTACATCCATTATTGCTGACACTTCCTACTCTAAGTATATCTTATCTTGAGACTTTAGCTAATGATAGCAGCACACCTATACAATTTACCAATAAATAAGGCAACACACCAAGTCTACTATTATGTCCTTTGTTTCCTCTGTCATATTAGTGCCTCTAATCTTCCTAATCTTTTCTTTCCATCCTTCTCTTTGTAGCTAGACTCACTGTTCACAAACACAAATCAAATTGCATCAGACCCACTCACTCCCACTCCCAGCTTAGAACTCTGCAGTTGCACTTAGAATCAAATTAAAAGTCTTTACTGCAGCCTGTGAGGCCTGGGATCCAGGTTTATCCTAACCCTTCAACTTCGTCACATACTCACCTTCCTTTCTGCTACCTACTCTATGGTCACCCTGTTTTTTTTCTCCATTCCTAGTACAAGTCAAGTTCTTTTCTGTCTCAGGATAGTTGCACAAGCTATACTCCTGATAATAGCTGCCATCTCTATTCCTGTGGAGTTCAACTGTAAATCTATCCAAATATGTGCATTTCTCATAGTCAGTGCTAAGTGCAGCAACTCTTTCACTTTAGAAGTTATAATCTGCTTAACCAAGACTGCTGATCTCTAGAAACTTCGCTAATGAGTATGCCTTTGAATTATCATGTGTTATTTTTTCTCACTCTTACAATAAGATAACTGGGCTATTTGGTATGTCCTGTTGCTGTCTGTATAATTTACTCACCATACTGGATCAGATGATCAAGGTCTGCCAACTATAGAAGGTAACGGAGGACAGTTGTCAGAGCCAATGACTAGTTAGCCAAAAAGGATGTACTACCATCTCTGCCAGAGGAAGGCAAACCGCTTCTACCTGTACTGACTAATTGAGTCGGGGGAAAAGTGTATTCCTAGTAAATATTAGCATACCAAGTGCTAGGGGTTGTGTTGGTCTCTTCAATAAATACATGACATTTAAATCACAGCTTGATTAAATTTATAACAACTCACAGCTATTTTTTTGTTTGTTTGTTTCTTTTTTGAGACGGAGTCTGGCTCTGTCACCTAGGCTGGAGTACAATGGCACAGTCTCAGCTCACTGCAACCCCTGCCTCCCGGGTTCAAGCAATTCTTCTGTCTCAGCCTCCCAAGTAGCTGGGATTACAGGCATGTGCCATGATGTCTGGCTAATTTTGTATTTTTAGTAGAAATGGGTTTTTTTTTCCATGTTGGTCGGGCTGGTCTCGAACTCCGGATCTCAGGTGATCCGCCCACTTCAGCCTCCCAAAGTGTAGGGACTACAGGCGTAAGCCACTGCACCCAGCCATCACAGCTATTCTTAAAGTGTCATTCGGATTCACCATTCTTGCATTTTAAGAGTCCTTTATGATATCACTAAGCTACGCTATTTCTCCCAGAAGTAGAGTATTGCTTTTGATTTACCAGTTTGTCGAGGTGGAGCAGGCAGGTCCAAAGGCTCCACTTGGCCCTTTCTACCATGGTAGTCTTTACTCCAGAGTGCAGGGGATCCACATGGGACTAATGCCAGTTCTAAATGCATTTATGCATATTTTATGGACATACCATAAAATAGATCTGGCAGTCTACAGGGCCGCTGTGAGACAAATTTAGATAGATTCTTTATTGAGTTTCTTTCCATAAATCCCCACTGTAACCATTCAACCATTGTATTCTCAGGATTGGTGTCAATTCAGAGCTAACACCTAAGAACCCCCTGAAGGTCTGGGCATCTCTCATTCACATAGTCCGTCTTTAAATAGCTGCAGGTTACTCTGGGAAAGAACTGGGGAGATTTACAGCATATACTTGAGGCCAAGTTTCAGGATACTCTCCCAATAGTTCCCCAACTCTCTCCTCACTCCAGGGGCTCAGGATCTGTAAACTGGCTTAGGTGTGGTATCTGGCTATGGATTTATACCAGCACCTCCATGAAGTTATATTTTTTTTCCATCAGAGATAGTGATTTCTGGATTATATTAATCAAGTCATATCATTTTTGGCCACCCATCTATTTTATTCATAGGAAGCCAGTAATAAGCCTCCACAGATTTCTAAGTGTCAATACCCTCCGATTGCTACTGCATCTCTGTGGTCTATCACAGAAATTGGGCCAACTTTGTCTCTGATAATTAAGCCTCACCACTGGATCCCTGCCACCCTGAAATAGCATCATTTCTATTGAAATCAGAACAGCCAGATCAATGGCAAAATCTCTCATCATTTCAAGGCTACATAGAATAGTCACCGAGAGCTCTTCAGAGACGCTGGAAGATTCTCGCCAATCTGTTTCTCTTTGCTTTGCTATGGGGTCAGGTTAGGAGGTAGCTAAGTGTGTTGCACATGAGAGGTCCACTCTCCCATGTCCATCTACTTAAGCCTCCAGTTTCCTTTATTTATAATATGCTAAGGAAGCTTCCCTCTCAACTCTGCTTACAGGCCACCATAGATGCAGGCTTCAACTAATCAAACAACCAAACCCTTAGAGCTACTCCCAGCTATGTGAGCTAAACAACAAATCCCAAATTTTTGAGGTAGTACATCCATGTTTCTTGTTCTTTCTCTCTATGCATACACACACACACACACATATATATGTACAGTGTCTTCCTTGAGAATATGTTCCATAATTCTTTTCCCATTTATATAAGAATATACATTACATGATTTATATATTAATATCATATATAAGTAATATATATACTATGTTAAAATATGTATACATATATGTATATAATAATAAATAATAGTTAGGAGTATTAATTAACAAGATCTTCCATTCCTTGGAGCGGTGATTAGACACCTAGAGACTCATAGGCAAATAAGCGATTGACAACCGTAAAGCAGAGGGGCGTGAGGAACTGCTGTGGGATCTGAAGTCATGGAAGAAGGGCCACCTGAAGGCAGCTGCAGTTGTGAAAGGTCATGGCTGCTACCAGAGGCATGGTACAGGAGGAAGCAGGAAATAATGCCCTACTCCCTGTCTTCTGTCTTCTGGTCTTTTGGTGATCGCTTGCTGGCTGAAACCAATTGGAAATCAACCAGCAAGGGAGCCCTGGTGATGTCCTTTGTGTAGATCAGCCTCCCAGGAAATAGAGAAAGATAGAAAAGATTGGCAAATGATCTAGAACAGAACTATGCAAATGGAGAATAACCAGCAATCCATTAAAAAATCAGAGACAATGTACAATGTCCCGAGTTTACATTTCGGAGACTCATACATTGTAATTCTCATCAGTGAAACAAGAAATGAAACTTTATTTGGAATTTGTCTAAGACTTGTAACGTTACTTTTTGACCAAGGAAAATCTTTTTGCTTCCTGGACATAACTGAAGGTAGGCATTGCTCCCACAGCTGTAAACTTTCCAATTCCCCCCATCCCCACTGTATTGAGACAACATTAATTGAGGCATTTTTATGCATTTCTGTTTCTGCCATGCCCACTGGGATAAAGGGGTAAAGACATATGTGTTGAGGGAATTTCCAACTCGATGCTTAAATTACTTCTTTTTTCTATCTCTTTAAATTCATGCCTTTTGGAAATCATATTCCCAGAAGTATCCAATTTTCATCTTTAATAAAATTGTGGTTGAGAGATATTTGCTTGTTAATGGTAACTGATAGTATAAATCTATTTGAGCATTGTCATGTTCATAAACTCTTCTCTTTGATACTGTTCAAGTATTACAGGTGTCCTTCCTTACCGGCTTTGTAATCCCAAGTAGAGCTCTGTTAATATTTTATTTATACAAGGGCGTGAGTCCACAACCCTTTGGTGGTCAGACCACCCTCGGTATGGAAAGTATTGTTATAATAAGAGATATGTTTACATATGATATTTCTTAGACCTTAGTAGGGATCCTGATCTTCAATAAATAGAAGTATATACTGAAACAGAAATTAACAGACTATAATTACAAATGTTTTTACACATATAAACATTATGTATTAACTTGGTAATTTGGGGTAATCTAGATATATAGGAAAACTAAAACCTCATCTGTAATTCCACTATTGGGATGTTCATTATTAACATTTTTGTACGTATTATGTCAGTGCTTTTTTTTCTTGATGTACATATAGTTTATATATATATATTTCTATGTCTATATGTTATAAAATCTATATATCTTACATATATCGATACATATATGTGATATAACATTGATATCAATTTGGATTTTTTTCTAATTAATATACTATTTGTATATATTTTAAATAATCTACAATGTAATCTTTAGTGATTTCATGTTGTTACATTATTTTAACTAGTCATAATTTATAACCAATTTCCTATTTAAGAAATTATAAACAGTAGTCTATCAAGCCCCTTAATTTTAGAAAAAAATTATATGCATTTATAATAAATACTTCAAAGTCTAATTACCTGCAAGTGTACTTACTGAGTTAAAACATTTCATGGATTATTTATTTTTTAAAGTTTTATGTACTAATGTAACAGAAATACAATCAGTTGTTTTGTCTGCATTCATCATAGATATTTTTGTATGCACTGGATATGAAAAGTGTCAGAAGGTTTGAAACCCTGACGGATTATTCTGGGCAGAACATTTTCTTTTTTGACAGAATGGTTGGCTCCTTGGTCCTGTCTCTGCTTCACTGAACAGGAGCGCCTGTTCTGTTTGACTTCATCCATTTTGAAGTTTCAGATGGTCACAGCCTCTGAGACAGAGTGACAGAAGGCCATCAATCAGCATAAATTGGTGCTCTTTCCACAGGTCTGATCCTGGGTTTGGAGAGACTGTCACTGGCCATTCCTTGGGGTGTCAATTTGTCCTTCATATTGATGTAGCTAGTCCAGAGGCAGCAGGTCGTAGTGCATGGTAAGGATTCTAATATTAAGTGCCTTTTAAAAACCTGAAACACACGCATGCAGCTTGAATTTTGAGAGCACCCTGCTTTCTCCTAGAAATGCTGTTCACTTGTTAGCAGGTCAATATTGTTCTTGAAAGTATTGATTTTCACTGACCATACAACCATCCCTGTATGCCTCCTTCTAGGAAGAAACCATGCAGAGCTCGGATATTAATTTTGTGGTTGTCTTTTAAAAAAATTACTACCTTTGAGCGTCCAAAGGCCGAGCTGGAGAAGCAACATTAAAATCAATGCCCAAAAAAGAGCTCCTGGGTAGACCTTATATTTGGCAATAGTAGAAGCTACTAAACAGCCTTTGTTTTGAATGAGTATAAAGAAAAATAATAATCTTTTGTGCATACACTACTACCCATTCCTTCTGGGGACAGTGTCTTTAGTGGTGATGTAAGAGAGCAGATGCATGGCATGTAAGTGCATTACAGAATTGTCCTAAATGCTTCCTCTAAGCTCTCTGAGAGAAGGGCTTTCAGGATGACTGACTTCCCATTCTGACTAGTGTAGGCTTGAGCTAGCAGTTCGCTGAGTGTGCTCTCTCTCTTTTCCTCCTTCCCTCTTTCTATCTGCTCCCCTCTCTGTCTCTGCTCCACCTCTCTCTCATTCTTCTCTCCCTACTTCTTCCTTCTGTTTTTTCTTTCTTCTACTTTATTTTTTGATTTTTTAAAATTGCAAACGTAATACACGTTAATCACGTTAATTGTGGAAAATTTAGAAATGCAGAAAATTGTAAAGACGGGAATTAGCAAAATCATCTGTAATCCCATTTCACAGAATGAAATGCTTCATGTTGATGGGACTGGAAAGGAGTGTGTGTGTATGTGTGTATGCACAGCCATGTTTGCACACATACATACACACACACACAGGTATCCATATATAATTAACCAAGATGGCTAGCATTAATTTTTTATTAATAAGACCAATCTGGTTATTTTTAACTAGTAATTCTCTTTTAAGAGATGGAATGTTGTCAATGGAAAGTGTTTTTGCCACTGAAAAATTAAAAGCGGATGCAATTTCTGAAAATATATTTCCAAAGAGTGATGTAGAGTCTCTTCTGTTCTGAGTATTGTTTTGAAAGTGCTCGAGGAGGAAGGTGGGTAGTCTCAAAATGTCTCTATCAAAAGACCGCCTTCTCCCTATTCCTCTGTCCCCCTGCCCTCCAGGGCAGATGTGCTACTGTGCTATAGGAAAAGGCTCCAAAGGGGTCATTAAGAAATTGCAGTTAAGGTTAAAGATGTTTAGAATGTGTTCAAGAGTAAAAATTGATTTGGAGACTTCACTTGGAAGCGTTAAAAATTATCTCAAGCCAGAGAGGCAGGCTCCAAGCACTATAATGCCCCAAAGGGGGGTCTGCTCAGGACAGAGAATGCACAACTAAGAAATAGCGCCTCTTACAGAAAATGCCTGGGACCGCCATCTCTCCCTTCATCGTCAACCAGTCATGCAGCCTGCCCAGGTGGTCTGAGCTGGGGACTGGCCATGCCTTTTGCTGTCCTGTGCTGTTTAAAATAAAGAGACATAAAAAGAAGGCAGATGCATGTATGCAACCATCAGAGGTTGAAATGTGGCAACTGATACAGTGATCTTACTCTGGGATTGCTGTATTTTTGTTTAATTGTAAATATGAGCAGGAGAGAAATTCCCATGCCCAGACTCAAAGAGCGGTTTTTTTCAAAGCTGTTACTGTTTTCTCTCAGTAGATGGCACTGTTTTGAATGAGGACAGTTTGGTTGAGTTCAATTGGAAAAGTGCCCAGAATAAGGCTTCTTTGAATGAAGAGGAATGCATTGTCATAAACTCCAAAGCTTTGCTACCAAAGATAGAAATAGCATAGTAGCAAAAGTATGTTTTCTAGCTCTTAAATCAGCACTATTCCACAGAAATACATTGGGAGCTACATATGTATTTTTAAAGTTTTATAAAGCAACATTGAAATAAGTAACATAAAAGGTGAAATTACTTTTAACAAAGTATTTCCTCTAACCCAATATATCAAAAATATGAAAAATTCAACATGTAATTAATAATACAATTATTAATGACATATTTTGCATTCAGATGGCTAGCATTTCAAGTCCTCAATAGCCAGTAACTAATATGATATTATAGTACTCAATCTGGCTGGTTACTCCTCTTTTTCTCCCTTCTTTCCTGAAAAGAGGTGTGATTTTCCAGAAAACTGGCCTGAGCAGACTCCATGTTTGCACTTTTTAAGAGGAAATTGTTGTGTTGAATTTCATCCTGGCTAAAGTAGGGTCTTTGACCATGCAGGAAGATGTATGTACTAATGCCACTTTTGGTCCTATAGCAGACTACAATGCTAGCATCTGGGATAACTACTAGAATGTTCTCTGCCATCCACTAAGCATTGAATCCCTCCAGACACTGTTACAACAGGTAAGAGTTGTCCTTGTATTTATAAAAAAGCTGAATTAAGCAAAAAGTTTGAAGAGACACCGTGTGGCTTGCGTCTTTCTCCATCTGTTTCTTTCCATTTAGTCCATTGAACTGACATTTATAAAGTTCCAAACTGCCTCCCAAAGTTTGTCAGGTGCTGAAGACGCACAAAAGAAAAACGCCGCTTCCCAGAAGATCACAGTGCTATGGGGGAGTGGACAGGTAAGCAGACAATTACACAGAATTATTAAAACATGTTCAATAAATAATAAGGGTTAAAAAATGCACATACTTTCAGATAGAGGGTGCTTGTGTTAGGAGATAGGGAAGTGAGGTAAGCTTTCTGAAGGGTTTGGTGTCTGAGCTGAGTCACTGAAAGATGAGTAGGGCCACAGGACTTGGCAAATGGCATGTTCAGTTCCGGGAGGGTGAGGATGCACCAGGCAAGGCCAGCGTAAGCACTGCCTGGAGGTGTGAGAGGGCATGGTATGTTTATAGAACTACAAGGAATTGAGGTTTTCTGATGTGTCTAGAGCGGCAAGAGATGGACGATGCCTGGATCATCAAAGGCCTTGTATTTTATGTGAAGGCATTAAATTCAATATTGAAGACCAAAAGGATTAAATAATTTTTATTAGAGGAATGATATGGGCAGATTTCAATTTCAGAAAACTCACGGTACCTTTGGTGTGGAGAATGGGATTGAAGGGGACAGGATGAGGTATGGAGACTCAGGTTTTGGGCTTTTAGCAGCAACTCTAGGAGGAATTACGAGAGCCTGACATACAGCAGTAGCCACAGGGATGAATTCCTCTTGTATTTGAGAGAGATTTGGGGAACAAGATTAATAGGAAGGGGTGATTTGCTGCATAGGAGGGAGACCAGCACTAAGGAGAGAAAGAACTGATTCAGGTTTTATAGGCTGAGAAGTTTCTATAACTTTGGGGATGTGTCCTCCAGAAAAAAGTAATACAAAATTAAGAATTTACATGGTGATGCTGGACACATGGGTCTGGAGAACTATGGATCATAGATGCCTCTGGATGTCATTGGCAGGTGGGTGAAGCCACAGGAATAGATGATACTACCCAGGCTGGAGTAGGAAGAGAAAGCTGTGGCAAGCAGTTAGAGGGGGTACAAGCATGATTACTTGCAGGTGGCTAAAAGCAAAACAAACTGGGCCAAACAGGTGAGCACAAGGACCTGCCCTCTAGTAGAAAGGAACTATTACAACAGGTTGTAACAATGTAGAGAGATTGCTATCATCCTGCTTTAGGCACAAGTAAGATTGTAGCGAAGATGCAACTGACCACAACTGATTAAATTCAAAATGGCCAAAATCTTGATCTACTGCTGACCCTTTTATCAGAAAATTTATGACACTATTACCATAAAACTTCCATGGGGAAGCCTCTCACTTTTATCATGCACCTAATGCCGTGACCAGATTGACCACATTTAGTCAAGAAAAGGGTGGCACCCCCCGATTCTGGAAATTGCCTACCCATTTCCCAGAAAATCCTTCCCCTTATTATAGAATACTCTGTGACTTAATTATGCTTACCCATATAGTGTCTGAGCCCTGACCATGTTGTGCACAGCTCATTCGTTTGAGCACACACACACACTCCTCTCCTGAGTGTATGCCTGCTTCTGCTCCACAATAAAGCTTCTATACTTTCAATGTAGTCTCACTTTCAAATTCTTTTGCATTGCAAAGACAAAAACCTGTACTGGGCTACTGACAACAAAGCTTTGGAAAATCTCTGGAAAAGCCCAACATTTGACTGTGGGAAAATGAAGAGAATTATCCAAAGTAGAGTGAGCAGGAAAGGCTCCAAGGATGTGAAGAAAACGAGGCCAGAGTGCTCTGGAGGCCAACAGGAATGGAGTCTCCAGAATCGTGCAAGTGATGCATTTTCAGGTTTGCTGCCCTTTGCAACAGACAACCTACTTGCTTTCATGATCTAAAGAGGGCTTAAATGTAATTTGCAAATAGCTTCAGAGAAGAAGCACAGTCTCTACAGTCTATACTGAGTTACAAGTGACTGCTACCAGCTCTTCATTAGAAGGTTGTTCTTTCTTCCATTTGCCATGAACTACAGGGCTCAAAAGAAGGGTTGGCACTATCCTAGCTCCCTGTTCATTCTTCCAAATCAGCACTCTTTTATACCCCTTTGTAACATATCCCATTTCAATGCATACATTAGGTGGAAGGTATGCAGTCTTCCACCTCCTTATTGGTGGGTGCCATTTACACACTCCTGGTCAAAATCCTCATTCATGAATGATACTGACTTCCTTAAAGTCATCATGCTTAATGGCTTCTATAGCATTGAATAAACTGTACTATTTCCTTCACAGTGACTTCACTTCTGTTCTGCGGCTGACATTGGAACTTCTCTTTTTGTAGCTGTGGTCCCTTGTATTTCCATTCTATTATGTAAAAAACAGAAACTGATCAGGCACATGACTTCTGAGCATACTTTGTTGAAACTCTGGTCTCCCTCGCTGGTCTCAACCTGGTCTCTGGACCTGGTTACTGTCCACAGCACCATCCCTTATTCTCCTTGTTTCATTTCCCATATCACTAAGCAAAATAAGAAAATACTGCAGTTATTAGTAAGAAACTGTGTCAGATCCTCCTACACTACTCCTTTCCAGGTGCCCAGAAGATACTTTCTCATCACAGACACACACAGGAACCAGGCAGGAAATGATTACTAGGTGGTGGGGAATGGGCTCCACTGGAGGGCTGGATTTTATCCAGTGTCATTCAAATTTGAACCCCTTAGAAGACCATTTATGTGAAACAGAACCAGCTGGATATGATTTGTGGCTTTTACTTTCATCCCTTGTATCTTCGGCATCTGCAAATAAAAATATAAATAGGTTAAATTTTGTTAGGTACTTGGAACATCGGTCCATAGTAAGTGCTGTATGGATGGATACAGAAACACATCTACTATATAGAATTTCTTTAACCTATTGGAAAAATATGCTCTTGGCTCTCTGGCCTCTCATCACAGGAACCCAAATCATTCCAGAAATGCCTCTGGGCATAGTAACTAGGAGAATAGCTCAGGAAGGACCTGGGAAGTATCCAGTTCAACCTCCTCCATCTCACAGAGGCAGAAACTGAAATCAGAGAGGGTAAACCACTACTAATCACCCTCTGATTGTGGTCCCTCAAGTTTCCCATATCATGGCAACAAAATAAGATAATGGATCTAAGGCTTCTGAAGGGGCTGTAGCCATGTATTCAGCATTCATTTAATGAGAATATAATTCCAGTGGCTCTGGTAGAAGTCTGCCTTAAAATGAGTTTACAGTTTTGGAGATGGTGCAGAACATGTTTGAGGCATATATAAAACAAGAAGAGGCTAGGGCAGAATTTCTAATTCCAGGGAGCGTGAGGCTACTGACCTTGCAGCATGAACAGAGCTGATGAGTGAAGGTGGTGAGATCACTAAGACTGTCACTTCGGAAGGGGCCCAGAGCCCAGCTGTGCTGCATGTCGATACAAAACTTGTGTACAGATATTCAGCCAGCATGCACCAGCTGTGAGCGGAAGAAATTACTCTCACTGTGTTTCTGACCCACTTGCTCTCTGTGGCTTTGTCCACAGGAGGTGAAAGAAAGTGGTTTCTGGGCCCTGGCACTGTTTAGTGCTGGGGGAATTATGGTGAAACCCTCAGTAGAGAAGTAGTTGGTTTAGTAGAAGACCAAAGCTGCACTGCTTTCGACTTTGCTGCCACAGGACATCAGGTCCCAACCCTCAGTGTAATCAGACAGTGGGAAAGAACATAAGTACCTAGTAGCCTTGGATGTTTAGGAAGACATGTTTATGTTCATATTTATATTTGATATTTGTGTTAATACATAAGGGGTCCTTGCTAACCACTTCTCACAGTCTTCTTCTACTCTGAAGATCCACAAACTGGCTGAGCACAGTGGCTCGTGCCTGTGATCCTAGCACTTTGGGAGGCCTTGACGGGCAGATTACCAGAGCTCAGGAGTTCGAGACCAGCCTGGGCAACATGGCAAAATCCCGTCTCTACTGAACACATACGCACACAAAATAAGTGTGGCATGGTGGCACATGCCTCTAATCCCAGCTACTTGGGAGGCTGAGGCAGGAGAATCCCTTGAACTCGGGAGGCAGAGGTTTCAGCAAGCTGATATTGTGCCATTGCACACCAGCCTGGGCAACAGACAGAGCGAGACTCTAACACTAATAAATAAATAAATATCCACAAACAATTGTATTATTTCTGATAAAATGACTATTTCTATTTCTGGGTAGACAGCCAGAATTTTCTGTACCTTTTTGTCTTTCTGTCTGACTTCTAACAGAGCCAATGCCCTCTTGAAATATAAAAATGACCATCTCAGTGTTTTGTACATTCTCTGCTTCTTCTATCTTGTCCTCCTTCATTCCAGGGTGAAAGGAGAAAGATTAAGCTGGACATATCCCTGCTGTCTTTTCCAATTTAAAAAAGAATAACTTGCTTTCCTAAAACCCTAAAAGCCAGAAACTGGGTGTGATTTTTTCTTGCTGGTATGGGTTGCACATGTAATCTACCATAGTGTTGAGTTATTGATGCTGTATTTCTATTTTTCATAATTTTGTAATATGCCCTGTAAACTCGGTTTCACTGTGGGCTTTCATCCTGATTTCACATTTTATTTTAGCCCATGACAACAATTAATAATTCAGTCTTCAGTTACATGTTATCAATCTCCTTGGGAGATTTTCAAGGCAACACCGACTGAAGTGAAATTCTCTCCATATTCTTGGATGTTTATTATGGAAAGATACAGCTGCACTATTTTTCTGAAGTGTTACATATGAGCCATACATCAATATGGTTACCCAGCATGCACATATGTTAATGTGGAGATTTAGCAGAGGTTATTTTTCACCTACTGAGTTTAGTAAGGTTATTATGATAAAGGTGGCCAAAGGGATTTGTGAGAAGACATGCTATTTAGGAGACTTCCACAATGAATTTTGCAGTGCCAAGGAAAACACCCTCTGTAATGTAAAGTAAATTGATTTAAGAGAGAATTGTGTGCAAGCTCATCTCAAGAGGTGGGAATGGTTGACGGAAATAACTGAACATTTTTGTCATTTCTAATTGCTAGAGTGAATGACAGGTAATGGAGGTGGGGAATTGGGAAGTTTTATTCTTTTCTTCACTGTAGTAAGTAGATTGCAGGAAAAATATGTTTCTTTTATTTTGGAAAGGGAATTAAGGCTTCTAAACTTAATGTATCACAACCTGACAGTTTTGCAAAAAAACAGCTTAAATTATTAAAATTTCCTATACTGGATTTATAGATGCCAAGGAGTCACTAATAATTTCTTCTCTTTAACATCTACTCAAGTGGTCTCTATGTAGTTCTGAAAATAATAAGCGAATCACAAGTATTGGTGATTGTATTCTAGTACAATTGTGCCTACTGGAGGATTCTAGTGCCAAAAAGGTAAGCAGGAGGATTTCTTTGTATAGGATAGCCTGCTGGGCTGACTCACAAATGAACACAGCCCCATCAGAACTGACTATGCTGCAATAATAACTTTGACCTTTCTATCCCTAAAGTATCATCAAGTATGAGGCTCAGAACAGGCAGAAAATGCCTTTCTAGCCATTGTTCTGGTTAGTTGGTATTCATATTAATGCAGATGCATTTGCATATGTTTCAGCCAGGAAAGGACCCTGTGTTGTGAAATCATAGCATTTTGTTATAGTCCTTTGAGAGTGAGGAGGCATTATTATGAAAGCGCCTGTGTTCCTGGACCTTCACCAATGCTGGGCACTAAATACATGGTATTTCTTTGATGCATAAACAAGTGCAAGGCACTTCAAACTCCGGGTGTCACTTCATATATATTGGCAACATCTCACACTATTTTCCTCCTCTGCACTAGAAGTATTTTTTCCAAGCCAATCTCTTAGACTTTCTAAACTGCCTAATTGCCTGCTCTGTCTCATGTCTTTTGCTTCATCCTCTCCAAGTCGCCCTGCACTGTTGGAATGGTTATGCCATATTGTGGTTTAGGTCTCCTCTACCCGTCCCTTCTTCTATTTCAGGGTTTTTCCTTCTGCTCTGGAATAACAAAGGCCTAGAATTCATCTGTCTCTGGGAACACCACCATTAGCTTTATGCTTTTGCACTTCCAAGTCTTGTTGTTCTTAGAGGCATTGGACTTGGAGCTATTAGAAATGGAAGGTGCTGCATGATGCTTCTGTTAAATATCTTCAGTATTCAGAAGAGTAAATGGAGGGGTAAAGTCACACAGATGGCAAAGAGCAGTGCTGGAATGCAAAGAAGTTCCCTGACCCCCATGAGCTGCCCTGGAGAGTGCTCTGACAAAGCTGGGGTCAGGGGGTGCATCCTTAGCACTTGGGCTGTCTCTACAGGGCCTTATCCCAAACAAAACCCTAACAGCCCTGTGGGGAGGGTGTGGCGGGCTGAAGAGAAGAATGAATAAAGTAGTGGAGGTGGGGAAGGGAGGAGACAGATGGAAATGTCCTGTAAAAACAAGGAGGGAAGTCTAAAAGCACAACTGCATGCATCCAGTTTGCTGGTATTTCCCAGGTGCAGGTGGTGCCCAGAGACTGTGATGACAGTGGTATAATGCCTGAGCCCCAGTCATGTCTCCATTGCTATTTAGAATGAGCTGCAGAGGAGGTTCTGGTCACTGTTCCATATAATCTGCTGCTTAAACCCTGATTTTTTTTTTCCCTTATATGTTTTTAATTTCAGGAAAAAAGTTTTAACATGGAGAATATGGTTTCCACTAAGCTGGGATTTAGTGTTTCGAAACATACGAAAAAGATTTCTAAAATCGAAAGGTCTACACTTTTTCCTCTTTCCATCTGGAGTCAACTGAATATTCAACTTTTCCATTGAACAAACGAACAATTGTGCTCCTGACTTTTTTCAGGCATTAAACAATAAAATAACAGAAATGAAATGCAAATAATTGTACTTTTAAAACTTTAAACCTACAGCAAAAGATTCTACTGGCTAATAATGCTACCTGCCTGAAACTTTATATTCTGATATTTTTTTCTTAATAAAGTATTTTTTAAACTTTTCTCTATTTTTTTTCTTACAATTTAGGTATCCAGCATGACATGTTTGTCTGCCTTGTTCCTTAAGATCTTTATTAGGATTTTAATTCTGTGTTTATGAGAATATATCATAAAAATAATTTGAATAAATTTATATACACTATGACAATGCATCATACATTTTAACAACCTGGTCTGAGTAGTTTAACTTCCATTCATCTACAGGTCTTATATGTCAGATGATTTTACTTATCTTTTATGGGGCAGCTGTTGCTACTCAGGGAGAAAAAAAAAAACGTGCATTGGGTAAGTGTCCTCTTTATCTGGATTTAAGGATCTGGCTCTCAGAGCTCAGACACTTTGTACAGTATTAGTCCCACTATAAATTTAAAATTTTATACAATGAAAGATACTGAAATCCTTACTTACCAAGAGGATTTTAGATATCCTTCTGTGTAGGAATGAATAGTAACAGGATGCATGGTAACTGACGGATTTTAGGATGTATCTGACAACTCTTCTTCATTTAAACCCAATGAATGGTGTAACCTTAATGGTAAAGCTTTAGCTAATTCCATGCTGCATAATGAATTGCCTTCGATATTTTCTTCTTCAATTAAGAAAAGAAACACACACCTAAAGAAAGAAGTAGCCCACATAAAGGAACTAGCACTACACTGAAGTGAGACAAGCGAGTTTGAGATTCTTCTCTGCTGCATACCAGCAATACTATCTTGAGCAGTTTTTTTTGAGCTTGTGCAATACTCTTGAGTCCTTTTCTGAACTGAAAACAGGGTGATTTGTCTGCTGTGTAAGTGGAAAGAGTTTGAGGAAATAATAACGTAGCTGGCCTACCTTAGGACCATGACCCTTTCTTGTCTTCAGCACTGAAAACCTTAGAGCTTGTGACCCGGAAGTGACAAGCTATTAAGTTTGTGATAAGGTGCTGTGCAACAACAGGGAAGTGATACAATAGCCTTGTGATTAAATTAGATTTTATCTGACATTTTGGAGTGATTGGAACATGCATTTTTGCTTTTGAGTCAATGGCCACAGTACTTTTTATTAAAAAGTCAGGGCTATAGGACTAAACACTGGGAAAAAATTATGGACTATCTTAGGTCATAAAAAAAAATGCCAGAAATATTTTATTTCTTAAAGCACTCTCAAGTGATAAACAGATGTTTTTATACCTGTTGTAGGACAAGAAGAGTCTGAAGTCATTTCTGAGTCTAACTACAGTCCACATCCATGAGAATCTGAGGGTGGGACATAAAAATATGCACATATAATTATGGCAAAGAAAGTTTTGAGTGGAGTGGACAGCGTAACTTTCTCCAGGATGGTTGAAATCTACTTGCTTGCGTTTGACAAAAACAAGCTA
Organism: Papio anubis; assembly: GCF_008728515.1. Classification (NCBI taxonomy): domain Eukaryota; kingdom Metazoa; phylum Chordata; class Mammalia; order Primates; family Cercopithecidae; genus Papio; species Papio anubis. The sequence continues at coordinate 94,908,172 of NC_044989.1, forward strand.
TCATGGAGAATGGAAAACATAGTAGTAGATGATACTGCTTTTGTTCTGCTCCAGGCTTTGTTATTTTATCTCACACTGCTTATGCTTCTTTCTGAAACTACTATTAATCAACCATTGCACAAAGGGAAAGTTGTTCCCCATCCATGAATATATCATTATCCTAATTTAGGTGCCATATATTGAATTTATAATGTAAGGTATAAATATGAATTTTGCAATAATCATTCAAATAGGAAGAATAATTTACACCACAAAAGAGAGAATTGTGTTATTTTAATATCTGAATATTCAAGTTTTTGATAGAAATTTCACTTTGTTAGAATTTGTCAAATTTATGCATATAAGCATACACTGAATTTTCATTTAAATTTTTATATACCTTATAAAACCAAAATTATAGCCCCATAATTGGATAACAAATTCAATTTGTATGTTGTCAAAACTAGTGGATTGTAGAATGTTAGTTATTATTATTGTAGTTACAATTACTCTTGGAAGACCCAGAAGTCAACACATATGGCACAAAGAATCTGAAAGTGCTAGAAAATTTAAATCTGTGTTAATTATGAATGACATTTATTTTATCTCTTGTCTTTACCTCACACCTTTAAATGCCATGATTTTTCTAAGTTTTCATCATCCAAAATACCAGTTGTTATTCCTTTTGAGATACTTCACTTATTGTGTAAATAATTATTGAGAGCTCTCCATCCCAATCTCTCTCTCTGCACACACACACACACACGGGGAGAGAGAGAGAGAGAGAGATACATTTATTTCTGAACCATTTGAGGATGATTTACATATCCATGGCTTTAATCTCTAAGTACTTCAAGGTATATTTCCTAAGAAAGTCATATTATGTTACTTAAAATTAGCATAGGTATCAATGCTAGTAAATTTTACATTTACATGTTTAAATTAATCTGCCACTTACATTCCAATTTTATCCTTTGTAAGCATTTCCCCCCCAGTATAGGTTTGTGTGGAACTGGGGCTGCATTTAGTTATGTCTGTTTGGCCTTCTTTTATCTGGAACATTTCCATACCCTTTTATTTTTGCCTTTTAAAACATTGATTTTTTAAAAAATAATTTTTTAAAAATAATATTCTCACTTTGAGTTTGATAGATCCTTGGGATTAGATATAGGTTTTGCTTTTTTTGCCATGAATACTGTATAGCTGGTTGTGTCATTTTCAGAGTCTCTTATCTGGAATCACATGATGTCTATTTGTCCACTTTTGGATGATGTTAATTTTGGCCCACTGGTGTGATGGTCAGTTTCATGCATCAGCTTGGCTAGGCTACAGTCCCTGACTATTCAGTCAAAACTAATCTAGGTGTTACACTAGAGGTATTATATATATATATGGCTAAAGTTGACTTTCAGTAAATGAGACTCCCAAGTAATCTTAGTGGCTTCATTCAATCGGTGGAAAGGACTTACAAGCTGAGCTAAGTCTTCCCTGAAGGAATAGTTGTTCTTCCTGTGGACAGAAGCTTTGGCTCATGCCTAAGAGTTTCAGCTGCCCTTCTTGATGGCCTGCGGTATGGACTTCTCTACTCAGCCCTCACCATTGTAGAAGCCAACTGCCTGCAATAAATCTCTTTATATATGTCTCCTACTGTTTCTTTTTGTTTTTTCTGGTTCAGCCCTAACTGCTAAAGATTCAAATCTGCATTAGTTTCCTATTTCTGTCATGACAAATTACCATAAATTTAATGGCTTAAAGCAACAGAAATTTCTGTTGGTATCATATCTGATGGATAGTGTGGGTCTCCTGTATATGTCTCAGGATTCACCCTACTAGATAAGAGATTCCTTCACAGATTTTACCTGAATAATTCCATCTCTACTTTTATCTTCTGACTTAGGTGGCTGAAAGGATCCATAAATAACATGCCAATGATTTCAAAGAATCCTCTTTGTGTCTAAATACTCTGACCTTTTCATTCTTCTGACACACCAAGCTGTTTAGCCATACCTTTGGCTTTCTCTCCAGGGCATGCTTTCCTGAGAGTAAATTTCCTCATGTTAAGGACTTTTGATATTTGGAATGTCTAAAAATGACCCATCTATCTAGTTCTCCTTCCTTGCAGCTTAACAGTTTTCTGCTCAATTTTTTTTTCTCCTAACATTTTACTATAAGAAGCAAAAAGAAACCACGCGGCACCTTCAATACTGTGGATGAAAATATTTTCAGTTAATATCCAAGTTCATCATTTATATATTGTACTTTCCACATGACCATAGTTGCATTTTCTCACTCTGCTACGAATGCTGCAGGCATGAACCTTCTGTAGTTTAATCTGTCCTCCTTGTTTGTGTCATGTTTTGGGAGGGGAAAGGAGTGAGCAGATGAAAAACCAAGATTCATTATTTTCTCCAGACCTAAAATCTTCCATCTCTCTTTCATATTTTATGTAATTTCTTTAAATGTTTCTTCTCCTTTTACTCTTATTGGTATTGAGAAGAATTATCAAATTATGGGAATAATTTGATTCTTATCCAATAATTTAATCAACTTATTCTAATAATTTTAATCTTAGTAAGTTTATTTAGTCCTTATTTTTCCCCTTAATATGATAATTAAACATCTAATTGTCTTTTAATTTTCAACTTGCTTTCTTCATTCTGAATATTTTCTTCTTATATTTTTGTTTTATCACCTGGATTTTGAATCTGCATTCTTAAATTCTGCTATATCTTAAAGCATTGGTAGGTTTTATTCCATTCCATGGAGAATGTTTTCTTCCAGAATGAGTTCTTCTTCGTTCCTAACTTCTTTTATCTTTCTCCCTCTCTCTCTCCTTCTTTCCTTCATTTTTTCTTGCTTACATGATTATATTTCTTTGATTTGCTTACCTAGTTGCCATGCTAATTATGATCATCTTGTTGACGTTATAATTGTCAGCTGTCTCTGGATTCTTACTTTTCAGTGATACAGTGTAGGTGAACACTCCTGGGCACTCTTCTTGCATCTTCTGCTGTGGTTTGTCTTTTCTTCTGAGTATGCTAGATACTGTCTGTTGATACTTAATACCATCTCAAATCCTTTAAACTCTAATTTGTACCCTAATGGCTAGAAACCTGAAACCTGTATTTTACATATTCTTTTGACATTTCTGGCCTACGTTTTCACCAGTAAGAAGCACTTGAAAGATATTTGGAAGATTAAAGAGAAAGGGAAGCCGTTATTCCCTGTTGGCAGCAGCAGTGGCTCCTGGATCCATCGACCCATAGGCAGATAATGGATTTGAGGTGTGTAGTTATTTCTCAGTAAGTTCCTTTGTTCTTTGATACTACAGGTAGTTAAAATACTTAGATTTTTTTTCTTGAATTATTGATATACTCAAGCCACATTTTGAGGGTTAATGTAGTTTTATGAAACCCATGGGATGAGAACATAGTGTAGCAATGTCAGATAATACTAAGTGACATCTTTGCTGGACATTTGGGCTCCATCTCTTTGGAGAAGCTACTAAATATTCTGAGGTTAGGGCTACTTCCTTTAGCCAGGGGTGCACACAGCTTCTCTGAACATCAGTCATGCTAATTTTGATTTAAGAAATGTTTTATTAGTCTCAGAATTAATGCATCTAGGTTAACAATGTAAAAATGTTCAAGATGACATATTCGGAACTTGCTATTAATAAAAAGTGGGTCTTATGTGGCTGTTCCTTGTGACATTATCTGACTGAGAACATTTGACTGAGGATCTGACTCAACATAAAAGTCCTAAACCCTTTTGACTGCCTCTCCCTTTGGCTGACATGGGGAAACAAAACTATTTCAACACTAATTGGAACATCAAGTTTGTCTTGGATTTCTAAGTTAATGTAGGTATAAATCTAATTAAAATGACAAATGGGATTAATAGAGCTCACCTAGGTCCCTCAGAGGCTGCCATGATCAAGGGAAAGTTGGACACCACCATTGCAGTAAGTAAGGAGGGTTCAACCTAACTGGCAACCAAACTCACAAGATCCAGTCAGCTCTCCTCTAATACGGCACATAGTGAGGGCCTTACAGGAACATACAGTAGGAAACACTGTCCATACTGCATCTTGTCTCATAGCACAATAGCTACCAAGTTACCAGGATTTTAAATGCCCTCTCCCATAAGGAGCAAGTGTACTTGCTGCAAATGAGAGCCAATGTGTGCTTGCCAAGTTGACAGAGAGAATTTCCACCATATTTATCCTATTCTGTAACATAGGCCCAGGGCTCACTTGCCAACTCACAGCTTCCCAAGCTCAGGTGCCATCCTACAGGAAAAAAAAAAAAATGTTCACAACAAACAAGGCAGACACGCTTTCCATATTTTCCTTAGCCTTGTTTTCAGGCATTACTATAAAAAGACAGACCATTCCAGGCCTGATATTAACCCTTTTCCCAGAATTAGATAGATTTTTCCAGCAAGACAAGCCAAGATTTCCATCTGAAGGCTGATTCAGGACCTAAATAAAGTGAGGAGGAAACACTGGATGTATCTTTCTCTATCTGCTTCAGGTTATAACTCCATGGCTGCAGGGAGTCTAGATGCTCCTAGGATGAGCCAAGGCAACACCATTTTGGCAAAATTCTTACCTGCTTTCTATAGCTCTAAGCAGAGATTGCCACTTATAATCTAGAATCTGCCATGTGTAGGTGACAATAGGTTTAACTGACTTTGCTTCAGAACAAGATGATGTCTTCTTGCAATAGATGAAATTCGAAGTTTGATTTTTTTTTCCTCTGTCCCCTCATCAAAAAATCAACATAAAAAAACAATACTCTGCTTGATTCTTTCATATCACATGCAACTGATGAATTAATCAGAAGAAATGCTCTTGAGCTATCTGTCTCCTGGTTCTTTATCCTACTCCTGGCTGGGCTCTTTGCTGATCTTTCATTAGCGCTGATGAGCCCAGGGTGGAAAGGTGCTTCTCTCTTTGTTCCTGAGAGAATGTCATCTTGGCCATCTCATACTTTCAATCACCACTAATAGCTATTTTGGCACAAATTCAGAGTAGGTTCAGTGGGGGGCAGAGGAAATATTTGGCATTAGCTGGATTATTTTAAATTTTCAACCCTGCAATGTTCCTGTAGGACAAAATAGGTGGTGCCAGAAAAGACAGCTTGCTTTCCTTAGAGCCCACGGGAAAGGGTGCCTGCAATGCTAAGCCATTGTGAATCCCTGGCCCTCCATCGGATGCTGCGCTTCACAGGCTTTATGTTCAGTCAACGGAAATAGCAACTGCAACTGTGATGTGTTTGCTTTGTGGCCAGTATAATGATCTACTGGTGATTGATTACAGGGGTTGACTAAAGAAAAATAAGGGAAAAAGCCAAGAGTAAGTTTTCAGGACTCCTCTTAGATGTAACATAATAAACTTAACTGCTTCAGTGCTGAGTTGCTGTAGGTCTCCCAGCAGTATATTAAGAAAAATTTATGTTGTTGGTTAATATGAAAAAGACAGAATAGATATAGGTTGGGCTGGCACATTCCTACATAACCAGATTTGAGGAGCTTACCTCCTCCAGGGACAGATTTGGGACTGAAAGGGAAACATCTGGGGTTGACAGGGACCTGGGCTCAGGCTGCTTCTTAGTTTGAAGGAATTGAAAACAACAGACACTCTGAAACAGCCCCAAAGGCGGGCATTTTGCCTAGATGCAGTATGGCACAAGAGTTGAAAGGATAAACTTTGGAGTCTGGCTTTAAAGCCTAGATCCACCAGTTGTGCATATTTGGGTATATTGTTCAACATTTCTGAAGCTCAATTTCATCAATCAGAATTGAGAAAATAATATCCTCAGTTTGATAGGGTTACCTTAAGGAGTTAATATGATAACGTGATAAATGTGATAATGTGTGTATGTGTGTGTATGGTGTATATGTGGGTATATGCATGCATGTGTATGTACATGTGTATGTGCATGCATGTGCATGTGTGTGTGTATGTATGCATATAATGAATGATATGTAGCATGAACTTAATTGTTCAATAATTGATAGCCAGTATTATCTGTCAGATCCAGACACTGTTTAAAATATCTCAGCTTATTCTAAGACAGCTTTAGTTTTTAACAGACTCTTGGTTTTCTTACTGACTACACACTTGATGAAAGCCAAGTTCTTCTAGAAAAGGATATCCTTGATAAGGGGCATGGGTCACCCCAGATTCACAGGGACCTTCTGCTATGTGCCTTCCTATTCATTGTTTGAGTGATTGTCTTCCATACTCACCAGGCAGAGAGAAACGAGGGAGCATTAGGACCTTGAGATCTTAATATACACTTATGTTTACATATCTGCATAAACATAACACATTATCATTAGTGCTTTAGTTTCTTTTTCCTTTTTTTTTTCTTTTATTTTTTCCTTTTTATTTTTGAGACGCTCTCCCTCTGTTGCCGAGGCTAGAGTACAGTGCCTCAATCTCTACTCACTGCAACCTTTGCCTCCCAGTCTCAAGCAATCCTACTGCCTCAGCCCCCTGAGTAGCTGGGACTACAGGCCTGCCCACCACACCCGGCTTTATTTATGTATTCATTTATTTATTTGTATTTTTTATAGAGTTGGAGTTTCGCCATGCTGCCAAGGCTGGTCTCAAACTCCTGGGTTCATGCTATTCACCCGTCTCAGCCTCCCAAAGTGCTGGGATTACAGGCATGAGCCACCACGCTCAGTTCCTCAGTTTTTTAATCAAATCTTTTCTCTTAGACATGAAAACATACATTCTGAAGGGAGTGGAAAGGGGTCGCACTTATAGACACTTCGTAGATTTGGGCTTGGGAGATCAGACTGACAGGCTGGTGTTTTACTTCCGGGTTTGATGCCAGTGGGAGCTGGCTCTGTGTTAGACACTGCATGTCAGAGGGAGAGACTACTTCTAAGCGCACGTAATTTCCACCTTTCAGACATTCTGAAACCTAAGTCAAAATGTCTCAGTTATGACATTACTTGACCCTAAGTCAAAATGTCTCAATTATGTATCAGGAAATATTAGGCTTGCACATTTGCATCTCAAAAATCAGCTGGTGTTCAAGGAAAGCACTCTGGGCAGCCTACAGCCCTTCCCACTCCTCTTGCCCCCACATTCCACCTTCCTCATCTCTACCTTGCTGTCAGCTCTTGGTCCAGAGCCACTCACTCTGGTTTGGTGGTTGTCTGTGCTCTCTCAAAAGCCTGAGCCTTCTCCTGCAGGCTTAAGTTCTGTCCATCCATTTGGCTAGAGGCGTCTTCGGCCTTGACCAGGAATGCTCCATCTTAACCCACCAGAACCAACCCTGGCTCCAGCCCCTGGCCAATCAGGCCAGTCTTGTTACTCTGCTGGGTGCCGGAGAACAGCAAAGAATAGAACGTGAAAAGAGTACAGATCTAGTTGGTGGAGCGTTAAACTGAGGCTACCTTTTCATGGAAATACGGTACATTATCTTCTCTGTGTGACAAATATAAGCTTAGGGTTCAAGAGCTAAATAAATACAGATGCTTTGGAAAGAATACGTTGTTTATTAACGAACTCAACTATTATCAGTGTCTGAAGTGCTAAGTATTGGCTTGCCCTTTTGTTGTAACAAAAGTTGTCATATCCCCCACTCAGAGTAGAGGCAGCACTCGCAGTTCCAGTACAACTTCTCTCTGTGACCTGGGACAAGCCTGTGCACCTCAGTTTTCTCATCTGGGCATCACTAGAGTATCTGCTTAACAGAGTTATTGTTAGGATGAAATAAGGCCAAGCACAGTGGCTCATGCCTGTAATCCCAGCACTTTGAGAGGCCGAAGTGGGTGAATCATCTGAGGTCAGGAGTTCAAGAGCAGCCTGGCCAACATAGCGAAACCTCCTCTCTCCTAAAAATACAAAAATTAACTGGGCATAGTGGCGGGCACCTGTAATCCCAGCTATTCGGGAGGCTGAGGCAGGAGAATCACTTGAACCCAAGAGGTGGAGCTTGCAGTGAGCTGAGATCGTGCCACTGTACTCCAGCCTGGGTGACAGAGTGAGACTCCATCTCAGAAGCAAAAAAAAAAAAAAAAAAAAACAAAAGAATGAAATGAGATATGTGTCTTTAGGAAGAGGAAAGGGAAAGGAGTATTTTCAGTGTCTCAGCATTGTGCTTGACATGTATGTCAACTCCCGCAAGTCTAAGCAGCCCAGTCAAGGTAATTGTTAATTTCCTAATTTTATAATTGGAAAATCCAAGGTGAAAATCAGGCTTCGATCCCAAGTCTTTTTGGTCTCAGAATCTGATCTCCTTCTGTTGCCTGTAATCTTGTCATAGCTATTTGGCTAGCAGTTTAATCTTGACAAGAATTTTAACTTCCGGCCAAAGTAGAGAAATGAGACTGAGCATGACTGTTGGCTTGTATCTTTGGTATTGTTCTCCTTTAAGTTAGTTAGGGACACCCCAATAGCCAGATTACTGTTGTACACGTTTCTAGCTTCCTTAGTCTAGTGTCTCATCCTTTGTTCAATTCATCAGTATGCTTGAAGAGTAATTTAAAAATTGTGTTGTTTGATATTTCATCAACTTTTACAACTTTCTTGAACCTCTTTCCATCAGCCTTTCTTTCTCAAAGAGACCAATTTATCTGTTAACTGTTTCCTAGTGGAAGGATGTAAGAATAGGTTTAGATGAGATGCCACAGTGCAGATTTGTGAGGCTCAGGGCCTCACAAAGAGTTGATGAAGGCAAATAAGAATTATTTTAAAAAATTAGAGTGAATTTGAACTACCCAACTAATAATTTCAATTTTGAAATATAATTGATATAAATTAGTGATAATACTTAGGCATATCATTTTATAACCCTAAATTGAAAGATATTTCTTTTTTCCAGGCTTTATACCTCTGAATTTTGAGATTTATTTTTGTGATCCTAAGGATGAGAGGTCCACTCCTGTGCACTTCATATATATATATATATGTAAAATTTAAAATAACTCAGTGTCTTCTAAAATACATATGTGCTTAATTTAGAAAGGAGGTACAACAGTAATGTTTCTATTTGTTGTTCTCAATAACTTTTATCTAACTAAAGAGCGATGATAGGTATTTGATACAGCCGACTGAGGGAGCATAGTGATCTTATGGTGATTATTTTCTGTTGCTATTGAAGGCAAATGTTGAGAGGCATGACCAGCAACAGATCGTGTGGGTGGGAACGGAATGCCCATGTAAATGTTCTGCCTCTTCTTTTCTTTTTTTTTTGAGACAAAGTCTTGCTCTGTCGCCCAGGCTGGATTTCAGTGGCACGATCTGGGCTCACTGCAAGCTCCATCTCCCGGGTTCACGCCACTCTCCTGCCTCAGCCATCCGAGTACCACCACATCCGGCTAATTTTTTTTTTTTTGCATTTTTAGTAGAGATGGGGTTTCACCGTGTTAGTCAGGACGGTCTGGATCTCCTGACCTCGTGATCTGCCCGCCTCGGCCTCCCAAAGTGCTGGGATTACAGGCGTGAGCCACAGTGCCGGGCCCTGCCTCTTCTTTTCTTGATAGAGTTCATTTCAAGATCTTTGATTTGGAAACAATCTACAGCTGTCACTAATGCAATACTGAAAATTATATACACACACATTTTATCCACTTAAAATATGAGCACATTTTGAGGGAGGAAATTTTTTTTTTTCCTGATAAAGTCCTGGAAAGCAATGCATGGAGATAGGCAGTATTCTGGCTTTTGATTAAGAGAAATCTGAGTTTGAATCCTAGCTCTGCTACTTGGGCAAGTTACCATATCTCTGAGATTCTTTTTCCTAAAGTGAAATACAGGATAATACCTATTTCATGGGACTTTAACAAAAATGGAGCAAGATATTCAAGATAAAGTTTGGAACTCTATTTCAGGCTCTTAGTAAGTGCTCATTAAATAGAACATTTCTTCCATTTTGCTCATTGATCTCATGAGCTAGACTAAGCTCCTGCCCTCTGTGCCCACTCTACTTACTTTCCCTGGTGGGCAGAATGACTTTTTCCCTTGACGAATTTAGGATAAGAAGCTAGAATGTTGCCCTGGCTGCCTCTTTTCTCTCTGAGTCAGTCTGCCTGCAGAATGGTTGGTCTACCTTCTTGTTCTGCCTGTAGTTTGGGGACATATGTTTATTTTGGCCCATTGCAGCTGCACATCTAAAACAAATCTTCTGTTCCAGGTTTGATCAACAATAAACTCTGTCCAACACTCATTTATATCTCTCAACTGATCCCAAGCTCAGTGGAGAATAAGATGTTGGGATTCTTCAAATACCACATATGTAAATAGTGAGATTGGTTTGTGGTTAGGTTAACAAAGTAGACCATCTTGAAAGAATAATGGACAAATGATTTTTGCACAAATTATTTAAGAATTACTGGAAAAGGTTCAGACAATTTTTAATTCAAGGAGAAATATTTCATGACCTAAAATTTTGCCATCAAACTTTTTATTCTTTTAAAGTCCTTTTCCATAGTCTTTTAAAGAAATATAATATCATAAAAAGTGATTAAAGACCTTAAATCACAGTTTCCTAAGAATCATAAATGCTCCCCTTTCCACGTGGAAAAGTGTAAAAAACCCAGAAGCTGGGAGATGGAGTGTGTTCAGAAGGCAGAGAAGTAGGAAGGAGAGAGGTGAGGGATCTGAGAGCTAAGTGTGACCTAATGCAAAAATTAGTTGCCCTCCATCAGCCTAATGAACTTTGCCTACGTCCGCAGAAGAAAATCGCACACAATAACTGTTGGTGAGATGAATGAATGAACATTTATATACATATGCTCAGTGGAAATACAAATACCTACTCACACCACTATTAATTATGAGCAGTTGCTGGCTTGAAAGAGGGTTCCCATTTTACTTCTTGTTGCATATGAAAAGAGAAGGTGCCCCATGCATATATTGTCTTTTGAAATCTTTAGTTGACTTTATTATAACAACTGTCAATAAGGTGAAAATTTTGAGTTAAAGGGCATTTAAGATGACTATAGATTTGAAATAATGAAATAATGAAGTACCTGGTTGTACATCAAATATTTATTTTCAATGGTAAAGTACAATCTATGCAAGATCCTTACATTCCTGGCATTGTGGAATAAAGAGTCTGGCTCAATGGCATTCTTAAATCTCTACACACTTGATATTAAAAGTGATCTTACTTATGTGAGACCCCAAACCTGTCCATATGAATGAGCTCATGTACTTTATTTCATCAATAAAACCCATATTTAACATGTATGTATTGTTTCAAATGATGCCGCACTATTAGATGGGCTTGCAGACAGTGTGGCTAAATTGCTTGTGAGTTCCAAACCACTGAATTGAGGCTCTTTTAACAAGATGATCTGCCATCTCATCAGTTTTTCTTTTGACAGCTCGACAATGATAACGTCAAGTCTAGCATCGAGATGTTCTATTTTGATCCCCAAATGAATTCTCATGTTTGTTATCCATGAAAAATGAAATTATAAAGAGGCAACACTTCAATCAAAGATTTCAAAGTGTGCCGCACACATAGACCCTTGTCAGAAGGTCTAATGTGAGGATTAACATGGGGCCAGTGTGATGAGTGCAAGTCTGGAAAAAAAAAATAAGTTTTGTTTTTCGTTTTTGAAGGGACAGGAATGGAATAATGAATTTATTATATTTTCTACCCTTATAACAATTTTAAATTATATTTCCCACTATGGAAGCTACTGTAGCTGACCCTGATTGTAAGCCTTTGAGAAAATTTTATCATTCTGACTAAATATGCAGAGCCTGCCATACTTAGTAAGAGGTAAACATTTTTAAATCTCTAAATGGATTTGCTGGCAATAGGTGCTCTTTTATCTTAGTCCATACATTGGTTTAATTAAGGTAAATTTAATACAAAAGTATTCTGTTCTCGGACGTGGATCAAGGGCTTTGGGGGAAATTACAGAAGGAAGGCAAGGACAGCAAAATTTGTGGAACACTAACTTCCAGACCAGCCAGTAACATTTCCAGAATGGCTAAGAGCATTCAATAACAGCATCACCCAATGTCCCTTTATGCCAAGAGGGACTGATCCTATTCAGGTCTGCGGAAACGAAATCTATCAGGCACTGAGCCATTTCTAGTTCTTCATCTGCTTGCGCTCAGTCAAGAAGAGTCAAAACAATACTTGCCTGGTTATGGCCTGCCCTATTCATCAGAGATTTAGAAAACTACCATCAAATTTGTGGGTGATGGCAAACTCTTGGCTTTCTCTAATACACATTAAATAACCAGGTCACTGCCTGGATAACAGAATCATTTTCATAACCTACATTTTAATTTATTTCAACTCTTATTGTAAGACTACACCAAAAATAAAAGTCATACGTAATTCACTATTACATTTGCTATAAAAACGCTACTGTAGACTTCCACATGAAAAAATCATTTTAGAATTTTGCTTAAGAAAATTTCCCACTTTCCATTAAGGAGAAACTCATTACTGCTTCTGTTTGGGCTCGGTGTAAACAGCAAGCGCTGCAACAAAAGTTGTTAACTTACTTAAATTATTTTCTTTGACTTTCTACAACTTTTTATATTTTAATATACTTTTATATTACAATATGTCACTGTGAATATTTTTGGCCAACAGACTATATAATTTCTGCTAGCTTCAGCTTTGGCTACACCGTATCTATATGAATATGTTTTTTTTTAAAATTACCTCTGAAATTTTTGTACATAGGTGAGATATTAATATAAATATACAAAATAAAACAAAATCTAGTGTCAGAAATGACTAGGTAGGCCCAACCCTTTTGTAGGGCAAGAGTACAAGTGGAGATCCATGTACCATATATTTAAACAGTTAAAGCAAACTAATAAACATATTTATGTGTGTGTATATATTTACAATTCATATATAGACACCTATATATAATATTCTACATTTATAAATATGCTTTCATAACAACAAAATGTGTATATAACCGAAAGTCAGCAAAACATAAAAAAGAAATGAACTTAATTATTGTTTACCATATAATAGTCAATAGTCATCTCTGGGGAGGTTACTGGAATATGAGAGAGGACAATGAAGGAGAACTTTCATTTTAACTCTGTTATTTGAATGTTTTCTTGAACTATTTGTGTAGTTTAAATCATATGGAACAAAACAAATACAAGCCTCCGAAAGTGGAATCTGAGACAGCAGACTCAAGAGAGGCTTCTCTCGGCTTCTCTCCTTTATCTATGTGTCTCAGAGGCATGGCTTTTCTGTCCCTGAGTAGCTGATCTCTCCTGGTCTTAAGGTAAGTTGTTTCTGTAGGATCCTCCTTTTGTCTGTGTTACTTAGAGGGTCAGACATGTTGGGGCCATTTCCTCCCGGCTATAAGGTCGGCTAATCCCAGCTTCTCCGATTGGTTTTACAACTTTGTATCTAGGGAAAGCTAGTCTTTTGACTTATAAGGTTGCAGATTAATGTATTAGTACCTTTTCATTTTGTCTTTTATCTCAAGTTGCCCCTAAAATTGAGAGTGGCGGATAAGGTTGTTCTCATTATTTAACAGAACTAAACTTAATACATTCTATTTAGCTTTTACAAAGCTAAAATGCTTCCAAAGCATTTGATCACCCATAATCCAGGTACGCTCTGGGTAAGTGGAAAATAAAACTCAGTATCTGTACAACCTACACAGCAGCTAAGGAATATGGATCTTGAATAGATATACTTTGATTCCTTTGTTTCAGTGTGTACCACCAAAGCAGATGAATAAAATGAGAGGTGGAAGAGATTTTCTTGTGGATAAAGCTCAGTATTTCCAGACAAAGCTCACGAAACAAAACTCCTTTGATTCATTCTTTTAAGAACACAAAACTCAAACAGTTCTTGATTAATGTAGGTAGTGTCTTTACGGTTAAGGCATAACAAAATCTCCTTCTATCAAACAAATATTGTCTGGAGCAAGCTGGGTACCAGACCCATCATTCATTCTCAGGGTAAATGGCCACATCCTATAAAACTGTCCTTTCAGAATGAATTTTGCACTCAGTATGCCATGCAAGCACCCAGGAGCTGCTGCCCAATACAGTTGTTTCCTGGCATCCTAGGCTAGAAGAGGCCAAATTACACATGTTCTAATTACTCTGGTCATACTAATTAGTATTTCATTCATTGAAGATATATTTGCAAAGCAGAAAATGTAACAACTCTGGTGCCATGAGACTAAAATGCCTTAGTTGTTAGAACAAATCTGTACTCCAAAATACTGTGCACACAGGAGCCTGAGATACATAATTTGGATCCATTTCCATTAAAGAAATGGTTCTCCTCCACTCGGTCCCATAATGTAATTAACATTGCAGGTCTCATGGCTCTCTTTAAGAGAATTAGAAGCCATGAGTCATTTGAGCATCATCAGAACGAGCTCTCCTAATGTAAAATGACTCAATCGCAGAGATTGCTATCTGGCAGCATTCCGAGATATCAAGACCTGAAAGCCAGCACTTAATCTGATTTAGGGCCTCTTAAAATATTCTTCAAACTTGACTAGACATTGTTCTGGTAACAAAGATCGAGACTTATTTTAGGAACCAGCCAGGGTCTGAGCTGTCTTAGCTGTGTTATTGATTCCTTTTAAGTAATTGCATTTAATTTGGAAACCTACGGACAATGACGCTGATGAAGAAATGTGGCTATTCCAAGTAAAGTAACAGTAAGTGTGTGGAACAAAGACAGTATAAAATTAGAAATCTTTGTACAGATATGCTGTTTTTCTACTTCAGAGGTCTTAATGTCAGGATTTAGTCTATTAATCTATGTAAGGACATTTTCAGCATAAATTCAATAACAGTGAAAATAAAATTCTAACAGGCATCTTAGTAGGATTCTAACGGTTTATAGACGTTAACCCATCAACATGGTAATCGTTCAAGGTAGAAATGTGGAGTAGATGTAAGGTACTATTTTAACATTTAAAATGTTTCCATTTTGGGTGTGTATTGTGATGTTTTTGGGTCATATTACTCCCTTTTACTTATTCACAAATTGGATAAACACAATGTAGCAACAAGATGGCTCACAATTAATTTTGGTAGAACTGAATATAGGGTAAAACTTATACACCACTCAAACAGGGAAGGAAATGGACAGAATGGTCAAATCTCCAAGTTTCATTAGGAAACGGTGTAGGCACCCAGGATTTTCCCACCGACATTAACAGTTCCTTTTATTCCTCATCAAGATTCCCAGTAGAATTTGTAAACTTATTTATTGGCATATCAAATTATATTTTCAGGTTGGGTAGCATTTTGTAATTCCACAGAACTTGTCGAGGCCCTACTGTGTGCACGTTCAGACACTCTTTACCCCATGCAGACTCATCCTGTGAATTCCATAGAGTCAACTTTGATGCTCCCATCCCCCACTATGAAAGACCTTTGTCACCTGGATGTAGGAGCTACAGAAAGACCTTGTTGCAAAGCAACCTATGACATAGCAAACTCTTTTACTAGGCATTCGTAAGGAAGACGTGGCATAACATCTATCCCCAAATGTCTTATCAGTTGCTATATTTGATATCTATTTGAGAAAACAAGAACAGAGTTAAAATGCCAAGCCAATGACCTCTTTCCAACTCTGGCTTTGGGCAATAGCCCCAAAGACCTAAATGGATCCCAGTGGAGAGATGTTTGGAGGAAAATGAATACCTTTGTAAAAACATAATTGATATTTTTATCTTGGCAGATTATCTAATTGTATCTGGTCTGTCAAATATTTTTGGCAGGCTTTATTATTATTATTATTATTATTATTATTATTATTATTATTTTGAGACAGAGTCTTGCTGTGTCCCCCAGGCTGGAGTGCAGTGGCGCGATCTCGGCTCACTGCAGGCTCCACCTCCCGGGTTCCCGCCATTCTCCTGCCTCAGCCTCCCTAGAAGCTGGGACTACAGGTACCGCCACCTCGCCCGGCTACTTTTTTTGTATTTAGTAGAGACGAGATTTCACCGTGTTCGCCAGGATGGTCTCGATCGCCTGACCTCGTGATCCGCCCACCTCGGCCTCCCAAAGTGCTGGGATTACAGGCGTGAGCCACCGCGCCCGGCCCGGCAGGTTTTCTTATTTTTTAATTTAAAAATATTCTTTAGCTTTTAGAGTAGTTTTAGATTCACAGCAAAAGAGAGCAGAGAGTACAGAGATTTTTCAATGCCCCTTTCCCCGACGCACCCACACATCCCCCACTATCAGTATCTCTGCACCAAAGTGGTACACTCGTTCCAGCTACTGAATCTATATTGACACGCCATTATCATTCGAAGTCCATAGTTCAGCTTAAGATATGCTCCCGGTTTTGAACATTCTTTGGCTTGTGACAAAAGTAGAATGAGATGTATTCACCTGCATAGTATCATACAGGGTAGTTTCACTGCCCTAAAAATCCTCTGTGCTCTGCGTATTCTTTCCTCTCTTTCCCTAACCTCTGGCAACCACTGATCTTTTTACCATCTGCATAATTTTCCCTTTTCCACAATGTGATATGCTTGGAGTCATTCTCCATCTCTTTACATTTAATATATACGTGTCTTTATATTTCAAGTAAATTTCTTGTAGAAGATAATTGAGTTTTATTTTAAAATCCACTTTGACAATCTCTGCCTTTTAATTACTGTATTTTGATGGTTGAGTTTTTAAGTGATTATTGATATAATCGGATTAATATCTACAGCATTTGTTACTGTTTTCTATTCATTGTTCTTGTTGTCTTTTGCTCTTTTCTGTCATATGTGATTTTAATTGAACATTTAATTTATTTTATATGATTTCATTTTATCTCCTTTCTTGGAACACCAATTATGCTTCTTTTTTTTATTTTTTTGAGTTGTTGCTGTAGAGTTTGTAATATACAACAACTAATCCAGGTCCACTTTGAAATACCAGTATACCACTTCATGCATAATTTAAGTAACTTATGATAACAAACTATTCTTAATTTTTTTCTCTCATGTCTTGTGTCATTGCTTTCATTCATTTCACTTATACATAAGCTATAATTATCAAATACATTGTTATTATCTTTTGGTCATAATGCTTTATGTTATATCAATTAAGAATAAGAAAAAATGACTTTTTATTTTACCTTCACTTATTCCTTCTATAATGTTCTTCTTTTATCTATATCAGAATTTCTGACCTATTTCACATTTCTTCTCTCTGAAGAATGTCTTTTAACATTACTTGCAAGGCAGGTTTACTGACAATAAATTCCCTCAATTTTTGTGTGTCAAGAAATATTCTATTTTTCCTTCACTTTGGAGAATAATTTCACAGCATACACAATTTTCTTTTATATGCTTGTTGGCTGCAGGTATGTCTTCTTTGGAAAGTGTCTGTTCATGCCCTTTGCCCACTTTTTAATGGGGTTATTTTTTTCTTGTAAACTTGTTTAAGTTCTTTATAGATGCTGGATATTAGGCCTTTGTCAGATGCATAGTTTGCAATAAAAGTTTCCCCACTACTGAGTAGGTTGCCTGTTCATTGTGTTGATAGTTTATTTTGCTATGCAGAAGCATTTTAGTTTAATTAGATCCTATTTGTCAATTTTTGCTTTTGTTGCAATTGCTTTTCATATCTTCATCATGAAATTGTTGCGAGTTCCTGTGTCCAGAATGGTATTGCTTAGATTGTCTTCCAGAGGTTTTTTTTTTTTTTTAAGTTTGGTTTTACATTTTAAGTGTTTAATTCACTTTGAGTTAATTTTTGTATATGGTGAAAATAAGGGGTATAGTTTCAATCTTCTGCATGTGGCTAGCCAGTTACCCTAGCACCATTTATTGAATAGAGTCCTATCCGCATTGCTTGTATTTGTCAGGTTTGTAGAAAATCAGATAGTTGTAGGCATCAGCTTTATTTATGAGTTCTCTATTCTGTTCCCTTGGTCTATGTGTCTGTTTTTGTACCAGTACCATGCTGTTTTTGTTACTATAGCCCTGTAGTACAGTTTGAAGTCTGGTAGCCTGATGCCTCCAGCTTTGTTATTTTTGCTTAGATTGCCTTGGCTCTTCAGGCTTTTGTTGTTGTTGTTGTTGTTGTTGAATTTTAAACAGTTTTTCCTAGTTATGTAAAGAATGTTGTTGACAGTTTAAGAGAAATAGCATTCAATCTATAAATTGTTTGGGCAGTATGGCCATTTAACAATATTGATTCTTACTATTCATGGGCATGGAATGTTTTTCCATTGGTTTCTGTCATCTCTTATTTCTTTGGATACTGTTTTGTAGTTCCCCTTGTAGAGATATTACACCTGCCTCGTTAGATGTAATCCAAGGTATTTTATTATTTTGTGGCAATTTTGAATGTGATTGCATTCCTGATTTTGCTCTTAGCTTGACTTTCATTGATGTGTAAGTGTGCTAGTAATTTTGCACACTGATTTTGTATCCTGGGACTTTGTTGAAGTTGTTTCTCAGCTTAAGGAGCTTTTGGGGTGAGATTATGGGGTTTTTAGATATAGAATTATGCCATTTGCAAACAGAGACAGTTTGACTGCCTCTCTTCCTATTTGGTTTCCCCTCTTTCTCTTACTTAATTGCTTTGACCAGAACTTCCAACACTATGTTGAATAGGAGTGGTGAGAGAGGGGGATCCCTGTCTTGTGTTTCAAGGGGAATTCTTCCAGCTTTTGCCCATTCGGCATGATGTTAGCTGGGGGTTATCATAGATGGATCTTATTGTTTCGAAGTATGTTCCTTCAATGTCTAGTTTATTAAGAATTTTTAACATGAAGTGATATTGAGTTTTATCAAAAGCCTTTTCTGCATCTTGAGATAATCATGTGTTTTTTGTCTTTAGTTCTGTTTATGTGATGTATCACATTTATTCATTTGTGTATGTTGAACCAACCTTGCGTCCTGGCAATAAAGCCTACTTTATCATGGTGTGTTAGCTTTTAGATGTGTTGCTGGATTTGGTTTGCCAGTATTTTGTGGAGGATTTTTGCATCTATGTACATCAAGGATATCAGCTTGAAGTTTTCTTTTTGTTGCTGTTTTTGTGTTTCTGCCAGGTTTTGGTATCAGGATGATGCCAGGACTATGCCAGTCGTCTCAGTCCCTCAGTGGCAGCTCTTCCATCTGACTGTATCTAGTTGGCCATCTTGCTCTCCCCCTAGCTTTTATTCTTAAGTATAACACAAAACAATTCTTTCTTTCCTTTCTGTTTATAGAAGTTATTAACTGGGTTTAAGATTTTCATTATATGTAACAGAACTGTCTGAATTGAAAATTGTCATGATGATAATTGACATTAAACCTCAAATATTAAACTAGCTACAGAAAACTGAAATACTGCTGAATTCCAGTTGATGGTAGAATGGTTTAAAATCCTGAATGTGATTAATTTTAGGTTATTAATTTGGCTACTATAAAATGTACACACCTATACCTATTTTCAGCTGGAATGGAATGTAGAAATTTAATCTAAAGCACTCTATTTCAAGAGATCGAGGCCCAAAAAGTTAAATGACTTGCCAAGATCACCTTGCTAGTTAATATCATTTCTGAGGTTAAAACCAAAGACTTTTTTCCCTGTTTCATTGTTATTTGTTTAACACCTCTTTTCTTTTAGCTCAACATACAACAATATGTAACTAATAGCCATGACAAGAATGAAAATCAACTAGAAACTAGAATAAATAATGGGGGAGACTGGTGATTTTAAGAAGCTCCTTTGCTGCTTCTCAAAGCATGGTTGGCCCAGGAGTCAGTTTCAAAATTCTGGCCCAAGTTGGGCCAGGGTGATACTCCAGAACCTCTAGTTTTTAACATGTAAACCTATTGATACATTTTATTTATTTATTTATTTATTTATTTATTTATTTATTTATTTATTTATTTATTTTGAGACGGAGTCTTGCTCTGTCACCCAGGTTGGAGTGCAGTGGCGCGATCTTGGCTCACTGCAAGCTCCGCCTCTCGGGTTCTCGCCATTCTCCTGTCTCAACCTCCCGAGTAGCTGGGACTATGGGCACCCGCCACCATGTCTAGCTAATTTTTTTTTTTTGTACTTTTAGTGTAGAGACGGGGTTTCATCATGTTAGTCAGGATGGTCTCGATTTCCTGACCTTCTGATCCACCCTTCTCGGCCTCCCAAAGTGCTGGGATTACAGGCTTGAGCCACTGGACCCGGCTATACATATTATTTTATATATGTATCAGGTATATGAGAGTACTTGTTACAGGCATAGAATATGTAATAATCAAGTCAGGGTATTTGAAGTATCCATCACCTTGAATACGTATCATCTCTATGTTTTTGGAATATTTCAAATCCTGTCTCCTAGCTGTTTTGAAATATACGATGTATTGTAGCTATCTATGTCACCTTAGTCTGCTGTTGAACACTAGAATTTAAACTGTGAATGTGAGTCGGTGGGCCAGAGCATGCAAAGTTCCTAACGTTTCCTTGCTGTTACACTATTTATGAAAATGAAGTAGATGTATATGGAGTAAATGTAAACATTTATTTATATAAAGCAAGTTATATTACTAATGAGGTCATAGATACAATTAAATTTTATTGAAAAGAAATAATGCTGAACTCAAAAAATTTCGATTAAAGACACATCATTTGCTAAATTGGCACTAAAGCTTCTCATGCTACTGATATAATTTTGACCACCAAAGGGATCCATATAAAAATTAGAGTAGTAAAGATCAAAATGATTTTTCAGAATAATTTTGAAGGAATTGAGAGGTGGTATTTTTTGCAAATGTTTTTCTCACAGGCACTGGACAACTAGTCTAAGGACAACTGTCCGTGGTGCTGGAAACAGTTCTGCATAAGTATATTGTCTTCTATCATGCCCATCCCTTCTCTTGCCATCCCTTCAAAGCAAAACCCCAGCATGTAGCAGGAGGAGCAGACATGACTTAATGTCTAATTGAATCTGGAATTTAAATAATACAATTAAGTCTGGGCCCCAAATTATCAGTACTTAAGTTTTATCCAGTAATAATAGTGTTGGTGCTACATAAGGAAGGGAGACAGGATGTGTAAATTTGTCTCCATGTGGTGTTTTCCCCCCGCCCCCATTTTTATAGGGCAAGTCCCTGAGATAACCCATGGGTTCAAGAGAAGAGTTCTAGCTTTCTTGAGAAACAGCCAAAATGTGACCCGGAGCTGTGTATTTCTTCACAGAATCTTTGAAGAATCCTTGAGGGTTTTATGATGGGAGCACTGACATTACTAAGAAGCTCACAGTTAGAAAACTGGAGCATTGGACCCAAGACATAGGGCCTTTTCTCTCTCCTCACCACTTTATTCTCCTTCTGCTCTCTCATTTTCCCTCCCCCTTTATCCAGACCTCTCTGCATAAGTGTGATTTAAATAGCTCCCCATGGTATTTCCTCTCTTCCCTTTGGTGGTCACACTTTCCTAAGAGTTATGCACATTTCAAATCAGGGCCAGTGCATGGTATTGTGGCCCATCCTCTTTTTCAGAGCCAGACAGAAGTGGAAGCCGGACTGTGAAATGTCACTTTGATGAGAGCATGGTTGGACCACATCATCCGGACAGCATAACATGACTGTAGGCACGAGCCCAGCTCAGGTCTAGGGAGGGCATATTCTCCTTCTGGGAATCATTACAGCAGCTCAAATCTCAAAAAAAAATCCAATAAAATATGATTTCCCACCTGGTGGATAATAATAAACAGTGATTGCCCACCTGTTGCTCATGGGCTCTGCAACTATTAGGTGTCTGCCTTACCTCCTGGTGCCAGATGATTTTCCAACAATTTAAAACTTCCTCTGCATTTTCCTCTGCAAAAATAATGTCAGTAAGGTTTCAGGATGTGCAAAGGTATAATATTATAACCAAAGGAAAGATTGCAACTCAAGACAGGCATGAAATAGCAATTGTGATAGTGATGTCTTGAAGAGATGTATATTTATTTACCAGTAGATGTCCTTAATCCAGATTTGAGATAAGAAACAGAAAGTCTAGTTACTGGCAACCGATACTTGTTTGTAATAATACTTTCCCAAGTGTTATTTGGCAATTAGTTAATTTTTAACATATCATTGCTCCCAGTAGAAGCCATTCATTTCTGGGGGCAAAGAAACTGATGAAAATTGTGAAATCAGGAACCATTTTACAGGAATATTTGAATGAAGTAGGTCAAAGTCTGAAAGGTGGGACCAACTGTGCCTATCTGTCCTGGACAGAGGGCAAGGAAGGATAATGACTAGGTCTGTAGGCCACGTGCATATGGACAAGGCCACATTCTGATTTAGAAAACAGTGGTGATTGAGTAATATGTTTACTCTTTCTGCTTCATGTCAAGTCTGCCTTGCTGCATATTCATTCCAGCAGGCTGATAGATTCCAGTGATGGGACTGGCTTCTTTCCAGCACAGATATAGGTATCTTCAGTGGCAAAAGAAGAAGCGGGCTTTTTTCTCTTTCCTTTGGAGATAGAAGAACTTTATAGAGTTCTTTGACACAAACCAACACAAACTAAGTAGAGTTTACTGACACTTAGTGTAAACTGACACAAACTAAGTAGAGAGTAATCCTGAACCACCAAACAGGCAAAGAGAGTAAATGGGTAGAGCGTGATCTACAAATCAAATTTAAAGTAAGATATTGGTAATTGTGGGCGAGAGTTAGGCAGAAAAGTCTGCCTGGAAAAATGATGACACTCACTTTTAATATATTAAATATTTAATATATTGGTAATCTCAAAGAAACTGGGATTTAGTCAAAATGGTATAAATATGAATTTGTAATGATCTGAGCTCATTGTGGGATAAGCTGATGGTATGACAATTAATGATTCGGACAGCTTGTATTTCACCTTTTGGTATAGGCGTTGGCTCTTACCTTTTAGGTTGACCTCCTCCTCTATGCCTTTCCTCTTCTTTGTCCTCCACTTCTCTTCTCCTACTCCTTCTCCTCCTCCCCTTCTCTCTTCCTTCTCTTCTTCCTGTTTAGCTTTCAATAAATACTTACTGGGCTGAAGTAAGCTAAATGAAAATAATGTGGAGTATCTTCTATTTAAAGGGATGAATCAAAATCACTGTAGGTGAGAAAGCTTTATTCTTTTCTCTTAAACTCATTATTGGAAGCCAAGCTATCATTGCTTTAAGATTTCTTCTGTTTATTTTGGAATTGTCCATCTAGCCAAGAAGCAGTAATTACTCATTTTCAGTGAAACTTAGTGGTGTGCTCAAGGATGGCAGTGGAACATAAATTTCAGTTTGCCCAAATATGCCAGAACAAGTGAGTACAACATTGAACATACATAAATTTTGTCTGACTCATTAACAAAAGTAAAATGAGCAGTAATATTTCACTTATAACCCACTATGATGTTCTAAAATTATAGCAACATTTATTTATTGGCATATTCACCATATGCCAGTCACTGTATCGTTCGCTAATATTAAACTCTATTGAGAATTGTCAGAGCCATAGTTAAAGTTTAAGAACTAGGGCATCTTTAAAAAAATGCAGTAAAGTGGCAACTATTTTCTATAGCACAGGCTTCTGTGACTGAGGCTATGTTGACACCACCGATATGTATTTAAAAATGCAAAAAAAAATATTGTGAGCAGTCTTTAGTCACCCTTGTAAAACAAGCTCTGTTACCAGCCTCTTGCTTATTTCACTTTATTCATAACACTAATTATTTTTATATATTTTTGTTTATTCATTTATATGTGTTTCTCCCTATTGAATTGCAGGCTCCATGAAGGAAGTGATCTTGTGTATCTTTCACACTATAATCTCTTTGGTATATCATTTGGCTATTGCTACCATTGCCAACAATGCTGTCCATACTCATGAACCTGTGGATCAGCAGAGATGTCTCTTCTTGAGACTGTGGTGGCTGGGATCATCTTTTTCACAGTGCAATTCAGCAGGTCTGGATCTTGCTCCACACTTCTCTCATCCTTCTTCTGGGACTTGTTTTTTATATGGCAATGACAAGATGTAAAAGGACAAGCAGGGAAGTATATAGCTATTACATGCCTACATCAAAAACCTTGAAAAACTTCAAATAAACAACTTAACAATGCATCTTAAAGAATGGAAGCAAGAGCAAACAATACCTAAAATTAGTAGAAGAAAATAAATAAAGATCATACCAGAAATAAATAAATTTGAAATGAAGAAAACAATATAAAATATCCCTGAAATAAAAAAAAAGTTTTTTAAGAAAGATAAACAAAATTGGCACACCTTCAACCAGATTAAGCAAAAATTAGGGAAGACACAAATAATATCTACGATGAAAAAGGAGACATTACAACTAATACAACAGAAATTTAAAAGATAACTAGTGTCTACTGTGAGCAACTATATGCCAATAAATTGGAAAATCTAGCAGAAATTGATAAATTCCTTGACACACTTGGACTTCCACCTGCGTGTCTAAGCCAAGTCGAGGTACATGGCCAACAATAAAGTCAGAATGTGGAAATACAATGTGCCCATGATGAGCCCCTGGCAATGGTGTGGATAAAAGAGGCTTACAACCCACCAAGATTAAACCATGAAGGAATCCAAAATCTGAATAGGCAATAACAGATGCTGACAAGGATGCAGAGAAAAAGGAACCCTCATACAGTGTTGCTAGGAATATAAACTAGTACAACCACTATGGAGAACAGTATGGAGGTTCCTCAAAAAACTAAAAATAGACCTACCACAAAATCTAGCAATCCCACTACTAGTTAGGTATATTAGTATATAATAAAAATTTAGTCTAAGAAAATTAGTATATAAAAGAGGTATCCACACTCCCAAATTTATTGCATCACTGTTCACAATAACCAAGATTTGGAAGAAACCTAAGTGTCCACCAACAGATGACTGAATAAGGAAAATGTGGTATATATACACAATGGCATACTATTTAGCCACATTAAAAGTGAGATCCTGTCATTTGCAACAACGTAGATGGAAGTAGAGGTCATTTTGTTAAGTAAAATAAATCAGGCAAAAAAAAAAAAGAGATAAATTTCATGTGTTCTCACTTATTTGTGGAAACTGAAAATTAAAATAGTTAAACTCATAGAGATAAAGAGTAGAGAGTTGGTTACCTGAGGCTGGGAAGTATGGTAGAGTATGTGAGGAATTCGAGATGCTTATGGGAAAAAAAAAATAGAAAGAATGAATGAGAGCTAGTATTTGTTAGCACAATAGGGTCACTATAGTCAAAAATAATTTAGTGGTACATTTAAAAATAAAAAAGTGTATAATTGGAGTATTTGTAACACAAAGGATAAATGCTCAAGGGGCTAGACATGCCCATTTACCCATATGTGATTATTACAGACTGCATGCATATATCAAACTGTCTCATGCAACCCATAAATATGCACCCACTATGTACCCACCAAAAATAAAAATAATAAAAAGTGGACAAGCAGAACAGACAAGTTTTCCTAAGGTCTAGGTTCAGAATTGACACACTTAGAATTCCATCTGCATGTCTTAGCCAAATCAAGGTACGTGGCCAACAACAAAGCCAGAGTGTGGAAATACGATGTGCACAGGATGAGATCCTGGCAATGGCGTGGATAAAAAGCATGGTAATCAACTGGAGCCAGTCTTTTGAACAATCAGTGGGAGAATGCACACATGCCTTTGATTTTTTTACTCCTTGTATCATGCTCTTTGCAGTGTGATTTTGAACATTCCCTAATCAGGAGGTAGACTGTTTCTCCACCTCTTTAATCTGGGTTAAACTTGTGACTTGCACTGGTGAAAATAAAGGCACAATATGGTATTCAGAATTCATGCCTAGACCTCCGAAAGCTGTGCATGCTTTGATCTTTTTCTAGATGCCCTGTTACTGCACTATCGGTAAGCCTAAGCTAACCTGCTGGACAATGAAAGACACGCAATCTCTCAGCCACTACCATTGCCCCCAGCAGACAACTGCCAGGCATATGTGGGAGGCTGTCCTAAACCTCACAATTTCAGCCAATGTACCAGCAGTCCACAAATGCATGCGAAATGCTGTAAGGACAGCCCAGGTGACACACAGATTCATAAGAAACAGTAAATGATTACTGCTTCATATACTTTGGATGTCTCCTTCAAATCTCATGTTGAGATGTAATCCCTGGTGTTGGAGGGGGGACCTAGTGGGATGTGTTTGCATCATGTGGGTAGATCCTTCATGGCGTTGTGCTATCTTCACCATAATGAGTTTTCACAAGATCTGATTCTTTCCAGCAATACCTCACTTCTGGTACCAATTTTTTGTGTTAGGTCATTCCTCCATTGTTATACAGATACCTGGCAACGTGGAAGCAGTTTTACAACTGGGTAACAGATAGAGCCTGGAAGACTTTGGAGAGCTCAGAAGACAAGAAGGTGATGGAAAGTTAGGAAATTCTTAGAGACTGTTACATGGTAGTAACTGAAATGCTGATAGTGACATTGACTGTGAAGTTCAGGCTGATGAGGTCTTAGATGGAAATGAGAAACTTATTGGGAACTGGAGCAAAGATCATCCTTATTGTGCCTTAGCAAAGAACTTGGCTGTATTATCTCCATTCCTTAGGGATCTGTTGAAGTATGAACTTAAGAGTGATGACTTAGGGTATCTGGTGGAAGAAATTTCAATCAGCAAAGCATTTGAGATGTGGTCTGACTGCTTCTAAAAACCTATGCTCAGATGTGGGAGCCAATAAATGACTTAAAGTTGAAATTTATATTTAAAAGGAAAGCAGAGCATAAAAGTTTGGAGAATTTGCAGCCTGCACATATGGCAGAGAAAAAATAAGCATTATCAGGAGAGGAATTCAAGAGAGCTATAGAGCAACCACTTGCCAGAGAGATTTGCTTAACTAAAAAGGAGCCAAGTGCTAACATCCAAGACAATGGGAAAAAGGTCTTGAAGGTATTTCAGAAATCTTCTAGGTAGCCCCTCCCATCACAGACCCCAGAGGCCAAGGAGAACTCAAGAGTCTCTTGAACATGGCCCAGGGTGCCACTGTTCTATACCACACCAGGAGACTGCTCTTTGCATCTTGACCATTCTGCCTCTAGCTGAGGCTCAAAGGGTCCCGGATACAGCTCAGGTTGCTGCTCCAGAAAGTACAACCCACCATAAACCTTGGATGCTTCCATGTATTGTTAAGCCGAAGGCACACAGAGTGCAAAAGTGAAGGACTGGCAGCTTCTGCCTAGATTTCAGGGGGTGTATGAAAAAGTATGGTGACCCAGGCAGAAGCCTGCTGCAGGAATGGAGCCCTCGCAGAGAACCTCTACTAAGGTAGTGCCAAGGAGAATTGTGGGGCTGGAGGACCCAGACAGACTCCCCACTGGGGCACTGCCTAGTGGAGCTGTGAGAAGGGAGCCACGGTTTTCCAGACCCCAGAAGTGTAGATCCATGGGCAGCTTGCACCTCGTGCCTGGAAAAGTCTCAGGAACTCAGCTCCAACATATGACAGCAGTCACAGGGACTGAACCCTGCAGAGTCACAAGGACAGAGCCACTCAAAGCGTTGGGAGCCCACCCTTTGCAGCAGTGTGCCCTGGATGTGGGACATGGAGTCAAAAGACATTATTTCAGAGCTTTAAGGTTTAATGACTGCCCTGCTAGGTTTCAGACTTACATGGGGCATTGTAGCCCCTTTCTTTTGGCCAGTTTCTGCGTTTTGGAATAGAAATGTTTACCAAATGCCTGTACTCCCATTGAATCTTGGAAGTAAATAACTTGTTTCAGTTTTGCAAATTTTTAGGCAAAAGTAACTCATTTCCAGATGAAACTTTAGACTTAGGACTTTGGAATTTTGAGTAACACTGAAATGCAAAAGTTGAGACTTTTGAAGAACTATTGAGAACGGATGATTGTATTTTTTCAATGTGAGAAGTACATGAGACTTGAGGGGCCAGGGGAAGAATGATAGAGTATGGATTACCCCTCCAAATTTCCTCTTGAGGTGTAATCCCTAGTGTTGGAGGTAGGGCTTGGTGGAAGGTGTTGGGTAATGGGGATCGATCATTCATGGCTTGGTGCTGTTCTCACGTAAGTTCTCCATGAGATATGGTTGTTTAGAAGTGTGTGACACCTCCCTCCCCCCTTGCTCCTGCTCTCACCATATGATATGCCAATTCTCTTTTTGGCTTCTGCTATGATTGTAAGCTTCCTGAGGGCTTCCCAGAAGCCAAGCAGATACCAGCGCCATGCTTCCTGTACAGCTTGCAGAACCATGAGTGAATTAAGCTTCTTTTCTTTATAAATTACCCAGTCTCAGGTATTTCATTGTAGCAGAGCAAGAAAGCTTATGAGCCCGGGGATTTTTTTTTTAAAACAAAAAGAGATAATAGATACAAGCACACCCAGTGTCTAGCATGGCAAGAGTAGGGACCAACTATTGAATAAATCATGGAACTCCCTGAGTTGCATATTACAGAAGCCATGAACTCTCTCTGTGGAAATATTAGCATATATACAAACACATCACATTTTACATATGATACTAAGGAAGTCATAGACCACCTGTCTATGGATTCCAGTGAGTTCTCATAGCCTAGATCAAGCCTTCTAGATGGCTGGCCTCACAATATGAAGTCAATATACAGATTTTATTTTTGAAAGTTTCTGGATTCTTTCCATAACTAAACACGGATGAAAACTTTGTCTCACTTATTTCTTCCCTGCCAGTTGTGTTGAGCCCACTCACTCTCTAACATATCAAACAGTATCTTTATCCAAAGCTTCCTTGTGACAAATGGTATAAATTACCACGTGATCCTCTGTGTCCTACGGCTTTTCTGAGGCACAAGAAACCCCTGGTCATGCAAAATAAATATACAGTTCTAGGAAACACAAACCAATAGCCACAGAGCAAGACAATTCTGAGGGAAAGTCCAGATAGCTTTCTCAAGTTATTGGCTGGTTGTTCACACATTTTCTGCATTAAGATATAGAAAATAATATTTACAACTTCAAGACATGAACAGATGAGTGAGTGGAGCTTTTCATCTGCAGTACCTTATTATTTTCTGTTTCTCCTTCTCTTTCCTTCAGGCAGAAGAAAATAAGTGAATTTATCTAAAATTTTGAGGTTGCTGTCTTATTGTTACAATAATCTTTACTGTGACATTTGAGAAATTTCTTCCTCTTCAAGTGAAATCAGGATAGGTAATTTTTTAAGTTGGATAATATGAACATAAATTAGAATCAATAGGTTTTAGTTTTATGCAATCATATAATGACATGGCCAGAAGCCCAGTACATAAATCCTCAACTGAAGAATGCAAAAATCTTAATTTTACCACAGTTCTGTAAAATTAGCAAAGGAGAAATCTTAGGGCTCACTGGAAGTGTTAATCAGCGGAGAAGATAAAACTTTTTGGTTATCTTCTTTGACTCTTTGATCCTATGAACTAGAAGTATTTTTGAAATATGCATGTAGATCTTCAATATGCTTTTTTTTCTCCCCAGGATATTTTTATTAGGCAGAGTACATTTTATTATACATTTTCCAAAATATTTTCTTTTTTACTGTCCTATTTCACAAACATCCTGGAGGCACCGAGTGACTTATCTGAGCTACTTTTCAAAAGATTAACACATTGATGCATTCTGTTTTGATCTATTGGATATTGAAATAAATATTTTAGGGATCATGCTAAAAATAGCATTATGATATTAAACTCAGATTCATGACTTAACTTTAAATTCTTAATTTATCCTTTAGGAATACATATTTATAACATAATTGTTCTTTATGAGTTTAAACATTCCTTAAATGTGTTATTTTTTCTGGACCTATGAGAAATGGGAAAAAGCCACCCTGTTATTTTTACATGTCTATATCTACCTATGAATATAACATTCCTGTATTTAAATACACATGCAAATTATACATGTGAGGGTATGAGTGCTCATAAAAGAAACAACTCTACAATACTGCTTGCACCTTTCCTTATAAAATTTAAACCGGTGTTATTTCAGTCATGCCTCATGCATTGAAGCTAATAACAAATACACTGTTTGGTACATCAGGGCATCAAAAAGAAACCACTCAGGAGCCACTTAGGGAAGTTGAGTCTAGAAAGTCACATAAACCGTCTAGTAGGACAAGAAATAAACTTATTGCATGATAAATATAGCACCTTTTTAAGGTGGAATCTACAAATTTCCCCATATATGATCTCCTCATACTCCTCCATTTGGCATTAAAAAGCTGTGTGGCTAGGATACTTCTTATTGTTTGTCAATGTCCGCTTTACAAAAATCTGTAAAAATACTGAGTAAGGTGGTTGAGTTAGTATATTAACTGACCTTTAAGGTTCTTACCAATTCCAAATATTTCAAGATTTTTTTTTAACCTGGGCCTGCTCAATAACCAGGTTTATTTCTGGCATTAAAATAGCAAAGAGCAGAGTTCTACTTCACAATGAAAGTGAAAAGAGTTCTGTTGTCCTGTTCCCCTGTGAAATTAGCACAACTAATAAAATTTACATGAAACAACCATTTAATTCTCTGGAGATTGTCCTAAGAGCATACACAAATGCAGAAGCTTTTTTAAAAGAAAATTTACTACAACTTGGTAAGAAGAGTTAGCGTATTTGGCATTTGAATCATGATTCACTGCTTTATTACCCTCTTTCAGCTCAATACAATGGAAACTCCACTCTATGTGGGTGCAGCCATAGACACAGAGATCTCTCTCTCCATGTCCTAGTTGAGGGTTATGTTATCTCCATAGAAAATGTTTTGCTAGAATTTCTCATCCCCGTCCTCCCTAGTTATGTGTTAGAGGCTAACACAAGGTTACATAGTATATATTTTTATTTATATGAAATAGCCAAAGTAAGTAAATTTGTAAATATAGAATACAGAAGGGTTTGGGGAAGAGACTAATTGCTTAATAGGTATAAAGTTTTATTTTTATTTTAGGTGATGAAAATACTTTGGAAGTACATAGAGGTGCTAGTGGGGGAAAATTTGTCAATGTATGAAAGGTCACTGAATTGTTCACTTTAAAATGGATAACTTTATGTTATATACATTTTACCTCAATTAAACATACAAAGAAACCGTTTTCTGGAAAATAAAAAGGTGGTGGATGTTCAGGAAACAAACACATTCCAGAACTTTAATTTTTTTAAAAAACTCAGTAATTTTCTTGTTTTATATAATGGGTAATAGAACAATAATTTACTAAACTAAAATTTCTGTATTTTCGAGAGTTAGGTATTTTCACTTTGGAGCCAGAAATCTCATTTTCAAGCACTGAGTGCCTCTGGTTGTAGGTAATCATTAACCTCAGTATCCTTAGCAGAAAAATGGAATCAGCAATCATCATTGCTCTCTATGCTTCACTGGGTACTTCTAAAAATCAAATACAATCTGTACAGTGGGGAAACGGCTCCGTAATGTACTATGAATACAGAAAGTCACTTGGTGCTGTCACGTTGCCCAATTCCAGTAGTTACCATCTACTCAGCCTGCTGTTACGCCCTCCTGCCTTTGTGCAATGCTGTCAACTTGACCATTATGGAGCTGTATGGCAATACCTTACTTGAGTGTCTATATAGCATTTGTTTAGTAATACATGAATTTTATTACTTATTTTCATTTAGAAAATGAGAACATGTTTTGGAAGAATAATTTTCCAAAGGATAAATCTGGAGAGTTTTCAGCCAACCATTTTTTCTCCTGTGTTTTCTGTCTATTGGATTTAAAGCCGTCTTAGGACATATTTTAACGTGGTGGCTTCTGTCTTGGTTTCTTTCGTTTTTCTGGTTACTAATACTTCTGCCACTAACAAAATAAGGTATTTAATAGATGTGCGTTCCCAGAGTTCCACATTTTGATCTCTAATGTGCTTTCTCCTTTTAAAGCATGATTCAAGGAAACTACAGACTTCTTGGCTCCAGCTGTAAATCTGATCTTGCCAGTGACAGGGTTAAGTATCATGGGTGAGTTCAAGTGGTTATTTTATGGTTGCCATATTGAAAAGCCATGTCATAACAATTCTCCACTCCCAGAGCTGTTGCAGCGCTGATGTAGAGTCAGCCACAGTCAGCATAAGACTCCCTGCTTAGATAAACAATGAACACTTGGTCCCACTCAGCTATTGTGTGGATGTCAAAAGGTGGATCATATTAAGCCTACCAAGCAGGGCTTTTTTATTGACAGCCTAGCAGAAGTGGTTCAGAGCTCAGAACACCTTTACCAAGGAAAGCTTCAATGTACAGCAACAAACCCCTAATCTAAGAAATTGTGCCATTTGAGATATATTATGTCTTGTTCATTGCACACAGGATCTGCCTTCTTAGGCTACTTTAAATATATATTTGCTTTCATTAAAGAATGAATACATGCTTATTACCAAAAAATTATAAAATGCACATAAACTAATAAAATAATAAGTAATCAGCTATCACATTGGTGTATATACTTAAACGCACTACACTCACACATTGCAAAATGGCACTATCACTGGGTTATTGTTTGGGGACACATTTTTAAATCCAAAATAAATAGTGAACATCTTTCTATTAAATATTTCTAGAGTATTATGTTTAATGACTGTGCAGCATTCCATTGTGTGGTCGTGGCACATGTAATCCACCAATCGCCTGTTTTACATATTTTGGTTATTTTCTCGGACTTCTGTAGAAAATGCAAACATTTATTTCACTCTTGGAATAGTTTTAGAATAGAAACTTTTTTTTTTTTTTTTTTTTTTGAGACGGAGTCTCGCTCTGTCGCCCAGGCTGGAGTGCAGTGGCCGGATCTCAGCTCACTGCAAGCTCCGCCTCCCGGGTTCACGCCATTCTCCTGCCTCAGCCTCCCGAGTAGCTGGGACTACAGGCGCCCGCCACCTCGCCCGGCTAGTTTTTTGTATTTTTTAGTAGAGACGGGGTTTCACCGTGTTAGCCAGGGTGGTCTCCATCTCCTGACCTCGTGATCCACCCGTCTCGGCCTCCCAAAGTGCTGGGATTACACGCTTGAGCCACCGCGCCCGGCACAGAAACATGCTTTTTAAGGAATTAGTCACCACAGGTAGCTTTTGTAAACTTCTTCATTCAAAAATGATGACACTTGTCTTTAAGTGTCTTTAACTCCGTCTTGGAGTGCAGCTCTTCTTGGAAGCACGTTTCTTCATCAGTGGGAGGTATGTCTTTTACAGCTGCACTGTCTCAAACACATTCCTACTCCTCATTTTCTGAGATTCGTTTTTTCTACCTAAGCCCAAGAAACAGGGTGATTATTTCTTGCTCTTTGTACCCATTCTTGGGGAATATCTCCTGAGCCACCCAGAGTAAATTAGCTTTTAGAAGACAGTTTAAAGATATCTATGAAATGAGGGCATGCTTGAATATCAGAACTTTATTTCCACAGATGCTTTTGAAAGTTCATATTGTAAAGTCCAATTTCCCATGGTTAATTAATGCTAATGATTTTCTCGAAGGCTTATGGAGGGAAAGGTATGTTGACTGGCCTTTTACTGCAAATACGCCAAAAGTGATTTCCAGGAAAGGTGATGTGTATTTTCCTGCTAGGACATTCCCTGCAAGTAAAGTTTTACCTATTCAGAAGTATATCATCGGGTTAGCCCTCAAACACAGGTAAACAGAGTTCAATAAGAAAGTTAGTTAACCTTGCATTGAGGCCGGGCGCGGTGGCTCAAGCCTGTAATCCCAGCACTTTGGGAGGCCGAGACGGGCGGATCACGAGGTCAGGAGATCGAGACCATCCTGGCTAACACAGTGAAACCCCGTCTCTACTAAAAATACAAAAAAATTAGCCAGGCGTAGTGGCGGCGCCTGTAGTCCCAGCTACTCGGGAGGCTGAGGCAGGAGAATGGCGTGAACCCGGGAGGCGGAGCTTGCAGTGAGCCGAGATGGCGCCACTGCACTCCAGCCTGGGCGACAGAGCGAGACTCCGCCTCAAAAAAAAACAACAACAACAAAAAAAAACCTTGCATTGGCTTTAGAAAAAAAAATTTATAACAGGTTGAGTGCTCACACGCTCATATACTTAGAAGAATGGCGAGGATTGAGAAGTTTTCACTTGTAGGATTCTCATAAGTCACCTAGTATAAACCCTTCATTTTATAAGGAAGTCAAGTTCAGGAAAGATGAAAAGACACATCAAGGTCCCATAAACTAATTATAACTAATTTTACCTAAATCATAATTAGGCTATTTATTTTTGATCCCCAGTCTATTTTGTTCCCATAAAAAATAATTACAGACTACTCTGAGATTCATACCACACAAAAAAGGTAATTTCATACATCTTCCAATTGCCTAGAAAACCAAGGGAAACATTGTGAGTAAGCAAAGAATAATAGTTTTAGAAATAGTTCACCAAATAGTGTGAACCTCACAGACCACAGAGCTTTAAAATTCCAGTTCTAGATAGTTGTGTTGACTTTGGTCAACTAATAGTCTCTTTGTGTCTCTATTTCCTCTGTTCAGTAAAATGGAAATAATAATGCAATAAATATTTATCTCAGAATTATGCAAATTCTATAAGTTAAAGCACTCAGAACAATGCCAACACTCAGTGCCTGTTAGTTAGACTCATTTCTACTGCTACTTATCTGCCAACAGGGTAGAACTGAACTGAACTCTGAACTCATTTGGCCATAGGTTATTAACTTAGTTCCTCAACTTCTTAGCTATGTGACCTAACTTATACATTTCTTTAAGCATCAAGTTTCTTCATCTCTAAATAAGAACAATGATATGTGATTATCATAGGGTTTTTTGTTTGTTTGTTTTTTGTTTGTGTTTATTTGTTTTTTGAGACAGGCTGTCACTCAGTTGCCCAGGCTGGAGTGCAGTGGCATGGTCATGGCTCACTGCAACCTCAAACTCACAGGCCCAAAAGACCCTCCCACCTCAGCCTCCCAAGTATCTGGGACCCCAGGTGTGTGCCACCACCACTCTTGGCTAATATTTATAGAAAAACTTTTTGTAGAGATGGGGGTCCCACTATGTTGCCCAGGCTGGTCTTGTTCTCTTGGACTCAAGCAACTCTCCTACCTCAGCCTCCCAGAGTGCTGGGATTATAGGCATGAGCCCAGTGCCCTGCCTATCATACGGTTAATATGAGGATTAAATTATATAATCCATATCAAGTGTTTACTAAAGTATCTAGTACCAGTGCTCACTAATTATTGTTACTAATATTGTTATTGTCATTAATATTAAACGAATCTTTTCCCAACCAGGACTCTGAGCATCTACCATTACTTATTGGCCTTAAATTATACAAAATGGTTGTTCTTAAAATAACAGTTGAAAGCCATGTATAGTTGTCATAAGAAAACAAGCAGAACATAGACCAGATGGTGGGTAAATTATATTGAATTTCTCTCCAGATCACCATGCCCAGAACTCTGCAAGTACTAAGAATGCTGAAGTGTTTTCTTTCTGACATTGGTGGTGCCTGTGATACTTTATGTTCACGGCCTTGCCAATGGCAATTCTATATTTAGAGAAAACATTACAATTAATGAATAGTTATAAGGTTGTTCTGATTTTTAACAAATACTAATGTTCTGCAGGTAAATTATATAGAACAACTACAATCTACTTATGGTTAACTAAATGGGGATAAAACTATTAATCTTTTAAATTAGGCTGAGTTCCTATGTTCATGACTTTTGAAATCTTAGTGTTATTTTTCCCAGAGTTTGAAGGACAAGAGCTATAAGTGCACATGCTTTGCTCTCTCTGATGTTCATGCTGCGCACTAGGCCCTACGGGGGAATAGATGGCTTACTTGCCCTCCCTCCTTTCTAATTTGAAGTGTTCGGACATCAAAGGGTGAACATGATGTTTTAAGCATTTCTGGTCACAAAGAATGTGCCTGCTTGAAGCCCACTGTGGAGACAATTTTATCACCAGAATAATTAATGCTTTAGCTGGAATATTCATTCCATATTGCTTCTGGCTGTGAATTTTGATTAGATGCTAAGAGAAGAGGATTTCATTAGCAGCTCACCAGAGACATTGTTATTCAATTGCCACCAAACCAGATAAGGTATTTTTGGCCAAACACAATTGCCCCAGGACTTTTTTCCCCTCATTTTGACCTAGCTGGTTGGTTGGCTGCTAGTATAATAAAAATGATACAATTTGAGCTAGTTTAGTAGCAGACGTGATTAGGCCTTGAAGACTATAAACTTACATCATCAGATCTCTGCTTGCCACTGCCTCTGACCCTGGGATTACTAATCACATTACTGGAAAAGACTCTTCCCTTGATTTATCATTGCATAATGGCTCCATTACTTAGCTCCAAAAGAAATTACCCATCACAGCTTGTTTCTTTTCGGTTTTCTTGGGAAGGTCAAACGAGGGTCCCAAGAAAGGCTGAGCAAGACTAAATTCTTGATCCTTCTCCAAGTTTTAGCTTATTTTATTAAAACAGTATTATTTCTCTTCACCTTTTCATATTAAATCTTAATTCATAACTTTACCTCATCATCACATGTAGAAAATCCTTAGGAAGTGAAATTAGTTATTATAAGACCAGACTCCACTAATGGTGTTCTCTCTAAAGAGGTGGGAAAAAGTGTCTTATCAAACTTGGGTTTCTATTCAGAGAAAATCTAGGTATAAAAACAGTTGTGGGCTATTGGTTCCTACCCGTAGGTATTTTATTCATGTAGATTCTCTTCACTGTCTAATTTTACTTATGCACTGAATAATAATTTTTATGTTATACTATTACAGTGTAAAAGTGGTTTTAAGAGTTTTTTGTTTCTTAATCTTTACGGTGTTTCTGGTTCATAAGAACCATATTTTGAGTTTATTTGTTTTTCCCTGAAGGAGATTAGTAGCCAAGAAATGTGACAAGGGAGATGTGGCTGATTTTTGTTATGATATTCATCCCTACCTGTAAAGGAAGCCAGAACAACTCATTTACTCAGTCATGGAAATTAATTAGCTGCTTTATATGGCCAGCTCTAGCATTCTGTGCTCCAAGTTTATGCAGAAGGTGGGAAGAGCCTATCTGTTCAGATTCAGGAAGATCTTCAAAAAAATCTATGGAAGTAAAAGTTTCTATTAGTTTTAAAAATGAAAGCTAATGCTGGAAGAAACAGATGGAATTTTATAGCAGAGAAAGCAGTAATAATAATAATAATAGGTAAGATTTGTTGCATGCTTACTGTGTGCCAGATACTATACTAAGTACTTTACCTGCATTTCATTATCAAATCTCACAAGACAACTTTAGGGAAATTTAAAATAAGTTTTCTTATATAAATATAACTTTTCATATTGTGGGAATGACTGATTGGAGCTCTCCATTCTAATCAATGAACATGGTATATCCTTCCACTTATTTAGGCCTTTAATTTCAGTCAGCAATATTCTCCATGTAGAGTTTAGCAATATCCCATAGAGAAAGCTTCTACATCTTTTGTTATGTTTATTGTTAGTAACTATTTTATGTTTCTGTCATGCTATAAGTTGTTATTCTAATTTCAATGTCTAATTGTTTGTTTCTAATATATAATGCAATGGATTTTTATATATTACCTTTGTATCTAGTGACCTTGCTAAATTCACTAGCATTTTTGTGTAAATTCCTGAGGACTTTTTACGTAAACAAATATGTTATCTGCCAAATGGGGATGTTTTGACATCTTTTAATTTGTAATGTGTTTTGTTTTTGTGCATTACTGCAGTGATTAACAGATGGAGGTGATATTGCTCCCCAGAGGACATTGGCAATTTCTCATTTCTTGGTTATAATGACTTAGAGGTTGCTATTGGTACACAGTTGATAGGGACAAGAGATACTGCTAAACATAGTACAGTAATTAGTTCTCTAAATATTACTGTATTTAGTATAATATTGAATAGAAGAGATGAGAACATACATTCTTACCTTGTTTCCATTCTTAGGCACGAAAGTGTTCAATTGCTTAATTTTTTACCATTAGGTACAATATGCAGTGGATATTTGATAGATGTCCTTTATTAAATATGGAAAGCTTTTTATTCTACTTTGAAAAGAGTTTTTATCGAAAATGTATGTTAATTTTGTCAAAGCCTTTCTCCTATCACTTGAGTTCATAATATGATTTTTCTCCTACAATCTCTTAATATGGTGAATTACACTGATTGATTTCCAAATGTTAAACCAACTCTACTTATGTGATACTTCATTATTTTGAAAACATATTTCTGAATTTGATATTCTAATATTTATTTTAGTTGTAGTTGTTTCTTTAAAATGTAATTTCTATCTCTTTATTGGTATTCTTTATTTGGTGAAACATCATTCTCAAACTTTTCTTTAATTCTTTAGATACTGATTTCTTTTGTTCTTTAACCATATTTGTAATGGTTGCTTTAAAATCTTTCTTTCAAGTTTACACTGTCTGGGCGTCCTCTGGGACAGTTTTTACTGACTATTTCCCCGTGTATGGCCCATACTTCCTTTCACTTTGCATGTCTCATAATTTATTGTTGAAAACTGGACATTTTAAATAATATAACATGGATGCTCTGCTGGAGACATCCACCATGGGGTTTTTGCTGTAGCCGTTTTGTCTTGTTTTTGTTATTGTTGCTGTTAGCTTACTTTCCTTGACTAGTGTGTGTGTGTGCATATATATATATATATATATATTTTTTTTTTTTTTTTTTTTTTTTGAGATGGAGTCTAGCTCTGTCACCCAGGCTAGAGTGCAATGGCACGATCTCGGCTCACTGCAACCTCTGCCTCCCCTGTTCAAGCAATTGTCCTGCCACCATG
Organism: Papio anubis; assembly: GCF_008728515.1. Classification (NCBI taxonomy): domain Eukaryota; kingdom Metazoa; phylum Chordata; class Mammalia; order Primates; family Cercopithecidae; genus Papio; species Papio anubis. The sequence continues at coordinate 94,946,860 of NC_044989.1, forward strand.
TCCCAAGTAACTGGGATTACAGGTGCCCACCACTGCACCTAGCTAATTTTTGGATTTTTGGTAGAGACAGGATTTCACCATCTAGGCCAGGCTGGTCTGGAACTCCTGACCTCGTGATCCACCCTCCTCGGCCTCCCAAGGTGCTGGGATTACAGGCATGAGCCACTGCGCCCGGCCGACTAGTGTTTATTCTTTCAGCTTAGCAGCCACTGAATTCTCAGCTCTGGAGCTTAGTGGTCAGCTAATGATTAGGTGGTTTCCTTAACTAGCTTGAACGAACACATTCTCTCTGCCTAGGGACTGCATTTGTTTGGGGTATTCTTTCAAATAGTGACAAGTCTGTGAGGTAAGGCTTTTTGGGGGAGCTCCAAACCTCTTCTGCCCCCACCGGTATTTGCTATGCTACTGTTTTTCATAACTGCTATAGTTGCAAAGCTGTTGGTTTTTAAGGCTATCATGGAGTTGGAGAGAGGGGGATGGGAATAAGGCAAGTTAGACTTCCGCAGAGCTCATAGTTTATACTGAAAATTGTCCACTTTTCCGGAATAAACACTACTTTGATTGTTGGAAGCCCTTGATTAATTCACAGAGACATGAAAAAGTTGATGTAAATAATTGTTTCATTGTTCTCACTGATTTTATGGAGAATCAGATATTTGAAAGCCTTTACTCCATTATTCCAGTAGTGCTCCTTTCGTTTGTTCTTGAAGAATATTTTTGATGCTTATAGATTTCTGGGTTGAATTAAAAAATAACTTTGAAGATATTGTTTCGTTTTGCTTTGGCCTTCATAGCTTCTGATGATCATTCAGTAGAGTTCTGAATTATAGTTTTCAGGTTTGTAATTTTCTATGCCTTAAATTTTTTTCTCTTTAATTATTTTGCTAGCCATTGATTATGCTATGTCTAGGTACGGTTTTCTTCAAAGTTATCCAAATTGAATTTGGTTGAGATTCTTAAATTTGTGAATTTATGTTGATTACAAAATTTAGGAAGTTTTTGAGCATTATTTCTTAATATCTTTAATTTTTAGATATTATCTTTCTCTTCTCTTGTGAGACTCCAATTAACTCTTAGACCTCTTAAATTTGTCCCACTAATTATTGAGGATTTGTTAAAGAACATTTTTTCTCCCTTATAAGTGGAGAATTTCTACTTACTTGGCTTCTACTTCACTGACTCTCTTTTCAGTCATATTTGCTAAATTTTTCTATTTTTTTTTTATTTGGAGCAGATATTTTCTTACCTCACTTGCATGGTTATAACAGCCACTTTGAAGTTTTTGTCTGATAATTTCAACATTGGGATCAAAACAGGGTTGTCTACTTTGTCTTTCCCTTTGGAATGGGTTACATATTCTTGAATCATCATACATAAGTTATTTTAAATTGAATCCTTGATCCTGTAAATGTTATATCATAAATTCTGTATTCTCTTACATTCTGAAAAATAGTATTGATTGCTTTTAAGCAGTCAGTTAACTTGATTAGACTCATACTGAAGTTGAAGTTTCCTGTAGGGAATGAAGAGGTGAAATTTCAGATCTTAAGCCAATTCTTTAACCTTTAGCTGTATGCTGCTTTCATTTTATTACACACATCTGACTCAACGGTCAGCTAGAGACTTAACCTGAGTTTATCAGAATTTGGGATTCCCTTCACTGATTCTATTTTAGTGTTTTCTTCTCACTGGCTAGTGGACCTAGTTGTCCTAGTTCCTTGTCCTCGGTCTTCTGATCAGAAAAATGGTGGATGGGCCCAACGCGGTGGCTCATGCCTGTAATCCTAACACTTTGGGAGGCTGAGGTGGGCAGATCACCTGAGGTCAGGAGTTTGAGACCAGCCTGACCAACATGGTGAAACCTCGTCTCTACTAAAAATATATATATATATATGAAAAAAAAGGTAGCCGGGCGTGGTGGCAAACACCTGTAATCCCAGCTACTCCGGAGGTGGAGGCAGGAGAATTGCTTGAACCTTGGAGGCAGAGTTTGCAGTGAGCTGAGATTGCTCCACTGCACTCCAGCCTGGGCAACAAGAGCAAAACTCCATCTCAAAAACACGGAAAGGAAAGGAGAGGAGAGGGAAGGGGAGGGGAGGGGAAGGGAGGGGAGACGGTGGGGAGGGGAGGGGAGGGGAGGAGAGATGGTGGATGTTCTATCAGAATTTGCACTGCTCTGCACCCATCTGGCCACAGGGAAAAATTTACAGAAATCTCTATTTTGGCAGCTTGTTTCAAGTTTTGAACCTCATTTTATAATTTGTATTCTTTTGTTCAGTCTCCAGAGCTCTCAAGTAGCTGTGTTTTATATTCTGCCCAGAGTCTATAGCTGTTATTTGTAGGAGGATTGGTTTGTTATATACTTGCTTCTCCATGTAAGAGGTGGATCTCTTTGGCTTGATTTTGAATCTTGTTTCTCCTGAGATTAAAAATTAAATATGCACCTGTGTTCTCTTGTCTCCTTCCTACTTCTAGGACTCAGCTGTAACTTTGGTTGAGGGGCTCTGTTGAAGTCCCAGCCTGGAATGAGACTGGGGGTTTTGAGGATGTGTCAGTGCCCTGCTCTAGACAGCCTGGGTAAGGACAGCATCTTAGTCTGTGGATGAGAGAATAGGCCACCCGAATACCTTAGGCGGAATGTGAGCAGATTCTCTACTTTCAGCCTCTCACCCCTGGCTTTTCTATAAGATACCCCTTGTTTAGTCAGCGTCAGCATTTTATAGCCTGGGTCTCTTAATATTCTGCTTATGAACAATCTGAATGTAGGAAGCACAGTCACGGTGGACTACTCTCTAAATAAGAGAAGCACTGCTGATAGCTTGAATCTGAAAACCTGGTGGAGCTCCTGATGGTTCCAAGAAATGAAATTCTAAATTCCTAAGCCTCAAGAAGGCCAGGCAGATCAAAAGAATATTTTCCTTTCCCTGCCTTTTCTCCTCTCACATTTGGGTTATAGACAATACAAGAAGCTTTGCCACGTCTCATTAGTAAGGTAGATCAATAATTGAAATGAATGTACTACCTCTAATGTAATAAAGTTAATAACTAACTTAAATTATTCAGTATTGATTCTCAATTTCCTTGTGTTTGACCATTTCCATATGAATGCTTGCTTCAAGGAAGTTAATATGGGCTCACAGCCAATTCAGAAGTATAGTTTTACACACACCCACATACAGTCATGCACACACCCACACACACACACACAAGCAGTCATGTGTCACTTAAGGATAGGAATATGTTCTGAAAAGTGCATCATTGGCTGTAGCTGATTTCTTCATTGCACAAACATTAGAGTGAACTTACGCAAACCTGGATGTTATAGCCTATGACGCAGCTAGACTATATGGTATAGCCTATTGTTCCCAGGCTAAAAATCTGTACAGGTTGTTACTGTACTAAATATTATAGGCAACTGTAACGTAATAGTAAGTATTTGTGTATCTAAACCTATCTCAATACAGAAAAGGTAAAGTAAAAATACAGTATTATAACTTTATGGGACCATCTTCATGCATGTAGTCCATTGTTAAGCAAAACACCATTTTATGGTCCATGACTATTAATATTTTTAGATTAGTCTTTTAATGGTTCCTCAAAAAAGAATCTGATTATGGGGAAAAAATAATACACCTTTTCCTGCTTTGAGACTCTTGTTTTTTTCAGAGGATAGATGTTTCAGAAAAAAAGCAGATGACAGTCTCACAATGGAAGTTCAGTGTCAAGAATGAGCAAGGTGGAAATGCTGCTTGTTTGTGAGCTGATCTGATGACATGTGTGAAAGATCTGTCAATAACATGATGCAAGAAGGATATGTACAGACTTACTGTTATTAGAGGAGATAAACTGCAGTAGGCATAAAGCCCAGTTTACTGACTTGTTACAGCAAGATATCAGCACACAAACCATGGGTATCTTAGCAAAACGAAGGAAGGATGGGTTTATTGCAGGGACTGGACTTATGCTGGTAGATTTCGGGAAAAGCTTAAAGAAGCAAGGATTGGCTCTGGGTTGGGTGTTGCAGGAAGCAGATGCAATTTCATAACAGAAGTATATGTCTCCCTTTTGAATTTGTTACAGGTTTTTTTTTACAAATACTATCTACATAACATAAAATTCAGCCATTTAAAGTGCACAATTCAATGGTTTTTAGTATACTCAAAGTGAGAGACTGAGTATACATATGAACAAGGGCCAGACTATATATAAAAATAAACTGTGACCCACAGTCTGTAGCAGCCAGCACAGCATACCAACCCTTTATCTACAATAACCTGCCCAGGAAGCCAATCTACTCTCTGTGTCAAATTTGTAGGAAGTAAGGTCATTTTCTCTGGTAAACAATCCAGGAAACCAATTACTAACCCCAATAAAGATCAGCCCCAAATGGCCAGGATTTGATTAATAACTTCCAGCTTCACTAATTTTTGCTCTCACTTTCAATTCAGGACCAGGAAGCCAAATATGTACCCCTAAACAATCACATAGCAGGCTTTCTGTGTTAGCCTGCCAGCAGCTCTCCAGTCAGGGTGCACCTGCTGCTTGGTCTTTTGAGAGTCTGCCAAACACAAGTGCTGGTGGCCGACTCCCTGGCTGTAGCAAGCTCTGGATAAATAGCCAGTTGGTTTTCATTTATTTCCACAACAGACATGTGCATCCATCACCACAATCAATGTTAGAAAGTTTTCATTGCCTCCAAAAGAAACTCTGTACCCTGTAGTTATTACTTTCACACCCTCATCTCTCTCCAAGTTCTAAGCAACCACTAATCTACTTTCTGTCTCTAGCTTTTCCTATTCTGGACTTTCCAAGTTCATTTCCACCTCTACTACCATTCACAAACCTGTAGATGCCTGAGCACAGCCATTTGTTTTGTTTTTGGTTTTGTTCAAATGTCCCTTTTCGATGGAGATTTAATAAAGTGAGTTTGACTTTGTTCACTTTTTGGTTCTACTGTAATGTGAGTGGACTCATATAGTATGTGGCCTTTTGTGTCTGGCTTCTTTCACTCCGCATGTTTTCAAGGTTCATCAGTGCAGTAGCATATGTCATTTCACACGGTTTTTATGGCTGGGCAATATTTCATTTTGTGAATATACCACATTTTGTTTATCCATTCATCTTTTTTTCTTTCTTTTTTTTTTTTTTGAGATGGAGTCTTGCTCTGTCGCCCAGGCTGGAGTGCAGTGGCACAATCTCGGCTCACTGCAAGCTCTGCCTCCCGGGTTCATGTCATTCTCCTGCCTCAGCTTCCCGAATAGCTGGGACTACAGGTGCCCGCCACCACACCTGGCTAATTTTTTGTATTTTTTAGTAGAGACGGGGTTTCACCATGTTAGCCAGGATGGTCTCGATCTCCTGACCTCATGATCCGCCCACCTCGGCCTTCCAGAGTGCTGGGATTACAGGTGTGAGCCACCGCGCCCGGCCCCCATTCATCTTTCAATAAACATTTGAGTTGTTTCCATCTTTGGGCTATACGGCTAATGCTGCTATCTGAACAATTTTCATTCAGGAGCCAGAACAAGTGAAGTGGAGCTAGAGTTGAAATTGGTAAAGAAGCAATAGTCACTCCTGTCAGCAGGGAGAAAGGGGTTTTTGGTTACTTCCTGGTGATACAGCATCCTAGCCTGTTCCTTGTTCAGAGTTGAATATGGAGTGGCCTTGTTTTTCTCTTCACCTAGTGACATTGTCTGTTATTGTTTGGATGGTTCTTGTTCATTAAGGGATACTACAGCCTAGGTCCTAGGAGCCAGATTCAGAGTGGGTTATCTATTTTCTTTGTTGTTCTCAGAGGTAAACTGTCTCACAAACATGATATGTGAAAAAATAGGTAAAATAAATATGGATGATTGATATGGTTTAGATCTTTGTCATCTCCAGATTTCACATTGAAATAAGATTCCCAATGTTGGAGGTGGGGTCTGGTGACTGGATCATGGGGATGAATCCCCTGTGAATGGTTTAGCACCATCCCACTGGTGATGAGGGAGTGCTTGCTTGGTTAGTTTATGGGATATCTGGTTGTTTAGAAGAGTCTGGGACCTCTCCCTTCTCACTCTTGCTTCTTCTCCTGCTGTGTGAGATGCTGGCTCCTGTTTCACCTTGTACCATAATTGTAGGCTTCTTGAGGCCCTCACCAGAAACTGATCAGATGCCATTAGCACGCTTCTGGTAGAGCTGTAGAACCATGAGCCACTTAAATTTCTTTATGCATTTCCCAGCTTCAGGTATCCCTCGATAGTAACACAATTGGACTAACACACACGATATACCAGAAAAGATGCCAGTGAAAAATGAACACAGAAGCTTCATTGTGACACAAATAGCACAAGCTTTGTTTGATTCTGAAGGACATAACTAGCACTAGTAAGTTGTAGGTAGACCAAGTTCAGCTTAGTGCCAGGCAGTCCTGTTTAAACACCTTAACTGCCTGAAAATAGACTTGGCTGCCCAGGAAAAAAAAGAATTTCTTACCTCTAGATGTGTTTGAGTGGAAACTGGCTTTCTGCTTGGTGATTATGTAACGGGAATTCAGGAAAATGGTAGAACCTTACCTCAAGAGCTCTTCAAAGACTGACTGATTTTGAGTGTGTGCTGATGTCACGCCTCAAGTGCCGTCCACCTGTAAGTTATTCTCCCCTTTGTTATCCCTCACAGGGGAGAGGCAGCCTTTGTGATCTCTTCCTGGCTTACACCGTGAAGATTTAAAGCTAAAGGGAATAGAACCACTCCTCATTTTTGTGCATGAATAGATGGTTTTCTGAATATTTTCTGGCACATGTTAGAAGATGTTAAAGGAGAAACACAACGATAAAGCACTAGAGAGAAGCTAGGAAACCTCTGAGCACCCCTGTCTGCCTGGAGCAGCTGTTTTCTAGAGCAGCTGTTCAAAACAAGCTGCTGAGGGTTATCACTTTATCTGATTTCTATCATTTTCACCTCGACTACCATTCACAAACCTGCAGACACCTGAGCACAGCCTTTTGTTTTGTTTTTGTTTTTGTTCCAATGTCCTTTTTAGATGGAGATTTAATAAAGAGAGTTTGACTTTGTTCACTTATTGGTTCTTCTACAAGACTGAACCAATCCATGATCCACTTCATGAATGAATGTTTCAGATCTTGCAGTTTCCACAAAGAAGTACAAGCATGGCAAAATTAAAAAAATAGATAATCCATGTCAGTGAGCAATTATTTACTCATTCATATATTATAACTCAGCTATCCCCACTCACACCCCCAGTCCCTGCCTTCTAACAAAATTAATTTAAGTTTTGTTCCTTATATTTAAAACTATTATTTCACCTCCTTTTAAACAGTGATTTTTGAGGGACACTGACTATAGGGACTCTGAAAAATCTAGAATGGCTCTTTATTATCTTCTGAATAATAACAAACATTTTCTCTTATTACAGTAATTTTAGGTTCCCTATAATCAGATACCAAATTGTTTTTGTACACTAATAATGATGACAATGATGATGATAATAACAAAATTTACTGAATATTTTCCATGTTTCAAGCATTTTGTGAAGCTCTTTACCAGGATTATCTAATCTTAGCTCCATGTCACATCTCTGAATCAGCAAAGTTTTGTTGATCTACTTTACAGATGAGGAAACTGAGGCTCAGAGAAATTATATAACAATTTGTCCAAGAATACACAGTGATTCAGTGGTAGATTTATATACAAATCCAGATATGATTCTAAAGTTTATTCTTTTATTTTGTTTGTATCATGCCTTACTTACAATCCTTTCAGGAATCTTCTCCTCCAATGCATGACTGTTGCTCTCCCTAAAATTATATGCTTTCTTTTTTCTGTTTCTGTTCATGCTCTGTCTATTGTCTCTTCTCCAGTCTATTAAGGAGTTCCTGTTTCAATTAGTTCACTAGGAATGCATCTAGGCAAATGGTCTGTCTAGGAAAGGAATCTCAGCAATTGCCTGGAACAATCTCTGAAGCATATTTCATGGAAACCTATGTGTTTGAGAAAACGTATGTGCAGAGCTCCAACAAAAGTAATTGAATACAGCAACAATTAAGGAAAAGAAGTTGCCTTCACAATGGACAAGAACTAATATTTACAAAATGCTTACCCTGATCTGAGTGACTTAATAGTCATAGTAATCCCATGACAGAGGAAACCATGTGCAGCAGTTAATCTGTAAGATGGTTCCTACCAACTAATATTTACGCCCTTATGAAATCTTGTCTTTTGATTTTAGATGAAACCTATGACTTGCCTGTAACCCACAGACTATGGCAAAGGTAATGCAATGTCTTCTGTGATTAAGTGACATAAGATTGTGGCTTCTGTTTTGCTAGTCAACTCACTGGTGCCTTCCTGGCTTTTGTACTTTGATGAAGTAAGCTGCCTTGTTAGAGAGGCCAAGTGTCCAGGAAAGGAGAGTGGCTTCTCACCCAGGGTCAGGTGGGAATCGAGGCCCTATGTCTAAAGCCCTTAAATAACTGAATGCTCAAGATGGCTAATTAGAAGCAGCTGTGGTCTGCAGCACTCACAGAAAAGAATGAAAAGGGATGAGTGAATTCAGTACCTTCAACTGAAATATCCAGGTTCTCACATTAGGACTGACTAGGAAAATAACTCAACCCATGAAGAATGAAAAGCTGTGTGGAGTCTCAGCTGAGCTCCATGCCACTCCCAGGTGGGCCATTATCCTTCCTTGGCATGGAGCCAAAGGAACCCCTACCACCAGCCAAGGGAAGCGGTGAGTGATTGTGTGACCCTGCCCAGGAAAACATGCTTCTCCCATGGGTCTTTGCAACTCACAGATCAAGAGATTTCCTCACAAGCCCATGCCACCAGGGCCTTGGGTTGGTGAGGAGCTGTGTGGAGTCTCAGCTGAGCAGCTGCTTGGGCACCTATCAAAACCCAGGTGTTTTACATGCTCCACCCTTATGATCCTTGACAAGATGGGAAGTCCATCTGTACATATCCTTCAGAAGGGGACTGAATCCAGGGAGCAAAGCAGCATCATTCTGCGGGCCCCACTTCCACAAAACATCACAAGTTAAGGCCCACTGGCTTAGAATCCCAGCCAGCCAATGGCAGTGGGTTGCAGTCTGCCTGAGATGGGTCCGAGTTTCCAGGAGAAGGGGTGGCCACCATCTCTGTGGTTCAGTAGATTCAGCCACTCCAACCTGCTGGCTGTGGAGAATACAGATGGTCCAGATGAGAAACAGTCTTCCATGACATAACACAGTTGCCTTTCCAAATCGTGGCAAGACTACTTCTTTAAGTGGGACCCCAAATCCATTCTTCCTCACTGGGTGGGACTTTTCTGTGGGGGCTTCAGCCACTCCAGCAAGGGTTCTACCCACAGAACTCTGATGTTTTCCTGGAACAGAGCATCCCAGGGAGGGACAGCTGCCATCTCTTTGGTTCGGTAGACTCAGACTGTCTGAATGAGGAAGGGTCCTCCACCAATGCAGCACGCTTTGCTCTACTAAAAAGCAGCTAGATGGTGTCTCTAGAGAGGTTCCTGATCACATTCCTCCTGACTGGGTGAGACCACCCAATGGAGGTCTCCAGCCACCTCCTACAGGTGTGTGAGGGCCGGCAACAGGTCAGTATCTCCCCGGAACAGAGCTTCCAGAGGAAGGAACTGGCTGCCATCTTTGCTGTTTCACAGCGTTTACTGGTAATACCTCCAGGTACGAGACACCAAGGCAACTGAGATCTGAAGTGAACCCCCAGAAAACCACAGCAGCCCTACAGTAGAGTGGCCTGACTGTTAAAAGAAAAACAAACAAATAGAAAACAACATCAACAAAAAAGACCCCACAAAAACCTCATTCAAATGCCAGCAACCTCAAAGATCGAAGGTAGATAAGCCCACAAACATGAGAAGAAATCAATGCAAAAATAATGCTGTAAACAGATTCTCCAAGGATGAAATGAAAGAAAAAATATTAAGGGCAGCCAGAGAGAAAGGCCAAATCATATACACAGGGAAACTCATCAGACTAACAACACACCTTGCAGCAGAAACCCTACAAGCCAGAAGAGATTGGTGGCCAATATTCAACATCTTAGAGAAAAGAATTTCCAACCGAGAATTTCATATGCAGCCAAACTAAACTTCATAAGCAGGTGAGAAGTAACATCATTTTCAGACAAGCATATGTTTAGGGAATTCATTGCCACCAGGCCTGTCTTGCTCCTGTGTGCTCCTGCGTGCCACCAGCCCTGTGTGCTTCTGAAAGAAGCACTAAATATGGAAAGGAAAAATGGTTATCAGCCACTACAAAAACATATTGAAGTACAGGACCAGCTAGTGACACTGTGAGGCAACCACATAAACAAGTCTGCAAAATAACCAGCTAGCATCATGATGACAGCATCAAATTCACACAAACAATACTAACCTTAAATGTAAATGGACTAAATGCCCCAGTGAAAAGACACAGAATGGCAAGCTGAATAAAGAGCCAAGACCCATTGATATGCTATCTTCAAGAGACCCATTTCATGTGCAAAGATGCACATAGGCTCAAAATAAAGGGATGAAGGAAAATTTACCAAGCAAATGAAAAACAGAAAAGAAGGGGTTACAATTCTATTTTCTGACAAAACAGTCATTAAACCAACAAAAATGTTAAAAAGATAAAGAAAGGCATTACATAATGGTAAAGGGTTCAATTCAACAAGACAAGCTAACTATTCTAAATATGTATGTACCCAATACAGGAGCGCTAAGATTCATAAAGGAAGTTCTTAGAGACCTATGAAGAGACTTAGACTCCCACACAATAAAAGTGGGAGATTTTTGCACCTCACTGACTATATTAGACAGATCATTAAGACAGAAAATTAACAAAGCAATTCAGGAGCTGAACTCAGCTCTGCATCAAGTGGATCTGATAGATATCTACAGAACTCTTCACCCAAATTCAACAGAATATAAATTGTTCTTATTGCCACATGGCACTTACTGTAAAATTGATCACATAATCAAAAGTAAAACACTTTTCAGGAAATGCAAAATAACTGCATTCATAACAAACAATCTCTTAGACCACAGTTCAATCAAATTAGAACCCAAGATTAAGAAATTTACTCAAAACCACACAAGTACATGGAAATGGAACAACCTGTTCCTGAATGACTCTTGGGTAAAAAATGAAATTAAGGCAGAAATCAAGAAGTTATTTGAAGCTAATGAGAGACAATGTACCTGAATCTCTGGGATGCAGCTAAAGCAGAGTTAAGGAAATTTATAGCACTAAATGCCCACATCAAAAACCTAGAAGGATCTCAAGTTAACAATGTAACATCTCAACTAAAAGAACTAGAGAACCAAGAGCAAACAAGCCCAAAGCTTCCAGGAGACAATAAATAGCCAAGGTCAGAGCTGAACTGAAAGAGATGAAGACACAAAAAACCCTTCAAAAATCAGTGAATCCAGGAGCTGTTTTTTTTGAAAAAAAAAATTAATAAAATATATAGACCCCTAGCTAGACTAATAAAGAAAAAAAGAGAGAAGATCAATATACACAATCAGAAATAATAAGGGGGATATCCCTACTGACCCCATGGAAATACAAACAATACTACAAACACCTCTATGACATAAACTAGAAAAGCTAGAAGAAATGAACAAATTCCTGGACACATACACTCTCCCAAAACTGAACCAGGAAGAAATTGAATTCCTGAACGATCAATATCAAGCTCCGAAATTGAGGCAGTAATAAATAGCCAACCAACCAAAAAAAAAAAAAAAGCCAAGACCAGATGGATTCACAACTGAATTATACCAGAGGTATGAAGAAAAGCTGATATCATTTCCACTGAGAATATTTCAAGAAATTGAAAAGGAGACTCTCTTCCCTAACTCATTCTATGAGGCCAGCATCGTCCTAATACCAAAACCTGACAGAGATACAACAAAGAAAACTTCAGGCCAATATCCTTGATGAACATTGATGCAAAAATCCTCAATAAAATACTGGCAAACTGAATTCAGCAGCAGCATATCAAAACGTTTATTCAACATTAGGAAGATGGCTTCATCTCTAGGATGCAACAGTGGTTCAACATAAGCAAATAAATAAACGTGATTCATCACATAAACAGAACTAAAGACAAAAATCTTATCTCAAGAGATGCAAAAAAAACCCCTTAGATCAAATTTAACATCCTTCATGTTAACAACTCTCAATAAACTAGGTATTTAAGGAACATACCTCAAAATAGTAAAAGCCATATATGACAAACCCACAGCCAATATCATAGTGAATGGGAAAAAGCTAGAAGCATTGCCTTTGAAAACCAGCACAAGACAAAGAAGGCCTCTTTCACCACTCCTATTCAACATAGTATTGGAAGTTCTGGCCAGGAAAATCATGCAGCAGAAAGAAATAAAGCATATTCAAATAGGAAAGGAGGAAGTCAAATTATCTTTATTTGCAGAAGATATGATCCTATATCTGGAAAACCCCATTGTCTCAGCTGAAAAGCTTCTTAAGTTGATAAGCAACTTCAGCAAAGTCTCGGGATATAAAACCAATGTGCAAAAATCACCAGCATTCCTGTACACCAATAGGGAACCAGGGAGCCAAATCATGAATGAACTCTCATTCACAATTGCTACAAAAGAATAAAATACCTAGGAATACAGCCAACGAGGAATGTGAAGGACCTCTTCAAGGAGAAATACAAACCACTGCTCAAAGAAATCACAGAGGAAACAAACAAATGGAGACACTTTCCATGCTCATAGATAAGAAGAATCAGTATTGTGAAAATGGCCAGTCTATCCAAAGTAGTTTATGGATTCAATGCTATTCCCATTAAACTACCATTAACATTCTTTACAGAACCAGAAAAAACTAGTTTAAAATTCACATGGAACCAAAAAAGAGCCCACATAGCCAGGCAATCTTAAGCAAAAAGAAAAAAGCTAGAGGCATCATGCTACCCTACTTCAAACTATACTACAAGGCAACAGTAACCAGAACACCATGGTACTGGTACAACAACAGACATGTCGACCAATGGAACAGAATAGAGAACTCAGAAATAGGACCACTCACCTATGACCATCTATGACCAACTCAGAAATAAGACCACATGTCTTTGAAAAATGTGACCCAAAAAAAAAAAAAAAAAAAGCAATGGGGAAAGTAGTTTCTATTTAATAAATGTTGCTGGGAGTGCTGGCTAGCCATATACAGAAAAATGAAACTGGACCCTTTCCTTTCACTGTATACAAAAATTAACTCAAAGTGAATTAAACACTTAAGTGTAAAACCCCAAACCATAAAAACCTTAGAAGAAAATCTAGCCAATACCATTCAGGACATAGGCACAGGCAAAGATTTCATGATGAAAACACCAAAAAACAATTGTAACAAAAGCAAAAATTGGTAAATGGGATCTAATGAAACTAAAGAGCTTCTGTATGAAAAAGAAACTATCATCAGTGTGAACAGACAACTACCAGAATGGGAGAAAATTTTTGCAATCTATCCACCCGACAAAAGTCTAATATCCAGGGTCTACAAGAGACTTAAACAAGTTTACAAGAAAAAAACAAACAACCCTATTAAAAAGTGAGCAAAGGACATGAACAGACAATTCTCAATAAACAATTCTCAACAAACATATGAACAAAAAGCTCAATATCCTTGATAATTAGAGAAATGCAAATCAATACCACAATGAGATACTGTCTCATGTCAGTCAGAATGATGATTATTAAAAAGTCAAAAAGCAACAGATGCTGGCAGGGTTGCCGAGAAACAGGAATGCTTTTACCCTGTTGGTGGGAGTACAGATTAGTTCATCCACAGTGGAAGACATTGTGGCGATTCCTCAAAGACCTAGAGGCAGAAATACCATTTGATCCAGAAATCCCATTACTGGGTGTACACCCCAAAGAATATAAGTCATTCTATTATAAAGATACATGTACATATATGTTCATTGCAGCACTATTCACAATAGCAAAGACATGAAATCAACCTAATTGGCTGTCAATGATAGACTGGATAAAGAAAATATGGTATGTATACACCATGGAATACTATGCAGCCATAAAAATGAATAAGACCATGTCCTTTGCAGGGACATGGATAGAGTTGGAAGCCATTATCCTCTGCAAACGACTGCAGAAACAGAAAACCAAACACTACATGTTATTACTTGTAAGTAGGAGCTGAATGATGGAAACACATGGTCGCAGAAAGGGAAACAACACACGCTGGGGCCTGTCAGGGTGTTGCAGGGAGAGGAGGAACATCAAGAAGAATAGCTAATGGATGCTAGGCTTAATACCTAGGTGATGGGAGGATCTGTGTGGCAAACACAGATTACATACTTACTATGTAACAAACCTTCACATCCTACACATGTACCTCTGAACTTAAAATAAAATTCGAAGAAAAAGCCAAAAATCTGAAGTCTGCAACAGCCACAAGGGCTGAAATAAACCCTTCTTCACTCTAGCTTTCAGATGACACTCCAACCCAGGCTGGCACCTTGGGACCTTGGAGAGTCCAGGTTTCAGGTTCACGTGTGTTGACTCCAAGTACTCTGAGCTTTTTTTTCCTTTCTTTTCTTTTTGCCATTATATATTTCTTCCTGTTATTTGTAACAGATTTCTACTGAATTCCTTAATATCTTCAAGGATCCTCTTCAGATGTAAGCACATAATAATTATATATTCTGTTGCTTTGAAGAGCAGCTGAGGTGTAAAAGGAGAAAGACAGGGTTATTTACTTTCCCTTCAACATGCTCAAATGCCACAATGAAGTTGAAGGAAGAAAGAGGACCAGACTAATACTGCTGTGGATTTATTTTATTTAAAACGATTGTCATGATCTCTTTAGTCATAGGTCACCCGATTTATTCCCTCAAGAAGGTGTTTGCCAAATACATCAACAGAGATGATTTTTAAAGAAACTTGTATTTGGAGACAGTAAAATAAATATTTATCAGACTGTGACATTTGACTGACATTGAGTTCAAACTTTTGCCCTCTGTGTTTACTGATATTTATTGTTCCTCTTCTCTAGTGCTGTACTTGGTTAAGCTAAACCAGGAAACAATAAACAATTTATTTTAGCACTGAGCAAATTTCATTTCCACGGCCTTCTACAGGTTTGCTTGTCTTGTTGCAACCTTGAGTGGAAGAATATATTTCCAGTTATCAAGTCAGGATGTGATTACTTTCTCAAGGCAAAAGCGCAATCACAATGTCATGTAATTTGAACACATGAGCTTTGGAAACATTTTACTGGCTTATGTTTTCCTGCTTCTTAAAAAAAATAAATTAACATACGTGCAACTCAGTTATAAAAATGCACTTTTGTATGTATGTTTAATTATGATGAATTGAAAAATATTTAATCATGACACTTAATATCAAATTTAAATATCATTAATCTCAGAGGGTGCTAAAGAGTATGCCCTTCTCTGCAAGCATGATGCTTCCCACAAGTATGAAATTCTCATGAAATTATTATTCCTTTTCCTTCTTCTAATGGTCTGTGCATCTGTTTCATCCCAAGAACTACTGTTATTAAGGATGACAGGTCTTAGGCAGATTCACAAAAAATCCTTTTGTGTCTGCCCTGACAGTGAACATTTCCTTTGAATTAACCATTGCCCAGGGCACTTCATGTTGAAGAACCTAATCAATTTGCAGTAGGTGTTAATGCCTACTATAAAATTTCATTAGACAGGAGTGGAGAGTGAAGTTAGACTAGTCTAGTTGAACCAAAAAGGGAAAAATAAAATTCAAGGATGCATTTCCTTCCAGCTCTGAGAATCATTTTTCAGTTCTTTAAGTTGGAATACGACAAATAAATCCTAAATATTAGCCAAAAAAGTGAAGTTTTCCCTCCAAAAGTATTAAAGTAGGTGGTAAATACAATGGTTGTTTTTGGTATTGTAGTTTATTTTTTACCTGAAATCTGCCAGAAATAGCATTCTACAGGTGCCACAAGTATATACTCCATCAGGTATATTGCTGTCACAGGCATATATGCTCCAACATAGATTTTACAAATATAATTTAACCTGAAATACAAACATTGCTCTATGATCTTTTAGTTTCTATTGCACTTTTAATCTAAGTCCAATTTTGCTTGGATCCATCTTTGCCTTGGATTTGGGAGAAGACAACACACCTATACTGCATTGGCAAACTGCAGAGTAAGTAGCCAAGTCTCCCAGCATTCGAAGAACATTGATGGATCACCAAACACTGTTGCCACTACCACTGAGAATACATTGTGTGTCTTATTTTCCAAGGAAACACTAACTTGCCAACTGATTGACATCTTTCTTTGGGGCAGTTGAATTTGTTTGGTTAATATTTATCTATTCAAAGGAGTTCATTTTTTAAACAGTTAAACTTGTCACTGAATATCTGAATTAACACTTCGCATTGTGTTTGTTTTCCAGTTATTAGGCTGAACCTTAATGCCTGAGGGCCCTCCCTCTAGCCCACCCTCTGTTTACCCTACTGTTATGTTAATGTTGATGAAGAGGCCATCTCATCTTATTGATTCTGTTCTCCCTGGCTTCCTCCCTGTCAGGATATAGCACAGATGGGAGTCCTCAACTCATTAGAGGCAGCCACTTTAACACTGACCCCATCAATCTCCTCTACACATTAGAGACACCTAAAGATTTTCTACCTCAGAGACTTTATCTTTATGGTTTTGCTATTGTGTGTGCACCCAGGTGAGAAGCTCTAAGCTAGCTAGGCAGAACTAGGGAAGGGGATTTGTTATTGTGGAATGAATAGGAAAGCTGGGGGGCATTTCACTGAGAATCCAAAAGTAGATTAGATTTACAACCTGCCTGCAGTTATTTAAACACATACACACACAGCTCATACAGATTGATCTTCTTGCGAATGCAACAAGGTTAGTGGTTTGTCTTCTGAAAAGAGGAGCCAAGATTGACGGAAAGCCCATTACTTCCAAATTTAATCACCTCAAGGCAATTAAAGCAATTTTGTGTTTTCTACTTTAGTGCTCCCCTGAAACGACAGCATCTGGACAACTTTAATTACCGTTTCAATTCAGTAAAATGTATGAAAAAGGCAAGTTTGGGACTAGCCATGGCTCTTTTCCCTACTGGATTTCTGATTTCTCAGCTGCAGGGTTCCGGTTTATTTTCTGTTGGTGCTAGGTGAAGTGACTACACCCTTGAGGCTGCTTGTGCTCCCAAAAAGTGTGGGGATAAAAACTCGGAAGAAGATCACCCATGAGAAAGCTGAAATGATGGGTATTTAAATGTTTAATGTACACAGAGTTGATGATCTCTGCAGGTTGCCTCCCTGATGTAAATCTTGACAGCATCACTTGAGTTGGCTCTTTCAGGTCCTCCTTACGGTCTGTCTCAGAACTGTTTGAAAAGTAGTGCCTGCAACCAGACCTCAGAAGACACTACCTGGTATTAGTAAGAAACTAGGTCACTGGAATGCCCATCATGGACTGGGGGCTGCCATCCAAACAATCCTATGTTGAGTGAGCACAGCAGCAATTTATCATATACTGGAAATAGTATATTACGGATCATGTCCAACCAAGTACAGGGGGCACAAGGAAGTGACAGAAATAGGTAGCTTAGCTGTCCACACACAGCCTCTGTTGTACTGACGCTTCTCCCTCAGTTCTCATCTATGGGAGATCCCATGTAGCCATCTAATAGAGGCTTTAAAATGTCATGCTTAGTTCACAAATAAATGTTTTAGTGTGAGCAAAAACCAGATTGCTGCTACATGACATCCCTACTAGAGTAGCTTTGAGAGTCCTGGATGAGGTCCATACTTCCAATGGGCAGAATTCTGAGCAGTAAACCTGGTGATCAACTTGATGTGGAGAGAGGACAGTCCCTAGGTAAGGATTTACAGACTCCCAGGAAATGGCAAGTGGTTTGACTTGCTGTTCAGGGAACGGCAAGGGAGCAGTGAACGACTGTATTTGCTTTTGTACAAAGGATGCACCCAGGCCAAACTATGACATATGAAATATAATAGAGTTTTGAATATTTTCTAGGTAAAATTGAGAAGTGTTAATATCTTAGATTGCTTAATAAGCTTATAACACTCATATTCTGACATTTTTTCTTCCCAACTCCCGCTTTCCACACTGTCGTTTTTCCTCTCTTTTCGAGTTTCCCCCATTCATATCTCCCACAAGTACTCTTGGCTTCTAAATGTTGCTCTCACCTTCCAATTACTGATGTATTTTCTTTAATTTTTTTTTTTTTTTTGACAGTGTCTCTCTTAGTCAGCCAGGCTGGAGTACAGTGGCGTGCTCTCAGCTCACTTCAACCTCTGCCTCCCAGGTTCAAGTGATTCTGGTGCCTCAGCTTCCAGAGTAGCTGGGATTCCAGTTGTGCACCACCCAGCCCGTCTAATTTTTGTATTTTTAGTAGAGGTGGGATTTTGCCATGTTGACCAGTCTGGTCTCGAACTCTTGGCCTCAAGTGATCCACCTGCCTTCGACTCCCAAAGTGCTGGGATTACAAGTGTGAGCCACTGTGCTCGGCCTTCCTTTTTTTTTTAATTTTTAATTTTTACTTTTAATTTTTATTTTTTATGAGACAGAGTTTCAGTCTTATTACCCAGCTTGGAGTACAATGGCACAATCTTGGCTCACTGCAACCTCCACCTCCCCGGTTCAAGTGATTCTACTCACCCAGCCTCCCGAGTACCTGGGATTACAGGCGCCCGCCACCATGCCCGGCTAGCTCTTGTATTTTTAGTAGAGACCGAGTTTCACCCTGTGGCCCAGGCTGGTCTTGAACTCCTGACCTCAGGTGATCTGACCGTCTTGGCCTCCCAAAGTGCTGGGATTATGGGCTTGAGCCACCGCACCCAGTCCTTCCTTTAAATTTTTAATGGAAAACAATCTATACAAAAATAGAGGGAATATTATAATGAATCCTATATACATGAAATTGCACCTCTTAGCTTCAAATGTTATTATGACAAGTCTTGTTTAATTTATAAACTTATTCACTTCCCAGCTCATGCCAGCATCTTCTGATTAAATCCAAATATCATTTTATTTATAAGAATTTCAGTGTTTCTCTAAAGAATTATTTTAAAAAGATAACTACAATATCATCGTCATACCACAATAACAATAACAATAACAAAGACAAACAATAACTCATCATTATCATCAAATATTCATTACTTAGTATACAAAGTGCCCTGAGTGCCTTACAAATATGTAAATTTTATCTTAATAAAGCTCTAAATACACTCCATATATTGCAATTAATTAATGTGTTGTGATAAAGTTTTTGCTTTTTGAGAAAGCTTACATTTTTGTTCTAATGTTTCCATTTATATTAATACCCTTGTTGAAACTATTCTTCTCTTCCCTTGTGGCAACAGCCTACAGGTTCCACACTAAGATCAATATTGATATTAACTAGTGGCCCCTTCATTTTCCTCTCTTTTCTCTCCTCCGTTCTTCTTCCCTAAACTCTTCTAAACCCCTCTAAGCCACGATCTTCCTTCTTGGCAATGCCCTGTCATTAGGGCCTTACTCAGCTTTTATCCAGTCCTATTAAAACGTGCAAGTTCTATATCCTGCTTCTTTTGGTCCTTTTTATTTTAATGTAATTTCTACTTTTTTTGTGACAGGGTTTCACTCTGTCACGCAGCCTGGAGTGCAGTGGTGCAATCATGGCTCGCTGCAGCCTTGACCCCCGGGCTCAAGGGATCCTCCTGCCTTGGCCTCCCGAGTAGTGGGGAATACAGACATAAGCCACCAAGACCGGCTAATTTTTTTATTATTTGGAGAGATAGGGTCTCACTATGTTGCCCAAGCTAGTCTCGAACTCTTTGGCTCCAGTAATTCTCCTGCCTCAGCCTCTCAAAGTACTGAGATTATAGATGTAAGCCACTGTGCCTGGCCTGGTCCTTTATTCTAATTTCAAAGTTAATACCCAGTTAATCCCTCAGAAGACACAATTATGGCTCCATAAACAGTGTTTAAGCATAACATCTTAAGCTGGTACTTCTCAAACTAGAGTATGACTGGTTAATGCACGCTAATGGAGTCATAGGATAAATAAGTTTCATTTTCATGAAGTGTTAAATTTACTTTGTGATGAGCAATTTTGAAAAATGATATATATTTTAATATATTTATTGTTTCTTATTTATGACTAGGTTATAGAGAATCATCTTCAATTTATGCTAAATTTTAAGGTTAATTATGAAATGGAAAAGAAATTTTAGGCTGTTAGTAGACATAGTTGCATTCTTTTGTGCCATTAGCTGTGTTTTTATTGAGAACTTTGTCTTAAACCCAAAGGGTGACTCTAACTATGAGAATTTCTTTCTTGATGGTTTGCTAGTATAAAGAACTTCTGGTGTTCAGAGCTTTCTGACGACCTTCAAATCACAGGAGATATATATTCTGTTTATTTCATGTGTGATTAAACTCAAAAGAAGTGTTGACCACATCCAACACAGTTGAAAAACATGTATTCATGTGACTATGAATTCAAACCTTTCCGCTTCTAACAGTTTAGCTAAAGAACGCAAACTATTGGAAAATATTTCCCTTGTGACCACTTTATAACTTTATGTATACATCAAAATTGCATTTAGTTGTTAAAATTAATGAGATTTTAGCTGGACGAGGCAGGTTATTCTTTGCTCTCTGACATTTAAAGAACTTAGTTTAGATTCAGAAAGTACTTTGACTTCCTTTGAAGCCACATCCTAAGTCAGTAGCCTGCCACGCTGGTTTCTACTCAGATATGTCTACATATTATTTATTTTTATATCTTTAAGCCTCTTCTAGTCTCTCTGTTTTGAATTCCTAGACATTCTTAGGCAAGTGGAAAAATTCAAGTAGTCTGGAGTCCGAAGTCACTTTCTCTGTGTAGAATTCCTTAGTATACCGTAAAAGGAATTGATTGCCACCTGCCTATCCCATGCTTCCTTTAGAAGTTGTTCATACTGCTGGGCATGCTACCGTATGTGCTCTGGAGTTAGGCCTGCATTCCCATCTCTGTGTGATCACTTGCTAGATGCTTGATATTGAGCCAGTTACACGATCTTTCTAGATCTCTGTTTCCTTATCTGTGAAATGGGGATGATAAAGCTGCTTACCTTATAATATTGTTGTGAGGGCTAAATGAGACAATGTATAGAGACTGCCTATTCTAGTTCCGGACACATAATATGTACATGGTGTTAGTGCTGTTGTTTTTGTAATTATTATTACTACACTGGGATGTAGTATTCCTTTAGCATCCATTGCTTATTCGATTTATCATAATCATTATCCAACACATAGTCCTGCACATTTTTGGTTAGTTGCTATTCAGTAGATTTTTGCCAAATAAATTATTTAACAAATAACTCCATTGCCAGTTATCACTGTTCTATTCAACTTAGTGCATCATGCTACTAAAATAATTTTCTTAGGGGATCATACCTTTTGCAATAACGTGGTTAAAACTGAAAGACATTATGCTAAGTAAAATAAGTCAGACACAAAAAGAAAAATACTGAGTCATCTCACTTATATGTGGAATATAATTTTTTTTTTTTAAAAAAAGGTTGAATACACAGAAATAGAATTAAAATGGTGGTTACCAGGAACAGAGAGTGGGTGACAGAGCAGGAGCATTGCCATCTTGGACAAGCCCCTCATTCTAAAGTTTACCTTAATAAAAAACCACCTAAATCCAAAGGGCATCAACCTAATGGCTAAGGTCAGCACGACCATAAACCACAAATAACATCTCCAACCAGAAACATTCCAAACTCCTCCCTGACCAGAGACATACTAGCCCTGAGATACCCCTTTCTGGGCAGGAAGGATGTCTGCCCCAAGATAACTTCCCCACCTCCCAGAAAGATTCCAGCCCCACCATAAACTTCTCCACACACACAAACATTCCAAGCTTGTGATAAGTCCCCTCACCCTAAAACCAACATATACTCTTAGTCTGTAAGAGAAAGCGCTTCTGACTGAAATTGGCCAGAAGTGCCACTCAGGCTTTATCTAAAGAAAATCTGTCTTTAACTGTCAGCCACATTTTGTGTTTCTTTCCTCTTTCTTTAACTCTTACAGTGGGGAGGGTGGGGAGGAGAAGATGTAGGTCAAAAGGGAATAAAGTTGCACTTATGAGAACTACAGTTAATAAGATTGTATCCTATGCTGGATATTTGCTAAGAGAGTAGATTTTAGGTGCTCTTACTACAAAAAGGTAACTATGTGAGATGATGTATATGTTAATTTCCTTAGTGTAGTAACCATTTCACTATGTATATGTATATAAAATCATTGTGCTGTACACTTTAAATACATACAATAAAAAATTTTTAGCAACTATTGGTGATGACACTCATTTGAGTTTCAGACATAAATACTATTTCTTTATATACAGTGTACATATATTTTTTTCTAGAAAGTAAGGCTCTTTGATATTCCTTCTGTTTGTTCATGAAGAATCTTCATGAAGACTATCCTCATGTTTTAGAATTGCTATAGAACATGAAAGTAATTACTCATGTTGATTTTTGTAAGTACTTGAAAAGACTTAAATGAGAAACAAAACTCACAAGTGATTATAATTTCACTTAGAAAGTGAACAGCGAGAATATATTCACTCAGTAGTTAATAGAGAGAATGAGAGTTTTATATAGCTATTTAAATGGATGGGAGATAAAATATCTTTTTTTTTTTTAAGAGAATGATGGGGAAAACACAGACCGTGATGCCAGCTTCTGCAGCACCACTGTGATTCTCTGGATGCCATGGCCAATGCTATATGCTGTCTTCCTTCTCTTCTGCTTTCCTAATGCAGCATGTGTAGTTCTTATTGGCAAATTGTAAGGGCCAAGGACTTCTGGAAAAAGAATTTCCAGTTTTCAATCGTGAAATGAAGAACTAACTTGCATCAGACAATCCACATTTCACGTGTTTTCTGGAGTGAAAAGGATGGCCTGGAAAGCAAACATATCTGAGGGTCATGAATTATGGTCGTGGAAGGCTATAATTCAACATATTTCTAAGGAAAGTGTGTTAAAATAATGGGCACATTTAATAATGAAAATATATGTCTAGCAGGCCTTTACAAGCTAGACAGGGATTTAAGAGAGGGTTAAACATGATGAACATTGCCACAGGGGCCATTTTTCTGTCCCTGAACCAGCCTCTTCTTTACTTCAGCTCCCAGAGTGGCAGGGCACGCTCAGTGCTTGGAGAATACCTGGCAGGCACATTCATCACATTACGATGTTACTGACTTAAAATACTGCCCATTCCCAGCAGGTTTCCATATCTGTATGGGGAAAAGAAAAAAGTGGCTATGCTTATCCCAAACGTGTACTAGTTTGAGAGTAGAGAATAACTAAACATATCAATTTCTGTCAATTTTTTCTACTATTTCTGGAATGCATTTCCTTCTCATTTTTGCCAATACTGCGTTTCTAATCTAGACAATCATCAGCCTGGACTGCTGTTGAAACCTTCTATGTGCACATCTGCTTTGCACCTGCACATCTGCCGCAGCGAGCTTTACAATGTGAAAACTTATTACGTAACTTATATGATTAAAATAACCTTTTAATTTATTCCCATTTAAAAAATAAAATGAAATTCACTTTTTGATTATAAAATAAACACAAGCTATAAATAAATCATACGCAAACTTATAAAGAAGAAACTACAAATTCCATTATAAAAAGTCAAGGGCTAAAACCGTTCTGTATATATTTTTAGTTTTTTATGTATACACAAACATACCCACAGTATATTAACACAGGGTATTAAACAGATATCAAGTGGAACAGTTAACTTGAATGAAAGGTCAAAATCAGCAACAAGTTCTACAATCCAGTGCTGATATCAGATATAAGCTTCAAGGACAAGTTTCTTTTCACAGGCTTATTCCAGGTTTGTGAGGCTAGTTGAGGTGTCATCATTTGCCAGGGGCAAATTTATACTTCTGAATTAACCCATGCAGCAAATGCTAGCATCTGCTTGCAGTCTATTTAGAAACATTTGCGGTGGACTCTGAAGGGGGCTGACTCATGGTACTCCTGTTCGCTAATCCACATCTGCCGGAAGGTGGACAGTGAGGCCAGAATGGAGCAGCAGATCCGCACTGAGTACTTGTGCTCTGGGGCACGCTGATCTGATCTTCATGGTGCTGGGCACCAGGTCGGTGATCTCCTTCTGCATCCTGTCAGTGATGCCCCGGGTACGTGGTGGTGCCGCTGGACAGCACCGTGTTGGCCTACACGTCTTTGTGAATGTGCACATCATACTTCATGATGGAGCTGAAGGTGGTCTCGTGGATAACGCAAGATTCCATGCCCAGGAAGGAAGGCTGGAACAGCATCTTCAGACACCGGATCCACTCGTTGCTGATCACAACCATTTAAAAGTGTACAATTTATTGGCATTTAGCACAGTGACAATGTTGTATATCCACGACTTATATAAGTTCTAAAATACTTTCATCACCTCAGGGAAAAAAAACACCTGAAACATATTATACAATTGACTCTCATTCTCCCTTACTCCCATCCCCTGGCAAGCACCAGTCTCCTTTCTGTCACTATGGACTTACTTATTCTGGATATTTCATATTAATGGAAAAATATAAAATGCAACCTTTTGTGTCTGGCTTCTTTCACTTAGCATAATTTTTTTTTTTTTTTTTTTTTTTGAATGGAGTCTCACTCTCTGTCACCCAGGCTGGAGTGCAGTGGGTGTGATCTTGATTCACTTTCTGTAGCTCAGGTTCAGCTCCTGGGGTTCACACACCATTCTCCTGCCTCAGCCTCCCGAGTAGCTGGGACTACAGGTGCCCACCACCACACCAGGCTAATTTTTATTTTTTATTTTTTATATTTTTAGCTGGGATGGGGTTTCACCGTGTTAGCCAGGATGGTCTTGATCTCCTGACCTCGTGATCTGCCCACCTTGGCCTCACAAAGTGCTGGGATTACAGGCGTGAGCCACCGCGCCTGGCCTGCATAATGTTTTTAAGGTTCATTCAGGTTGTAGCACGTATTGCTATTTTATTCATTTTTATAGCTGAATAATATTCCATTGTATGTATTACTACATATTGTTTATTCATATGTCTGCTGATATACATTTGGGTTGTTTCTGCTCAGTGGCTCTTATGAATAGTGCTGATATGAACGTTCTTACAGAAGGATTTTAGTATCTGTTTTCAATTATTTGGGGTATAAACTTAGAAGCAGAATTGCTGGGTCATATGGCAATACTATGTTTAACTTTTTGAGAAACCAGCAAGCTGTTTCGCATAGTGGCTGAAACATTTTACATTCCCACCAGCAATATATGAGAGTTTCAGTTTCCCCGTATCTACACGAACATTTGTCATCTTTCCCCCTATTTTTATGATAGCCAGTCCAGAGAGTATAAAGCATATCTCACTGTGGGTTTAAATTTTATTTTCCTAATGATTAATTATATTCAATATCTTTTCAAGCGCCTGATAGCTATTTACACATCTGCTTTAGAGATATATCTGTTCAAACACATGGCTGATTTTTTGTTGTTGTAAGAATTCTTCATATGTTCTGTACACTAAACCATTATCAAACATAGGATTTGAAAATATTTTCTCTCATTTTGCAGGGTGTATTTCACTTTCTTGGTAATTTCCTTTAATGAACAAAAATATTTAATGTTGATAAAGTTCAATTTTTCTTTCTTATTTTTTTTTTTGGCTCTCGTCTTTGATGTCATGAAAAATCCATGGCCAATCAATCAAGGGTCATGAAGATCTACTTATACTTTCTTCTAAGAGTTTTGTAGTTTTAGCTCTTGCATTTGGGGCATTGATCCATTTTTTGTTCATTTATATATATAGTATAAGTTAAGGGTACAAATTTATCCCATTGCTTGTGGCTATCAAGTTGTCCCAGCACCATTTGTTGAAGACTTTTGTGTCCCCAACTGAATGGTCCTGGCACCCTTGTCTAAAATCATTTGGTCATAGATGGGTTATAGGTTTATTTTTGGACTCTCAATTATATTTCCTTTGTCTATATGCCTATTTTCATACCAGTAACAAAGCGATTGCCATTGCTTTATGATACATTTTAAAATAAGGAAGCGTGAATTTTCCCTCTTATTTCTTTTTCAAGATTATTTTATCTCTTTGGGTATCTTTGCCATTCTCTAGAAATTTGCAGATGGGTTTTTTGTTTCTACAAATGTCATTGGAATTTCAGTTCAGTCTTTAGAAAACTTAGGGTAGTTTTGTGATCTTACCACATAAAGTCTTCTAAAACATGACCACCATATAACTTACTATTATTTAGGTCTTGTTTGATTTATTTCAGCAATATTTTGGACTTTTAAGTATACAAGTTATTTACCTTCTTGGTTAAATTATTCCTAAGTAATTTTATTCTTTTGGATGCTATTGTAAGTACAATTATTTTCATAATTTTCTTTTTAGATTATTGTTTCCTAGTGTGTAGAAATACAACTGATTTTTGTATGTTCATCTTGTGTTCTGTAGCATAAATTCATTTATTAGTTCTAATAGTTTCTTTGTGATTATAAAGGATTTTATAGATATAAGCTCATGACATGTGCAAATAGAGATAATCTTACTTTTCCCTTTCCAATTAGGGTGTCTTTTAGTTGTTTTTCTTCATGACTCAGTTGAAAACAAGCATTTTTCTCTTGTTATTGATCTTAGGGGAAAGGGTTTCAGGCTATCACCCTTGAATATGATGTTAGCTGTGGATTTTTCATAAATTTCATTTACCAGGCAGGTGAGGTTCTTTTCTATTCCTAGATTGTTAAGTGTATTTACCATAAAAGATTTTTTGCATTTTACCAAATATTTTTGCTTCAATTGAGATTATAATGCATTTTTTCTTCATTTTATTTATGTGGTGTATTACATTGATTATTTTCATGGGGGGCGCCCCTCTTTTTTATTATTATTCTTTAAGTTCTAGGGTACATGTGCACAACATGCAAATTTGTTACATATGCATACATGTGCCATGTTGTTATGCTGCACCCATTAACTCGTCATTAACATTAGGTATATCTCCTAATGCTATCCCTGCTCCCCTGCCCCTACAACAAGCCCTAGTGCGTGATGTTCCCCTTCCTGTGTCCAAGTGTTCTCATTGTTCAGTTCCCACCTATGAGTGAGAACATGTGGTGTTTGGTTTTCTGTCCTTGCGGTAGTTTGCTGAGAATGATGGTTTCCAGCTTCATCCATGTCCCTACAAAGGACATGAACTCATCTTTTTTATGGCTGCATAGTATTCCATGGAATATATGTGCCACATTTTTTTAATCCAGTCTATCATTGATGGACATTTAGGTTGGTCCCAAGTCTTTGCTATTGTGAATAGTGCCACAATAAACATATGTGTACATATGTCTTTATAGCAGCATGATTTATAATCCTTTGGGTATATACCCAGTAATGGGATGGCCGGGTCAAATGGTATTTCTAGTTCTAGATCCTTGAGGAATCGCCACACTGTCTTCCACAATGGTTAAACTAGTTTACAGTCCCAAAAACAGTGTAAAAATGTTCCTATTTCTCCACATCTTCTCTAGCACCTGTTG
Organism: Papio anubis; assembly: GCF_008728515.1. Taxonomy (NCBI): domain Eukaryota; kingdom Metazoa; phylum Chordata; class Mammalia; order Primates; family Cercopithecidae; genus Papio; species Papio anubis. Next base: position 94,974,477 of record NC_044989.1, read on the forward strand.
TTTCCTGACTTTTTAATGATTGCCATTCTAACTGGTGTGAGATGGTGTCTCATTGTGGTTTTGATTTGCATTTCTCTGATGGCCAGAGATGATGAGCATTTTTTCATGTGTCTGTTGGCTGCATAAATGTCTTCTTTTGAGAAGTGTCTGTTCATATCCTTTGCCCACTTTTTGATAGGGCTGTTGGTTTTTTCCCTGTAAGTTTGTTTGAGTTCTTTGTAGATTCTGGATTTTAGCCCTTTGTCAGATGAGTAGATTGCAAAAATTTTCTCCCATTCTGTGGGTTGCCTATTCACTCTGATGATAGTTTCTTTTGCTGTGCAGAAGCTCTTCAGTTTAATTAGATCCCATTTCTCAATTTTGGCTTTTGTTGCCATTGCTTTTTGTGTTTTAGACATGAAGTCCTTGCCCATGCCTAAGTCCTAAATGGTATTGCCTAGGTTTTCTTCTAAAGTTTTTATGGTTTTGGGTCTAACATTTAAGTCTTTAATCCATCTTGAATTAATTTTTGTATAAGATGTAAGGAAGGGTTTCAATTTCAGCTTTCTACATATGGCTAGCCAGTTTTCCCAGCACCATTTATTAAATAGGGAATCCTTTCCCCATTTCTTGTTTTTGTCAGGTTTGTCAAAGATCAGATGGCTGTAGATGTGTGGTATTATTTCCGAGGGCTCTGTTCTGTTCCATTGGTCTATATCTCTGTTTTGATACCAGTACCATGCTGTTTTGGTTAGTGTAGCCTTGTAGTATAGTTTGAAGTCAGGTAGCGTGATGCCTTCAGCTTTGTTCTTTTGGCTTAGGATTGTCTTGGCAATGTGGGTTCTTTTTTAGTTCAAGGAGAACTACAAACCACTGCTCAACAAAATAAAAGAGGACACAAACAAATGGAAGAATATTCCATGCTCATGGATAGGAAGAATCAATATCACAAAAATAGCTATACTGCCCAAGGTAATTTATAGATTCAATGCCATCCCCATCAAGCTACCAATGACTTTCTTCACAGAATTGGAAAAAAAACTACTTTAAAGGACCACTCTTATTTATAGGATGAATCATACTAGGTCAAGATGTTAGTGCTTTTCATATGCTAATGGATTTGCTTTTCTATTTTGTTGAGGACTTTTACATCTATATTTACAAAGGATATTGATCTACAGTTGCCTTTTCCTGTAGTGGATCTTTATCTGACTTTGGTGTCAAGATAATACTGGTCTACAATAATAGGTTAGAAAGTGTTCTTTCCTTTTCTATTCTTTAGGAAGAATTGGAGGATAACTCTTTTTAATTCTTCTTAAAATGATTGACAGAAGTCACCAGGGAAGCCATCTGGTTCCAGGCTTTTCTTTTTGGGGACATTTTTACTGATTCAATTTCTTTACTGGTTATGTCTATTTAGGTTGTGCATTTCTTCTTGAGTCTATTTTTGTAGCTTGTGTGCTTATAGGAATTTGCCCATTTCATTTAAGTTATATAATGTGTTGGTATATAATTATTTATACTATTTTCTTGTAATCTTTCTTATTTATATATATATTCATAATGTTGATAGTAATATATTTTCTTTCATTTCTGATCTTGTTAATGTTAATTTTTTCTTTTTTCATAGTCAATCTAGGTAAAGACCTGTCAATTTTATTGATCTTTTTTAAAAACAATCTTTAAAAATATGTATTTTGTTCATTATTTATTTCATTTATCTCTGATATAGTTTTTATTATTTTCTTTCTGCTGGCTTTGGGTTTAGTTTTCTTATTCTGGTTCCTTAAGGTGTGAAGTTAGGTTGTCAATTTCAGACCTTCCTTCTTTTTGAATGTAAGTATTTACAGCTGTAAACTTCCCTCTGAGCTCTGCTTCTGATGCACCCTGTAAGTTTTGGTGTATTATGTGTTTATTTTCATTCATCTGAGTGTTTTCTAGTTTCCCTCTGTGATTTATTCTTTGACTCATTGGTTAAGACAGTGTTGTTAAATTTCCACATATGTGTACATTTTTCTATTTTCCTTCTGTTATTGATTTCAGTTTTCATTCCATTGTTGCTGAGAAATGTGCTTTGGATGATTTCAAATTTTTTAATGTGCTGAGACTTGTTTTGTGGCCTAACTTATGGTCTAAGCTGGAGAATTCTCCCTGTGTCCCACAATTTTTAGAGAAAGACATATCTTACTATGGCCTGCAAAAGTCAAATAACTTGACCCTTAACTACCCTAGCTTTATCTTGCACCTGGACCCCTTCACTCACTATGCTTTATCATACTTTCTTTTAGGCATTTGTTTTGCCCAACTTCTTCTCATGATAAACTTTCTATTGGCTTCTTCTTCTTCCTGTTGTGTTGTTTTGGTGTTTTTTTTCCCGTCTAGCTAAAATTATACCTCCATATAGAACCACATTCTTCTCTTCCACAGAGCATCTCACTTAAGACTTCATATACAAGTCTATTATCTTTTTATTAATAACTGTCTCCTCCATTGCACTTTATGACAGCAGGAATCAAGTCTATTTTGCTCATTATTTTGTCTCCAGAAGCTAGGACACTGCTTAGCACCTAGTAGTTTCTCAATGGGTACATGTGGAATAAACAAATACATGAAGAAAGAGGGCAAGATTTTTGAGTCTTCAAATTACACTAGCTATTCCAGTTTTACTTAAGTCTGGGCATTAAACCAGAATAGTCTTCAATAAAAGAAGAAAAACAAATGAGTAAATTAGCAGTTATTATTCAACTAATTCTTAGAATTAATATAAAACACAAAATCTGTTCCATTTGGGATGAATAACTTTTGATGACATTATTAATTGAGCTATTTGATATATTACCTTTATTCTTATGGAAATTTTAAATGCTTGTAATGTACTAAGCATTAGACACAGCTTACAAAACACAATATGTGATACATTAAGTGCTCAGTTTGTTTTTTACCTCTCCTATCAGAGCATTTATGGAGTATTATCAGAACTCATAAAAAAGGGATACTGTTTTGCACTTCCTTACAACTGAAAATTTCAGAGGAGGTAGAGCAAGGTGGCAGAATAAAAGGATGCACTGATACCTGCAAGAACACCAATTTAACAACTATCTATACAGTAAAAAAACACCTTCATAAGAACAAAACATCAAGTGAACACTCATAGTACCCTGTTTTAATTCTGTATCACTGAAAGAGGCACTGAAGATATAGAGAAAACAGTCCCGAATCATCATTGCCACCCCTTCCCCAACCCCCAACAGTGACAGCATGGTTCAGAGAGCATCTCTGGGCACTGGGAGAGGAAGAACACAGCATTTGTGAGGTACTGAACTCAGTGCTGTCTTGTTAGAGCAGAAAAGAAACCCAAACCAAACTCAGCTGATGCCCGCCCATAGAGGGAGCAATTAAACTAGCTTTAGCCAGAGGGGGTATCGCCCATCCCAGTGGTCCAAATCTGAGTTCCTGCAAATCTCACCACCAAGGGCCAAAGTACTCTGGGTTTCTAAGTACACTTGAAAGTCAATCTAGGCCATAAGGGTTGCAACTCTTAGGCAAGTCCTAGTGCTGACCTGGGCCCAGAAACAGTGGACTTGTGGGAGCGGGGGACACATGACCTATTGAGACAACAGGTGGGGCAGCTAAGGGATTGCTGGCATTACCCTTCTCCCCACTCCAGGTTGCACAACTCACAGCTCCAAAGGAGACCCCTTCCTTCTGCCTGAGAAGAGGAGAGGAAAGAGTGGGGAAGACTTTGTCTTGCATCTTGGATACCTGCTCAGCCACAGCAGGATAGGGTGCCAGTCAGAGTTGTGAGACCTTTTTCTAGGCCCCAGCTCCCAGACAACATTTCTAGACACACTGTGAGCCAGAAGAGAACCTGCTGCCTTGAAGGGAAGAATCCATTCCTGGCAGCATTCGTAGTCTGCTAACTGAAGAGCCCTAGGGCTGTGAACAACCAGCAGCAATACCCAGGTACTACATCTAGGCCCTTGGATGAGCCTCTGAGACTTGCTTGCTTCAGGTACCAGCATAGCCACAGGGAGGTAGAGCACTAAGTGGACTCTCAGGGTCCCCAGTTTGAGGACTTGACTCTTGCATGGCATTTCTGGATTTGCCCTGGGACAGAGGAGAGCCCATCGCCCTGAAGGGTGAGTCCTAGGCCAGGCAGCATTCACTACAAGCTGACTTAAGAGCCCTTGGGCCTTACGGAAATATTGGCGGCAGTCTGGCGGAACTCCTTGTGGTCTGTGGTGTCAGTGTCCAAAGGGTGAGGCTCCTTTGCTTTTGGAAAGGGGAAGGAAGAGTGGAAAGGTTTGCATCTTGTGGCTTGAGTGCTAGCTCAGCAACAGTACAGTAACACAAGAGGTATATTTCTAAGATCTTTGACTCTAGCCCTTGACTCCCAGATGGTACTTATGGATACACCTGGGGCCTGGGGGAATTCACTGCCCTGAAGAAAAGGACACAGGCCTGGCTGTTTTTTGCCACTTGCAAAGACCCCTAGGACCTTAAGCAAACATAGGCAATAGCCAGGGAGTGATTACAGCAGGTCTTCGGCAAGACTCAGTGCTGTGCTGACTTCATGCCTGACACAGTGCAGTTCTAGTGGTGGTAGCCACAGGCATGCTTGTGTCACTCTACCCCTAGCTTTAGGTGGCCCAGAAGACAGAGAGAGACTCTGCTTGTTTGGAAGAAAGTAAGGGGGAAGGGACCAAGAGTATCTAGTAATCCAGATGATTCTCCCAGATCTTCTTCAAGACTATCAAGGTGGTACCTCCATGTGTCTGCAAGAACCACAGCATTACTGGGCTTGGGGTGCTCCCTAAAACATATTCAGCTTAGATTACAATACCCTTTCAAATATTTGAAAAGTCTTTTAAAATATCTGAAAAGCCTTCCCAGTATCTTAAAAAAGCAAGAGCAAGCCAAACCCAAAATCAGTAGAAGAAAAGAAGTAATAAATATCGGAGCAGATATAAATGTGTTTGACATGAAGGAAATAATATAAAACGTCAATAAAACAAAAGCTGTTTCTTGACAAGGTAAACAAAATTGGCAAATCTTTAGCCAGACTAACTAATTTAAAAAGAGAGAATAAGCAAATTAATAAAAACAAATGATAAAGGAGATATTACAACTGATACCATAGAAATTCAAAGGATCATTAGTGATTACTTTGAGCAACTATATGCCAATAAATTGGGAAATCTAGAAGAAATGGACAAATTCCTAGACACATATAAACCAGCAAGATTGAACTAGGAAAAATCCAAAACCTGGACAAACCAATAACAAATAATGAAATTGAAGCTGTAATAAAGTCTCCCAGTAATAAATGCCTGGAACCTGAATGGCTTTGCTGCTGAATTTTACCCAACTTTTAAGGAAGAGGTAATACCAATCCTACTCAAACTATTCCAAAAAACAGAGAAGGAGGGGGTACTTCCAAACTCATTCTACAAGGCAAATATTACTCTGAAACTAAAACCAGAGAAACATGCAGACACATCAATACAAGAAAACCAGAGGCCAATATCTTTGCTGAATATTGATGCAAAAATCCTCAACAAAATACTAGCAAACAGAATTCAATAACATATTAAAAAGATCATTCAACACGACCAAGTGGGATTTATCCCTAGGATGCAAGGATGGTTCAACATATGCAAATTAATCAATGTGATACATCATATCAGTAGAATGAAGGACAAAAAAACATGTGGTCCTTTCAATTGATGCTGAAAAAGCAACTGATAAAATTTAACATTCTTCATTATAGAAACCCTCAAAAATCTGGGGATAGAAGAAACACACCTTAACATAATACAAGCCATATATGACAGACCCAGAGCTACTATCATACTGAAGGAGAAAACACGGAAAGCCTTTCCTCTAAAGTCTGAAACACTACAAAGTTGCTCAGTGTTATTACTGTTATTCAACACAGGACTGGAAATCCTAGATAGAGTAATCAGATAAGAGAGAGAAATAAAGGGCATCCAAACTGGAATGGAAGAAGTAAAGTTATCCTTGTTTGCAGATGATATAATACTATATTTGGCAAAACCTAGACTTCACCAAAAAACTGCTAGAAATGATAAACAAATTCAGTAAAGATGCAGCATATAAAATCAGCATTCAAAAATCAGTAACTTTTTATGTGACAACAGTGAACAATCTAAAAAAGAAATTAAAAAGCAATCCTATTTACAATAGCCACAAAAATTAAATATCTAGGAATTAACCAAAGAAGTGAAAAATCTCAATAACAAAAACTATAATACACCAATGAAAAAAATTGAAGACAACATCAAAAAAAGGGAAAAAGTGTTGTGTTCATTGATTAGAAAAGTCAATATTGTTAAGATGTCCACACTACCCAAAGCGATCTACAGATTCAGTACAACCCCTATCAAAGTACCGATAACATTCTTCACAGAAATAGAAAAAACAATCATAAAATTTATATGGAACCACAAAAGACCCGGGGTAGCCAAAGCCATCCTAAACAGACAGAACAAAGCTAGAGGAATCACATTACCTGACTTCAAATTATACCAGAGAGCTTTAGTAACCAAAACATCATGGTACTGGCATAAAATCAGACATATAGACCAATGGAACAGAATATAGAACCCAGAAACAAATCCACATACTTACAATGAACTCATTTTCAGCAAATGTGTCAAGAACATACACTGGGGAAAAGACAGTCCCTTCAATAAATGGCGATAGGAAAACTGGATATCCACATACAGAAGAATGAAACTAAACCCCTAACTCTCATGATATGCAACAATCAAATCAAATTGATTGAAGACTTAAATCTAAGATCTCAACCCATGAAATTACTAAAAGAAAATGTTGGGGAAAATCTCCAACACATTGCTCTGGGCAAAAATATCTTCAGTAATACCCCACAAGCACAGACAACCAAAGCAAAAATGGACAAATGGGATCACATTAAGTTAAAAAGCTTCTACAGAGCAAAGGAAACAATCAACAATGTAAAGAGACAATCCACAGAATGGGAGAAAGTATTTGCAAACTACTTCAATGAGGGATTCATAACCTGAATATATAAGGAATTCAAACAACTCCATATTAAAAAAAACTAATAATCTCATCAAAAGATGCACAAAAGATTTGACTGTATCTTTCTTAAAAGAAGACATACACATGGCAAACAGGCATATAAACACATGTTCAACATCATTGATCATCAGAGAAATACAAGTCAAAACGACAGTAGAACATCATGTCACGCCAGTTAAAATGGCTTATATACAAAAGACAGGCAATAATAAATGCTGGTGAGGATGTGAAGAAAAGGGAACCCTCATTCACTGCAAGTGGGAATGTAAATTAGTACAAGTACTATGGAGAACAATTTGGAGGTTCCTCAAAAACTAAAAATAGAGCTACCATATTATCCAGTAATTCTACCGTTGGGTATATACCCCTTTGTTAGTCCATTTTCATGCTGTTGATAAAGACACACCCGAGACTGGGAAGAAAACAAAGGTTTAATTGGACTTACAGCTCCACATGGCTGGGGAGGCCTCAGAATCACGGCAGGAGATGAAAGGCGCTTCTTACAAGGTGGAGGCAAGAGAAAACGAGGAGACGCAAAAGCAGAAATCCCTGATAAAGCCATCAGATCTCATAAGACTTATTCACTATCATAAGAATAGCACTGGAAAGCCCAGTCTCCATGATTCAATTACCTCCCCCTGGGTCCCTCCCACAACATATGGGAATCCTGGGAGATACAATTCAAGTTGAGATTTGGATGGGGACACAGCCAAATCATATTATTCCATCCCTGGCCCCTCCAAATCTCATGTTCTTACATTTGAAAACCAATCATGCCTTCCCAACAGTCCCCCAAAGTCTTAACTCATTTCAGCATTAACCCAAAAGTCCACAGTCCAAAGTCTCATCTGAGACAATGCAAATTTCTTCCACCTGTAAGCTTATAAAATCAAAAGCAAGCTAGTGACTTCCTAGATAAACTGGGGGTATAGGTATTGGGTAAATACAACCACTCCAAATGGGAGAAATTGGCCAAAACAAAGGGGCTACAGGGCCCATGCAAGTCCTAACTCCAGTGGGGCAGTAAAATTTTAAAGCTCCAAAATGATCTCCTTTGACTCCTGGTCTCACATCCAGGTCACGCTGATGCAAGGGGTGGGTTTCCATGATCTTGGGCAGCTCCACATCTGTGGCTTTGCAGGGTATGGCCCCTCTCCTGGCTGCTTTCATGGGTTGTCATTGAGTGACTGTGGCTTTTCCAGGCACATGGTGCAAGCTGTCGGTGGATCTACCATTCTGGGGTCTGGAGGATGGTGGCCTTCTTCTCACAGCTCCACTAGGCAGTGTCCTAGTAGGGACTCTGTGTGGGAGTTCCAACCCACATTTCCCTTCTGCACAGCCCTAGCAGAGGCTCTCCATGAGGGTCCCGTTCCTGCAGCCAACTTTGGCCTGGGCATCCAGGTGTTTCCATACATCTTTTGAAATCTAGGTGGAGGCTCCCAAACCTCAATGCTTGACTGCTGTGCACCCGCAGGCTCAACATCACATGGAAGCTGCCAAGGCTTGGAGTTTCCACCCTCTGAAGCCACAGCCTGAGCTGTATGTTGACCCCTTTCAGCCATGGCTGGAGAGGCTGGGACCTAGGGCATCAAGTCCCTAGGCAACACACAAGCATGGGGACCCTGGGCTCAGCCCAGGAAACCACTTTTTCCTCCTGGGCCTTCAGGCTTGTGATAGGAGGGGCTGCTGTGAAGGTCTCTGTCATGGCCTGGAGACATTTTCCCCACAGTCTTGGGGATTAACATTAGGCTTCTTGTTACTTATGCAAATTTCTGCAACCAGCTTGAATTTCTCCCCAGAAAATGAGTTTTTCTTTTCTATCCCATAGTCAGGCTGCAAATTTTCCAAACTTTTATGCTCTGCTTCTCTTTTAAAACTGAATGCCTTTAACAACACCCAAGTCACCTCTTGGATGCTTTACTGCTTAGAAATTTATTCTGTCAAATACCCTAAATCATCCCTCTCAAGTTCCATCTTCCACAAAATTTTTAGGGCAGGGGCAAAAAGAGCCAGCCTCTTTACTGAAACATAACAAGTGTCACCTTTGCTCCAGTTCCCAACAAGTACCTCATGTCTATTTGAGACAACCTCAGCCTGGATTTTATTGTCCATATTGCTATCAGCATTTTGGGCAAAGCCATTCAACAAGTTACTGGAAAATTTCAAACTTACCCACATTTTCCTGTCTTCTTCTGAGTCCTCCAAATTGTTCCATTCTCTGCCTATTACTGAGTTCCAAAGTTGCTTCCACTCTTTTGGCTATCTTTTCAGCAGCACTCCACTCTACTGGTACCAATTTACTGCATTAGTTTGTTTTCATACTGCTGGTAAAGACACACCTGAGACTAGGAAGAAAGTGAGGTTTAATTGAACTGACAGTTCCACATGACTTGGGAGGCCTCAGAATCATGGTGGGAGGTGAAAGGCACTTCTTACATGGCAGCAGCAAGAGAAAATAAGGAGAAGCAAAAGCAGAAACCCCTGATAAACCCATCAGATCTCAAGAGATCTCTCTCACTATCTCTATTCACTATCATGAGAATACCATGGGAAAGACCAGCCTAGCCTATGCTTCAATTACCTCCCCCTGAGTTCCTCTCATAACATGTGGGAATTCTGGGAGAAACAATTCAAGTTGAGATTTGGGTGGGACACAGACAAACCATATTAACCCCAAAGAAAGAAAATCAGTCTGTTGAAGAGATATCTGCCTGCCTAGGTTTGTTGCAGCACTGTTCACAATAGCTAAGATTTGGAAGCAACCTAAGTGTTCATCAACAGATGAATAGATAAAAAATGTATGTATGGTATATAAAAACCAATGGGGTATTATTCAGTCATAAAAAGAATGAAGTCCTGTCATTTGCAACAACATGGATAGAACCAGATGTCATTATGTTAGGCCAAATAAGCCAGGCACAGAAAGAGAAACATCATATGTTCTTACTTGTCTTTTGGATCTAAAAATAAAAACAATTGAAGGTATGGAGATGGAGTGTAGAAGAGTGGTTACCAGAGGCTGGGAAGGGTAGTGGGGCATTGGAAGGGGATGGGGAGATACTTAATAGGTACAAAAAATAGAAAGAATGAATAAAACATGCTATTTGATCACAGAGCACAATGAGTATAGTCATTATACAGGTTTTAAATAACTTAAAAAATATAATTGAATGGTTTGTAACACAAACGATAAATGCTTGAAGGGATGGCTGCCCCATTCTCCATGATGTGCTTACTTCACATTGCTTGCCTGTATCAAAACGTCTCATGTAACGCACAAATATATACACCTACTATGTACCCACCAAAATGAAAAATCAAAAATCTTGAAAATCATGTTTATTTTTGTTCCACAGAAGAAAAAATATTACAACTAGGAAACATTTTACATATAATCTAATACTCTGTTCTTAATTTAGAATTGAGAACATTGAGGCTCAGACGGGTTAAGTGATTAATTGACGTCATGAAACTGGAAACTAAATTCTAAGCTTCTAAAATGCAAAAGAGGCTTGTTTTCAGTTATAGCATGGTGCTACCATGGTATCTCTCAATTTATTTAATGCGTACTGATAAAAGGCTTAGTTTCATCATATTAAAAGTAAGGCTTGTAATTCTGGTTTGAGCCATTATGCAGTAATAATGGGTATAAGACTTCTCTTCCCGGTGGGAACAACTGCAGGATAAGCCTTCACGGAGCAAGTGTGTTTGGGCATTGGACTAAACAGAGCATAGGACTGTGGCCCTTGGGAGAAAATCACTTCATGCGTTAAGCTTCAAATTCCTTTTGGCTTTCTTGCTGCAGATCCTTTCCAAACCATACCACAGGGAAATGGAGATCAGAGTTCAGTGCTAATGCTGGGTGGAGAAAACACAGAATAAAGTTCAGGGCCACTGAAGCAGGTGGAATGTGAGGGACAGGTTATAAAACAAGAAGGTGTAGAGACAGAAGAGAAGCTCCCGAAATCTGTATAGAAATTCTCTCGAGTCTGTTGCCAAATACTAAGTTGTGCATGCTCAAGTTCTGCAGAGAATAGCCACTAGAAGCTGGATGAGATTGGGGCTGCACAACTCTGGGAAACACTGGAGGTGTGACCAGCCGTAGTAAACACCATAGGCATCCAGCTGAGACTCAGGCAAGGCCAGAGTATATAAGAAAGCTTAAAAGTAAGAATTAATAGATTGAAGCTTATCAGCTAGTAAATACATAAAACAAAGTGCAACATCCTTCCAGTGAAATTATCACAAATTAGAATCTGCAGCATAATATGTACAATTTTCAGGAAGCCATCAAAATGACTATTCCAAGATATGCTGGACTATCCAGATAAGGACTGTAAAATAGCTACTGATATAAATTTGTTCAAGGATTTAAGAAAAAATAAAACAAAAAGTATGACAGATGGGGACTCTGCAGACAAGTTAACATTTAAAAAATTTAAATTCTGCATCTACAAAGCACAATAGTTGAATTGAAAATTTTACCTGATAGACTTAAGGGCAGTTTAGATAGGACAGCAGAAAGATGAGTGGGCTTTGAGATAGGGTAATAGAAATTAAAACAGAGAAAGAAAAACGACTAAAAAAATAACATATGTTCAATGTCATGTGGTCTAACATACATGTGATTGGAGTGCCAGAAAAAGAGGAGAGACGAATTGGGGTAGAAAAAGATTTTTGAAAAGATAATGCCTGAAAAATGTTAGATTTACTGAAAAAAATGTTAACCCAGAGATCTAAGCAGTAAGATAAACACAAAACAAACTATATTATTTTAGATTGATTAAAAAGCAGAGACAGAGAAAATTTAAAAAGTAGTGAAGTAAAAAGAAGATATTGACATAGGGGAATAACAATAAAAATAATGGCTAAATTTTCATCAGAATAAATGCAGTCCAAAAAAATTGAATGATGCCTTTAAAATGTTGTAAGATGAAAATAGTTATTAACATAGAATTCTGTATCTAGAAAAAGTAATTTCCAAAACTGAAGACAAAATAAAGACATATTCAGATAAACAAAAGCTGAGATCATTTGTCTCTGGGAGACCAACACTTAAAAATATTCGTAGAAGAGGTTCAAGTTACCAAAGGGAAATTAAATCAAATGGTAAAAAGAATTGAAGAGTATTGGAAATAGTAAATTGGTAAGTAAGTAGAAAATAGTTATTTTACTTATTTCTTAATGTCTTTAAATGACATATTTAAAAAGTTGTTTAGAGCAAACACTAAAACACTGTTTTCTAACAGTGTTTTATATGGAGTTTATAACAGATGTAGAGATATGGTGTATGACAGCAATGAAAAAAACATGAGGGGTAAAATACTACACTGTTGTGTATTTAGTTAATACTATTTCTGTTTTACATGGCATAAATAATAATGATTAAAGGTCAACTATAATAGGTTAAGTGTGTGTATTATAATACTTAGGACAATCTCTCAAAATTTAAAGCAAAGAAATACAACTAGAAATCCAATAGAAGACATAAAATGGAATGTTAAAAACTACTCAGATGATTCAAAGGAAGGCAGAAAAATAAATGAGGAATGCATAAATATGAGACAAATAAAAGGAAAATGGTAGACATAAGACAAAACAATTTAAATTATGTCAAGTGCAAATGGACTACATACACTATTTAAAAAGCAATGATTATCAGATTGGAAAAGAAAGAAAGAATCAACTACATGCTGTTTAAAAATACATACCTTAAATAAAAGATACAGATGTATCAGAAGTGAAGGGATGAAAATTATGACATGCAAACACTAATCATAAAAGTGTTGGACTGATTCTATTTCTAGAAGGCAAATTAGAATTCAAGACAAGGAAAATTTTGAGCGATAGAGACATTTCACAATTATAAAAAGGTCAATTAGTAAAAAGGAAAAAGATAAAAATGCTAAATGTGTATGCGCTAAATGTGTATGCGCTGTGTAAAGACACATGAAAAATTTACACATCTAAAATGAGGTAAACTAAAAAACATAGTGGGAGATTTTTCGCACTCCATTTCCTGTGATTAGTAAACACATTCAGTAAAGACAGAGCATCTGGACCACACTGCCTATCACCATGATCTAATTGATAGAACACTACATATTCCTTTGAAGTTCACTAGGATAAGTCAGGTGCCAGGTTTAACACCAAGTTGTGTAAAACACAGCTCAGTAAATTAAAAAAAATTAAATCATACAGAATTTTTCCTCTGATCATGACATTTTAACACGTAACTCAAGAACAGAAAGATATCTGAAAATCCCCAAATATGTTACAACAAAGCAACACACTTCTATGTAATGGGTGAGCAAAAGAAGAAATCACAAGAGAAATATTAACATATTTTCAACTGAGAAAATTAAAATTCAGCATATTAAAATTGTGTAATGAACTAATGTAGTGTATAGAGAAAAAATATTTAAATGATTAAGCATAAAAATGTTTAAAATCAATAATCTTATTTTAAGATTCTGGAAGAGCAAATTAGCAAAATAAATTGAAGAGAGAGGCAATCAACACGAGAGAGAAATCTCCAGTGTCTCCATGGTCTCATCCCTAGGGAATCATGACCTCCCAGTGCCTAGTTGGTCTCACCCTTCGTGAATCATGCCTCTCCAGTGCCTGGATTGACTCATCTCTAGGGATTCCTGCCTCCCCAGTGCCTGGATGGTCTCGTCTCTAGAGAATCGTGCCTCCCCTCATGGTCTCATACCTAGAGGTTTGTGCATCCCCAGTGCCTATATTCTGTTCTCTGTAGTGGTTCATACATCCTTGGCATCTGCATGGTCTCTCCTCTAGTGGTTCATGCATCTCAGTGGCTGTGTGAGTCCCCAGGGTCTCCATGTTCTCTCTGGGTCTGGAGACCCTTTGTTGAGTTGATTTAATGTAATAAGTAAAAACCAGTACCTGAGCATCTCCGTACAGTTTTTCCTCCATTCTTATCCTCCTTTTTGGATGCCTAACACAGTAGAAACCCACTGTAAGCACTCTCCTTTGTTGTGGGCAGTTCTCAACCACCAGGCCTTTCTGGCAATGTCACCTCTGATAATTTAGCAGAATCTAAAGCATCATCCTGTCTTCCTACCCCATTCCTATTGAGTCTTACTAGTGTCAGCACATGTGAGCACTGGAAGATGCTTGAAAAAGGTAGGTGTCTACTCAGTAGTTGCCTTGGTGTTTGAAAACTATAATTTAGGTTCTGCAGCTCCCACTTCTGTGAGCTTGTTATTCATGACTGCTTCGAGACTTTAATGCTCCTGTCTCTGCTATATGATAGTCAATGATGAAGTATAGGTATTTATTAGCTGAGTCTTTCCTGAACCTAGCAGTGGGGTACCTTTATTTGTATTTGACAAGTGCATGTTTAATGCTAAACCTGTTAAACCCAAGTGCTGTTTTAAGGGCCCTTAAGGAGTAGTGCTAAATGTAGGAACTTCAGGAAACCAAGGTTACTCAAGAATATACTTGTGAACAGAAGGGCTCCAAGGACTTCTCTAGTCATATTAGCAGGTGACTTTTTATGTGCTCATAAAGCAGTATTGATTCCAATAGCCTAAACATGGCAGTCTTTAGGTTTGGGGCTAACCCTTGTGATTCTAGTCTTCTGTGTAGGCTCTGGAAGTGAGGAGTCTCCATGAAGACCTTAGAAGCCCTATGCCAACAGAGGATTGGGTTCTTCATCATCAAGGCCCAAGGACTTAGGACCCAGAGTCATTTCATGGGACATTTAAAAGGTGCCTCTTGGGGGAGCCCTGACTCATCATGAAAATTCCATCTGAGAAAAATGCGTCTGGTTTGCCTAAACACTATAAACTAAATGAGCCTTAAAATATAATGCTGTCCCTCAGGGAAATAACGGTGACAGCATTTCAGAAAGAAATGGAAATTTTTGACTGCTATATAAAACAAAATATCAAGAAGAGAAATAATTCTATTGAATGATGTAGGAGAAAACACTAGAGTAGACGTCTGCAGACCTGAACTTAAGTCTTGTTTGAGTGACTTTTGACAAGTTGCTTCATCTCTTTGATTCCCACATACCTCATTTACAAAACAAGACATTGGTGTAGATTCCTTTTAAGAATTCCTCCGGGTCTGTAGGGTCAAAGATTCCGTGAAATAAATAATTTCTTTGACTTGCAAATTAATAATTGACAAAAACCAACCTCATTAAGTGACTATGAGATGACTGGTATGTCATGCTAATTTTAATGTTTGCTCATTAGTTGGATTTAACACCTTAAAAGTAACGATGGCAAGCATTTACATTTATGTGCATGTTCAGAGAGTGTTTATATATTTTTTTCTGGCATCAGCTAGAGACAAAGAATATAGTCCTCCTGTATTAGTCTGTTCTCATGCTGCTAATAAACACATACCTGAGACTGGGTAATTTATAAAGGAAAGAGGTTTAGTTGACTCACAGTTCCACATGGCTGGGGAGGCCTCACAGTCATGGTGGAGGAGTTAGGAACATCTTACATGGTGGCAGCCAAGATAGACCTTGTGTAGGGGACCTCCCCTTTATAAAACCATCAGATTTCATGAGACGTATTCACTATCATGAGAAAAAGCATGAGAAAGACCTGCCCTTATGATTTAATTACCACCACCGGGTCCTTCCCATGACACGTGGGAATTCTGAGAGTGACAATTCAAGATGAGATTTGGGTGGGGACACAGCCAAACCATATCACCTCCCCTTCCCAACCCATATAATTTCAAAAGAAGGGAGGGTATGGAGGTTATTTTACAAACATTAAAACTCTGACTCTTATAAATGCTGGATATTAGACCTCTGTTGGATTAATAGTTTGCAAAATTTTTCTCCCATTCTGTAGGTTGTCTGTTTACTCTGTTGATAGTTTTTTTTTTGTTGTTGTTGTTGTTCTTTTTTTTGGTGTGCAGAAGCTCTTTAGTTTAATTAGATCCCATTTGTCAATTTTTGCTTTTGTTGCAATTGCTGTTGACATCTTCATCATGAAATTTTTGCCATGCCTATGTCCTCGATGATATTGCCTTGATTGTCTTCCAGGGTTTTTATAGTTCTGAGTTTTACATTTAAGTGTTTAATCCATCTTGAGTTAATTTTATATATGGCATAAGAAAGGAACTTAAACAAATTTACAAGCAAAAATAAATAACCCCTTAGAAAAGTGGGCAAATGACATAAACAGACACTTTTTGAAAGACGATAGATGTACTGCCAACAATCATCTGAAAAAAGCTGAACATCACTGATAATTAGAAACATGCAAATCAAAACCACAATAGCATACCGTCTAACACCAGTCACAGTGGCTATTATTAATATTAAAAAGTCAAAAAACAACAGATGCTGACAAGATTGTGGAGACAAAGGAACACTTATACACTATTGGTGGGAGTATAAATTAGTTCAGCCAGTGTGGAAGGCAGTGTGGCAACTCCTCAAAGACCAAAAAACAGAAATATCTTTCAACCCAGCAATTTCATTACTGTGTATATACCCAAAGGAATATAAATCGTCGTACCATAAAGACACATGAATGCGTATGTTCATTGGAGCACTATTCACAATAGCAAAGACATGCAATAAACATAAACATCCATAAATGATAGATTGGATAAAGAAAATGTGGTAATTATACACCATGGAATACTATGCAGTCATAAAAAAGAACAAGATCATGTCCTTTGCAGGGACATGGATGGAGCTGGAGGTTATTATCCTTAGCAAACTAACACAGGAACAGAAAACTAAATACCACATTTTTTCACATATAAGTAGGAGCTAAATGATGAGAACACATGGACACATAGAGGGGAACAACAGACACTAGGGCCTATTGGAGGATGAGGAACAGGAAAAATAACGAATTGGTACTAGGCTTAATACCTGGGTGATGAAATAATCTATACAACAAACCCCCATGACACAAGTTTACCTATGTAACAAACCTGCACTTGTACCCTGAACTTAAAATAAAAGTTAAAAAATAAAAAACCTCTGACTATTTTTTGGCACTATGGGAATTTTTCCCACCTGGTATGATAATTTTTTTAATACAAAAGAAGCCTCAGGAGCTGTTTAAGTATGTGTGGCCATGTCTCAGGGATGTCCTTTCACCCAAGTTCAGAAGCTGTATTTAGAGAAACCCTAGGTTTGCCCTATATTATGAGAAAGAAACTGCAGCTAGACTCCTGTGGCTGACAGACATCCCCAGCTGTGCACAGCTGCAGCCTGCAGTGGTGATTTTGAGGTTCCCCTACCACTTAACATTGACCTCCTTATTTTTCCTGAAAGCCACTGTGCCTTGGATTCCATGAGAGCAACTTCCTGGTTTCCTCCTACCTCTCTGGCAACATAGTCTCAGCCTTCTTTCTTAGATTATCTGCCTTTACCACATTTTCAACTACTGGATTTTCTCCAGGCTCAATCCTGAGACCCCTGTCTTACTCTACAGTTTCTTCCTGGTTTGTATTGGTAATTCCTAGAGACTTCAACTATTATTTGGTAACTCCAGTTATACATCTCTTTTCTAGACTTTCCCTCTCAGATTTAGACTACACAGTCAGCTTTCACTAAGCTCCAACTCCTTAGTAATGACATCTAAAAAACACAGGTCCTTCAATATCACGTGTCCTGCTTAACTCCTGACTTTTTACCTCCCAAGCCTACTTCCCCTTTCTGGTTTTGGTCTCACTGAAAAGACCAGTTATTTACTCAACTATGCAAAGCAGACACTTGGGAGTCACTCTCATGGTTAATGAATCCTTGTATCCCTTATCTCCTCTGTTATCAACTCCTCTTATTATCTTTTTATTTTTATCCAATTCTACATCAAAACTATGACAGCCTTCTAGTCCATCTCCCAGGCTCAGTTTGTAAGCTTATTTGATCCTTTCTCTACAAGCAGCCATACAATTTTTCAAAAAATAATGATGTAAAACAAATCTGACCATGCCATTTCCATTGATGGCATTTCATTACTCTGAGGAATGGTGATCAATTGTTCCAGTTTTCCCAGGACTGAGGAGTTACCCAGGATATGGGCCTTTCAGTGAATCAGGACAGTCCTGAGACAATTGTCCCTATTTGCTTAAGATATAGGGTTTCCTGGCATGTGATATTCTCAGTGCTAAGACTGGGAGAACCTGAGGCAAAGTGATCACCCTAGTTTTAGAACAAACTAGTTAAAGTGCCTGGATGTTCTGCCCTGCTTTTCTTTGGTTCTCTGAGTTCCAGCCACAAGAATCTTCCTTCAGTTCCATGAAGTGTCCCTCTCTTGATACCACTGGGTTTCCTCTCCCCGTCTCCCTCATCCCAGTGCCCTTGGTTTCAACAGGACAATTCAGTCCCTGCCCATAATTTGCATAACTGCCATAAAGCAAAGACTTCATGGGGGACAAGGAGCCATAGCTTCCTGTTCCTCATGCATGCCTTTGGAAGGTCTCATTGCACCTTCTTTCCACATTGTAGTGGGAATGGAACCTTTTCCATTGATAAAAACCAAGCCCACACAAAGTCTAAAGGCGATAATTAGAGAAGTCAACATTTATCTATTAAGGAAGATTAGGCAGAGAATTTGGTTTATTATTTTCACTAGAATTGAAAAAAAAATCTAAGAAAAATTGCTAGAGCTTTGGCCAATAAGATGCTAGTAGCAATTTTTCCCCTGAGAATACTTTTCCTCACATGAGCACAAAGTGCTTTGCCACACGCTGGGCAACTGACCCTTGACATATCCCGGTGCAATGGTGCAGACCCCCAAGAGGCAGTTCTGGGAATGAACCCAGACTGTCCATCAACTTGTCTATTTGCAGCTGTGCTTCAGAGGCCTCAGCTGGAGAGAACTGGCTGTAGGTTCTCAGACCCCAGCTGAGCTAATGGAGCAACAAGAGATGGAGGATCTAGTGCGAATGCAAAGAACTACAAAAAATGTGGACAGAGCATGATTCAATTGTAGCATCTTTCAATGACCTGTGTACACAGGGATACACTGAAAGTGGTTAACTGATAGTGCAGCACCACAGATCCTATTGCCCTGGTTATCTTTGCTGCCTACTGGGATTCACTGTGTTGGAAAAATCTTAGAACCCAAGGATGTCCGAGTTGGAAGGGAACTGAGGACTCATTGAACCCCTCCCCTTCATTCTTCATTGAGGACCCTCACATGCAGAGGGGTTTATGCCTCTTGCTAGAGGCTCACTTTGTTATTTACATATAATGAAAATGAACGTGCCTCTAGTTTCCAGTTAATTAAGATCCAGCTTTGAATGCTACTCAATTAGGTATTTCCCCTGTTGTATGTGGCTCTGTAGTCTGAAAAAGCAACAATGAATGGTATCCATTTTTTAACACAAATCAAGGATAAAGGAGTTTTAAAATGATGAGTTGGTTAAAAATACATTCAGTGGGAATAGTTGTGTTCATCACTCTTCTGTTAATGGTTTGGAACCTGAAGTGATTTTTAAATCATTTATTTCTTTCCCAGAGGTTTTATGCCCACCTTTAAGTAAACAGCAGAATTTAATCAGCAGAGATAGATGAGCAATTTCTCTCCTGAGAGCTTGCACAGTGTTGAAACTCATTGGGTTTCACAGCTACAAAATGCAGTCTGTTTCAGTAATCCTCATGTTCTTAGATATGCCTCTAGGTAATCGTTGATCTTCATACATGTGACCATAATTCAGCCTGTGAAATTCAAATTTGAAATATGGTGACATCCCTTTAAAAGCATAAGAGGGCATAGCGATCCCATGAGATATTACATCAGACCTCTGATCTTCCACACAGCTGCTCTGGGTGCATATTGGGGCAGCCACGTAGGAGCATGTTTGGAGCTCTATGATAAATCAAATTCATTTAGCATGAGAAGACAGTTTATATTAGGCATACATTTTTATAACACAATATTTTTTCTTTCCTCAAAGACCTCAAAGGCCTTTAACGACTCAGATTCTTATTGCTGCATGACTTAACATTCTGCTGGGCACAGGGCAAATCCACACTACGTATGGGCTTTTTGATCGGAGACATACAATTTAGCAGCCTTAGAGTTCCTATGCTCTGTCATTCCATCATCATAGTAACTTTGAGGTGAAATAGGAAAGGTATTGTCATCATCATATTATAAATGAAGACATGGACACACAGAGGTTAGGTGTCTATGCCAAGGTTTCAGGTTTGTATGCAGGAACTCTAATACCCCTGAATTATTATTGTGATGCCAATCAAAAAGGAAGTGGTCTTACGTTGTATTAATTGGGTGGGGAATTAGCAGTTAAATTTGTTTGGTTATTGGCAGAAACAGAGAAAAACAGTGCTTACTGCTTCAGATTTTCTTTCTTAGAAACAGTGAAAGTCTCTGTAGACAGCAGTCTCACGAGTGACACTGTGTTGCACATTTCCTCACTGTTTTAATCTGTGGGACTTGAAGGTCTGTTCCAGCTCAGCTTGGTAGCCTTGAGGTCAGAGCTCTAGGTTCTAGGTATGATGTCCATAAACTAAAACCCATTTTTCAAACAAGGGGTTAGCTATCATGTCTCTAAAGATTTGTTCAGCTTAAACATTTTATGATCTCTGAGAGTTTTATTTTTCCACTTTGGTCCATGGATCAGACATTAGGGTCACCTAACGGTTTCCAGTAATACAAGAAAAGAGTCATTTAGCTTAAGGTTTGTGCTATTTCATAATGCTGCAATTAGTGTGCTAAAGTATAGTTTAATGATTGAGTTTGAATCTAGGTTTGAAGAGAGCTGTGCCATTTACTAGCTGTGGGGATGTAGGCGAATTACTTATCTTCTCTAACACCGTTTTATAAAATACTTAAAATGCCAAGTAAGCTTGTTGAGAGAATAGAAGATAAATGTAAGAAATAGTGCACATATAGAAAATTCTTAAGTGGTAACTATTAATGTGATTGCTGGTATTGCTATCCTGAGGATTTGCCAGACATTAAATACATTAAATATAAAGATGATGGAAAATACAAAGTGATCAATCCCTTAGCACAAATGGGCAGAAATCAACTTTGTCAACAGCTATCTCCCTGAGCCCTGTCAGTGCTGCTGTAAAAGTGAAATCAGTCACGGTGGAGTGAATGCGACCTGTACAGAGCTCTGATTGGCTGTGACCCATCAACTACTGAGACCCTGGAGGCAGCCTTAGCATGCTCACTTCCTGAGCTTGAGCCTAGAACCCGGTCTCTCACAGCTTAAGGTTCTAATGCATGAATTGTGGACAGGACTACACAACTTAAATGAGAGAGAGAAGGGGTGTGGGAAGAGAGAGAGAGATAGGGAGAGAGAGAGAGAGACTCCCAAAACCAAACATGAGGTCTGGCACAGTCTGCCTCTCCAGATTAAATCTGCATACTTTTCATCTTGCTCTGCATGGAGTCTGACCTCTTCAGATTGCATCTATCTGGCTTCCCTGCTGAGTGCAAAAAAATCAAATGACTAGACAGCACTCATCTCAGCCACTCACTGGGGAAGTCTCCGTCAGGAGATGGAATCCACTCGGGTTCCTAATTTCTCACTTATTCTAGAGCAATACACAGAGGTTTAGCAAAATCGGGTGTGGTTATGAGAGCCCAGTGAGAGCTATGGGTATTTAAGCTGTGTGATCCAAGAAGCACAGATCCCTCTCCAGCTATGATGAGGGGCTGGACGATTGCAGGAGACTGTGGCAAACACTTTGGCTTTAGCCTTTTTCTGTCAGTTGAGTGTGTGAGTGTATGGGGGAAGTACTATCTCTGGGGGTCCAAGCCCCGGAGGAATATTGCACAGGAACGTTGCACAGGATTGACGTTCCTAAGAACTGCGCAATGGCCAGTTTCCCAAGGAATGTTGAAGGAGGCCAGCTTTTTTTTTTTTTTTTCTTTTTGTAATCGGTGATTAACCTCCAAGTTTCAATCTTGCACAAGTTAACCCTTACCTCTCACACGCCAACTTCTGGTTGGGTTTAGACAATGGGAGATGCCAGCGAGAGATTGGAAAATGAATAGGCAGGAAGGAAAAGGGCATTTTCTCCCACCTCCCCCATCCTGACTTGGCCAGACCCCAGCCAGCTTGGTCTACGTGGCCCTATTCTATAGCTGCATCCTATTCTGGTAGCAGCCCCTTTCTCTCACCCCTTACAGGCTGAGGGTTGCTGGCTCTGGCATGTTTCACTGCCTTATGCTTAGCTGAGCCCACACATGTGTGAGCAGTTCTGCTATCGATCTTCCCTCAGCCCTTCGGACTGTACCATCTGTTTCGAGCTGCAGCCCTGCCTGGTGCAATATGGAAAGATGTCTATTTGTTTAAGATGCGGATGTTGTTCATTTTAGTCATTTGGGTCAACACAGGCCTTTCCAAAATTTCATGCTTCCTCTATATCTTCAAATATGTCTTTTAATCTAAAAAAAAAAAAAGGTGAACCCTTAGGAGAATATAAGAAGGAGTTTGCACTAATGTTAGGAAGGCAAATTGTTAAAAGTCCTCTCCCTTTTTTCCCCTTCCATTTTAATTTCCTAAGAGTGATTTTTTTTTTTAAATCCAAAAGCCAAGTAAAAATTATGCGAATTCCATAGCTTGCTGGATAGCCAAGGCACTATTGTGGAAATAGAAAATTCCCATGATTAGAGTAAAATCTTTCAAATGGTCTCATTGCCCAAAATGACTCAATAAGACTTGCCACAATTCTCTGTTTTGTTACAATGCTCTAAGCAAGCACAAATAAAAATAGCCAAGGAGGAAGCTTATGTATGGGCTCCAGTATTAGGGTTTTTCCATGGGAAATTGATTTATTCTTCACAAGTCTATAAATTCAATTTACCTCCATGACTTCCTCTATTGATACAAATACCATGGATTCAGGGAACGCTTACGCAGACATGCCTGGGAAACAGTCCCCATTTTTCTTTTTCAATTAGATGAGCTAAAATTGCATTACAGAGTACTCTGCTCCGAAAGCCCATAAATATATGTGATGTCTACTGTCTGGAGAAATGTAAAACTGTGCAGGCAGCTGCCCTCCTGACTTGGGCTTATAATTCTCTCACATCTCCCAGTGAAGTCACAGTTTTTACTCAGTCATTCTTAGCTGAGAGCTGAAGAGACAGTTCCTGAGTGTTTGTTTTATACTGATTAAGAAATGGCTGATGACTGATTTTCTTATGTTTACTCATAAATTAATAGTTCAAAGGGCCAATCTGAATAAGAAAGCTTCAACTTGGTCCAACAGGCTTAGGGTAACTGGGTTTCACAGTGTTCCTTTGTTCATCCATCCCTGCATTTATCTACTGTCAGGGACTTCCTAGGAACATACTAGTTCCCTTTAATGTGACTACTAAGAAAATCAAAGAAGACAAAGTAAAATGTATAATCCATTGCTAACCATTCAAGAATGTGCAGGTATTGTACTTGGTGCTGTGTGAGGAAGCAAGAGACACAAAAAGAAAAAAGAGCTATGTTTTCTGTATTCTGGAGTTTGGTCCCCACCAGGAGAGTGAAAGTTCAGAAAAATAATAAAATGCCACTCATCAAAATGTTGGCTTTATTTTAGTAAATAAATAATTCTTAGTGTATTTGTTATTTAAAAGCACTGCTGGCTGGGTGCGGTGGCTCACGCCTGTAATCCCAGGGTGGCTGAGGCAGGCAGATCATGAGGTCAGGAGTTCGAGACCAGCCTGGCCAACACGGTGAAGCCCCGTTTCTACTAAAAAATTCGAAAATTAGCTGGGTGTGGTGGTGCGCACCTGTAGTCCCAGCTACTTGGGAGGCTGAGGCAGGAGAATCGCCTGAACCTGGGAGGCAGAGGTTGCACTGAACCGAGATTGCACCACTGCACCACTGCACTCCAGCCTGGGAGACAGGGCAAGACTCCATCACAAAAAAAAAAAGAAAAAAAAAAAAAGATTGTTACATTTCCACTGTTAATTGGAGTAATTCCTAGACTTCCTAGTCTTGCTAGTAAACATGTGGGTGGAGAGTCAGGTTTACTCATACTCCTATGAGGTGGCCATCTTCAGATTGTCACAGGACTCCATCTGGTGGAACAAAAACTTGTCCTCAGTAGCATTACCAATAGGGTTTTGATTAGTACATCAGATACTCACGGTAGCTAATTGGGAATAGCAGTCTAAGAGAGTTGAAAACTTAGCGCCTAAAATCACAGATTCTAAATTCAGATGCCATGGGTGTGAAAGCAGCCTCTGCCACATGGTAATTATGTGACTTTTGGCAAACTACTTAATCCTTCTGGGACTCAGTTTCTTCATATGGACAGTGTAAATAATCGTAGGATCTATTCCATGGCATGTAAAGTTCTTAGGATGACCGCAGAAAATGGCCATCAAATATCATATATTACCATTATTATTAGCACTTCCTGAAACTGCAGGACTTAAAGTCTAGCTCATATCTAATCTGGCATATGGTAAACCTAGTAAGCACCTGAAATAATGATACTAAATTCTTCATTTTATGTACAATGATATATCTCTACACAATGTTACAAACAACCTTAAGATAAGGATGTTTTTATCTTTACATAAATGAAAATAAAAATACGACACAGTGAAACAGTAATACTTTTTCCTCAAATAGCAAGTCAGTAGATAGGAAAAATCATTGGAAAGACAGTAGTCTAGAGTGAGAACCTGTAAAGAAATATTCATGGAAACTGACATAACGTGGTTCAGGACAGAGCATGCTGAGGGCTCTTGTCATTTCTATAACATGATATACAATGAGGAAGTGATAAATTAAAAAACAATTAATATTACTCACCAGCCATTTTCACTGAAATATACTGTTTTCAATAAGCTGCTGGTTGATTGAAACTATGACTACTTGTAACTCTCTCCCTCTCTCTTTATATAGGTATATACATGTGTGTGTGTATATATAATACATCTATTATATATTATATATAATACACCTATTATATATTATATATAATACACCTATTATATATTATATATAATACATCTATATAAAATCTTAATCAGAATGATAGATTAAGGTAACTTTTATATATAGAGAAATTTATATATCTCTACATATATTTTATGTGTGTGTATTTTTTTATGTATATATATATATGCACACACACACACACACACACACGGAGAGAGAGAGAGAGAGACAGTCTCACTCTGTCACTTAGGCTGAAGTGCAGTGGTGCCATCTTGTCTCACTGTGGCCTTGAATTCCTGGGCTCAAGTGATCCTCTCACCGCAGCCACCTGAGTAGCCAGAACTAAAGGTGTGTGCCATCATGCCTAGCTAATTATTTTAAAAAATATTTTTGTAGTGACAAAGTCTCACTGTGTTGCACAGATTGGTCTTGAATTCTTGGCCTCAAGGGATCCTCCTGCCTCAGCCAACCAAAGTGCTGCACTTACAGGCATGAGCCACTATGCCTAGCCTTAGATGTTTTTAGTAAGGTGAAATGTCAATGCTTTTCATTCATTCATCCAAGAAATTTACTAAGTGCATGATGTGTGTCAAGCTCTGCACTAGGCACAGCAGATGCAAAGCTTAATAAACTGTCCTCAGTGACTTTGCAATGCTGAAAGGAGAACTGTATTAAAAATATGTAAGTCAAAGCATTAGTCTCCAAAGTGAGGAGTTTTAGGAGAATGTGCCCAGTATTAATCTATACTTAGAAAACAAAGCTCACTTAAATAAATTTGTAAATTTATGTTCTGTGATATATACCAAGGGAAGGAGTTCTACAATAGAGAAGGTTATCAATGACACACCAAACATTCAAGGTATGCACTATGCGTTAATGCATCATAGTATGTACATATTGTACATATTGTAATATATAAGTGCCTAATAAAGCATTTTTGTGAACTATGTTACTTGTTTTTGATTAACTTTAATAAAATGAACAAGAGACTTACAAAAGCTTCCTGTAAGATAATTGCAGACTGAAGACAGTAATAAAACTGTTAATAGGACAGCAAAAGTGAGCAAGAAACAGAAAGTGCTGTCCTTTCTCCTACTCCTAGTAGAACACCTCATCAGCCTCATCATGGATTAAAACTGTGACAATCTAGTCAGATCTAGGAAGAAGCCTATCAAAATAAATCCTAATTGATTAGTATTGATCCAATTGATAAGTATATTGTAACCAAAATTGTGATTGACATTCCTCACTTGTAAAGTATATTTGGTATTAAGAGTTTGGTTAATGATAGTAGTATAGATGCACAACTTATACATATAAAACTTTGAGAGGGTGTGCTATAAATTTCTTAAGGATAGAAGTGTGTGAGCAAGTTGAGAAACCACTGTATTCATGCGTGAGATTTACAGGGAGCAGTAGAAAGGGACAGGTTAGATTTTCATTTTTCTTTTTAACAGGCTTAGGTAATGGAGTTCAAAGCAGTGCTATCCCCTCCTTACTTAACCCACTGGCATATTTGCATGTTGGAGATCTGCTTTGTGGTAATCACAGAAGGATTGCTCTGTCACATCCCATCAAGGTGTAAGATTTTCCTCCTTAGAGATGAGACATTACTCTCCATTATGCTGTATTGCTCATTTCACAGTTACCACTGCTACTGTCAGAAGACTGAAAAGGCACTGCCTCTACCAAATAGAAGTGTCCCTACTGTTAACAGAAATTCTGAAGAGACTTGTAAAATGCATCTTAAAATTTTTGAATAGAAATATCTCTTTAAATGTAAATGATCTTAATTAAATTTTAATGCAATGTTTTTGAGAGCTTGTATATTTTTATGTCTTGTGACATAAAAGGGCCACTCGTAGTCTTTCATTTTGATAATATTTGTAATTCTCGAAACACCTGATGTACATCATCTTGCTTGATCTTCACAGCAATGAAGAAGGCACAGAATGAAAGGTGGCATAGATGTGGTTGGCTACAGATCCTCTTCCTGCCTGTAGGAGCCCGGGTCCATGGGCAGGTCCTCTCAGTCTCACCTTCCTCGTGTGGCAACAGGGATAACCATTCATGCTTCACGGGTTGGTTTTAAGCATCAAATTTCCTCATGCCTATAAAGTGCCATATTAAAAATCACTTAAATGCCAGTGGACTATCCTTTTTGTGTGTATATTTTTTTTTCAAGTTATTTTCTTAAGATAACTTCCCAGAAATGGGATTACTGAGTCAAAGGAGGTAGACATCAGCCACAAATGTCAAACTTACTTATGGGCAATTTCAAAATGGCCTTTTTAGTTTCAAGTACTAGTATTTGAAAATAGATATTCATCTATAATGGATCCATTATAGATAGGGCAAGCAGTCCTTTCTATTTCTTTTAAACAACTTTCTAAAAAATTAAAACAAAAATGTACAATCAACATCAGAAAATGAAATTATTTAACTTTGATTTTCACTAGTTGAATAGTCCATATATGGAGAGGGAGAATAAATCACCTGAAACATTGGAATCATTACAGTAAAACCTATAGTGTCTATTTCATTGTATCAACTATTTCTCTACTCTGTAAGTTTGAGCAAGTAATTTGTGCATTGAGTACAAAATAAAGAATGCATTTAAATGGTCTTGGCATTAGAAATAAAAATGTCAACAAATAGAAAAGGAATTTAGTAGTTTCAATTAAATTCAAAATGGAGATCAAGATTATACAGTTAGTAATGGCAGAAGAGTGTCTGAAAACAATGTCCTCAGGACTATGTGTTATCCCTGAGATAATATGCATTTTTGTTTTTAAATCTAGTTTCATGTACTAGATAGCAGTGGTGATGCTTAATGCTGGGAACTTTGATGTGATAAGCACTGTTTGAAGGCTTTATGTGCATATTCAATTTTCAAAACAACTTCGTGATGCAGAAAGGATGTTAACCCCACGCACACTTTGCAGAGCAGAACCCAAAAGTACAGCCAGGACCATCACATATCTCATGGCCGGTAAGGGCAGAGCCAGGACTCGAACCCAGGTAGCCCAACCCCAGAGGCTCTGCTTCTGGCCATTTCTGATCATGCTGATGTCATGCAAGTTACTCCTCACAGCTGAGTTTCTTTCTTTGCTCACTTGTAAAATGGACTTAATACCAAGATCTACTTTATGTGTGTTGGATTTATGTCTTGAGAATCACAAATGGGCATATATGTGAAAATGCTTTATGCACTGACATGCTGTAAAATGTTAGTTATTATTGCTTAGCTTTCTAGTTGCTAAAATCAATAATGGATCGATTTTCTAACAGCAATTTTTCTTCTTCTGCAGTGAAGGAAGTGTGATCTGACTTGAAGCGTTGCCCTCTTGCTTCTTTTGATTCCCTTTGTTTTCCCTTGTAGTGTTTATCTGCTGATTATAGCCAGACATCAGTGTTAGAGCTGGAGGAGGCCTGGGAGGAATCTGTTCCACTTACTCCTTCATTTCACAGAAGAAGAGCTGGAATCCAGAGTAGCTGTGGTTACTCAGACATGACGAATGACTGGAAGGATACAAAGACATTTCACTTAATGGCCGTGGACAGCAACCTCATGACGACATCGCTCCAGCATTTCTTTGTGACATGTGTTCCTCCCTGGGCCTGTCCCATTATCAATGTTTGGACCTGTATCCTGGGACTCTACCAGCTTTACCAGTGACAGTTCCATATCCCAAAAGCCCCTTCGGTAGCAGGGAAACTGGCATGGTTGGTCAGTCTATGAGACACAATGAGATGGCTTCAGTCTTTTTTTCTGGAGCGTCTCTGGTCGGACTGGACATTGTTAATGTGAGACATCAGGGACTTACAGCATTCAGAGCGGGGTGTGGGAAAGCCCACGTAGACCCCTAGAGCCTGTTCTGTGTTCTAATGGAAACAAGAATTTACTCTGTTTTCATTTCTGAGCCATGCATTATTCTGCAAAATAAACTGTCCAAATAGATTCTGAGGTTAAAATATACTTTAAGAAAAACAAAAGTGAAACAGAAATAAGGTGCAGACATCTTTATAAAAACGATGCTAGCTCAAGGTCCAACAATTTAACAGTGTTATCTTTTGTGGAGGTCTAAATACAGAACCATGATAGGTGGGATTTTGCTAAAACTCTGATTAGGTGTCATCTGAAACAAAGGAATGAAGACAGGCTACAAGTGATTTCTATTAATATTATGCAGCCAAATTGCAAAGTTAAGTGCTAGCCGAATTCACAGAGCACATTTCTGTGTACAAAGAGCACACACATGGCATTCGGAGGTACATCTGGCCTCTAGCGTGCTGGAACGACTTTCTGTTCCTAGGCCACGTAGTTACAGAAAGAGCTTTCCAACCTGACTGCTAAAGCTGCAGCCATCAGTCCCTGGAACCCCTTCCACAGACTGCTGGTCATGAAGCCGTGAGCAGCCATCCTCAGGAAGCCCCAGGGAAATCAAGGTAAACAAGAGGAGCTTCATTTGTTTAACTAATTAATTGTGCCTACTTAATGGGCTCTGACATCCCGTATGCTTTCATAAACCAACTTATCCAATCTTCCCTGAAAAATGTTAGCTCACACAAGAAGTTCAACCAAATCAACCAAGAAATGTCTAACAATTTTTATGCTCAGAATCCGGTTGGCCAACCCACCAGTCCTGCAAGCATGACCTTTTATTGGGAGGAATCATTACACTGTGGAGAGGATGAGTGGTTAAGATGTGGTCTTCATCAATTTCAGAAGTAAGACGGGGCAGTTTCAGGCCAACCTTGCTTCAGAGGGAGAGATTTTACCAGGGTTCTGGCAAAACTCCTGAAGCAGCTCTGGAATTTGTTTTTCCCCCTTTAGAGTATCACATTCTCTAAATTCCGAGGTTAACTTAGTTGGCAGAGTAAACTTGATAGGTTGTGTCTGAGGCCACTGTGGGTTCTAATCTGTAGGGGATGTAGTGACTGTAACCAGGTCTGTGTGCAGCAGTTTACCCTATACATCCCACGGCCACCTTCAGACTGGCTTCCTGAGTTTGTTGATGGCAGGACCACCTGGTGCAGGGGCTCTCTTTGAGGCACTGCTATCCTGTTCCCTTTCTTTATTTCTTCTTTATTTTTGTGTGTGCAGAATTCTTTTAATAGAGTCAGTTTTGTCCTACTGTTGTTTTGTCTGCTCTTCTAAAATCATACCACTTTCGTTGTGTCCAATAATTTGGGCACCTGAAGATTATACTCACACATAAAATTGGAATCATACTATATATATATATACACACACACACACACGTATATATATTTTTTCTTGAAAATATTATGTTCTAAGGATTTCTTATAATTTCTAAATAACTTTTTTCAATTTTAACCTGAAATTTATTTGTCTTAGTTTTTTAAGTTGACAAAATTTGTATTTATCTATGGTGTGCAATATGATATTTGATGTATGTGCACATTGTGGAATGACTAAATCAAACTATTTAAGATATCTGTTATCTCATATACTTACTCTTTTTTTGTGGTGAGAACATGTAAAATCTACTCGCTTAGGAAGTTTCAACTATGCAACAAGCACATTGTTATCAAATGTAATCACTGCACTGCACTGTTGTCATCTCCTGAATTTATTCCTCCTGTCTAACTGAAATTTTGTATCCTTTATCATGGCCCCAATCCCAGTCTCTGTGGTTGACTTTGGTTCCTTTATGGCAATTTTACTTTGCCAAAAAGTCTTTTTCACCTCCTCAGACAATCTCTCACTCACTTGACAGTGGTGTTTTTCTAATTATGACTTCCCCAGTGACCTCCACGCCAGATATTCCACTCATATCACAGTCGGTCCTGAACAGTTTTCAGCAAGGAGGTGGGGGAGGGAGGGGATGCTTCAGAGCGCCTGCACTCTTGCTCAGACCTGCAGGAGTCTTCCTTTCCCGTGCTACTCTGTAAACCCCTTTGAAGGCTACATAAGGTGCCATGGGGATTTAGGAGACAGGGGTTTCAGCTTAAAAGTTTGGCTGGGATCTGCTGCAAGTCTGCAGGGATTTCCAGGTATCAGGAGGTTGAGGGATTTGGATGCCCTTCCACAAAGTTAGAGGGTAAGTCTAGTTTTAGGTTAAGTTGTACGATAGGTCCGCTTAGGGCAGACCCTCAAACATGATTAATAAAGCCTTACTCTGTGTGTGTGTGTGTGTGTGTGTGTGTGTGTGTGTTTTCCTCATCTGTTGCCCCAGAAAAGGATATTTTGATGGCTTAAAATAAATAAACACATCTGAAATTCTGGCCAACATGAACCTAGAACTTGCCCATTCCTTCACGTGCCTGCCCTTGGCATTCTCTTGGGAGGAGAGGCTTGGGTGATCACATAGGTCCTTCCTCTATCCTGAGGCTTCCATTGCATCCCAGGGAGCTCTGAGAAGCTGCTGACCAGCTGGACTTCTTTCTGAAGTCTCTGCCACCTGCTATGTCCCAAGGGGCAGGGAGACACCACCGGAGACACAGCCTGTCTTTTTCTGCCTGTTCCCAGCCAGCTGCATCCTGAAAAGTTTCATTTTCCACCACTTCAGGGCAGTCCAAAGGCAGAGGAGAGGCTGAGAGTTGGACTCAGCCTCCCTAGGATGGAATACAGCCTCCCAAGGATTTGCCTTTTTGAGGAAGATTCATGGCTGGACCTCACCCCTCAGGTCTGGGCTGCATTAAAGGACCATTCCCTAGCCTCATGCAGAGAGGCTTGCGAGTGCCTGTAGGTGCTGCTGCTCGTCCTCTGCTCTGATCCCTCTGGATCTAGAAACCTGGTGTTCCCTCTGAACTAACTTCAGGCTGGACTCCAGGCCTGACTGGTTTTATATGGTGTGTTACTCTCAGGATCACCATCTCCTCTTTAATTCACAGGCAGTTCCTTCACATACTTTCGTGGATGTGGGACTGTTGCCCTGGGCACTGACCTTTGGCAACATAGAGGAAGGACCATAGGACCATGACTTTGCCCTACACGAAGTGTGCTGAAAATATGGATGTTGTGGTGGCCCCATCTTTCAAACTCTGTACCTGAATGGGGATTGTCTCCAAGAGCTGGGGGCAACTAGTTTGGCTGTAGGTGGAATGCCTACTCTTTCTCTCTGAGATATGTTACATATTTTAAATAGTCCTTTAGGCTTCTCACAGCAGTCATTTCCTACTTGTCTAATTAAAATCTGTGTGGATTTCAACATTCAGTGGGAAAGCATTGAATATTTGTCATTATGACGCTATTTGGAAGTATTTTGAAGATGCTCTTTATTCGATTGGATAATTTTCTTCTATTTTCTAATTTGCTAAACATTTTTATTGTGAAAGGGTATTGAATGCTGTCAAATGCTTTCCTGTGTCTATATAATCTCAGAAGATCCTAAGATTTTTTCTGTCTGTTCTGTTTATATGACAAACTTGGTCATGGTACATTATTACAATTGCATTTTGGTGGATTTGATTTACCAATATTTTGTTCAGATATAAAACAGATACAAAAATCTGTTTCGTATCTCTTTTGAAGGATATTGATCTGTAATGTTTTCTTTGTATAGTGGTCTTGTCTGGTGTTGATATCACATTATTGCCTCAGAAAATGCATTGGATAATGATACCTCTTCCTCTATGTTCTGAAAAATTCGTGTAAAATTTCTAGTACTTTTGCCTAAATATTTGACAGAATCTACCAGCAAAAATATCTTGGGTTAGAGTTTTCCTTATAAAAATGTTGTTAATTACTCATTCAATTTCCTTGACAGATAATGATGTTACAGTGTTCTATTTTTTCTGTCAATTTTGGTTAATTGTGTCTTCAAGGAGTTTATACACTTCATCTAAATTTTTAAATTTATTGGCATAACATTGTTCGTATTTCACTTGCTTTTCTTTTAATATCTATGGGATTGTTGCTGTCTCTTCCTTTGTTCCTGATATTAGTAATTTGGTTCTCCTTCTCACTTTTTCTTGTTCTGTTTTTCTAGAGTTTGATTCATTTTACTGATTTTCTTGAAGAGCCAACACAGATAGCTTTTGATTTCATTATTTTTCTCTATTGTTAGTTCATATCTGATTTTACTGATTTCCACCCATCTCTGGTATTTCCTGTCTTTTGCTGGTTCTGGGATTCATTTCTCTTTTTCTAATTTCTTATGGTTGAATAACAAATCATTGATTTTATGTATTTTTTTCTATTTATCCATTTAAAGCCAAAAATTTATATTTAAATATTCTTTTTGCTGCATTCCAACATATGAATATATTCTGTAGCCACTATTGTTTGGTTCTAATGTGTTCTCTAACCCATGGCCTATTTAAGTTCTATGCTCAATTTTTAAATATTTGAGACTTTCTTGATACCTCTTTTAACATAACTAAGTTGTGGCTATAGAGCAGACTCTGTATTCTTTTAATCCTTTGAGATCGGTACCACTTGTTTAGTGGATATTGCTTTCTTTCTGAAACATCCCATGTGATTCTAATTTATAGTCAGGGCTGATAACCACTGAGTGGAATGATCTTCTGGTTCTTTCCTAATCTAATAATCAATGATTCTGTGCTTTCTTTTCTTAGAAGGAAGGCTTTAGCAATGGTATTTCTGATTGAGAAGTGGTTTAGAGACAGCAGACCTAATTGCAGGCAGGCTTTTCCCAGCAGAATCTCTCCCTTAGATATGGATTTCACCCAGAGCCACTGATGCAGTATGTTGCTGCCCCTCAGACAAGGCTCGGAGCCATTTGTTCCAGTCTTACGTGACAGACACAGTTATCGTGATTCATATCCCTTTCAGTGCTGACTTATTTGTAAGATGTGTTCAAACAAGAGGCAGAAGCCACCTCTACTAATAGCATTTCTACATCGCAGCAGTGGGACTTGTGCTATTAATAAAAGGGGAGCACTTAATGAGTTTGATTCATTTAGCAGTCTCAGAGGCTGACAGATCATCTGCAGAATACATTAATTGGGTGTATCAAATAGTCTAGGAATGAACACCAATGTTATTAAAGACCCTGTGTCAAAATGACTTCCACTGCCAAGTCATAAAACTAAGGCACTGGAGGGAGATATTATGTATATAGATCAAATCCATCTAAGGCATTTGTAATATACATTTCCTCCTTGCTTGCATTATTTTAAAGTTAACTCTGCTAAAGCATCTATTCCAGCAGAGAAGCCACTGGCAGTCCCAGTGTGACCGTTTTGTAACACTGCTGGTCAGAGCAGGGCATGTGGAGAGGAAAATCTCACCAGTTTCTAAATTTGGACCGGATGACCCCTTGTGTGTTTCCTTCAATGGGAGGCTCTGTGATTCCTAAAATGACCCGTTAGTTATTTTCGTGCTGTTGACTTGCAAGGATTCTCGATGGCTTGGCTCTGTCTTTTCTTTATTTGCTATCCTAGATTTCTAATTAACCCATTTTATCACCTACCTTAGGGGTTCTACAAGTACAGACTACAGAAAATGGAAAAATGATAGGTGTCAAAGGTGTCACTTGAAATAACGTCTTTTGTTTTTGTTGATTTTTTTTTTTTTTAAGTTGCTCCTGGCACAGTTAAACACACCCTTATATTCTCTCTCATTTAATTTGGACAGAAACCTTTCAAAGTAGATATTTTGATATTCACCTTTACAGATAAGGAAAACAAAGTCCAAACAGTTAAACTGTCCAAGGTCATACTGCAAATTAAGATTAAAGCTCAGGTTTAATCCTGTGATTTCTCACAGTGCTTTTGAGCTCTTAGAAGACATGGGACATCTGTCATCTGATGATTCTTTCTAGTCACCTTTAGACTTTGTGCCAACCCTAATTTTAAAAATATAGTCTTCTGAGACTGCTTCTAGGTTGACCAGATGGTCACAGAGAAAATACTGTTGAAAGTTCCATTCTCCCTAGGTAAGGCCTGGCCTGTTACACCAATAATTTTACCCGAGTTCATATTTTAGTTGCAGAAAGTGGCTTAATGGGTGATATGATTTGATGACATTTTCATGTTGACAGGTAGTTTTGGCAATCCCAAACAAGGTAGTTAGTCATGTGAAAATGTCATATAGTCAGTCAAGGCTTGTTTGGGAGATATATTTGGATACAGATGGGCTTGAGCACAAGGCACTCTGAAATGAGAGCATTATGGGCAGTCTGAGAAGGAAAGCAAGCCAAATCCAAATAGGGCAGGGCTTGGCCTGATGAACTGAACGACAGCTGCACTATACAAAGGGGCATTCACCCAGGCTCAGTTTAGGTCATTAATGATGGGGTGATGGGGAAAATAGTATTTTCTTACTGATAAGCAATATGGAGTCACCAGCACTTTCCTACAGCAGACAGTAGTTCAGGGGCATCAGATGGAGCAGTGGAACCTGTTTTCAGTCTCTAAGGTATTGGGGCTGAGGCTAAGTCTGATAATATGTTTTGTGATGGTCAGGAGTGGCCTAGAGTTGGAGTAGGCTTGGGTCTGCAGGTCATGACAATCCCGTGGTGGAATTAATATATAATCCCAGGTAGCCTTATTGCTGGATATAGGATCGCCACTACTAACCTAGGATGCTCCTCTGCTACCAAGTGTGCTTTCCAGTGCACCTAAATGAATAGAAGATGAACATGAATATCATATATTGCGTAACCCTTTGACTTCTGTGTGCAGCTACCCCAAATGAACACTTGAGTTTCTTCTAAAGTGGCATGGTTTGTTTCCTGGTTGTAAATTGTTCATTTATGTATACAGGTGTCAGTAGTGACTGGTGTGGTATTTTGTTGCCCTATTATAATTTTTTTCTCATCTAATCCTGCCAAGTGCAAGAGCTTGTCTGAATTGCCCTTGCTTCTTTCATACCTAGCAATTAACAAGTACTTAAATATGATTTTTAAATAAATCCTGGGCCAGTCCTTCTCTCTTCAGAGCAGGACATCAGATAATATTGAAAGAAGCGTGACATAACCAATGGTGTCTGTAAATGCAGCTTCCTGAGATTATTCTATAATATCTGACAATTAATGAGTATCTTTACATATCAACTTCTTTAAAGTGGTGGACCTCACATGTTAGTGTACATATAATCATGTGGAGAGATTGTTAAAACTCAAATTTATGGCACTGCCACCAGAGCTCCTGGTTCATTCATTCTGGAATAGGGCCTGAGAATTTGCACTTGTACTAAGTTCACAGGTGATGCGGTTACTGCTGGTCAGGAGACCACGCTTTGAGAATCACTGTGTTAGGAGTAATTTAAGCATGTGAGATAAATGAGACTTGAGGTTAAAAGCAAATACTTCAAAATCTGACATAGAACACTTTTGGGCTTCCTCTCGTAAGAAATTATGCATAGTAGTATCTTTGTTGTTCCATATGAAATGGATGACTTGCCCTTTAGTAAAGGTCAGGGGTAGATGATTAATTGTTAACTCACTCTGAAATGTAGTGTTATTAGCAAAAGCCTTCCTTACTCCTCACTAACGTGTGCTTATGACAATTTCTTCCAGAGGTAATCAGATATAATATATGACTAATATCAATTAAGTTATGGTTCTAATTTAGGATAGGCAGTAGTGCATCAAACTGGAAGCAGCCTCTATTAATTCCACTGAGCAGCACTCAGTGGAGTAGGAGGGACTGGCTACGAATAGCTCCCTTGCTTTTCCTCCAACCTCCTGCACTACTATCTAACAATCTAAGTGACCTGAATTCCCACCAGCACCAAAGGATCACATACTTGGAATAGGTGAGGCAAAGGCCCAGCCTGAGTTCCTATAAAGTCAGAGTTAAACTTTAAGGAATGCACCTTCAACGTCAGCAACCGCTGCTAGTTAAGGAAGCACATAAATCCAAGATGTGCAGCCCATGGCCTTGAAATCACCGTGTCTTATTACATAAGCAAAACAATTTTCACTCATCTCAATGACATTATTGAACTTTTATTGATGCTGGACATTCCTAGATACAGTTATCACCTACTTCCAAATTATTGAGTCAGGACAAGTGCATTTTGTTACTTTTTTCGTTGTATTTCCAATTTCTGAAATTATTCCTTCTTCTGGGGCCTTTAGCTTGCCTTCATGGCTTAGATTGTAAATGACAAGTAATAAAATAAAAATGAGATCATGGACAGTGAAAACATCTTGTGGTCTCTCAAGTTGGACACAGAAGTGCTTTTTAGTAATTGGCTAGAGTATAATTCAGAATTTGACTCTTGCCTAAAAGCTCTATTTAGCTTCAGTGTAGTTGCTAAGCCCACATGCTTTGTGACATGTTCTCGCAGAATGAGGACATACTGTACATTTCTGGAATTTTTTCCAAATTACTTTTTATCCTGAATTTCAATATGCTGTTGAAAAATGTAGCTTCAAAAGTTCTTATGTATTGACACTTAGACACTAGATAAGCCTTTGTTCATTGAACACATTGTGCTGTATATTGGGGGAAGATTTTTAGTAGCTTGCCATTTGTGAAGGTAACCTGTGCAAAATGTGGCCACTGTCTTTTCTAGAAAACCTCACAGTATGGTATTTGAAAAACATAAGCAGATAGGTATGTCTTTGATTGTGTGATGTAGGACATTATACTTCTAATATCATCATCATTCTCAGAGAAATGGCAGTTTGTGAATGTCAGACAGGACATGTGAGGGGATCTATTAGTTATTGGAAACGTACTTGCTGCCTAATATTGTGCTGGGTTCCTCCACATATGCAATTTTATGTAATTCTTTCATTAACTGTATAAGGTAATTATTTCAATTTCATCAATAAGAAAATTGATTTTCAGAAAAATTAGTAAATTATCTTCAATTATAGCACAGGTAAATGGCAGGCACTGCTTTCAAACTCAGGTGTTTTCAATTCCAAAGCTGACGTGCTTTCCGCTGTTCCCATACCTGGCTGCATATTAGAAATACCTGGAGAATTGTAAAACGAAGGACTAATTCCTAGGTTCTCCCCTTAAGCAATTTTAACTCATTTGGGTTGGGGTTGAGGCCTGGACATTGGCATTTTAACAAAATGCCTCATGTCTAAGTGGTTCTAATGTGCATTCGTTATTAGCTGAGACCCCTAACTGTCCTTTCTGCTTATAGCATTCCTTAACCCTTTAAGCTGGTGGAGAATTGTGAAAGGACGTAATTTTTCAGACATTTGAAAATGGGCTTGAGACAAAGAAGAGGACACTTCTATCCTTGGTAGAGCCACTCCACCTTAAAATAACTGGAAAAAGAGGGCTCATGGAAGACACCTATTGCTGGAATCTACCTTATGAAGTGAAAAGTCAGTGTTTTGCATTTTAGATCAAATTAACTGGAACATATGTATGGATTTAAGAAATATTTTCATATGGTTATTCTGAAAATAAATGAAACACTGTAAATGAATGAGCTGGTAGATTACAACACACTGAAGTCAAACACAAACTATGATAGCTATAAACTTCATAAATCTTCAAATACTAATGAATTATAGAAAATACACAAATGTAAGTATTTTTGCCTATTGCATTCACTGATTTTTCTCAATCCTCTAATTGGTAACTGCTATTTTTAAAGAATGGAGTTGAACATGTAGGAAAGTATCATGTTTGAGTTGGTTAAGAATAAAACTAAAAAGTATGAGGATGTAGTAAGTCTCATCTCATCTAAATGTTTTGGATCTGCTTAAAATGAGGATATTGCAGTGAGTTATTTTAAAAGAACATCTTTTAAAGTTAAGAGTTTGCATTATTTTAGAAATGAAGAGATAATTATTCTGATCAACAAATGATCAAATCAGCTAAACAACCCTTCCATCCCAGATTTTTGAAGCCAAAAAAGGAAAAGTATTAAGACAAAAATTGGGAATGAAGGCAAAATAATGCTAATTTATTTAAATTAGTCAACTTTTTACTTTAGTTATGTAGTCAGTGACATCCTAGATTTAAATACCTTTTGAAATAAGATTTTTGAAGTGCATCAGAGAAGCAGGGTGTGGTGGCACACACTTATAGTTCCAGCTACGCGGGAGGCTGAGGAGGGAGGATCGCTTGAGCCCAGGAGTTCAGGAGTAGCCTGGGCAGCATAGCGAGCTCCACCTCTGAAGAGATACTATGTAATGACTAAAGCGGTGAGTGTGGTGTGTGGTATGTGGGCTTGAAAGTGAAAGGAGTAACGTGAAGGTCAAAATTGAATTGGAGGAAAAACATCTTATTAAATGAAGCTTGTGATTCCCTTCAGATTCAGCAGCTGGTCAGAACATTGCATTCTCCCAATGCCAATTTTCCCACCCCTTCCCAGCAATTTAATCCAGAAAGTAAAGAACTGGGATACGATTATGCATCCCAGGTTGAATGTGCTGTTAATCATAGTGTGTGTATGGAAGACGAGATGATTTCCTTTCAAACTTGATTTTTATAAAATAGTTCAGATTATCTGAGATAATCTTTAATATCTTTTCCTGCTGCAAAACTCCTTGAAATTCTCTGAAATGTAGCTCTGTTCATTATCTCTTTCAGAGAAGCTGTCCATATGGTCGTCACCTCATGGAATAGACTCAACCCCTTTTATCACCACAGGCAAATTCACGGGGAGTTGTACTTCTCTGATGACTGGAATACATTTGGAAAAACTTAATTAAACTTAAAACGCTTTTTGTCTTGGCACTTGGGAGAGATGTTTGCCTTTTAGAAAGTTTTGCAATCAGGGTGTATGGCTGTTTGTTTACTCTGTCAGCTGGCAACCTCCCTGAGACCAGGAGCACCGTTGCGGGAGGTGGTATAAAGTATAAAGGAAACCAGCTGGGTGATGAACAATCAGTGCAGCCCTGCCAGAGAGAGCCACATTTCAGGGAGCACTAATCATCTCAGTGGAGTTTATTGCAGTCATCATCATCCCTGATTTAGTCTGAAACGAGCAAGAAGAAGAAAAAAAGGATCCTTATGAAAGTTCTCAAAACCCTGGTGACTACAAGTTATACTAGCAAATGTACTTGGAACAAATGGGTCAGAAATCAAACTGACATATGTGCTTTTTGGTAGCTCAAGCCATGATTATGTTTCACAGCAGATCCCAAAGGTAAACAGGTGAAAGCTTGGATCATGTGCAGAGAAAAGAAACAACCCTAGGGTTATAGATATTTTTTCTGCTTAAAGTTGTGTTGTTTGAAGGAGAGATAACTCTAGGGGTAGCTAAGAAGATGAGAAGAATTGGAAGCTTTTCTCCAACTTCTTAATGAAGGGATGGGGTTTCCCAAATACAGAGATTTTATGAAGTTAATGTATAACAACTTCTAGGAAATTGACTAGATGACTAAATAGAGACAGAGATTCCTGGGTTGGCATTCTGGATGTAACCTAGGTAAGTTGCTTTACCTTGCCAAATCTTACTTCTCTGATTTACAAAATAAGAAAAATAAGAGTATTTACCTTGTCATTTGGTTATAACGATTAGATTGCACAGATAAAGTGCGTAATGGAGTGCCAGACACATAGAGAGCATGCACAATGTTAAGAATTACCATGATCAGAGAAAGGATTGCTTGTGAGCTGTAGGAAGAAGATAATGTATTTTAGGAGAAGATGCTTTGGGAGGAACTGCAGTTCCCAGAACATGCCTGTCTTTCCAGCCTCAGAGGCGAGCTTTAGAATCTGCTACTCTGTGCCCTCTTCCCAGCCCTTCCCAGCCACACACTAGATCACTGCTTCTCAAATCCTGGATGAGAAAGTGCCAGTTTTCCTTTTGCTAAATTCCCAATCCATTGTAGACTACAACTTTTTACAAAAAACAATTGAAAATAATTATTAGAAACAAATAAATATAAAAACGTAAAATAGAAACCTGCTGATTACATGTTTGGATATTTGTCCAACTGCTCCAAAAGCTTCTTAATGCCTACTCTCAATTTTATACTTATCTTGTTACAATAACATGCAGTTTATGAATTGGCACCTGTGCATGGTGCTTGCTTTGAGGAGCACTGGTCTAGATTGTCCCATGACTTCTACTCTTCGTTAGGTCTCATTGAGATGTCCCTTGCCCTCAGTGATGGGAGCTTTCTTCCATCTCCCCAAATTTGGACCTGTTACCTCTCCAGTGCTTGCCTTGCACACTGTGCTTTCCCAAAAACTTAAAGGGACCGTGTCTTTTTCACCTTCCCAATTTCATTGCTATGAAGACCTGACACACGACTGGTGCTCAATAAGCACCAAAAGAATGCAGAATGCATTTATTTCAAGAAAGGAGAGAATTAAGGTGACTATTGTTCAACTCCATAATTTCTAAATTTGGGTTGTGATCATTCCTGGCAATAATTAGACTCACTGCCTCTTTGGAAAAAATACTTTCTTGGCAGGAAAATGAAATTAATAAACAACAGTATATTTAGGCCCCGGGGAAGTCTTATTCATAGACCTTACCCAGAAAGTAGATTTTATTCAATGAGCTTCAGGAAGGAAATTGAAGGCTTAATTTGTATTTCTTTCTCAGAGGTAGATGTATAAATCTTTGGAAACTTTTTCTATCTTTGAAATATGTTGCCTTAGACAAGCCTTGATTCTGACGATTCACTGAAGACTTACTAAGAGCATAAATTGATGTCGAGGACAGTTGATCCAAACAGCAACAAGGGATAATAGAAATACCAGCGGCTGCCTCACCAAGGGAAAATAAATGATTTTTTAGGGATAACTTCTTTTTCCCTTATGGATAAAGGAGAAGTATGAAAATATATTTCTATCTTATCCATGTAGTTTTGATACTTCATCTTCGAGAAAAGAAATTGCTGATCACCATTTAATAGAATATGGCACTGAGCGACCAAAGGAAGAAGAGAAAACGCTGCTCATTTGAAAGGTTACCAATTTGGTTATCACTTTCTGGGTGAGGGTCAGTATTTCCTAGCAATTCAGACCAAATAAATGTTGAAGACATATCGAAGAACTAAGCACACAGCCCACTGTTCCTTGGCTTTGCTCTGAGAAGAGAAGCGATCTGTTCTTCACTGAAGACTTTTCACCTACCCTGCCCCCTCCACTGTTGTTAGCAAGGAGATGGATCTAAGACTGGGAGGCATGAACCCCTCCCCACGCCCCAAACTTCCTGTCTGTAACTGGGAAATGGGGCTCAGGTTGTGCTTGTGATGCTAAGCATCTTGGGACAGACCAGGAGGTCTCCTAGTATCAGCGGGAAATTATCCACAGTCTAATCACACAGACCCAGTGGCACACACCTTCAGAACAAGAATCTCTCAGGGCTGTGCAGTAGGAGCCAGGCATATGGACCCCACATGTGTACACTGTACATGACTTATGGATTGGGCTCATGGCTTTTCTTGCCCATGCATACAGCTATTTATTTCTATATGTGTATAGCTTGTTATGATTAACAAATTCAACATTTTGAACAGAACTTTTAAATACATCTCGTAATTTTTTGCCAATGTGTTTTTTTCTCAACAGATAATGCAAGTACCATTGCTAACATGTATGGATTTATGAATGCTGAGATTAAGAAGGAATCGTGAGTCTCTACAAGGTTGGAGACCGTGATGTGCCCTGCCTGGCTGACTCTGGCTTCACACTCTGCATTGTGTGTGCAGGGAGCTTCTGGAGACTCTGACGAGCATCTGGTTACCTCTGCGCAACACAGAGGACAGGTTGAGGAGGACAGAAAGCTGAGGGGTTTCTTCAGGGAAAAATAATCTTAGTGTAGCATCCCTGTAAGCCGGCCTCTGTTTTACTTGAAGGTGAGTTAGGGACACATGGAAACCCTTATGTTCCCAAACATCCCCCACATACGTTCTGAATGTTCCATGCTCCTGTAACCGGGAGAGCTCGTCCTTCACTGTGGAGAATCCACAGTGGACTGGACTCCAAATACTTGGTTTACAATGAAGCCAGGTTGGTTTACCACCGTGTTGAAGTAACACATCTCCTGTGTTCTTTTCTTGAAGAAACACCTTGATTAGAAGAGAAGGCATGAGATTTAAGGAATCTGGAAAGGGAGGAGAGTCCCATGAGGGAGGAACAGTGTGAGTTTTTCTGCCATTAATTTAGATTGGAGGCATGATGGTTCTATGTCAACATGGAACAGAAAGGAGGAGTCAGGAACTCCCATCCAGCAGAACAGGATGGGGTGGATGGTGGTCTGTGATGGAGGCAGAGATTCAGCCAGGTGGGAGAGGCCCAATGTGTTAGTACAATTCCAAAACAGTCCTGTTTGAGGCAATAGCTGGCCCTGGAGCTCCAAGCTGGCCCTAACAGCAGCATAGAAGTAGAGGCATGAGGCTGTGTGCAAGTGGAGAGTCCT
Organism: Papio anubis; assembly: GCF_008728515.1. Taxonomy (NCBI): domain Eukaryota; kingdom Metazoa; phylum Chordata; class Mammalia; order Primates; family Cercopithecidae; genus Papio; species Papio anubis. The sequence goes on from NC_044989.1 coordinate 95,017,666, forward strand.
GTGGGCTGCAAGTCAATGTTCAGGGTGTCTGCTTTGGAGAACAAGGATCTCATCACTAGATACGCTTTTGGGGACTGGGCTCCAAATACCAGGAGAGGGGTGGACACAAGCCTTTAGCATCATGGGATGAGAGCCAAAAGCCAAGGGAGGTCATAGATCTAAGTGATTACAGGAGGGACATGTGGCAACAAACACTCCTTGGGGGCTACCATGAGAACCCAGAGCATAGTACTGCAACAGCAAGATTTGGGATGAAGATAAGAACTAAGCCTTGGGGCCATAATGATAGAAATGACAAGGCCATAGGCTGAGGCAATTTGAATACAGCTAAATACTGCCCAGCCTGTATCTGAGTCTGTGTACTATGGTGGTATTGTTACTGTGCCTCAGGACAATTTACTAAGGAGGGCTTCAGACAGGGAAGTTGGTAGTGATGCCTTCAAAGAAAGGAAGTCCTCTGAACCTTCACCTGACCCCAGGGGAACATGGCCAGCTTTGGTCTAAGACATTCAGCCTCCTTAGCATAGCAAAATGAAGCTATTCTTGTGTCCCTCTAGTGCAAAAGTTGTACATTAAGTTGAGCAGCCAAATCATAGCCACATATAAAAGGTTTCTTTACTGTGGCTGTTTTCCTCGTGCATAACTGCTCTTTGAGAAGTATGGGAAGGTGAGAGCAGTGATATCACAGTAGGATTTAGGCATTTCTAGGTCTCTTAATTAAAATATCACCAGCAGAACTTCCCATATTACTTCCTCCACTGTGAAACTCACCATGCATAGCGAGGGCAGGAGAGTCTGCCACAGTCTCTGGCACTGGAGAAAATGAAGTGAATAGGGAACACAGCAAGATAGACCTTGCTTTTTACCAGTGCTTGGAGTGGCCCCAAGGAGAAGGGAGGATCTTTGGGCACCCTGTTCATCCTTGTGACATTGGTGGAATAAAAAGAAAGAAAGAGAGAAGAAGAGGCCTAACCAATTGTTTTTAAGATTGGGTCCCTAGAACCCTGGGATTGAAAACTGACATGCCCAGTTCACTTCCATGGGTGATGGGTCCCTCCTGAGAGGTAGGGAATATGATAAATATGTAGGATTGGCATTTTACGGGTGCTGGGACCTTGCAGTCTTCTTCAACTGCTCTATCTGCAGAGCTAAGCCCAGATTCTGACATACGGGAGGTCTATAATAAATATTTGTTGCATTTATAAGTGAATGGCCTTTTTCTCGAAAAGGCTGAGAAGGACCTCTGAAGACACATTAACTTACTCAATAGCTTCCATTCAGCTTACCATTACCAGCAATGAGTAAGTTTATACATTCACGATAGTCCCGATAAAACAGCATAGCCTAAAATCATTGTTTCTGAACAGAGTTTGAAAGACTCCAGTGAGAAGCACTGTCTTTACTGTAAGTAAGCAGATCCGTTGCGACACTTCCAAGGTGAAGATAGCCAGCTTCAAAACCTATGTCATATTTATATTTTTCGATATAAGGTGTGTCTGTATAATAGCACCTCAAGGAACATAAGAAAGCACTTTTATTCTATCATATGAAATGCACGCTACCTATTTATCATTGCTTTTTTGTGAGGAATTAATGAAATCTGTGACATGTACCCAACAAAAGTTTAGGGTAAATGGAGTCACTGCTGGTACCAACCACAGGGTACTCTGTTGCTGCTGGGTTCAGAGGGGATTGCTTGAGTTTCTTTCCTTTTCTTTTTTTTTTAATCCTGTTTTTGTGTCTTTCCTTCTCATTTTCAAGCTCTGTCTCTTCTCAATTTATTTATTTATTTTTGCTTCTTTTTTACATGCTATTTTCATTTCCTTTTATGTTCAGCTCTGTTCTAGAATTCCCCAAGTGTTACTCCCCTCTCCAGTAAACTCCATGCAGAGCAATGGCACGCAGGAGACGGTCTCAGCTTCACATTTGGAATGAGCCAGTCTAAGAGATCATCTTCTTATGAAGGGACAGAAAGGTTCTCCCTGAAGTTATGCCAACACAGAGGTATTTGTCAACTAGTTTTTACTACTAGAATTGGAAATTATATCAGAGCAGTTTCTAGAAGCTGTGCCTAATATGTGTAGTCACTGAAGAAAACTATGTGTTGACTACATGACTGGCTACTGAATGTATATATAAATAAGCATTGTAAATTTTACAACTTGACGTAAACAGATGTAGCCTGTCTGTAGTCATGCCATCTGAAAAGGGTGAGCAGCTTTGCAAAGGTTCCATCAAATCTCAGGAGAGCAAAAGCCTCACATTCCTTTTTCTCCAACCCCAGGGAGTTGCTTGGATTTCTTCAAATCCATCATTTGTGTCGTGTCAGACCATGACTATTTATCTCTGTGATGAATACTTAATGCAAATGGAAAGCCATCCTGAGGGAGGCTGGCATCCGTACCTACTGAGAAGGCCAGTAAACGGTGTGTGAAGCACCAACGTCAAAAGCCATTAACACAAATGAAAATTAACATCTTTCATCAAGGTCTAATAGTGCACCAACAGGTAGGCCAACCACTGTGCTGCCTGTTTACAGAAACACGTTGCTAATCAGTCAGCACAATCTTCTCAATACCAGTGTTCCTCCACATTTGCTTCTTAAACCTTTCGAGAGCATTAAATTAGCTTCAATTAGTAAAGCTGATGTGTGCAGAAATATTGAACATTTTAATGTAATGGAAGACACCCTGCTGGCTAAGAAATATCATTTCTATCTGGAGCCCATTTTTGTAGCACAAGCTGCTGGCTGCGTATCTTGAAAGGTTAACCACAGGTTCATTACAATCCAAAACATTGATGTTGACATTGTTTTGCATTTCTTACAGATCATTAAAAAGCTTAATATTTATAACTCTAGTGATGAGGTTCCATCTGGAAGTGTAGGATTTAATTCATGGTTTTGAATTTTACCTTTTTCCCTGTTAGAGCACAAAAGAAAAACTATCGCACCATGAAAGTCCTCTATCATGTGAATAGTGTCCATACACATACAACAGTGAAATATGGCCAAGCAGCAAGAATGAAACAGTCACCCTTTTCCTCATGATAGCCATGTACATTCTCAGCTCTCCAATTCGTTGCCACCGTTAGCTCTGTTTTATTTATTGTGCCTGAAGCCTGATTTCCAATGGGAGGCCTTGTATAATGGAATGCCAGTAGACTTCTAGCTCCCTGTGATTTAGATGCCAGCTTTATTCTCCATAATGAAAGGAGAGAACTAGACACACATAATGAGAAAATACATTTTATCTACTGGCCAATGTTCATATGTTGAAAGTTAGAAGGGCTTTGGTTTTCAGCTGTCACTAAATTTCACAGAGTTGGTGACATAATTTCACACCTTCCTGTGGATAATAATGAGAGGAGAATTTTAAATGTGAGATTTGACATTTGGCTGTAGTAAAGTTTACTACAGCCATCAAAGAATGTTATCTCAGTGATCAAATACAAAACAAAAATTAAATACAGCATTATACAGGAGTAGTTATTTATCCTCACCCATCATATTGTGAAGGAAATTATTGTATCAATAAAAATGAAATAAAAAATAGTCTGGTGTTATAGCTGAAGGGGAAGAGTGAAGGTGGAGGGAGGGTGAGAATGAGAGACAGGGAGAAAAGATACTAGTGTGTCCCATGGAATTCAGAGTTTCTACTTTGAAAATAGAGAAACCTGAAAGTCTTGACACTGATTTGTGGTTGGGTTTGGACCATGGAGAGCAGCAGAAGGAGATCACAGGGAAGGAAAAGGGGTGAGTGACCGACATGCCAAACAGCGGAACCAACTCTGAGATTCACCTTTCATCATACCCCAGGGGACCAGCCAGTCACGTGGTGGCTGCTGCACATATTAGACCCAAATCCTTGCACTTCATGGGTAGGCACATATTTGACTTACAGATTTGATTTTCCTACCTACAGCTCTTCTTTCACAACTACTATTCCTGGACTTACAGAATGCCATATTCATTGACACACAATGTTGCCACTGCCCAAGAGATGTATTTTACGGCAAAGGAAGTGTAGTAATGAGCTTGCAACCATGAGGTTCATGAGTTCTTACCAAGATCCCCATGCCTCAGGAGCATCTGGCCTGATGGAACAGTGAATAGGCTTACTGAAGATTCAAATATAGCACTAGTTAGAGCACACACCTCATGATGTGGGACTATACTCTTATACGTGTTGTGTATGCCTTTAACCAGTGGAGAATACATGGTGTTATGTCTATCATTAACACAATGCTCAGATCTGGTAACTAAGGAGAAGTGCAAATGGTCTCTTTCAGTATTCTTCCTGTTAACCTTCTTGAATTTTTTTCCTTCTGTTCCCACAACCTAGGCCTTGTGTTTTTAGATGGCCTAATAACTGACGAGTGAGTGCTTCCATCCAGGAATATTATCATCCTTCCATTGAGCTGGAAGCTGAGATTGCCACTTGCCATTTTGGCTTCCTCAAGCTATAAAACAAACAGATAAAGATGTCACTGTGGCAGCTGTAGGGATTGATCTCAATTACCAAAGTCAATTTAACTGGCTGTTATACAGTGGGGATAAGGGAGACTATGCTTGGGTCAGAGGATTTATTGGGGAGCCTTCTATTACCTTCTTGTCAAAAAGTACTAGCCAGAAAAATTATTCAACAACCCCCAGAAAAATAAAAAATAAATAAATAAAACAAACAAACAAATGAAAAAAACCTACCACCACCAAAAGGCCACCAAGGAATCAAATCCCAGTGAAATAAATTTTGATTCACTCCACTAGGTAAACAACCTCTGCAATACAGCAGAAGGAGAGGGACAAAGAGGAGGTGGTGGAATATGCAGCTGCAATGACCAATTTAGGCTGCATGAGCAGCTATAGGACTGGGACTCCAAGATCTGTTTCCTGCTAATGAACTTTTTCTGTTTTCCCTTCTAACAGTAGTGGCTTTGAGATTTCAAGTATAGAATGACAGCATTGACATTACCTGTCAACATTCCCCTTGATTGTTGCTGACTCCAGAGTCCTTGTGGTTTCCCTACACTCTGCACACATCTTTGTGAATAGTCACTTATATAAACTATCCTAAAATTATCCAGTTAATGTGCGGTCTCTTTCCTGCTTGGACTTTAAATAATATACCCCTTAAACAAGTATTTCAAGATTATCTTCTAATTTTTTTGATAAATATTTTATAACAATTATTTTCAATATTTGTTTAATTGTACTAGATGAACTTCTTTTACACACATTATCTCATACATGACGCTCATACCAATATTTGGAAAATATATTAATGTTTCTACTTCATAGATAAGGAAAATAAGAATAGAACTGTCAAAATGTCCAGATTCGTAAACGTGAAGCAACAGAGCTGAAATTGATTTTTTTTTCTTCTGGATCCTTTCCATTATACAGTAGCTGTTTCATAAATAGCTCAAGTGCCTTTTTTATTGTATACAATAACATTCACTTCTTCTGATGTACAGCTTTGTGAGCTTTAATACCTGCATAGCCTCCACCAAAATGAGAACACAGAAAATTCACATCATCTCCCCAAATTGTCCCATGCTATTTCTTTGCTATCCATCTGTGTTCCCATTATTCCAACACCATTTCTTGAGAAGATTATCTTTATCCATTAAATTATTTTTTTTGTAAATTTATTAGACAACAATCGCCCATATTACTGTGGATCTATTTCTGGACTCTATTTGGTATCTATATTTTTGCTCACAATGTATTGACTATTGAAGCTTTATATCTGGTGATGTGAGTCCTTCAACCTTATTCTACTTTTTGAAAACAATTTGACCATTCTAATTTTTTTTTTTTTTGCTTTCTATGTCATTTTAAAATCAGTTTATCTATATCTACAAAAATATTGCTTAGATTTTTATTGTAATTGAAATAACCTAGTATAAATTTGGTGGAGTTGTTAAATAAACTATATTAATTTTTCAGATCCATTAACACAGCATGTCCCTCCATTTATTTAGGTCTTTGATTTCTTTAATCAGTGTGTATGAATTTTCAGCATGTAGATCTTGCTCATACAAAGGGTCTTCAAAAAGTTAATGAAAAATGCATATTATCAATTTTTTGCACCAAAATAAACTTTTATTAATGTAATATAGCATTTTTGAACATGATCTAGTTTGAGACATTAAGAAGGACAAGAACAACTGTCCTATGGCAAGCATTCTTATCAGAGCAACATGAACTCTGCTAAAATTAGAGCAAGAAAAAATATCAGATTTGTGGTTAATCTTGGATGGAAGAATGTGGAAATCATTGTTGCTTTATAGAAAATTTATAGGCACAATGCCCCCTCAAAAATCAGCAGTTTATATATGGTTAACTCATTTTAAGAAGGGACAAGATGATTTTGAAGGTGAAGTTCACAGCAGCAGAGAATCTACATTCACATTAGCTTGCAAGAAAAAAAAATTACCTTGTTTATGCTGTAATTGAAGAGCACCAAAGACGGACAGGTGAAACAATAGCCAACACCATAAACATCTCAATTGGTTCATTGTACACAATTCTAACTAAAAATCTGAAGTTGAACAAACATTCTACTTGATGGGTGCCAAAACCACTGGGCCCACATCAGCTGCAGACAAGAGCAGAGCTTTCTGTGGAAATTTTAAACAAGTACGATCAAGATATTGAAGCATTTCTTCAAAGAATTTCCACAGGAGATGGAATGTGGCTTTATCAGCATGATCCTGAACTCAAAGCACAATCAAAGCAATGGCTACCAAGAGGTGGAAGTGGTCCAGTCAAAGCAACAGTGGACCAGTCAAGAGCAAAGGTTATGACAGCACATTTTTGGCTTGCTCAAGATGTTTTTCTTGCTGAGTATCTGGAAGGTAAAAGGACAATAACATCTCCTTATTATTAAAATGTTTTGAGACAGCCAACTAATTAGCAGAAAAGCACCCGAAGAAGCTTTGCCAGAGAGTGCTTCTCTATCACAATGCTTCTGTTCATTCCTCTCATTAAATAAGGTCAATTTTGTAGAAGTTTTGGTGGAAAATTATTAGGCATTAACTTACAGTCCTGATCTGGCTTTTGTGGACTTCTTTTTGTTTCCCAAATATTAAAAAATCTGTCAAGGGCATCCATTTTTCTTCAGTTAATAATGTAAAAAAGACAGCATTGACATGGTTAAATTCCCAGGACCCTCACTTCCTTAGGAATGAAGTAATTGGTTTGTGTAGTCACTAACAAAAGTATCTTGATGTTCATGGAGCATAGGTAGAGAAATAAAGTTCATATTTTTTATTTTTATCTTTTGATTTTATTTTTCTATGAACGTTTTGAGGTCCCCTTGAGTGTTGTTGTGTTTACACCTAACTAATTTTGTACTAATTTTACACCTAACTAATTAGAACTGTTTTACTAATTTTAGCTTACAGTTCTTCAATATGGAATTGTTTAAGTACGTGGAAATATGAACAAGAATGATAAGTTGACTTTGTATTCTGAAGCCATGCTAAATTCAATTATTTGTTCTAGAAGGATTTTTTTGGTAGATTCCTTGAACATTTCTACATAAATAATGATACTGTCTGTGAATAGGAAACATTGCATTTTTTCCATTTTGTAGACATTTATTTGTCTTGCTTTGTTATACTGACCAGACAAAACTCTTTTAAAATTTAGATGGAGCCAAAAAAGAGCCCAATAGCCAAAGCAATCCTAAGCTAACAGAACAAAGCCAGAGACATCATGCTACCTGACTTCAAACTGCGCTACAAGGCTGCTGTAACTGAAATAACCTGGTGCTGGTATAGGAACAGAAGCACAGGCCAGTGGAACAGAATAGAGAACCTGACATAAGGCCACACACTTACAACTGTCAGATCTTTTACAAACCTGAGAAAAACAAGCAATAAGGAAAGGATCCGCTATTTAACAAATGGTGCTGGGATAACTGGCTAGTCATATGCGGAAAACTGAAATTGGAACCTTTCCTTAAACCATATACAAAAATCAACTGAAAATTGATTCAAGACCTAAATGTAAAACTCAAAACTATAAAAATCCTGGAAGACATCCTAGGCAATACTATTCAGGACATAGGCACAGACAAAGATTTCATAATGAAGACGCCAAAAGCAATTGCAATAAAAGCAAAAATTGACAAATGGGATCTAATTAATTTAAAAAGCTTCTGCACAGCAAAAGAAACTATCAACAGAGTAAGCAGACAACCTACAGAATAGGAGAAAATTTTTGCAAACTATGCATCTGACAAAGGTCTTATATCCAGCATCTTTAAGAATCCAACATATGGAAAAAAAAGCTCAACATCACTGATGATTAGAGAAATGCAAATAAAAACCACAGCGAAATACCATACCACACCAGTCAGAATGGCAATTATTAAAGTAAAAAAATGACCTGATGGTGATGCTGTGGAGAAAAAGGAACACATTTATACTGTTGGTGGGAGTGCAAATTATTTCAACCATTGTGGAAGACAGCGTGGTGATTTCTCAGAGACCTAAAGACAGAAATACCATTCAACCCAGCAATCCCATTACTTGGTATATGCCCAAAGGGGAATATAAATCATTTTATTATAAAGACACATGCACGTTTACATTCATTGCAGTACTATTCACAATAGCAAAGACATGGAATCAACCTAAATGCCCATCAATGATAGACTGGATAAAGAAAATATGGTACATAAACAGCACAAAATACTATGCAGTTACAAAAAAGAATGAGATCATGTCCTTTGCAGGTACATGGATGGAGCTGGAGGCCATTATCCTTAGCAGACGAACACAGGAACAGAAAACTAAACACTGCATGTTCTCACTTATAAGTGGGACCTGAATGATGATAACATGTGGACACTTTGAGGGCAACAGCACACACTGGCCCTATCAGAGGGCCAAGAGTGGGAGAAAGGAGAGAATCACGAATAGTAACTAATTTGTACTAGGCTTAATACCTGGGTGGTGAAATAATGTGTACAACAAATCCCCATGATACATGTTTACCTATGTAACAAGCCTGCACATCCTGCTCATGTACCCTTGAACTTAGAATAAATGTTAAAAAAAAGGATTTGAAGAATATGGTAGTGTAGGTCATTGTAAACTCCCAAAAGGTGGATGGAACCACACAGAGAGGATATTTACGAGGAAAAGGCCCAATGGCAAAATCTTGTGATTAAGAGGTAGTGAGAAGAAGGGACTCTAGCAAAAAAGGGGCCCACACCACAGAGTATGGGATGTTCAGAAAACCTGGAAGATGGGGTTTAAGGTCAGTTTCATTTAAAAAACTCCTCTAGAGAGTCTAATATGCAGTTACATTTGAGAACCACAGGACTAGAACGGTAGAGCTCAAACTTTGGTGTTTGTGAGGACGATCCGGGGATCTGCATAAAATGCAGGTTGTGTTTCATTAGGTCTAGGAAAGCCTCGATATTCTTCACTTGGACCAAGTTTTGCAGAGCTCCTGGTTCCAGGGCCACATTTTGAAACACAAGAGTTTACTGGACAATCACGTAATGTCTTCCACCATACCCTTAGGGTGTGGTATTTTATCTGCCTTAAAGAGTTTCTTCCCTGGTACCTGATCCCGGTAGATGGGTGTGACTTGTCACCAGGACCTAGCTTCTCCTGATGTGGCCTCAAGACAAGGTTATGCCCTGTCCCTACATGCTGCCCTCATTTGGTCTAGTCTAGGCATCAGGCTTCTCTGGGTCTCAGAAACACTGCACAAGCAGATGAGCTTATTCTTGAGAAGCCAATGGGAGCAAAAGTTCTGGAATGTCCTTTTATTTTTGTTATGGTTGAGTTTCTTCCCCATTACCTGTCGTTTTACCCTAAGTACCATAGGCATGAAGGTCATGATAAAATTTTCTACTTTGGTTTTTCCTCTGGTTCTAGACAATAACCAAAAATGAGTTTTCTCTCTGCCTTGGACAAAATGCAGAATTGAGCCTGCTGTCAGGGGGCTTCCTTATACAGCACATCCAACTGGATCCAAGACCTCTCTTCATCTGACCTCTCCCCCACCTCTATCTATGGTACTGTCAAAACAACAACAACAGCCAAAAAAGAACAAACAACAATAACAAAACAAAAACACCTTTCCCACTAGCTGTCCATGGCTTAAGTCAGTGTATAGGCACACACTGGCCAGCACCTGCCTCAAGGAGCTAAGAGCAGCAAACTTCATGCTTTCCACTTCGTTGCAGAGAGTCTGCCCTTGAACTTTGATGTACGTGATATTCAGGTTAGGGAAGCTGCTGTCCTGTGCTTCTAGAGTCCAAAGCAAAGACTCCGAAGGCATGCAAGTTTTAATTTTCCTGTGCTTGTTCCTAGAAAACATGTAGCATCCAACTCACTGAGACCTTTTGGCCACACAATGTATACATAGGGCATGTGCCCCTTGAGGACCGGGATTCCTGAGGGTTGGCTCTTTATGGGCTGGAATTGATGCTGTTTGGCACCTCCTGGCAGGAAGGTGAAGATCCATGTAACCTGCCTCGTAGACCCCCAGGGCCCCAGTTCATGCTATCAATTGCTAACCAAGAGTAAGAGAGACAAACTATATTATTGATGACCTGTGTACTCATTGAAATGGGTTTTAGCCAAGTTGGAAAGTATCAGGATGGTGAGATTTTGACTCACAAAGGATTTTCTACAGGCACCACGTATGTGCTAGTAAGGTAATGAGTAGGCACTTAAAATTTCAGAGAGGACTCTAAGTAATGCCACCAGGAACTCAGCAGTGTGACTGTGGATGTTCTTGGAGTCACAGCCAACGGTGAGAACAGTCAGAGGTAGTCCTGATCTGTGTGCTAAAGAGAAAAAGGGATCAGAAGTCTCTCTTAGACTTGGCCAACTGCAACTCTAAACAGTTCAATTATGGCTGGGCTCGGTGGCTCAAGCCTGTAATCCCAAAACTTTGGGAGGCTGAGGTGGGTGGATCACGAGGTCAGAGATCGAGACCATCTTGGCTACCCGGTGAAACTCCGTCTCTACTAAAAATACAAAAAACATTAGCCGGGCATGGTGGCTGGTGGCTGTAGTCCTACCTATTCGGGAGGCCGAGGCAGGAGAATGGCGTGAACCCAGGAAGCGGAGCTTGCAGTGAGCTGAGATCACACCACTGTACTCCAGTCTGGGTGACAGAGCGAAGACTCCATCTAAAAACAATAGAAAAACTAAACCAAAAAAAACCATAGCAACCCAAGTATGAAATCGCAGGGAGTTTATCCAAGTGCCAGGGTGGACCCAATAAAAATGAGATGGGGCACAAGCCTGCAGAAGCACTGGGGGGATTTCTTGGGGTCACGGAAAGAGGTGGGGATGCACCTCGTGAGAGGTCATAGTTTGGAAACTGCAAGAATCTTATGGGCTGCTGCCCATGGCCCATTTGTACAGTGACCTCACCATGCACCGGGTGCCTACTGCTGAGGCCCCATCCTGGTGCCCTCATTTCCCAGTTGTGAGGTCTTGGGGAATTCTTTTAAGCTCGCTGCCCTCCAGATTCTCATCTGGAACATGGGATGTAGGGATGTGTCTAAGGAGTTATGGATATGTGAAGGATGGAGCAGTGTCCAGCATCGTGTGATTGCTTAATAGATACTACTTGTTGTTTTTATTATTGTGGGTTGTTATTCTTTACAAAAGATAAATAATAGCTATGATTGGCTACAATAGTCAGTGAATTATTATCTCTCTTCATAAAATAAAACCCCATACGCCTGAGTGTACCAGTGGAAGTGATGTCTCCTGGCAGGAAAGGGCAGTTGAATGATTGATAGAACTGTCCCCAGTGTCTCTTCTCCCTGAGCGCCCCTCTTCCATCACTTAGGCCCCAGGCAGATGTAGTATAGGGACGTTTCCCATACTATCTACCTCTGAGCCAAGAGTGGATACAAAAGTTGCCTGATCTCTCAGCAGAAACAGTAGAACCTATGAAACCTCACCTATGGGACAGTAAAGGGGAGATAGACCAAGAACGTAGAAAAGCCCAAATATCTTAAAAGTATAATTTTCTTTCTGAAACTTATGGGTCTCCATTTTGAGTGAAGTCTCCACCATTTTAAGTGAGGTCTCAGAACAAACAGAGATCTTTGTGCCGACTCCTTATCGCTGCCCTGCCTCTGATGCCTTCTTGATCGCTCATCTCTCAAAAGTCCTTGCAAAGGTGTCTCTAGAAAGTGCTCCACCCACCTACAGCTTCCCTCCTGATTTCCCCTTTTTATTCTGAGCTATTTTTCCTGCAAGTGACCTCTACTAAAATGTAATGAGGGCATTCTACTGTGCACTCCAAAATAACTGTGTCAGAGCACCACAGCAAAGGCATATGGCTCCACGATCAGAATCGTGTATACACCGTAACCAAGTTGTTTTGTCATAGGAGCCAAATGACTTTCTTTAATTTGCTTAATATTCACTGAGAAAATATGGTTATAATGAATATTTTTCATTGACTTTCACAGGTTCAGAGTCCAGTGATGAGAATTAAATTTATTATTCCAAAAATAGGTACCATTTTAATCTAGGTTTATGGTATTGTCCAGATTCACTTTCGTCTTGCCCCCTCGACTGTGACACACAGCTGTATGGGTGGCAGCTCAGGTTCCCTGGGTGGCAGACGTTGGCATGAAGGGGTTTCTTATTGACGTTGTGCATGTTAATACTCAATTCAGTGGTTAGAGATCATCTACTTTGTGCCAGTCATTGTGTGAGAAAGTGGGTAATGGAGAGGACATCGGTCAGACCTTTGTGGCTGCCCCCATCTTTTGCAAATTGCCTGTCCATTTGACAGTCTCCCCACCTCACCCTAATACAGAAAATACATCATGTTTTCTAGCCTTCTTGGGAGCACACACCTCTTCTTAGACTTTCCTGTGAGCATCCGGGACCTGCCCTCTTCACACACATGGAGTATTTCCCATTTCCTTCTTCCAGGGGTGCTGACACAAAGCCTGACAGGCCTCTGGGAACTGGGATCAGGGGACCCTTGAGCCCCTTAGGCTTCTCATCCCTCAAATATCTTTCCCTTGGGGTTTTGTGCTTCCTCCACCAAATTCCTTCTTCTATTCCATGCAGTTTAAGGACATTTCATTTATCTTGTAATCTGTTGTAATCCTTTACATTTTCAGAACATTAACCCTGCTTGTTCTTTAAAGACCCTATATTCTTTTCGGTGTTCTAGATTGGAAGCTCCCTGTTCACCCACACCTCATGTTGTAAAGCCAAGAGAATACATTAGGATTATCCCACTCTGCGTCTCCACTTTAAAACATTCTTCTTCTTCTTCAAAGCATTCTTTTTCTTTGAAGAACAAAGCCTTCCTCTTATCATCATTCTTGTGGCTAAAACTGACAAAAGCTTCCTCTGACTCCCCTCATTCATGAAGGACTTTGGCAATAGGCTTTCAGTCTTTCTCCAAGGAAACAGTGTGTAACTTCATTTTAACTTTACTCAATTTGAGCTTCCTGCTTTCATGGCTACATTCTGGGTTTATAATGGCCCAGAACTTTGGCACAACTTTTTAGCCTAGATATTTACACTGAAATGTTGCATGACCATATTGTTTTTTCTAAATGTCAACCTCTTTGGCCATCTCTCTGGGAACTGTTAGTCTACAATCATTGTGCAAACTTACATGAACTAAGATAACATCTCCAAAATATAATTAGCCTCAATGTTTTATTTAAAAACAAAAGTAATATGTTTTTTCATTAAAAAAGTAGGCTTATTTTTACAGCTAGCTTCCAAAGAAAATCATACTTTAAGGCTTAGTGCCAGCATTTGTGTGTCATAATTTTGCTTTCTATTTTATATACTGATACTATTGCCTGTAGTGTAGAAAATAAAACAACAACACATCTGTTTTTTCTTTCTTTCTGCATCTTTCATTTGGGATTAATATACATGCTGAAAGGTAACGTTAGTCAGCACCTGCAAAGCGTGAGAGCAATTTGAATGTGTTTGCATAGGCATACATCTTCATGCCTAACAAAAGATTCCTTCTGGAGTGCGTGTGTGTGTGTGTGTGTGTGCATGCATGTGTGTAGACTGTCTTATAAAAAATATATTCTGCAGAAGAAATTACATTTTGAAGAGAATCATTCTTTTCATTGCCCTGGAGGATCAGGGTTGAAAATGTATCCAGATGAAGAAGCCTGACTTCTTCCCTTGAGCCATTTGCCATCTCTATGCTAAGCTCCCTTAGAAGTATTTGATGCTGTTTTGGCCAAATGCAGCCTTAGCCTCACTGATTCCTGCTCTGCTGCCCCTACCTCCTGGGCAGCGGTCACCCATGATTTTGGCCTTCATTCTGGGAAACTATACGAGAAAAGAAATGTGTCCATGTGACAGCTCTGCCATTTATTTGTCTGTCCCTAGGCTGGTGTTCAGCCTCTGTAAGAGATGAGCCTATTAAGAATACACTCTTTCAACGTCCCCCAGGAAACATTTATCTATCTCTTTGCCATTCTCTGCTAAGTATATAAGGGTTAAACAGTTCATATTTAGCCAAGCTTCTAGTGGTGTGTTCAGTAGTGTCCTTTTATTTTTCTTTAAGCCTACACACCAGCTCACATTGGTGAAGGTGCCCTTTAGTAAGCAGAGTCATTAGTGCATTACTGGAGCCTGTTGGTTTAGGAGTGATTCACACGGGCACTTGGGTCCATGGGCTGGCTTTCTTCAGGGTGAACCGAAAAAAAAAATAAATTCAAGAAAATACAAAGTCCCCTAGTTCAGAAAATTCTTGGAGGTGGAAGACATCAACTCCAAAGCCTCAAGTTAGGGCCTGGGGCTATTTATGGATTTTAATTTGGTGTTAATGTCTCCTGCCTCCTTGCCATTTTGGTGTTTAACGCTGGGGCAGAGTTCCAGGAGTTACAGGAGGTACACTGTTGTTGGAACCCCAGAGGGCTGTATGCTATGAGTTTCAGCAACAGTACTACTTCAGATTTTCTGAAATGTATCAAGTGTCAAAAAATACATACCATATTAACATAATGCAAAATTGGCCACTGAAGCAGGTAGATCCTTAACGTTTTCTCCTTTAGGCTAAAGTTTCAGTTTCTCAATAAATTACCCTTGTGGAAGAAAATATATTGTCAGTGCCTCTATTTTGATTCATGTCAATAAGATAACAGCCCGAGATAGATAAATAATTACAGGCGTACCTCTGTATCTTTATCTTTTTGCATTACTGAGAAAATAGGAAGCTATAACAGTTTTCTATACACATATATTGAAATAACCACAATTTTATATTTATATAAACTATATTTCTATGGTTTTAGGTTGCAGTTATGCTAGCAGAAGCGTATGTGTGCAATTTTTATAACAAGCATATAACAAGAGAGTGAGATTTTAATACAGTAGAAAATTAATAGAGGACTAAAAATTAAGATTGTTCAGGACCAAAGTGGCTGACAGAATTAAAAAGAAACTTGCAACTTCTATTTGTCAAATGGTAATTGGTCTTACAATCTCATCCTTTCTGTAAATGGAACAAAAATGTTCTAGCAAGAAATAACATCTGAATTAAAGGGCGTTTGTAAGCCTAAAGCACTGGTATCTACTTCAGGGTTTTATTTCAGTAGACTAGATTATTGAATTTGAAGAATCAGCCAGCAAGAAGCTACAGTATTTTCTGAAGATTTAACTGAAGTGTCAAGCTTTTTTTTTTTTTTTTTAATTTTGCACCAAATTATGAGCTATAGGTCTGTCTAGTATTAACTGGAGGTGAGCAAGCCTGATTGATAGGCTTGTTTAAAAGGGAGTTTCATAACCTGTTGGTAAATGGAACCAGCAGCAAGAGGCTGGGGGAAGGACTTGGGGCAGGTTTGTCTTCCAGGACTCAAAAATAATTTCCTTCTTGAATCACTTAAAAATATATTTAACTACGAACTGAATTGAATTACATAGACACAGCCGGCCCTCTGTATCTTTAGTACTGCAACCTCTTGTTTCATATCTGTGGATTCCACATACCCATGAAAACAATAAAAAATAATCATAATACAAGAAAAAACAATACAGATTAAAAAAATACAGTATTATAACTATTTACATAGTATTTACGTTGCATTAGATATTTTGGGCTATTTAGAGATGATTATATAGGTTATATGCAGATACTACCTCATTTTAGATCAGGGACTTGGATTTTACTACCATGGGGGTCCTAGAAGCTGATCCCCCGTGGATACCAAGGGACAGCTGTATTTAATCTTAAGGTTACTTCTCCAGTGGTATTTAGTTAAGTCCATTTACTTTCGATAGTGAATTGAGGGAGGTTTATACTAAAAAGGGCTGACTACCCAGGAGGTGCTTTCAAAGCATCACCTTCCCCGGAGGATGCAACAGCTGTGAGCCATCCCCAGCACCTCTGCAAAACTGATTTATCTACAGACTTGCCCATCATCACAATATAATTTTAGAACATTTTTATCATCTCAAAAAGACACCTGTGCTCAGCTACAGTAGGCCCTCACTGCCACTCCCAGGCCCAGACAATCACCAGTCTACGTTCTAATGTACATTTGACTTTCTGCACACAATTCATATAAATCGAAGTACACAGTACTTTATTTTTTAATATGGATGATAGATTATTATTATTGTGGATGTATATTGCATGTTTTTATATGTGATACAGCTCTTAGTAAATAAATAAAAAACCCATACAAATAAAACAGTCATGTGTTTATGAGTTGAAATTTTTAATTGTTAATTATTTTTAATAATTTTTTTCAAATTTGCTTCAATAATTCCTATTGATAATGAATGCACTCTGCACAAAGCAACTCACAACCTCTTAATTTTGTCTGTAAAATAGGATGCTGTGACAATTAATAAAAATAGTGCTATGTGCAAAGGACGTTGTAAACGGTAAAGAATCATTATGACAAGGCTGTCATATTGCTTCTATATTTTTTCATCAAGAAGGCCAATTTTCCAACTAGAAAGTTGGAATAACATGATTAAGAGAGATTTGGAAAGCAGGAACTAACCATAGAAGAGTATCCATCGCTTTTAAAAGAATTATAACTCAGGAGGCTAAAAAACAAACATGTGATCAAAGACTCTGGTCAGGCTCTACCCTACAATACGCTGTTACTCTACATTTGAATGAAGAGACACAGGAGGTATTTTACCTAATTAAATTGAGCCCTGAAACTGACATTACATTTCAGGGTCAGGTTTTCGTCTTCCATTTGTGAATCTAATTAACAGAAAATACTCGCTCATTTGCTGACTGTTCAAGCCTTGCTGATGGAAATCTCGGAATATGGGTATGTAACAAATATCTTTGGTGATTCTGGTTGTTCGAGATGTTTGGGACATGATGCCTAAGTTGTGTTTGTAAGGTGAATTTGCTAACTGGAAAAAAAAAAAAACAGCACTCTATGAATCATTCCAATAGTCAAAGCATTATCATGCAGTAAAAAGGAAACACAGGTATTTGTAAAGTATTTCAAAGAAAATGCTGAGTCTGCTACTTAAAATTTTTGTGTGGTTGGGAATGGTACCTTCACTCCCTCAGCTGTTTAACAGAGGTGGATAGTATTCACTCTCTCTGCCAGCCTCCTCAAAGTTATGAAGGTAGATATTTGGCAAAGACACAGTGAAATCTGCATTTATTTGATTATTAAAATGACAGTTCGCTTGTGGTATAGACGTGATTGGATTGTATGTACAGCAGAAAGGTCACAGACCAGAGAACATAACTATGTTAGATTGAGCCAGATTTGGTCGTGCCTTTTGAGTTGACAATGATTCCTTGTCAGAAGAACAGAAATCTAAGCTTGTTTCTCTTGCAAATGTTCTGCCGTTTTTGAGGCATCTCAATCCTCTCCTCATTGATGGGGCCCGAGGCTGCCCCTCAGTTGAGTGAGGAGACAGGTTCCACCTGGGAGTCCCTGCATAGTCCGAGGCCTGGGTCTCTTGCAAAGGACTGATCATGGTTTTGCAGAGGTGCTGGGGATGGCTCACAGCTGTTGCATCCTCCCGGGAAGGTGATGCTTTGAAAGCACCTCCTGGGTAGTCAGCCCTCTTTATTTATTTATTTATTTATTTATTTATTTATTTATTTATTGAGACGGAGTCTTGCTCTGTCGCCCAGGCTGGGTTGCAGTGGCCGGATCTCAGCTCACTGCAAGCTCCGCCTCCCGGGTTTACGCCATTCTCCTACCTCAGCCTCCCAAGTAGCTGGGACTACAGGCGCCCGCCACCTCGCCCGGCTAGTTTTTTGTATTTTTTAGTAGAGATGGGGTTTCACCGGGTTAGCCAGGATGGTCTCGATCTCCTGACCTCGTGATCCACCCGTCTCGGCCTCCCAAAGTGCTGGGATTACAGGCTTGAGCCACCCAGCCCTGCCAGTCAGCCCTCTTTAATATAAAACTCCCTAAATTGACTATCGAAAGTAAACAAACTCAACTAAATACCACTGGAGAAGTAACCCTAATATTAAATACAGTTGTCCCTTGGTACCTATGGGGGATCAGATAGTAAAATCCAAGTTCCTAATCTAAAATGTTGTAGTATCCACATATAACCTATGTAATCATCTCTAAATAGCCCCAAATATCTAATTAAAATACAAATCATTGAATTGTACAATTCAGTGTACAATTCAGAACAACGCTCTTGGGAAGTAGAGTGGAAAAATTTGGAAAATTAGTAGCCCGACACCATGTCAGCACTGGAGAGGCTGATGATGGAAATCAGCCTCAATTAACAATTAAATGAAGGAAATTTCTGAAATTATTATAGCAAGGAAAATAATTGGAAAATGGTAACAATAAATTCTCTGAATGAGTAGCAGATTGGCAAAAAGTTTTCAAGAAAGGACATTTTTAAAACTTCCAACTCACATCTCCTTGAATGGTATTATGTGCTCTATTTATAAACACAATAATTGTTTATCATCCTCTTACTTAGCAATAGGTCAGAATTTTTTTTTTCTTTTGAGATGGAGTCTTGCTCTGTCACCACGCTGGAGTGTGCAATGGCGTGATCTCGGCTCACTGCAACCTCCGCCTCCTGGGTTCTAGGACTCTCCTGCCTCAGCCTCCTGAGGAGCTGGGATTACAGGCACGTGCCACCACGCCCGGCTAATTTTTTTGTAATTTTAGTAGAGATGGGGTTTCACCGTGTTAGCCAGGATGGTCTCGATCTCCTGACCTCGTCATCAGACCGCCTCAGCCTCCCAAAGTGCTGGGATTACAGGCTTGAGCCACCGCGCCCAGCCTAGGTCAGAAATTTTAGCAGTCACTGTAATGAACATCCAAGTCACAATAGTTTCTTAACAGCTTTAGCCTTTCTATGCATCACAAAACCATTTAAAGAAAAAAGCCCCCAGAAGTGTGGCTCACACTTATAATCCCAGCATTCTGAGAGGCCGAGGCCTGCGGATCGCCTGAACACGGGAGTCAAGACCAGCCTGGGCAACATGGTGGGATCTTGTCTCCAATTAAAAAAAAAAAAAAGAGAGAGAGAGAGAAAAGCTAAATTACATAGTCTTATTTTAAAACCGTATTTTAATAAAATTATTTTCTAAATCAAGCAGCTTTTTTTTTTTTTCTAATGATGTAAACTAATTTGCTGGTGAAATTGTACCTATCATTGTTTCTGAATGAATACTATTTAAACAAACATAAATGTATATATTAAAAGTCACCTAAGAAGGAAAGACATTGTAAAATCTTCATTGATAAAGTGCTTGAGGCAATGCAGGGAGTAAATGGCAAAATTAGTCATTTTGTTTGGAAAGTTTTTTGCAATATGTTTTATTAAATAAAATCAAAATGTGTTTCCCCCAAAATAAGAACTATCTCTTTCAGAACAAATGCAGTTGGAAGTATTACTATTGCTTGATCTTTGATTTCTACCAGTACCTAATAAAGTTGTTTTTCATATTCATAGAACTTAATAAATGATTCTCTTTCAATCCCAGAAATACTCTTGCCAGCCTTAGGGGTTTTTTACTTGGCTAACCAAGTATGGCATGTGTTTGCTGGAAAGTACCTGCACGTATGCTGCCAGCCTATAAACTTACTAACATCTCGTTGAGGAAAGCTGTCTGAGGTCCTTGAATCTCTACACATCTCAACGTTTTCTAATGACTGCATTAACATGAGCAAAGGTACAGGGGCTGGCTTCTGTTCACATGTGTCTCTGTCTGATCAAGAACCAGAGGAGAAGACATGTTCAGTTTCATTTCTTTTTACTTCTAATTGGTTGAAACATCTCTAGTAAGCAACTATATTCATTTCTTCTTAGTTCCAATTGGCTGAAACATCTCTGGTAAACAACTATAAAGACAAAGGCGGGGAATCCTATGCTTTGCCTCCATCTTCTTATTACATTTTTGACGTATCTATAAGGATCACAAATTAGGGCACTTCCCCTGAATTATTTGAAGGTTTCTGTACAATCTGTCTGAAATCAACAGCCTTTTACTATGGGCACGAGGCCAGACAAGATAAGTAACCTCCACATAAATGATGGATGAGTCCATGTGCTCATTGAGGCTGTTCCCTTGGCGAGGAGGGAGGATTAATATACAGAATATGGAATTCTATAACTGTGTGGGTGAGGAAAATAGTCAGTTTTGGATAAGCAATGCCTTTTACTTCGAAAGTTAAAAGTATTCCTCTCATTTGTTTTCATCATTCTAATTTATTTTGTTAATTGTTTGGATTTTGTAACCATTTCTAAAATATGGTTTTAGAATATGTGAGAAGGTTGTATTCTAGAACACTGGCAGAATTGACATGCCCAAGTATTGGGAAAGTAGGTTTTGACACAAATGGAAGTGGGCTTTTTTGTAGGTTTGCCACTTTCATCCTACTGATCCGGGGTACCGGATGAAGATACAGCGTTGAGGCAGACTTGAGATTACTGAATCCTTTCAACCTGAGGGAAAATAAGCAAGACAGGTTTGCAAAGAAATGCTGGTCAGCTGTTTTGAAAGGAATAGACAGAAAAGGGAGATAGGGTAGGTATAGGCCCTGTGGGATGTCGTAGAGTAAAGTGGATAAAATTTGGCTTTACGTGGAGTGGAATATAATTGCCCTTTTGGGTAAACACTAAAAGTGCAATTGCTGGAACTTCTATTATTTTTTTCATCCAGAATTATGGAAAAGAAAGGTATAATTTGCACTCTGTATGTAAATAAAATTTTTATTTAAAGTTTGTGGGAAATGCAGATTTTATTCAATAAAGTCAATATGCAGGAACTATGTTGAATAGTAGGAACTGTTTAATATTTGAGTAAGCTGACTCAAGATGGTGTGTATCCTTGACTGGTATGCTCCAGCGTGAACTGGAGGACACTTGGAAAGAGGGACTAGGCAAAAATTACTTAGGAGTCTAAATGGTCATAGCTTAAAGTGACCTCCTCCAGGGTCCCAGTGGACCTCTTCCTGGGAGGAGACTTAGAAGAGGATAGTAATTGGGCAAACAAACTACAGTCCCCATCACTGAACCCGGTTTCAGGGCCAAAACTAATACTCATTATGTTCCTTCTCTGCTATCCATTATAAATTTCCTTCATCCTCAGTTAGCAACTCTGCTGGCTTTGGTGGAAAACTTGTGATGTACCCAGACTGTCATCCCTGAGGGGGTCTAAGGATGGGCTGCCTCGTCCTTTTCAGGCTGGTGTGTTGCACCTGCCCATATGTTTTCACAGGTAAGCAAGGCAGTACCAAAGACATTAAAGGAATCACTTTCGTGCCAAATGTATTTACTTCTGTTCTCACTGAGTAACAGCAAAACCCCCTCCTTCTGATGACCAGGGTCAGAAACACCAGTTAGGGTGATGACTCCTCTTCCTCCCTGGGATGACTTGATAATGGGAGTTCAAAGTGTCCAAGTGGCCGTGTGGCTACTAGTCTGATGAAACTCTTGGGAAGCAGAGTGGAAAAATTTGGAAAATTAGTAGCCTGATACCATGTCAGCACTGGAGAGGCTGATGATGGAGCTGGCTGGGATCTCGTGTACTCCATCTTTATCTTGTAGTGTGGCAACAGCCTCTCCAGTGATGGAAGCACTCTCCTGAGATACAGGGTGTAACACCCTGGCAAAGACTCCTGAAGATGATGTATACTCACTGCTAGGACAGCTCCTAGAAACATGAAAATGTTTTGGCCCAACTCAATGAAGTTGAAGACACCAGAATTGTCATCTCAGAAAATGAAGGAAAAGGCCGAAACACTCAGAGAAGCAGACTTGCTGGAGTGGACATGCCAAATAGTGCTGGAAAAGCACCATATGGTGTTTCATGGAAGATTCAGAGGATCACAACTATGAAGAATGTGGTGGTGAGAGAGTTACCAGCACCATTAAGAAATGTAGTGATGATTTCCTTTGTTTGACAAGGAGAATGGTAGCAGGAGCCCACTAGTAAGCAGTAAGGATGATAGGACTCCAAAACAGTAGAGTCCAGGGGGAGATGCTCGACTATCAGAAGGCAGGAGACACAATTATTGCAATAAGCAGCTAGATCAGTGGCAGTCAATGGGTGTTTCACTTGAAGAAAGGCGTGGGAGTGGTTTCTGGAACAGTGTTCCTGTGTGTTGGATGCTCCATGGATGATGTATGAGAAAAACAAACAAACAAAAAAACATGACCTTGCTCTGCTTATAGAGGAGAAGGAGGAAGCTGTGATCCTCACCTCTTGAGTCTCCTTGGAAAGGTAATGGGTATAGGTCCTAATTTCAACCCTTTAGTATTTAAATAAAATCTCTCTAAACTTCCAATACTGGTGTGCCTTGGCTTTTGTGACCCAGAAGTGCCTCAGATTTCTGGAACTTTCTATCTCCCAAAATATAAGTGTGTAGGAAGGTAACACTCCAATCTCCCTGACGTGCTCGAGTGTAAATTAGAGCCCTTGTTGGGCTGTGGTCACTTGGTGTTCTCAGGGGAATGAGAGAAGCTTTATTATACTTTCAGATCAGATCAAATAACTGGAAACAAGGTTACAGAGCTAATTATCATAGTATGTGACATCTTAGAACACTGGGTCTCTTATAAGAACTTTCTCCAGGGAAGCTGTTTCCCCAGAGTTCTATGCAATTAGATCACGTGTGTAAATTTCTATAACCACCAATAACAGTCAAGATAGAGAAAAGATTCATCACAAGTTTCTCAGTCGCGATTCCCTCCATGTTATTCTCCGTCAAGACTGTTTTAACTATTTAAGTGCCTGGATTTTCTTGTGGGTTACTTGAACGTTTTTAGAGTTATTTTTTGACTTGTTTATGGTGTTTTTGAGTACATCAATTTGTCCAGTTTTCTAAGTGCTGTTCTAGGTGTTATAATATACATATGCCTCATGCATGTGATTCCAGGGCTTTGGGAGACCAAGGCAGGAGGATGGCTTGAGCCCAGGGATTTGAGACCAGACTGGACAACACAGTGATAACTTGTCTCTACAAAAAAAAAAAAATCCAGGTGTGGTAGCACACAGCTGTGGTCCCAGATA
Organism: Papio anubis; assembly: GCF_008728515.1. Taxonomy (NCBI): domain Eukaryota; kingdom Metazoa; phylum Chordata; class Mammalia; order Primates; family Cercopithecidae; genus Papio; species Papio anubis. Next base: position 95,041,151 of record NC_044989.1, read on the forward strand.
CTCAGGAGGCTGGGGCAGGAGAATCGCTTGAGTCCTGGAGGTTGAGGCTACAGTGAAGAGCAATCAAACCACTGCACTCCAGCATGGGCAACGGAGTGAGACCTTGTCTCAAAACAAACAAACAAACAAACAATATACACATGCATTTCATCAGTATGCAGGTGTTGACATTTTATGACATAGAGTGAAATAGGTGGAAAACTTACCCCTGTTTAGGGCCCCTTACCCTCCCTGTTTTAAATATGTAATTTTCTTAACTATTCCTTCTACACACGTTGGGCACTTTGTTAGATGATTTACAATTTTTGCTTTAACGATCAAATGAGCAATCTTTCATTTGAGAATGTTTTTATTTCCTCATCATTAGTAACGAATATTCTCCAGATACATAGTTCAGGGTTGACACTTGTTTTTCGTTTTTGTTTTTGTATTTTTTCCAGTACTTGAAACAGGTAGTGTCGTTTTCTTCTGGCCTCCATGCCTCCGGGTGAGAAATCAACTGCTATTTGGATTGGAGTTCCCGCGTAGGTAGGGAATAGTTTATCCTGTTGGGAATTTGTTCAACTTATTGAAACTTTAGGTTTATGTCTTTTGTCACGTTTAGGAAAATTTCAGTTATTATTAGGTTAAAAGCAATGTCAAAAACAGCAATTACTTTTGCACCAACGTAATATTTGTGTGAATACTTTTTCAACTCACTCTTTTTCTTCTCTCCATCTATACTCCAGAGATATAAGTGCCAGATCTGTTGTATTGTCAAATGGGTCTCGGATACTCTGTTTAATCCTTTTTCTGTCCATTTTTCTCTGTTACGCAGTTTCAGTAATTTCTATTGTTTTATCTTCAAGTTTGCTGATTCTTTTCTCTGTCATATTCATTCTGCTATTGAGCTCAACCAGTGAGTTTTTGTTCTGTTTATTTTAATTTTAGTTCTATGATGCCCATTTGGTCATTTTAGTACCTTTTATTTCTTTGCAGGCATTTCATGTTCTCATGCTTTTCATTTGTTTCCAGAACATTTGGGTTTGCTCATGGGAGCCATTTTAGGATGACTGCTTTAAAACCCTTGTCATATAATTTCTACATCTTACTCGTCAGCCTGTTGGCCTTTGTTGATTTACCTTTTCTCATTCAAATTGTGATTTTCCTGGCTTTTGGCATGGCTGATATTTTTTATGGTATTCTGGATATTTTGAAGGGTATGTTTGCAGTCTCTGGGTTTTATTTTTATTTTGTATTTTAGCAGGTAGTCACCTTGTTTGGGTTTAAAGTTTAGGCGCTGGCCTACTTCTATGAGCTGTGGATCCAACGGCAATTTAGTTTTTCGTTGCTGCAGCACTGTTCTGGTCGGCTATACTTAATTGGTGCAGCTGGGTCTCCTGCTTCATCACTGTAAGTGCCACCTGTGGGTCTTAAGCATGTGCTCTACACCTGGTGCTGTTAGGTGGTGGTCGAAAGCTTTCCCCTGGCTGCCCTGCAAGTATGGCCCATGGGTAGGGTACAGTTGCACTTCCCTGGTTGCTTAGGGGAAAGCTCAGTGGTAGGAGGATGAGAGAGACTCCCATAGGGCAGACGGCGCACTCTCTGGCTCAGCTGCCTTTTTACGTGATCTCAGTGGTCACTGGTAGTTTCTTTGCTATCTATTATGCAAAGATATTCCAGGTTCTTCTTAACATTCCTTGCCACAGACTGGAATCAGTCATTCCCTATAGGGAGTCCTGATTTTCTTTAAAGGGAAATGGTATTTGGAAACAATCTGAGCAGTGATTTAATGTTCACTTACTGTATGAATGGCACTTCATCATTTCATGTATTAAACAACTGAGGATGTACTTGCCCAAAAGCACAGATTAGATTTGTTCCCCTTTTTAGGCACTCATACATGCCCCATACTCTCCCTTTCACAACACTTTTAACCCTTAGGCTTCATTGTTTAATGTTAATTCTTCTTGTTAGATGAAATCTGTAATGCTCAGAAGTCATCTGTCAGACAAGTAAAGAAAGGGGAAGCTATGCTTTCATTTCCTGTCTAGGCATCAGATTAGCGATTATGAGTTCTTTATATCCCAGAGATACAGACTCTAAATCAATTCTTCTTAACCTCAGCTACATATTAGAATAATTTGAGAAACTTTTTGAAAAACACTGATACTAGTCCCTAATTCCAGAGATTCCAAGTCAGTTGGTCTAAGATGGACCCAATACTTTTCAAAAGCTTACAGGACTGAGAACCGATGATCTAGGTTAAAGACTCATTTTTGAATAAAATCTTAATCTAGAATAGCTTCAAGCACATGAAATACATTTTCTAATGCATACTATATTCCCCCTCCTGGAAACTGTGTAAAAAGCTCACCTGAGTATATAAAAAAGCAAATTAATAACTTCTCCCCAGGTCAGCTCCCCCCAGCTCTCTCATGCCTGTGAGTGGGCTCACAATACAGGTTGAAATCATTGGAATCAACCTTCTGAATCTACTGGAGAATCAACTTTCGGTAATCTCTCAAGTCCATTTTGTTTTTGGGGGGTTTTCTTGGGTCTTTGTCGCCCAGGTTACAGTGTAGTGGCATGATCATAGCTCACTGGGCTCACACAGTTCTTCCGTCCAAGCCTCCTGAGTAGATGGTGTTCAATAAACATTTGTTGAATAATACACAAATAAGTGGATGAAACTCATATAAAAAATAACCCAGTTTTGGGGGGCAGTTTATGGGTCTTAGAAGGCTCAACATAGACTAGGAGGCAGATATTTCAGAGGCTACTAGGATAGGCCAGTGATTCCAAGGGGGTACCTGCTGGGTAACTTGGAGTTGTTCAATACCTTAGGCTTTTGCCAACTACCTGGACAAAGTGAAGGGTATATTTATAGCGAGACTCAATTATATGTTGTTAACATCACAAGATGGGCTGAATTCACAGATAGAGCATTTCTGAAGGTAAGAAAACAGGACTTGGAGGGGACAAATGAGTGTTATTTTCCTTGATAAAAAGTATTGTGTCCCCGCTTTCTATCTCCTAGAAGAAGAAAATGGAAAATTCACTAGAGAAGATGCTATCATGATGTCACTAACCAGCTGGCAGTGGCAGTGAGGGAGGGGATAGGAAATGAGGTCTTGGGGTAATTCGAATAGCTTTAGTGTAAGTGGTAAATTACATCTGATCTGACATGGAGGGGAGGTGTAGACCAACATAGGGTTAAATTTCAAGTCAGAAAGAAGGCTTAAAGAGCCTTTATAGAAATTTAGATCATATATAGAACATGATTTGAGATGGGGAAACGTCAATTAAGTCATCCAAGAGCAAACAGGAGGAAAGCCAGGACTGAAGGCAGCATCTCCTAACACCTGGGGTCAGGAGGTGATGACAGTAAGAAACAAGAGTCTCCAGGGTAGACGCTAACAGGCCACCAATATGAATGCTGAAAACTCACTTCTACTTCAGATTTTGTTTAAAAAGTTGTTTTTTTTAAAATTAGGAGATGGAGTGAACTAAAATCACTTTTAAGGATTTTTTTTTAGCCCCACTGAATAACTGTGATATAGGAGACTGCACCAAACGTGTACAAAGTCATAATCAGGTCTTTTTATTCTATATTATGTTTTAAAATCTGTAGTTTTAAAAACTGATTTTTCTGGGATTTTGTAGTTCTCTCTGGAAAATGAAATGTGGGAAATATTTGCTACGTATATTGTTATTTAATGGAAATTTTGCTATACAAATGAAAATGTAAAAAGGAAGTAATTATAAAATAGAACACTATGTAGGTTAGATTTTTTCTTAAGGATGAATTTGGACTTAATGTTGATTCACAGAAACCAGAACATGTGGCATTCATTGTGTGTGTTCAAACCCTGTGAACACGAACAAATGGGTTTGAGACAGCAATTGCTCTGCATGGGTTCAACCCAAATTGTTCCTTGCACTTAAGTCCTAGCTTACATTTTGTGCCCATGGCCATCATCTATGCCTGGGAACATTTTAACCTACATAGAGTAATGTGGTTTGCAATGCTTTCTTGACCTTGATGTTTTCAAATTTCATGTTAATTTTCACTGGAACCCATTAGCACGTATTATTCCCACCCCCAACCCACCTCAACATACACATTTATGAGTTTCGAAGGCCAACTTTGGATGATTTGCACGTTAGAAAATAATTTTTAATATCCTATCATTGTTATTACCTCTTTAAAAATTATTTCAATCATGTGATATCTTCTAATGAAATGATCAGAAATACACATGGCAACTAAGCTAAAGAAATTTTTCAGACTTTCCCAAGCCTGCAAAACTGCCCTGGGCTTTTTCTCTTTCTGTTCTTTACTCTGGGCACAAAGTACTCTTGGTTAGTGGTATTGCCCAAAAATTTCATATAAATGCTGAGGTAAACTTTACCGTGGACTTAGCCACGCCTAGTGAAACCAATGGTCAGGTATGGAACACAATTTGGGTGCATGCAGCACAGCAAAAAACTTGTGTTGAATGAGGTCATTGAAGAGCCAAGTGAAGCAAATATGACCTATAGGTCAATGTATTTTAAAACTTGTCCCTTTTTCTTCATCCTTATCATAGAATCCATGCTGATAACTAGTTGAACGCAAGATTCAAAGTCAAAATGATTTCCCAAAAGCTAGATAACTTTTGTCACAGTGTTCCCAGTTGGAAAGACAGTTTCAGGAAAGCTTGTATGCATCATATAATGTACTAATAACAAGTAAATACCATCTACATCTGGGAAACTGAGGCCCAGAGAGGTTAAATGACTTGGCTAAGACCATGCAACCCTTGTGGCCCTCAATCTGATGCTGAGCTGCTATTGGAAGCCATGTGTGTCTGGTTCTATAGTCCCACTCCCAACTACTGTCTACCAAGCTATGCTACAATTCTCCAAAAAAGTTTCATAATAAGGGAGTAATGAAAAATCTAGAGATAAAAAGATCTTAAAGGTTATCCAAATAAGAAGCTTTACAAAGATAAAAGAGATGCAGAGAGTTTCAATAATTCTCCCAGCTCCGTCCACTTTCAGGCCCCAAAAGAGTGTGATTCCTGGCACCATGCTTGTACTATGTTCTCTTCAGCTGCACGTGCGGCACGGCACTATTTTCAATTATTTCTTTCAGTAATACTTACTGCTCTAAATTCTATCAGTAGACTTTTGGTCTTATCTGGTTTATGCTTTTAACTGCCTCTGTATGACAAGCTGATAAATCGACACAGCAGTTTGGCTCCAAAATACATAATGCATTACCTCTTTTAAATAGATAACTATAGTTTTCCAACCAAAAATAAAAGCAGAGTCACCACATATTCTCTGACTTGAGAGAATTTAAATAGGATACAATGGCTGTTTTTACTGTTTTGGAACTTTTCGTGAGGTGATAGTGTAAAAATTGTAGAAACAATAATTATCATTATCCCATAGCTTCCTGGATCTCTCTCAAGACTGTCTGTTCTAGGAGAATGTTAATGATCAAATTTAAGCTCTCTAGACACAATGGTTAAAATGAAGATAACGTTCATGGGCCCTAATATTATATTCTGATACAGTCTCTTTTCTGGCTCTTAATAATTCCCCCCACACTATAGATTTGTGATAAAGCAAAAATGTTTAATCTCCAGAAGTGTGTCCACAAGACAGACAACTCGATGGGATGTTGCCCTGACATACCTACTTATTCTTTCCTTCATTCATCCCTATGCTCGTTATAGGCCCTTCTGCCCTATAAACATCCAAAGGCACTAAGGTTTATCATAATTAAGGCATGAAAGGCCAAAGTTCTTCTGAGAGTGTATATAACTACCTGTCTAAAGACATCTTGAGAGAATAAGATGACAGATACAGAGCACATAGTTGGAGCACAATGACAGCCACTTATCACTTAGAGATTGGCTTCATGTAACAACTGTTGGTCAGCTGTTTGGTTTGAAAAATGCAGATCTTCTTTTTGTGATTGGAATGAATATAACTGGAATCACCTGGCTGGCTCAGTCAGCAGAGCATGAGATGCTTAATGGATATTAATCTATTGATTTCTTTGATTTACACAAGACCTGTGTGCAACGGTAGAATGTCTTTTCCAAGAAAAACAATTTACATTTGTTTTTGAGCTATGACATATATTGCCCCAAGACTTACGTGAGGTGCAGCATTTCCACGTGGCATTTACCTATCCTCCAGTAATGAGATGGTTTATTTTGATTTCATTGCATAATTGTCTTGAAGCACCATATACATTTAGTTTCAGAGAGGGCCCCCAAAAGCCAGATTTAGACAGTGATATCCTAAATTGACCAGCACAATTTAATACATTGCCATTACACTTAAACATTTACACAGTTGCAAATCTACTTATTTTAGGCATAATTTTATATAATATTTTGACAGACAAAAATATATATTCTGGAACCATTATATGCATCTGTCTATGAAGTAGCAAACTTACAATAAATTATATATTATACCATTGTAAATTTACATGAAGGCTAAAACAGAAAAAGAAATCATAATTTATGTTTAAAATATAATGTTAATTTATTATTTCCAAGTAAAAAGAGGAATAGCCATTATATTAGATTCACTTATTTTAAGCTTATACTCATTTCATATTCACATAAAATTCATTCCTTGTAAGTGTAGCAATGAAGTTGTATTTGGATGCTGAGTGTTTGAAACAACTAGTTGTTGATATTGCAGTGCAGCTACAGGCTTGCTGATTTGAATATGTGTGGGAAAAAGAAGCATTTAAATTACTCAAGAAATATGTTACAATCATATCAAAAGTATGAAAATAAAATATATGTTTTCTTCTAATGTTTAATCCACAGGTATTGCCTTCCAAGGTTAATATAGCCAGTGTCTGAATGTTTTGTTTATTTTATTTTCATTTGAGGGCAGATGTTGAAAATCAGGTCTACTGATTGAAGCTGGAAGAACACATAAATGTCTGCATTACTCATTCTGTCAAAACAAAGCAAATGATGGGTAAAAAGTATACTCTTGCACATTTCACAGCTTTGTGATACAACTGTCCTGGAAATTGGGTGGAAATTTATGCACAAATGTGCTTAAGTAAAGACCTTGTGACCATTGTTTCCTTCCTTGTGATCTTAAACCATTTTTGTATTTAAAAATCATCTTGCTAACATTTAGCACATTTGTGGATTAATAACAAACTAGTCTTTTATATACCTACTTTGAGGGTAGGTGAGGAATAATGGGTTAAATACAATATAATATTATTTATTGGCTTAAATTATCTAAGTTATCTAGTTTTAGCATTTTGAACAGGGCAAACATTTTCCCCCTGTTTCCGTCTATTGTGAGAAATTGAATTACATGGAAGAAATTTTTAATGTTAACCTTCTTTTCCCCACTGAATTTAAGTGTGGTTGTTGGGACAATTGTTGCCTAATGGAATGGTACAATGTAAAGAGACCTGTAAGGAGACGATGCCTCCCTGTTGCATTATATGACAGTATGAGTGAGTGTTTCCTGATGCACATGGTGGAAGCCTGTGCCTCAGCAGGCTGAGACAGATGCTCAGGGTGACAGGTTGGATAAAAGCCACCATTCAGGTAGCATGCTGGGGAGCATGGTGCATCTGGAATAATGGTGTTTGCCAGGAATTGTAGTCTCCAGCAATTCATCACTTTTATGTGTCAAATGTGTTAATATCTGTGGTTTTTTTATTTAATGAATTTCTTGCCCCTTTCTCTTTTTTCATTCAATACCTGAGAATCATGGACTCCCATACTTACTGGCTCCAAAAATATACTCCTTCCATGTACTCCATAGGGTACTGAATAGATTCTGAGAAAATAGATGAAGAAAAGTAATTCTCTTTTCATTTAGATATATGTGATATTCAGTGAAGATTTTGAATGCAATGTAATATTCACATCAAATTTTGATAAAGCACTGAAAATATGAGACATATAAAATTATTTAATTTCCCCTTTTAAAAATTATCCTAGACATTAAATTCATGTTTAATGATAAAGATGTATTATCTGATGCTTTGAGACAATTACAATTAAATCTTATGAAAGGAATTCTAGGGTCAAGATACAACTTTCATTCTTAATGTTAAACACTAAGTTAACTTCATTTTGTTCATGATTTGCAAAAAAGAAGTATTTTTGAAAAAAAAAAGTGCTTTTGTTTCAACAATTCAGACTGACTTTCTTTATGGGATCAGATTCCCTGATCACTTTTCAGCTCATCACTTCACTTTGCTTTTGTAGAAATGGCTCTAGTTATTTCTATAATGTGTGACTGGTGTGAAAACACTTGAAACGGACACAAATCATTACACACACACACGTGTGTTTATGAGTGTGTATGTGTAACAGCAGAAAAGGAGCAAAACAGTATTTAATGACCAATCTCATGCAAGTTATCTAGACATCAAATGTTAAAATTGATGGCTTCTTCACTTTAGAACTTATTTTATTTTCTGCTTTCGTCTACATTTTAAAATTCACTATGTACTTTTTGTAGTAGTAATTTGTCTAGTCTCTAAGACTGGCTTATGTGAAAAAGTGCCAAAGAGTAGATCCCTTAACACTAAATCTTTCCTATTAATGAATATCTAAAAATTAGTAGTTTGTTTTTTTCTCATTTTTACTACTATCATGAGGTGTTGTGAGGGCTTCCCATAATAATCATTCAATGAAATATATGTAAATTTAGCAGTGTGCCTCTCGTTAACCATAACTGATGCTGTGTAGCTATCTCTCCTTACGTAAGGCCCAATTTCACTTCCAATATTAACTTACATATTAATTTAGATATATTTATTTTATCATGGAGCAAAACTTTATATACTTGAGATAAAGATAAAAATGTACTGTTCCTCCTATTACCTTCTGCTTAATTAACTTATTGCTTTAAGGTTGCTTAATAATCCTTCAAGTACTCTTTCTATGCATACAGTAGCTACGGAAACATACAAATTAACCCAGTGCTCTTCTACAAAGATGGATTCTATTTTCCTATCACCTTGCACATAAATAAATGCCAGTACATAATATTTTTTTGTGTTTGCTTTGCCCATGCTCATACTACATGCCATTAATAAAAGAATAACAAATTGCACATTCAGCAAATGTTATAGCTCAGAACATGAAAGAAGGGGTTAATCATCGCACTAAGAAAAATAAGCTGGTTAATTCATTGCACCATTCAAGGGAGTGACTGAAGTTATTCTCATAGCTTCAGTGCTATAATGAAACTAGACTCATCAGTGCATAAGCAAACAAAGTTTGTATCAAAACTATCCAATTTCCTTTTTTTCAGTCTCTTTCACATCTACTTCCCTTTTTTGTAACAAATATAGATGCTCTATTTGGCCCTTTGTTCTCTCAGTGGAACTTTATTTTTTATACCTAGCAAAACTATCTAGCATCAAAATCAATATTACTATGGATGAGAAAGAAAGTTGTTGCTTTCATAGGTGCTTCCTTCTAGCTTGGCTTGTATTTGTGCAACTGCACTTTATATGAATTTTTACCCTCCTGAACATTGTTTATATTTTAAATATATTTTTGTATGCTGCAAATCATCTCTCCAGAACTACCCTATTACAGTGTTCTGTTTGCTAAAGCAGTATTTTATTTAGATGGGGTCACTGTAAATTATCTTCAGTCCCAGACCCTTCTGGACTGGAATCAACATCAAGGAAGGCCTCTTTATTGGTGAAAGTTGAGCTGAGGGTCATGCTCTGTCGCGGCTTCACAAGTGCAAGTTCATCTAATTTAATATTTTCATTTTTGACAAGAATTGTCTTATCCATGTTTTCTTCACTGTGTCTTGCAACAACAGCATCAAATAGATCTAATTTAGGTGGCAAGCTTCCACTTTCAAATAGATATTTGGCTAGATAGGAGATGCAAATGTTGGTTAAGAATGAAGTAACCATGGCAAGTGTTTTAAATGGGAATTTCTGATTATATATACCATTATCATCAGGGTAATAGCCAGGGTAGAAGATCAAGGGCTGAAGATAGAGGTATGGCTCCCCTCCAGTTATTCTCAGGAAGAGGCCAGAAACGTAACCTGCCACAGCCCCATAGGTGTTGGTTCCCTTAACAAAGAGCACACAAAGCAGCTGGGGGAAGATGACGATGTAAACAAGGTCAGAACTGAGGTACCAGAGCCCATACACAGTCTTCGTCAGCAAGGCCATGGCTGTTGCAGATGCTCCAAACACAAATACTGTGATTCGCATGACCCAAACGATTTCTTTGTCCGAAGCCTGTAAGAAATTGCCACAGTGTCAGCTTTTTGCACAGTGTCTTGACTCATGTAGGTCAAGAATGAGACACATTTTTTTGCTTCAAAACTAGTCTAAAGAATTCCCCTGGTTCAAATGGCTCAATCTATGGGAAAACTCAATACAGCTACAGCACCCAAAGGAAACAATTAAGGTGGGTGGACCTTTGGGAGGGGTTTCTGTGTACCAGATGCATGACACATAGGCCACCTAGGCCTTTTCCTGAATGCATAGGGGGAAAGGCAGGATGAGCTAACACGGTGTCAGAGAGGTATAATAAAGCACGGGAGGATTTCCTCACTTTACATATTAGGGGACAGTTCTTATGTGGCATTGACAGATCATAGGCCATCCCTACTTTATCTCTTTGTAGAAGTGCTACCATCCTTAAAGCTAACCACCTTCTGGTGCTCTTGAAAAGACACATGTGGACGGGCGCAGTGGCTCAAGCCTGTAATCCCAGCACTTTGGGAGGCCGAGGCAAGCAGATCACGAGGTCAGGAGAGCAAGACCATCCTGGCTAACACGGTAAAACCCTGTCTCTACTAAAAAATACAAAAAATTAGCCGGGCATGGTGGCGGGCGCCTGTAGTCCCAGCTGCTCGGGAGGCTGAGGCAGGAGAATGGCATGAACCCAGGAGGCAGAGCTTGCAGTGAGCCGAGATGAAACCACTGCACTCCAGTCTGGGCGACAGAGCGAGACTCTGTCTCAAAGAAAAAGAAAAATAGGACATGCACATGTATGTTTATTGCAGCACTATTTACAATAGCAAAGTCATGGAACCAACCCAAATGCCCATCAGTGATAGACTGGATAAAGAAAATGTGGCACATGTACACCATGGAATACTATGTGACCATAAAAAGGAATAAGATCATTCCTTTGCAGGGACATGGATGAAGGTGGAAGCCATCATCCTCAGCAAATTAGCACAGGAACAGAAAACCAAACACCGCATGTTCTCTCATAAGTGGGAGTTGAACAATGAGAACACATGGACACAGGGAGGGAACAACACACACCAGGGCCTGTTAGGGGGTGGAGGGGGGCGGTGCAAGGAAGGAACTTAAGAGGATGGGTCAATAGGTGCAGCAAAGCACATGGCACATGTATATTTATGAAACAAACCTGCACGTTTTGCACAAGTATCCCAGAACATAAAGAAAAATTAAAAACAAAGAAGAAAATGCCTTGTCCAAGGAGTTCCTTTGGTTACATTTTAAAAAATCAAATAAAATCAAAACAAAAGAAGGCAAAAGCAAAAACATTGGGATTGTTTTGTTAACTAAAACCTAGAGAGAGGCAAAGCTTTAATCAAGCAAGAAGCATGCTGTTTGATTCAATAAAGAAACAGCCACTTTGATTCAATAAAGAAAATCAAATTGAGAGGATATCTTCTAGCAAAGGTGGACTAGGGAGTGCAAGTATAAAACAGTTCAGAAGTTACAAAAATACGTGTCAGACAGCTTACCATGCCCTGCTTCCACCAAGATTCTCCAGTGTCATAGACAATTTAATTATACTAAATGTTTTGGTAGATAGTTTAAGTTTCATTACTCTTTCATCAGAAAGACAAGAAGGTTAAATGATAGCCCTGTGACTGTACCTCTTGGGAAATAATTATATTGATTTGTTCCCTTTAGTATTGACATGAATAATAACATGTATTGATAGCATCCATTCAGCATAGGTATAATTTGTTATTTAATCTCATATGCTTAATCAAAGTACAGTCAGATTTAATGTAGAATATTAACAAATATATAATAAAGTATATACAACAAATACAACATCAGCAGCAGCAAGAGCAACGCTAGTAAATGACAGGTTGAAGGAAACTGTTCTTACATTTTGTCTGAAGGAAAGCTGGTAGATGTTCCGCGCAAACATGGAACTTGCTGACAAGATGGAAGAGTCTGCTGATGACATAACAGCAGCAGAAACTGCACCAAGACCAAAGAAAGAAATATACACAGGGCAGAGATACTGCAGAACAATTGGTAAAATCATGTCTGCTTCTTCTGTAGTCTTGGGATCTGGAAGCCCGTATGCAGTCTGGTTCCAGTCTGTTGAACAGAATCAACAACCATTACAACAACCAAAGAGCCAAATGTTCTTTATCCATCTGGGGTCATCCTATTTACTAGGTTGTTTTGAAATAAACTCAGAATCATGTACATTAGTCTGCTTAGGTGTGAAGTCCATGTGCTGGTCAAGTGGAAATGTCTTATGTCTCCTGACTTCTAAAGGGTATTGGTTACAATTAGGGTTATTCACAATGCCTGCACAGACACTGGTAGTAAGAAATATATTTCCTTCCTACAGTGATGGTGTTACATGGCATAGAATCATAGAAAACAAATGCTTATAAACATAATTCTAGAGTATTCCTTCGACCACTTGGAAATGTGGTGGGACACTCACTGTTCCTTCTTTAAGGCTCAGTTATTCATATGTAAATGAAAAAAGACAATAGTAGGCCTATTCTCAGCCATCATCTCTCTGTACATAAACTTGGTTTTGAAGCTGCCTCAGCATTAATTTTCAACTATTTCCACCTTGCATAGAATTTCACTGGATTAAGAACAGTCCCTTTTTATTGAATAAAAAGTATAGTCATGTGGCTGAAATTTTCAGAAAGTTTTGGTTGTGGTAGGGTAAGAAGACTTGGAACACAGATTTATCTTTGAATACATAGCTTCTTTACTATTTAGTTGTAGCATGTGTTGAAAAACTATGGAATCCTTAAATGTACATTAGCATAGTTGGCTTTTTATTTGCTGAACTTCTTTAATATCATGATCATTGGACCAAATAAGAATTGTTCTTTTTGGATCCTACCATTTTTTTCTTCCCTCATTTTCTATTACAATTGTCTCCAAAACCTGCTTACATGCAGGCAACTTTGTGGCCTTAACTGAGATGTTACGATAACAGAAATAACAAACAAGAATGTGTATCTAATCCAAGAAAAAATAGGCTTAATGCTGTTTCTGTTAGCCTGTGTTCCTACCATAAACACACACACACACACACACATTCATATATGTTTTCTGCTTGTGAGAGAAATACTATCCTTTTTCAAAGACAAACACTACCTACCACCTTTGTCAGTCATCTTTACAACTTTCGAAGTGTTTGTCTCCTGGACGAACAACTGGAATGGAGAATCTACACTATGAACCAGGACTGCTCTCCTAAAAGTTAAACAATCCAATAAAAGACTCTACTAACTGAAAGTCAAAGTTGCTGCAGGAACATCACCCTGGATCACCTTTACAAAATACAACAGGGCAAAAGGTGAACTTTAATCTATTTTATTCCCTCTACCTAGAAGATGCCTTCAAATCTGAATTAACATGATGTATTTTCATTGAGTGCTCTCAAAAGTTACAACACAGGAACATAATGGTCAGGAGTAATTAATACATTTCATTAAATTAACGGTGAGCTTTTGAACATGTTCCACATAGAGACTAACAGGGAGGTAAACATTTCATAATGCTCTTTTTTCAAAACTGTTTTTCAGGAAGTTATTCTCTAAGTGACTTTGTTTCTTAGTTTGTGTTGACCTAAACACTTATTCATTGCTTTCTTCAAGAAAGAAAACTCCTAATTAAAACCTAATAAAGATGTAAAGCAGAAATCTCAAGTTCAAAGTGATCTTTAGGGAGGTCATGAGGATGACAGGTAAAGTTCTCTAAGCCTGTGACTCTCCACTCTGGCTCTCAACTCACCTAGGGGTTTGAAAAGAACACTAGTGCTTGTCTCTATCCTCAGTTATTGAAATAAAATTCCTGTGAAGTAGGCCAGATGTCTGTATTTTTAAAAGATCCCCCCACCATTCCCCAGCTGATGTCAGCAGGCACCTTAGTTGGGATACACTGCTGGCGGGAGTGCATATAAACAATCGATAAATATACCACAATTGGGAGGAGGGTGTGCTTGCCAGTGTTGCGTAGTGGAGTGAGCAATCAAAAACATTGGAGGCTGGGTGCGGCAGCTCACACCTGTAATCCCAGCACTTTGGGAGGCCAAGGCAGGTGGATCACCTGAGGTCAGGAGTTTGAGACCAGCCTGACCAACATGATGAAACCCTGTGTCTACTAAAAATAAATAAAACAAAATAAAATAAAATAAAAATAAAAAATTGGAGACCGCTGAACTATAACACAATTTACTGAATGCTATAACAAATTTATAAACATAAATGTGATGCGAAAGAATTCACCATGTGGAGGTAAGAGGGAAGTGGGACAGAAGGGTGTCTGGGTGGGGATTGTAAACTAACTGGCACATGTGGTGAAGCTACAAGAGATTTACCTGTTGATGCTCCAATGGCCCCAATGAGTATGGCTGGGACAGCCATTACCAGGCACCCGAAAGCTGCCAGGAAGGACAGCACTTGAGCATAGGTGGCTGAAGATGAAGAGAGAACCCTCTGGAAGTACGCTTGCCATGGGATTCCACCCAGCATCTGTGTGGGAAACACGAGGATGGAGAGTGAACTAGAGGCAAACATCTATTCTATTTTTTTAAAAGAGATTTACTGCAATCACATTTAGAATAGTCATAAGTACAACTTAGAAGTATTTTTAAAAGTGGCATATAGTCACAAACATCAATTAGTATCATCATGTTTGCTATGATCTGATGTCCGTGTTCCCCCTAAATTCATACAATGAAATTTTATCACCAAGGTGATGGTATTAGGTATCAAGTTGGCAACTTTGGGAGATGATTATCCCATGAGGGTGGATTCCTTATAAAAGAGAGCCAAATGAGTTTTTTTTCTCTTCCACCATGTGAGGAGGCAGCAACAAGGTGCCTTCTATGAGGATGCGAATCCTCACCAGGCAGTGAATCTGCCAGCATCTTGATCTTGGACTTCCCAACCATGTGAAAAACTGTGAAAAATAAACCTGTGTTGTTTATAAGCCACTCCGTTTATGATGCTTTGTTACCCAACTGAACTAAGACAATGTATCATCAACTTTCAATTGTGCAGAATTTCCTGAAGTTCTTTTTCTCTGTAATTACATAGAGCAATTATTTCTTTTCATTTATTTACCTATTTTGAACTGCATTTAAACTACCCTAGAGGCCTTAAATTTGTTATCATCTGGTGGTTCCAACCATCAGAAAATATTCTCAAAAAATAATTAAGATTTTGAAAGTATGACATTTAACCTGAATCAGTGCAACCCAAAAATATTTTTACACTCCAATCATGTGCCAGGCAATTTAATGGCTGTAAAAGCAAGGACATGAATAAGGTATGGTTCTTTCCCTGGAACTTACTTTCTACTGGGAGAGTCAATGTATGTGGTGTTTTCCAAAGTGAGCACTGCAGAGTGCTCAAGGCAATACAGCCGGCATCAAATAAAATACTAGAACTTCTATGTATATTCATTTTACTTTGCACCTAAATATTGTATGATTGCTTTTATTCAATGATTTACATCATATATCAGTACAGAATATATAAGCAACTGATAGATATACATACCTCTATTGGAATGTGCTTAAATTTCTTATTGAGCATATGCGATCAAAAATGTTTAAACTATAATGCAATTTGTTGCATGATATAAAGAGGTCCGTATGGGAATTAAAATGATAAACCATTAATTATTTGCGATAAGAAAGAGGTGGTAAGAAGAGAGAAAGGGTAGCTGCATGTTAACAGGAAAACCTGCAGAAATGAAGTGCAGATTGTCCATAGGCTTTGAGAGCATTTTCATAGGTGGAGATCGAGGGAGAAGAGAGTACCTGAGAGAGAAACTAATAGGAAAGAAGAAAATAACGACAGCAACCAGGCAGCTGAGACCACTGGGTGTTTGGTGTGATGAAGGTCAGTGAGTGAGGGAGTGGTTGCAGGAGAAGCTGGAAACACACTTTTGGCTAGATTACTGTTACTTCTCTTCCTGGCATAAAGTCAATATTCCATAAATATTGGTCACATGAACGAATGAATGAATTGATAAATGAGCTTGCCGTAGCACAATGTATTGAGGTTTCATTAACTGCCTGTCTGTCTCACTGGGCTCTGGTGGGGACGTCTGTCTTATCATGGTCTCACCTGGGCTAAGCAGAGTATCTGTTACATAGATACCATAACAATCTCCTTCTTATAAAAGCCATATATGTTCAAAAGTAATTAAAGGGAAAAATTCTAAAATTCATAACCCCATTCCTCAAGTCTACATTCTTCCAAAACCTTTTCCTTTCATTTTGTGACCTGTTTTATCAATATATCATTAATTGACAACTTGCATGTCAATGACTTGAATGGATTGATACATCATAAATTACATATTCATCACCCTGGACATTTAGGTCATCAGAAGTTTTTAAGTAGGGTAAAGTCTGACTTCATCTACAAACAGAAGCTCTCATGATGCAATGGACTGAATGCTTGTCCTCCTAAAATTCATACGTTGAAACTCTAATCCCAATGTGATCATATTCAGAGGTGGGGCCTTTGGAAGATAATCAGATCATAAGGGTGGAGTCCTTATTATGGGATTAGGACCCTTTTGAGAAGAGGCCAGAGAGCTCTCTCACCCTCTTTCCACCATGTGAGGTCACAAAAAGAAGTGGACAGTCTGCAACCTGGAATACTGCCATCTTGAGAACCTAATCATGCTGGTACCCTGGTTTCAGATTTCCAGCCTCCAGAATTATAAAAATTATATTCTTCTGTTTATACATCACCCAGTCCATGGTAACTTGTAACAACAGCCCAAACTGACTAAAGTAGTTAGCAATATGGAAAATGGGCATGGGGGAGTAAGAGGTGGGCAGGCTGCCATCAGGGAGACTGGTGGGGGTTATCATAGTAGACCAGGTAAGGAATGCAGTCTACCTAATAGAGAGCAAACATGGGGACAGTGGGCAGGTTCCATGTGTGACCGGGAGATACACTGACAGTATCATTAGCAGGACTTGACAAGTCATCTTCATGTAGGGGATGTAGGAGAGACAACTGGAAGATCAAGACTATTGATGCAGCATTTCAAGGCTGATTTCTATAGTTTATTCATTTCTTCAACATGTACTATTTTAACTTGTCTTACAATTTGAATCATGAATACGACTAAGTCATATAATTTTGTAAAGCTGGAAGGAATTTAGCAATCAGTTTATACAATGTCTTATTTTAAAGATGAATAGTCTGAAGACTAAAGCTTGGTGTAGGGGAAAGGACTTTGAGTTCTTAATATTCTATATCAGTCTCTAACTCAGACAATGGTGTGATTATTGACAAATTGCTTAACTGTTCTAAGTCTCATCATCTCTATGATGTAACCATAAGCACATCTACTATGCAGGTATAGTTACATATACATATTTACTCTTACTCCAGTTCATAATTTTAAGCCATTCCAGAAAAATGAGAGCCAACAGATTTCTCAACAATCCTTAGGCAAAGAAGCCCTCCAGTCTACCACTGGAAATATATATTTTCCCCATATTTTCCTATCCCTTACTAGAAACATTTTTACTGGAAAAGACACAGTTACTTTGAATGTTGAGATAATGCTAAAATTCAGCCACATGCCATGATCACAAAGTCATACAATATTGCCAAACTTCTACAGAGAAAACAAAAATAACCAATTTACCTTTAAGTTTAATAGAACAAGTAATCGATTTCTTTTTTTAAAAAAGATTATTTTTGTAGAGATGGGGTCCTGCTATGTTGTCCAGGCTGTTCTCAAACTCCTGGCCTCAAAATGAACCTTCCACCTCAGACTCCCAAAGGGCTGAGATTACCGGGCTGAGCCACCACACTCCACCATAATCGATTTCTTAACGTTGAAATCAAATACAGTGTGTTATTTTCAGGCCTAACTCCTCTAATTAGCACAGTCATAAAATCTGGTCAGTTCTTCTGGTTGTTCCCTCTTGCCTCAGTGGGATTGGCCATTATCTCTTCCATGTTCTCCTCAAAGTGCCTGCACCTTTGCCCCAAAATTCTGCCTGTTTTCAAGCTTCCTCTGGCTCCTGAGGGCCTCTCTCTTGGCATCTTTCCCGAGTGACACGTACTTTTCCAACTCGCCTCACTTAGGGCCTCTAGCACTAGTAATTCTCTTACTCTGTAATTCAAGAGTGAATGAGAGACTTATTCCATAAGTTGGGTTTCATGACTTAATTCAAAACACAAAATAAAGCTTTTACGAGGTTTTGCCTTCAGGTTGGGGAAAGTTCTAGGGGTAGGGCATGTTATTCCTTGACTTACATCACAACGGAAATGAGGACACACCACACAGAACACCTCACGCTGTCCCCTTAGGGCCTCATTTGTTCTCCACCCTGACACTGTCAGCCACGACAGTCCGGCCCTGGCTCCACCCTCCCAGGAGAAAGTCCTCAATTCAGAAATGGCCATGAGCCCGCAAGCACATTTTTTTTTTACTATGAATATGAAAATCGTGGAAATAAATTTGATTTTAGGAACAATTAGATCACATTCCTCAGGTAAAGGCAATACTTACCAACAACAGAAAACTATCAAGCCAAGAGTAGACTTCAGATGAGTCAACAGTTCCCAGCCACGGCTTTTGGTATTTGGCATGCACAGCAGTGAACCCGATGTCTGTGACTGCAGGATGTGACAATGCAAAGGGGACGCTGATCCACTGCAACAGAAAGTGACACTGGAGCCCTAGGCCATGATTTTCAACTGTCTGATATATGCAAGATTTATACACCTCACACACTGCACAGCTCAGTAATTCCTCCAGTTCAGACAGAGAAGGACCGGAAATCATGTTCTCTGTTTTCTGTTGGGCACCATAAAATACTGATTTAGATAAATTAAAATAGCACTTTGACTATTTCTATGCTTGATTATACCATGTCATACAAACTATAGCAGCAGCAACACAAAATCTCTAGGAAGAAAATATTAGATTTGAAATATCTGTCAATCAATCTATCTATCTATGTATCTATCTGCCTGCCTATCTATCAGCTATCTGTCTCTGTCTGTCTGTGTCTGTCTGTCCATACACACACACACACACACACACGTAAATAGATAGGTAGCTATTGAGATATATATCCCCTTGTTTGTGGGTGGTGGGAGGAGGGGAGAGATGTGGATTGTTTTCGTTTTCCTCTTCTGTTAAATGTTGGATAACACAAACTTGAGTTCTAATAAAAAATTGTATTTCTCAGCTGCTCAGGAGGCTGAGGCAGGAGAATTGCTTGAACCTTGGAGGCAGAGGTTGCAGTGAGCCAAGATTGGACATTGCACTCTAGCCTGGGCAACAGAGCAAGACTCCATCTAAATTAAAAAAAATTGTATTTCAAAAAAAATAAATGGGTGCCAGGCACTGTGGCTCAGGCCCGTAATCCCAGCACTTTGGGAGGCCTAAGGTGGGCAGATTGCTTGAGCTCAGGAGTTCTAGACCAGACTGGGCAATCTGGTGAAACCCCATCTCTACAAAAAATACAAAAATCAGCCAGATGTGGTGGTGTACACCTGTAGTCCCAGCTACTCGGGAGGCTGAGGTGGGAGGATTGCATGAGCCTGACAGGCAGAGGCTGCAGTAAGCGGTAACTGAGCCACTGCACTCCAGCCTGAGTGACAGAGCCAGACCCTGTCTCAAAAAAGAAAAAAAAATGGTCAGATACAATGGCTCATGCCTATAATCCTAGCACTTTGGGTGGCCAGTGTGGGAGGATTGCTTGAGTCCAGGAGTTCAAGATCAACCTGGGATATATGGTGAGACCTGGTCTCTACAAATAATAATAATAAATAAAATATTTTAAAAATTATATTTGAAATATATATCCATATAAAAGAGTGTGTGTGTATACACACACACATATATACACACAATTCTTGAAGTGGAAGTGTGTGTGTATATATATGTATGTGTATACACACACACACTGTTTTATGTTTTCTGTGAATTAAGGAAAGATATACATTCATTAAGGGAAAGATATCCATTCATTAAAGTAATAAGAAAATATGTGATTGAGAAATATATGGGTGACATATAAGCCTTCAAAGATGGGCCTGATAATAACAGGTAGAATAATAAAGAATTGAAGGAAGAGATGTTTAGATGGAGCAAGGCAAAGAATAGAAGAACATGTGGTGTGTGTTTGTGTGTGTGTATGTGTGTGCACCCACATCTGTTGGTGACGGGTTTTGCTGGCATGGGAGTAGTTTGGGGAAATGGGAGAGATAAAGATGGATGTGTGGAGAAAACCCACATTGCAAGTTAAAGGATTTGTATTTTGTTTTTGCAGGCAACTGGAAGTTAGAAAAAAATCTTTGAAGTCTTAAAAAGATTTCGGTGGAATTTATTCTGAAATTTAATAACATAGACATGAATAGTGAGTTTAGCAAAAAGGAAGAGTCAGGGACAGTGGCAGGTGATTTCAACTCCACCTAGATGAAGGCCTGAAGTATAGCAGTGACACTGGGAATGAAAAAATACCAGTACTAAAAAGGATTATGAAGAGCAAGTCAACAACCCTTACATTACAAGAAGGAGAGAGAGGTCAGAGAGAGGGAAAATGAACAGAAAAACCTCAAGTGTACAGTTTTGGAGCTCTGGGGGTGATGATAAAATCAATAATACTAGAGAATTTGAAAAAAGACGGTTTAAGGGGTAAGTTGATTAATTATGTATGCTCATACAGTAATTAAAGTTTGGAAAACAACATTATTTAGTCTTTTATTCAGCCAATTCAATAGGGCCTTAACTAGTAACCAACAAAACTTCATTCCTTATCAATGTGGTTACATTTTGTGGCAGAAAAAATATTCTAACATCTTTGCACTGTCATCTTTACACTTGTATACTTGATTTATGCACCCATGGGTTTTAAGTTCTAGTCTCATACAAAGCAATGAGAAATCACATATATCATCAATAATAGGTTCATTCTCTTGGGTTGTGTTTCTCAGAATACCTAGTACATCAGTTATGAGAGCTGTCGTTGCCAAACCAACCTGGCTCCTGACATTCTGAAGAGGGATTTATTTCTATGTTCCCTATTTTATTTCTGGAAATTTATGTTGATGCTAAGGAAAAATCAGAATTTCTGTACAGTCCACTTAATTTTGGTAATCTAAATAGAAATAGTGGGAGTCCTTGAGTAAATTAAATATTCTTGTATTCAGTTACAATATGAATGGATGAAATTCCACGAAATACAAAATGTCTAAGGAGAAAAAGAGAAAATATTATAATCTTTGCTGGCACATGTAAATTCATAGTTAAACTGTACATCTAATTGTAGTCCGCTTTTTTAAATTTTTCCTCTAGGACATTATTAGAGATGCTGGAACGTTTATGAAAAGGAGAGAAGAGCATGAGATTACTTCTTCATTTTTAATTTCTAAGAGTCTAGTGTCAAAAGTAAAATATAATGAAATGCTTTACATTGTAAGATAAATAAATAAAGATGAGGAGAATCAAGAGTACTTAACCATCCTTGGGAATATGAATCATGATCTCTACTGTTAGCTTGCTCTGTCCATGGGCTTTGCAGGAGGGCATTGACGCTACAGAATCTACAACTGGGATAATATATGTGTAGGATGAGATAATGTATGTGAACCTATGATAACCCTAGCCCAGCATGGACACACTAGTTTTTATACTTCTTTTGCTACATCTTAGGTATTGAATATTATATGCATAACTGTACTGTTCACATTTCTTCAACATTGACTAAAATGTGTTCAGACACACACAAGTGTTTTTAATATAGTGCTAATAATACTCATGTCTCATAATTATAATAAAAACAATAGATAATAAATCTTTCTGGTGCCTTATATAATTATGAATTGTCTCTGTTTTTAGACCACAAATAGTGATGATTAATATTTGAAATCCACAGTTTTCCAATGGGATCATTTCTATGTCTTATGAGCATTCTTAGAATTCACCAACTAACATAAAAGGAGACTTGTACAGGTTGCCACTAAGGTTTGAATTTTGTTATCTCTGCCGAGGAAAGTGGATTGTCTTAAATACTCAAAGGAGATCATGCATATGTTTCCATCAAATCTAGGCATGAAGGAAAGGAAGACCTAGACCTTTCTAACAATTCAACGTAGAGCACACTTTTCCGTCAAATTTTATCAAAATGACTAGTTTTTCATCTAATTAATTTATGGAGAAATTTGAAATTTCATATAATATGTGATTTAGTGTGTATTACTCATGAGGGAAAATAAGATTTCTATTAATTTTTAATGAGTTAGTATGAAATACATTGTCTTTTACAGAAAAAAGGAGGAGAATCTTGGGTGCTCCCACTTACCAGCCCCACAAAAATGCAAAAGAGCTGAACAACATCGGTGTAGGCCACAGAATAGAGCCCTCCCACCAGGGTGTACAGAGTGGCAACGAGTGCAGAGATGATGACAGAAATGTTCACATCCACGTCGATGATCACACTGATGGTGGCTCCTGAAACAAACAAGAGAGTGCTGTGGTCAAGGTGCCCAGACAGATTCAGCTCTTTGTATAAGGACACAGTGAAAGTTTAGTGATAAACAACATTTGTCTCTCTCTCATATGAAATGTAGTGGATGATAACACCTAAAGTTAATTTTTCTATTGAAATTTGTATATCTTAATAAATTCAGTGAGACACACACTTTTGCTTTCTGAAATGAGTGGTTTGCTAACTTATTTATGTGGAGGACACACAGATCTGTAGTATGCTTATGGAAGACCCTGAATTACTGAGAAATTTAATTACATTACGAGAACTCAAAATAATTTCACTATCTGGAACTCTGACTCAATCAAATACAGCCATGTGTTGCTTAACAATAGGGATGGGCTCTGAGAAATGTGTCGTTAGGTGATTTCATTGTTGTGCAACTTCACAATGTATACTCACTCACAAATCTTGATGGTATAACCTACTACACACCTAGGCTACATGGTATGGCCTATAGATCCTACACTACAAATTCATACAGCTTGTTACTGTACTGAACACTGTAGGCAACTGTAACATGATGGTAATTATTTGAATATCTAAACATATCTAAACATAGAGAAAGTAACAGTAAAAATATGGTATTATAATTTTATGGGACCACTGTCATATATGCAGTCCATCATTGACCAAAATGTCATTACATGGCACATAACTATATACGAAATACATTAGTCACATCTATGAAAAACACGAGGCTTTCTGAGAAACATGATCATCCATTTCCACATTTTACAATTAACATTCATTTGCTATTTTGCATTTACTCTGCTCCCTGCTAGGTTTTGATAGCTAATAAATGGTTAAGGCAGCAGAGAATTGAGAAAAATTTGTAGGAACAAATTATCAAATTGGTAAATGTTATTAATCACTCTCTCCCTCTTTAATTTGTGACAGATCACTCTTATTTTATTTAATTGCTAGAATATACCAGTCCTGTTCCTAGGATACCAATATACTGAAGAGTCTAAGATTTGAATATCATACTTTTTAAAGTAATTTTCATCATCAAAATTTTAAACTTCTCTTAGAAATCAAATTTATGTTTCTCCTTATAACATTGTTTATTGTGTTTGTTGGTCCTTATATTTCCACTGAACGTATTGAGGTATGACGAGTTTGGGCCACTGTGGTTCTTGGACTGACAGTTCATAATTCACTTGTTGCTTTACTAGTCCTTTCCCTATTGTTCTCAAAACTATACAGTTTACATGTCACATTATTAAATGCATACATGAAATGGATCTGTGGTTTTATGTATCATCAGTTGCAGCCAGCTGAGTGGTCTTACACGCTACCCCCATTCCTCAGTCGGCATGCTAGTAGTATATACAACTCACTGGAGATGAAACTACATTATCTCAATATAAGATGTGTTGATCCAAAATATCAGTACAAAATATTTTTCAATGCTTTTGCTATGGTGATAAAATAAAATTATTTTCCGGAGTAAAGACCCATTAAAAAGAAAAATCTAGTAAGAAGTTGGAGAAAGAAGACAAGGAAGAGAGATCAAGTATAGATGAGTGACTTTAGATAATTGACTGAGTTGTTTCACAGATATTTGAAAAGTAATTGTTTTCCTGAGATCATTTACTTCCAATTGAAACTTGCAATTCTTTGTTGTTTTTTTTTTGTGTGTGTGTAGTTCTCCACTTTAATAACACTTCTAAGCTATATACCATGAATTATGAAAAGTTCAATTATAAAATAAAGATTACCTGACTAAAATCTCAAAGATTTGGGGTCCTAGTAGATGCTGTCACTTAACTGTAACTCAGAGATACTAGAGACGTCAATCACCTCTCCATTATCACTATTAAAATTAGATAAAAATGTCTCTAAAATATTTTCTGAATAATTAAATCAATTGCAGTAAGTAAAACAAAGTGACACTTTGAGGTATGCTAGTAAATATTAGTCTACTCATGAAGCTATAAAATAAATATACTGCAAAATTATGAAAATCCACTGAACTTGAGCTGTTAGGAGTATAAATACACATTTCTTTAAAAAGTTGGAAGATGTCAATTTCTACCAAGAAAATAGTTTAAGATTCTCCTATGTTTCAATGGTGAACTATACACATTCACACTAAGGTGGTAATAGATCTTATATACTCTTGAATAGATCAAATTATTTGTAATAAACACTAAATTTTAATGAAGTCCAACTATTACCTTTTATTTGTGTAAATTTAAAGATTACAGTTGCAATGATGTTACCCGGGTATACTACATAGTGGTGAAGTTTAGACTTTCAGTGCTTTCATTACCCAAATAACGTACATAGTACCCAGTAAGTAACTTCTCTCTCACACACACACACACACACACACTCACACACTCTCTCTCTCCCCCTCAAAGAGTTCAAGCAATTGCAGCAATGTTTTTACATATGTTGTTTGATACATGTGTGCATGTGTGTAGAAAGATACAGACAGTAACATATTTTATATATGTAATCATGCATTACATAATAATGTTACCATCAATGATGAACCACAAATACACAAATTCTCATAAAATCATAATGAAGCTGAAAGAGTCCTATTGCTTAGTGATGTTGTAGCTATTGCATTACAATTGCCTACAGTATTCAGTGCAGTAACATGTTGCACAGGTTTGTAGCCTAAGAGCAATAGGCTATACCATATAGCCTGTGTGTGTAGCAGCTACCAGCTGGGTTTGTGTAAGTACACTCTATGTTCACACAACATCAAAATTGCCTACTGATGCATCTCTCAGAATGCATCTATATCCTTAACCTGATTGTATATTGTAATACAGGCACGAACATAGACACACATATGTACAAAACTAATTATAACAAAGTTCACAGTTTCGTTACTATATATTTCCAAAATACTTTAGAAGCATTAGCTTATTAATTCTATTCTTTTTCAGGACTCTATTATATAAGTTGATTTTTATTCAATGAGTGAGCATTTTGTATTTTGTTATATACTCAGCCCACTCCTTTTTTGATACCTCAGCAGGTAATTTGTTCTTAAAATTAAAATTTTTTGGTGTTGAAAACAACGGCAAATAAACCCCCATTGCAACTCAACTAATGAGAGTCAGGTGGAAAGCAAGGTGTAGTTTTACACGTAATATCATTAGAACATAAGAGCAGCAGTGGGTGTAGAGTATTATTATCCAGCACCAGGGAAGTGCAGCATTTTCCACCTAGTTCTTACTGTATTTTATAACGATCAAATACTCTTGTTTCCGCAACAGTCACTCTGTTTTCTAGTTGGGAATCAAAAAAGTCCTGACTAACCTGCAGGATGAAATTGGATGTGCTGAAGGCGGGGCAGTGCACGCCTTTATGGGGAGCTTCCATCTCCCAGCTGCCTCAACAGCCTCAGTCAGGTCCAACATTCTCAACTGGTCCTATGTGGTACATCTAAGCCTGTGTCTCTAAGGGTAGATTGGAGCTGAGGCGATGCTAAGGCATGGGCAAACTTTTTCATATGAGTTGTTGAGAAGACATTTAAACTGAAGGGGAAATTCTTGTTACACTCTACCATACTTATTATTTTCCACTACTAAACCATAACATTGAGCTTTATAATATCAATTTATTGAAATAGTTCAAGTTTGTAGTTTTGCCGTGTGACTTACATTATTTACAGCAGAGGGTTAGTGATATCTCACTTCTCCAGAAATGTTATTTACTGCTGGAACTGACTTTGTTTTATATATTTTTAAATTAGACATCTTATTGAAAAAGCCAACATCTCTAAAAATATTAGTGCTTTTAGAATAGCACGCAGCACGGTTGTCTTGGGAGTTATCTAAACTATCTAAGTTTTATATTTGTGTTTATGCCAATTAACATGGCAGTTATTAGAGGGAAAACAATGGTAAAAAGTTCTCAGTTTGCAGAAACAACACTTATTGGAAGAAATTCAGATATAAGTCATTTATTTAAATGTATTCAACGTCAAAAATATATGTTAGTATTCTCATTAACCCCTGGCTCATGAATCCTTGTTTTAAACATTTCTTTTAAGTAAACTGCACTTTTTAGCTATGCTTAATTCACTAGCTCTGTTCAAAATCATATATGGCTCATAAAAGCAAATTGATCATAATAATTCATGATTATCGGTCTAAAGAGGCAATTCAAGTATAGAAAGTGTGGTTGAGGTTTTATTTAACCTCTGCCACCATATTGCAAATAAACATAAATTTTCCATTAAGCTTTTATGCATATAAATAAGGTTCAGTATATGGTTTTAATAAAAATGTCTTCAGAAGCCAAGGCTGAAGAAAGTAAGGTTGTGTATCTGATTGATGTTTAGTTCACTGCGGAGATGCAGCTAGAACAACTTAGTTGGGTCTTACCCAAAGCAGAGAAAATTGCTGCAGCCCAGAACATCTCTCCCATCAGTGCAGGTATAAACAGGAGTCCGCCCATGCGTTTTCCATAGATTTGCTGAAACGGGTCTAACATGGTCACATACCCCTTTGAACGCATAGGTTTTGCAAAGAACAGGCCACCTAAAAATTAAGCAAGTGTTTAGGAGGAAATAAAACAATGTAATATAATAGTCTTTTACTATACTGCCACTTCTCAAAGGAAATGCATTTTTCAGAACAGCTGTATGGATTGAGGAACCAGTCTGAAATACAATGTGCACACAGTACCAACTTACTCTAAATATTAGGTTTAGCAATCTAATGTAAATTATTTAGTACACTTACCATTGTATGTGTCCAAAGACAAGTGGATCTCATTGAGGCATGTGAATTGAAAAACATGAACCAACACATCGCTCACTTAAATGCCTCAATGCATATCTATCACTCAACAGAGCATTTAGAGGTTTTGAATAAGCACAGATTCAATAAAAGCTTTCTGAGTGCCCAAAAAATGAGGTACCTTCTGTTATATCATACTTTTGACCTCTTATTCATTTGACTTGCTAAAAGAAATACAGGTATATTTCAAGCTGATTCATTTTTAATGATATATCCATACTTGTTTTGAAAGAAATAAAACATTAAGATATTCACTGTGCTGATAGCCACAGGATCAAAGGATTTTAAAAATATATTCCATAACCAAGAGATCAAATAATCTAAGCACTAGTGCTCTGCTACTTACCAATTTCTGGTAACAGCTCCTTAAAGATCACAGGGGACATTTTTTTTACAATGGTTATTTACAGTGTTTGACTGGTTATTCCACTTGTTATTACACTCTTGTTCTGTATGCTTTACTGAGTGAGTCACTGAGATTTGCACTTTCACTTACCTAAAATCAGACTAAGAGAATATCCAATTGGTGCCTGAGCCCAAGCTAGGCCATAACCTGGTACATAAACTGCTTCAGCTGTGCCATTGATATACCCTCCTCCGACCCAGGTAGCTGAAACAGAATGAAAAGTGAGGGAGTGATACTGTCTTACCTGTTACACCCACACCTCTCTGCCAAACCAGTGGCTACCGGAGGTTACTGAGCACCTGAAATGTGACTAGCCTGGATTGAGTTGTTCTAGGAATATAAAATATACACCAGATTTCAAATGTTTTTTCTTTCATTCATCACATGCTTAAATGAAAACATGTTGAATGAATTGAGTTACATAAGTTATATTATTAACATGAATTTACCTGTTTCTTTTTGTTTTTAGAGGTTTGTAGAAAATTCAACGTTATGTTTACGGCTCACATTATATTTCTATTGGATAGTGCTGCCCTGGATGTTTTCTGAATGCATTGAGTCAGCAATATTTTCATGATATTATATATAATATAGTCTGAGGTCATGGGGTAAAATTTCTTTATTTCAAAGTCCTTTCATTTTAATTGTATTGATGTTTACATACTGTCCTCAGGGAGTGGTATGTGTGTGTACATGCATGTGTGAACACATGCATGTATGTAGGTGGGTGTATGTATGTGGAAATGTGCTTCTCACTGATAGAAATAGAGTCTTTCTTGAACACTCTGGGGATATCGGAGCTTGCAAATCTTATCTCCATCACCACTAAGTTGCACTTACTACCTTAAATTATTAGGAGTGAAGAGAGGATCGAGATGACACTTCTACTACAAGGTGTCCAAAGTGAGTTTAAATGTTACCTTAAGGCCTAGACTACCTAGCACTCAGAAGAATATAAAATGTGAACTGTGTACATACTTGCAATTCTATATTTTAATATGGATCTTTTAGTAAGGTATTTACTATTTAACAATAAGTAATGAAAAATGCCTTATTCAGATAAATAAAATTTCTGTAGCATAATAGCTGAGGGAAGGAGGTCAAAGAACCAAAGAAAATAAGTTTTGACTTGACAGGTTTGAGCCAAGCATGAGCTACAGATTAATATTTTTCTCCGAATAGACAATGTAGTACTAGTACCATTTTCTCTGAGGAAACAGTATAATATTGAATCCTTGCTGAAAAACTAATGCTGAAGAGAACACTAAACTTTGCAGTTTATACCTTTTCGAGGTTACAGTGTGGTTGAAATATTCAAAACAATCCTTATGCAGAATTTGTGTAAAGTTATGATGGTCACAGGTTGGTAATAAAAATTTATCAGATATGAGGCTGAATTATAGATTGCATCATCCCATTAGGAATAACATTTAACTCTGATGAATTTTCCAAAATCTCACAGTTAGAATGTAGGTAAATGAAATAATATCTATACAAAACTACCTAGGATGTATTTCTATTGTGTTTGTGCCAAAATTTATCTGGCTTTTAATCTAATACAAAGCAAAGAAGAGGGAGTCTTAGGGTTGACATAAAAAGATTTTCCTACATAGGAATTTTAAGTACTTTTAAATGAAAAGTTTATATATAAAATCCTGGAGCCAAATACATATTTAGCAATCACTCCCACCTTTGCAGTAGCTTTTACACCCAGTGTTAACAAATAACAAATGGCATTATTTGTTTTCTTATTCTAAGCCCTGCTGAAATTTTTTAAATGTTTTTTTTTTTTCCCCACTGTGTGTGTAACCATGACCTGAAGAAATAAATTCTTACAGGCAGAAAACTTGAGACTTTATCTTTCTACTAGGTAACTGGAATTGCTAACGCGTCAATGCTTCACTGCATAAAGTAAATGGTCTGATGGTCTTACAAGTACAAAGCTCATTAGTGATCATTTGTCATTGTGTAAGTTCACTGTCCCTTGTCCAAAAAGAAAATGAGTGCCTGAATCATTGCAACTATTGTGGTATAGAAGTGAGGGCTTGACTACTTACTAAGATTTAAAAGTCCCCTTTTTAAATGAATTTAGTCTCTTCTGTAACAGCATTTGCTCTCCATGTTTGTATATTTTGCGTCAGATCCATGAGTGAGATCACAAACTCTTAAACTATACTCACTTTTAAAAGAATCAACATTTTTTAAAAATCTCTATTCTTTATAAAATATATCCAAGTCAATCAATCTGACAAGGTTAGGTAGTATGGTTCAGATTTTAAATGAATTATGATATTGACCAGGTTATTTTGAGTTCTGAGAAAGAAAAAAAAAAGTTTTACAAACTGAGGAAGATCATGGCCCTTTATAAAAAATAGCATTATTCAAATATTTTCTGTATCTTTTAATAGCTTATTAGGTTGGAAAAAAACCTAAATGGTAAAAGCAAATTATAAAATATTATTTTTATGACCATATTGAACAGAATATTAAATGAGAATATAGCGGGTTATAATTATTTTCAATAAACAACATATTTTGATATATAGCAGCTTTCTGATTCTTTCTACAGTGTTTACAAACTGTGTACCTTTTGAAAGAAAGAAAGTGAAACTAGTTACAGGGCTGCATGCGGCACACAGCATGCGGCGGTCGCCAGCATGGCCACCGGAGACCTGTGTTTGGTTCTGCCTGCAGCCTTGGTCCTTGTTAACCTTGTAACCCGGGATCTTCACTGAACCCCAGAGCGCCATCCTAGTGCTGTTAGAAAGACCAAATGAATCCACGTACAGTGGGTGAAGAGTTAAACAAAGATAAAATGTCAATGTCTGAAAGATAGCACTGATGGCTCACATAGAACACTGTAGGTTTCAGATGGCCAAAGTCAAGGGGTTTGGAACATGGATGACCTCTTCCCAGACTGGTTTGGTAAACTACCTGATATACAGGGTGAATCATTTTAAAATTGCACTTCGAGACTGAAATTGGGCATCACTTGATATAATTTCCCATGGGATATTTTTCCAATGAACACTCAGAGTTCCTGCTATGTTGCAAATGTTTAAAAACTCCACTAAGACTCTGTAATGAAATATGTGTTGTTAGTGCAACCGTATTAAATATTAAACATATAATTTTAAGTTGATGTTTTCAGAATGATTTTCAATGACCAAGAAGAATATAGTAAAGAAACAAATCACCCCTTAAACAGAACCACCTTAGTGCAAAGTAAGAAAGAATATCAGCTCCTGCTAACATAACGAAGGTTTGAATGAGAAATGACTACAGATGGTGGCCTGGGGATTCCTATGAGGACACGCCCTAGGTTTTCCCTTTTATAACAAGGTTCATGACATTTCTTTATTAGTGCTGTAGAGTTGTAACATGCGATTGTCTTCCTGTGAGGAATTAGTTATTAAATGAAATTATTTGGTTTCAAAACAGGGAATTACTCAATTGGAAATATTATCACCCCCACATTTATTTATGCAGATTAAAAACCATCACTAGTTGGTATTCATTGACACTTATCATTTAAATCTCAAAGTCACAACTTTATGCACGTATTACTGGACACGTTGAGATGCTGCCTATCACATTCATTAGCGGATACATAGCTTGTAATACTAGGACAGCTTCCCATTCCCCCACCTCTTTGTTTTCACTCTGTTTCCATCCACTCAACAGCCCAGAGAGCCAAGATTTGTTTCATGGCTCTTCAGTCCAGTGATTTATTATCAAATCATTTTTGTTCAAGTACTACTGAGTTGAAACCAATTTATTTTTAGGTTTTAAATGAACAGAAAATTATTTTAAAATATATATAACTAGTGAACATAAAGAATCCCCAAAGGACAAAGAGCAACATTTGCTTTGTCACTCTGAAGCCACACGCTGCACACACACAGATGCCAAGGAAGGGAGGACTGCATGGAGCCGGCGGCGTCTGAACGTACCTGTCATGGTAAATCCACCAACCAATAAACCAATATCTCGGCCACCAACTATGATGGCTTCACTGCGCTCTTCTGCGCTGCCACTGTTTTTGGTTCTCCAGGCAGCCCATATTCCAACCAGCAAAATTAGAAGGTAGAACACGATGATAGCTATCAGTCCTTCCACATGGAAAGTCATTTTTATCTAATGATCCAGATTCTTCTGCAGCTGGCTACTTCATTAAGACTTCTGAAGAAAATACAGGAATGCATGATAAATCAGTCGAGCACTATGCACACGTAGGCAGCCAGGAGTAAACCAGCTGGATCATGAGAGACCCTGTGTCACTCACAGAAAGAATACAACGCTGAAACCACATGTAAAATGGGCAGTTACCAATCAGTGTCCACTACATTATCCTACTTTTATTTAACAATGTAACATTGCTTTGAGTTTGCAAGAAACAGAAAAAAAAAAATGGAAATGTAGTTTAATAAATGGAATCATAATCTTTGTGTGTTTCATACATACTTTAAATTTAAAATTAACCTTGTGTATATCTTAACTCAGTAACTGTCAAATCATTTACAAAGAGTAGGGCTGTATTTGCGTTTTGGAACTAAGTTACTCTTCTAGAATTATTTATTCACTTTAAGTGTTTTGCAAATGACTATTCTGAAAATTTTAAAATATCCATTAATTTATTCATTCTTTTATCTGTCCTTTCAAACAACTTCAGAGAATGGCTTCAGTAGTAATCTGATATAAAAATATCTGGAAAAAAAATCTTTAGAAAAATTCATTTCAAAAACACATCAAACTCCACATTTTCAACAAGTTTCTGTAGTTCAAGTTACTATAGCAACTAAGTATGTTTTTTGTTTAAAGGGTCCACTCTCTTGATCTTCTTCGCCCAACATCCTTCATTCAATTCATCACCCCCCATTAATGGTACATACAGGAAAAGGTTTTTTGTTGTTGTTGTCGTTGTTGCTGTTGTTGTTGCTTTTTAAACACAATTGCCTAAAAGCACAACAGAAGGATCAAAGATACTAAAGTCAAGACTCTTAGAAGACAAACGTCAGGTTCGAAAGCATTCACCTTCTGAAATTCTTGTTCTTTATTTTTTACTTATTTATTTATTTATTTTTTACCTTTGTGACCACGGCTGTTCCCTGAACCCAAACTCTCAAACACAAGTTTCTGGGGGAAACTCTGATATTTGTGCATGCAGGTGGGTGAAGAGACTTTGGGGAAAAGAATCAGCCTCTTTGGAATTTAAAGGAGGCAAAAGAAGCGCCCGCGGGCTGGGTGGTCTCTGCCTTTGTGAGCTACCAAGCAGGCAAGTTCCTCTCCGCGGCAGCCCGATGCTCTCCCGGCCCCCTGCGGCCCTTCCTCGGCCCCTTCTACCCATCTCCTGCGCCCAGACTTTGTAGCCTCTTGCACCCTGACAGCAGCGGTGCCAGACAGCAAACCCGCCCTTGCATCCCACCGAGAGGCAAAAACGCCGCGTCCCTCCCCTCTAAAACCGCCCGGGCTCGGTGTCCAAGGCGTTTCCGAGGGTGCGGGCCCCTAGGCGCAGGAATGCCCGCTAAGCTCCTACCTGGAGTGGTAGCTGCGCGCGAAAGCGCTCCGCCCGGGGCCGCCGCCCCCTGGCACCGTGAGGGGTGTGGGTGCGAGGGTGAAGAAAGGGAGGGTGCGGGGTGGGGCAAGGGTGCAGTGCGGAGGGGGGCCAGTCGGTCAGGGCGGCTCCTCACCCGGCGTCTCCAAGAACCTGGGAGCGCGCAGAGTTGACAGGTGTGGGCGCCGGTGGAGGGCGCGCGGCGCCGGGCGAGGTGGCAATCGATCGAGTATTGGGAAAAGTCCCCTTTATAAGGGCGGCCGGCGGGGGCGATCGTCAGAGCTCAGGAGGCGGACGTCAGAGGAAAGTGGTGCTGGGGCGTGTGCTGGGGAAGCTGCCCTCGCGAGGAGGGTGGGTGTGCGGGATGCGAAGGAAACGGGGCCCAAGGAGCTGGGGGGCAGGCTGGGCTCTGGTCGGCGCTGCCAGCCATGTATCCCCAGCCATGGGATCCCCATCCCGAGGCAAGTACCTGCCACTCCATTCTCCTCCTCCAGAAAACTGGGCAGAGATCCCTTAGGGTCATTCCCAGTCTAACTTCTCATCCCTATGGTTGGAAGCTGGGAATGGGGAGGGTCTCAGAGGACTATATTTTCAGAAGCAGCAGCAGCTGGAAGCCTAGTGGAGAGAAGTTCTTTTCTTCCCAGGTCAGAGTCTGCAATTGTTTCCTGAGGAGTCTCTCTGAGAGGGAAGGGGTCCTTCCCGCGGCCTCTCCTGGGCCCTGTTGGAAGCTGTTCCTGGCGTCCCTGCTGATGGGCTCCCTGAAGGAGACATTTCAGGAAGGTTTAGAAAGTCCTTTTTACATTCATGACCCTGCCACTTAAAAGTAGGGCTACCATGAAGGACGCTAGGAGTGGTCCAGATTAACACTGAGGTTATCACAGAAGCCTGAGAAGATGGCTTTCCCGGTGGAGCCCTTTGGGCTGCTGGCCTGCTGAATATCCTATTCCAGCTCACAAAAATTTGCTGTTAGTTTACAATATATCAATATACCTACCTATTTTTTATAGATCATTTATATATTACACATATAAATATGTATCTACAGATGTATTCCTAAATCTAGGTATATACGGATAGATGCAGATACCTATGTGAATGTGAATGGAGGAAGAGAGAAGGGTGGGAGAGAATAAGACGGAAGAGCCACAAGCCACAAAGCCACAAGCACTCGGACCACTGTCTCACTTCTTTCCACATTCCACCATGAGAGTGTATTTAACAGTGAAATACACAAATCTAACAAGGGATAGAATAAATAAGAGTACCTCTGAACTACTGTTCACCTCTCTAGGCCAGTCAGACCATCTCCCCTTTTCTTACACTGGATTTTGAAATTCACCTTCAAATTTATATTACTACCCCTTTTCTTTCTTCCCTGTATAAACAATAACTGCATCCAACTACCTCTTTTGAGGTGAGAAAGCCTAGGGAATTCGAACAGAAACTAAGACGGGCCAAAAGGCCTGCAAAGATAGTTATTTCCCCTGGGTTGTATGACTAGTTCATTGATTTTTCTGGAAAAGACTTAGGTTGCCTTTTAATATAACCCCATTTTTACATATAAATTTTATTAATTTAAGCAATTTTAAGGAACTGGCAGAGGGAAACAGATGGGGTTTCATATAATTACCCACGTGTTTGAAAAGAGGTTCATTCATTCATTCATCCATCCATCCATTCATTGATGGGTTTTGTTTTTGTCTCCTATAACTCATTTTCTGATTCTGGGCCTTAGCCTCAGGTTAACTTATGTATTTCCTGCCAGAATATACTTACGATGATGATGACACACAGCTTATTGCTGTAGCAGGGCAGGCCTGGGCAATTGCAGTGTCTGAAATAGTGCACAGGCCTAAGGTCAGGGAGCTTGACTCAGACCCAAAGAGAGACTGAAGAGGCAGCCGTCCTCAGAGAACATCACCCGCCTTTAGGTATGAGAATTGGGAGTGCAGCCAAAGCACACCTCCGAGAGCCCACCTAATCCACTTTGAGAAGCCAGGCTTGCCAGACTCTAGACTCAGTGCCAGATCTGAGAATGGACAATGACCTTGACAGTGGCCAAACTAATTCTGGCCTGGCAGAGCGGCTGTCCTCCACGACAAGAAACACCAGTTGAAAATGACAACTGCTGATGTATTAAGTCTAGTGCTGGGGAGACATTTCCTCATTTGCTCAGTCCTTTGCACTCTGCGTCTGATCTAAGGATGAAGCTGCATGTGAATTTCTGTGCCAAGGTGTCATTTCCCAGACACCCGTTTCTCTTTTGTCTTTAATATGGGTACTTTAATACGTACCTCTTCCTCCCCTCTCCTGAGAATATGTGATCATGCATGGATTTAGGGAACTATGTGTCAGTGGGAGATGAATTCCTGCTTTGGGGGAGAAAAAGCAGGTTTTGCATTTACAAATCATTTATTTAAAAAAAAACCCCACATTTTCTGAGTGCCTTTTACATTCTGAACACTGTCCTCAGTACTGAGAATACATCTAGAAAATGATATAAACCTTACCCTCAAGTAACTTATCCATGAAAAGAAGGAACAAAGAAGCAAAAGCTCCACTTCTATATACTATTGTAAGTGAATATCTATATACACAGATTTTAGGGAAAGTACAAGCAAAAGGTCTTAATCAGATGCAGGAATTCTTCCTGGAGGAGCAGGGAGAGTCCTTTATCCAATAAATGTATAAAAACACCTGGCCAGGCACCGTGGCTCACGCCTATAATCCCAGCACTTTTGGAGGTTGAGGTGGGCAGTTTACCTGAGGTCAGGAGTTCGAGACCAGCCTGGCCAACATGGTGAAACTCTGTCTCTACTAAAAACACAAAAATTAGCTGGGCGTGGTGGCAGGCACCTGTAATCCCAGCTACTCGGGAGACTGAGGCAGGAGAATTGCTTGAGCCCGGCAGGCAGAGGTTGCAGTGAGCCGAGATAGTGCTATTGCTCTCCAGCCTGGCCGACAGAGCAAGACTCTGTCTCAAAAAACAACAATAACAACAGCACAAAAACAAACAAACAAACAAACAAAAAAACACCTGTTGCCTTGTGCTAGGTATATACTCAATTGATTGAAATGAAAAGATCCCTGTCTTTAATAGGTTAACAGTCTCTGACCTTGCCATTCAAAGTACATTTCATGGAACAGCAGCATCAGCATTACATTTTTTTTTTTTAAGTAACAGCTTTGGTAATTCGAGAATGTCATCACTTGGTCTATACATTTTGAACATGTTTCAAATATGATCCAAATGCATGTTGAGATTGTGGGGGCCCATTTTGCTTAATTTATTATCCTCCCTAATGCTCTAGTTTCCCCATACAATGTTAACTTAAATCTTTCATACCTTTTAATGGATTACATTTAGCTTGAATTAAAATTGACCAGTCATTTCCAAACCAGGTTGATCATCAAAATTATAGAGTTCTTTAAAAATTGCAGCTACTAAGGTCCCAGAGCACAAATTCTGACTTTGTAAATCTTGGGCAAGGGTTTGGAAACCTGGTTTTCTTTCAACCTTTCCCCAGTGATCTTGATGACAAGCTGGGATTGGAAGACTATGTTGAGTTTCAGAGTGGAAATAACTTTGAAAGTCAAAACAGATAACTTTAGCTCAGGTTAACCAGTTATGGAATCTTTATCAAATTATGTTATCTTCACTGTGTTTTAATGTTCTTATCTGTAAAGTGGAAATAAATAAAAGGTTGTTTCAATCTCATAGGAGTGTGAGGATTCATTGAAATGGCATACAGTCAGCCCTTTGCACCCATGGGTTCTGCATCCATGGATTCAACCAACTGGGGATTGAAAATACTGGGGAAAAAAAGCATGTCTGTACTAAACTCATAGACTTTTTTTTCCTCATCAATTTCCAAACAATATAGCATAACAACTATTTACATAGCATTTATATTGTATTAAGAATTATAAGTATTCTAGAGGTGATTTAAAGTATATGTAAGGATGTACATAGGTTATATGCAAATACTATGCCATTTTGTATCAGAGAATGACCATCTGCCGATTTTGGAAGCAGAGGGTGATCCTAGGTATGGAGGAATGACTGTGTTTTTAAACACTGAGTGCAATGCCTATTTCCCTTTGGTCCTCAATATATGGTAAGCAATTGCTGCTGCTGCAGTTTCTGTTACTGTTGCTTTGATTCATTATTGAAGCCTGCTGATGTTCTGGCCTCTGGTGGCAGTCAGTTGTTAATCCATTGCTAGTGCTGTGGATAAATGCATCTGACCTTTCTTTACCTAATGGTAAATAAATATTTTGCTAATAACCTCAGGGGTGCATCAGAGGTTCATATATTCAGCAAACTACACCATGGACTAAAGTCTAGATTCTATATCTTAACCAAATTTTAACATAATCCAATTTATGACTTTGTAGATCAAGCCAGGAGTAGTGTCGGTCATCCACTTTCATAGAGATACATGTGGAAGGGTCCTCTCGCTGCTTCTTTCTCAGCCTTTTCTCCCTCAGTTTCACACTCAGTCCTTAGCAACAGTTCCCAGCTTCTTTTTAAGGCACTTTTTTCCCCACCTAGTATGAAGCTAACCCTTTCTCATTCTTTTAGACTCAACTCAGATATGGAGAGAAGAGAAACTTCCCTGATTTCTGTCTATAACCAGACTGGGTCATGTGTTCCTTTTCTAAGCTGCTCACCCATGGTACCTACTAGTATATAACAGTGGTCTACAGATCTCATGCCTGTTTCTCAATTAGTCTGTGAACTCTGTAAAGGGGACTACCTTATTCCATTTACCTTTACTCACAGAACACTTAGCACAGTGCCTGGAATACTACTAGACAAAAACTTAGTTAAACTGTATTTGTTTTACAGAAGGAAAATATGAGACTCAAAATGAGTGAATATCTGAGAAATCATTTAATCAAAATCTAAGTAGAAAACTGAGATTTGGAGGAGGCAACGGGACCATTCTGGTTATTAAGTACATGTATGTCATCATGGGTTTAAATTGCATTGATTTGTATAAGGTCACACAACCAGTTAGTGGCAGATATAAAACAGAGTTCTCTTGCCTCCCAAATGAATGATTTTTAACCTTAGGTAAATAGTGCTCTTACACTCAATTTGATATTACTCTATCTCAAAATTGTACATAGTCTTTATTTAACAATTTATATTTATATTCATTTTGTAATATAAATTAAATGCAACTATAATTTTAAAAATGCAGTCATAAGAAAGATGGAGAAAAAATAGCTTAGGGATTAGAGCTGATGGGGGAAAACTGACATTTTTGGTAAAAATTCTATTACGCCAATCTGAGCACGTTCGAACAGACCTCTGTGTCCTCACTATAACAATAACACGAGAATTAATCACTTGAGTACACATCAATTTGATTGAAATGCAATTGCCCAACAAATGCCAAGTTATTTTCTTATGTCCTTATGATAAATGACATATGGTGACTAAATCTTCATACTTCTAAAACAAGCAGTTATATAGGAATTATACAGTGGTTTACCTTCATTGTTATAAAAATGTATGACAGTGATAAAACGTATTTTAGCGTCAATGATTTCTCTCCATTGGTAGTATTAGAGTCATTCTGTGCAACATTCTTATAGTTCTTCATATCAGCATAAGATATTTTTCCTTCTGGTTACTATTGCAGTATTTTATTATGAAAATATTCAAACAAATATCAAGGTTAAAACATATATCAAAGTTAACATCCATATACTTACCACCTAAATTCTACCATTAACATTTCTTTATCAGTCTATCTTTAACCATTCATCAATTCATCTCATTTATTGATGCATTTCAAAGTAAATGGCACAAGTACAATTCCCCTAAATACTTCAGCAAGTATATTATTAACTAGACATTAACAATTTTATATATATATATATATATAGTAGTTGAGGTAAAATTTATATAGAATAAAGTACAGGACTCTTGAGGTTATGAAATGAGTTTTGATATATTAAATAAGTTTTGATAAATGCAAGTATCACTGTAAATCAAACGCTGATCAAGATATAAAGCATTATTTTGGCCCCAGAAATTCTCTTATGTATTTCTGAGTCCCTGCCATTGAATCTAAGAGACAATGTTATGATTTTTCTTCCACTATAGATTAATTTTGTCTATTTTAGAACTTTATATAAAGTGAATCATACAATGCATATTTGTACTTCGCATATTTTTGAGACTCGTTTATAGTGTCAACTGGAAAACGATTTCTTTATTTTTTCCTGTCATATTCTATTGTGGGATTACACCACAGTTAATTATCTATGTTCTAATTGATAGGCACCTAGGGTGTGTCCAATTTTTCATGATTATATATAAAGCTGCTCTGAACAAGTATTTCTGTGAACACAGGTTTTTATATATTCATATCCTTGACAGCATTTGATGTTATCAGTCTTGTTTTAAAATATTTTTATGTATATTCTTTTAATTTTCATCATTCTGGTGCTTATGTAGAGATATGTCATTGTGAACTTAATTTGCATTTTCCTTATGCCTAATAATGTTAAGCACGTTTTATGTGTTTAATGATTAATTCTAGGCCTTCTTTTGTGAGGAATATACTCAAAAATTTTCCCCATGTGTGATGAGTTGCTTGTCTCCATTATTGAATTGCAAACATCATTTATACATCAGGGATATCTGCATTCTATGTATGTTTTGTGAATGTTTTCTTCTAATCAATGGCTTGCCTGTCCATTTTCTTAATGAGACTCTGAAGTTTTCAGTTTTGAATAATTCTAATTATTTTCTTTAGTTTCAGTGTCCTCTCTGTAAACCTTTGCTTATCTCAAGTCAAAAAATGTTTTTTTTTTTTTTTTTTTTTTTTTTTTTTTTTTTTGTTATGGTTCCGTTTTTTCCCTTTTACCCGGGTCAGGGGCCGGGTCTCAGCTCACTGCAAGCTCCGCCTCCCGGGTTCACGCCATTCTCTTGCCTCAGCCTCCCGAGTAGCTGGGACTACAGATGCCCGCCACCTCGCCCAGCTAGGTTTTTGTATTTTTTTTAGTAGAGACGGGGTTTCACCGTGTTAGCCAGGATGGTCTCGATCTCCTGACCTTGTGATCCGCCCGTCTCGGCCTCCCAAAGTGCTGGGATTACAGGCTTGAGCCACCGCGCCCGGCCTCAAAAAATGTTTTTTAATGTTTTCTTTTAAAAACATATAATTTTAGGGTTAACGTTTTGTTCTATGATCGATCTCAATATGTGTGTATGGTAGAAGGAAATATTACATCATTCTTTTTCCAAATATTTTCTGTCTCATTCTCTTTCTCCTCTTCTATGTCTTTGAGCATATGCATGTAAGACTCTTGAATTTGTCTACAGAATCTTAAGGTTATTTTATTCAATCTTTTAAAAATGATTTTCTGATTGGATACTTTTTATTGATAAATCTTTAAATTCATTGACACTTTTTTGTGATCTCCATTATGCTGTTACCCCATCCAATTCTTTTTAAAATTTATGGTTTTTTTTATTATTATACTTTAAGTTCTGGGTTATATGTGCAGAATGTGCAGTTTTGCCACATAGGTATATATTTGCCATGGTGGTTTGCTGCATCTATCAACCAGTCACCTACATTAAGTGTTTCTCCCAATGCTATCCCTCCTCCAGTCCCCCAGCCCCCACAGGCCCCAGTGTGTGATGTTCCCCTCCCTGTGTCCATGTGTTCCCACCATTCATCTCCCACTTACAAGTGAGAATATGTGGTGCTTAGTTTTCTGATCTTGTGATAGTTTGCTGAGAATGATGGTTTCCAACTTCATTCATGTCCCTGCAAAGGACATGAACTCATATTTTTTATGGTTGCATAGTATTCCGTGCTGTATATGTGCCACATTTTCTAAATCCAGTCTATCATTGATGGACATTTGGGTTTATTCCAAGTCTTTGCAATTGTGAATAGTGCCACAGTAAACATACGTGTGCATGTGTCCTTATTGTTGAATGATTTATAATCTTTTGGGTATATGCCCAATAATGGGATTGCTGGGCCAAATGGTATTTCTAGTTCTAGATCCTTGAGGAATTGCCACACTCTCTTCTACAATGGTTAAACTAATGTGCACTTCCACCAATAGTGTAAAAGCATTCCTATTTCTCCACATCATCTCCAGCATCTGTTGTTTCCTGACTTTTTAATGATCGCCATTCTAACTGGAGTGAGGTGGTATCTCATTGTGGTTTTGATTTGCATTTCTCTAATGATCAGTGATGATGAGGTTTTTTTCATATGTTTGTTGGCTGCATAAACATCTTCTTTTGAGAAGTGTCTTTTCATATCCTTTTCCCATTATTTGATGGGATTGTTTGCTTTTTTCTTGTAAATTTGTTTAAGATCTTCGTAGATTCTGGATATTAGTCCTTTGTCAGATGGATAGATTGCAAAAATTTTCTCCTGCTCTCTAGGTTGCCTGTTCACTCTGATGATAGTTTCTTTTGCTGTGCAGAAGCTCTTTACTTTAACTAGATCCCATTTGTCAATTTTGGCGTTTTTTGCCGTTGCTTTTGGTGTTTTAGACATGAAGTCTTTGCCCATGCCTGTGTACTGAATGGTATTGCGCAGGTTTTTTTCCAGGATTTTTATGGTCCTAGGTCTTACATTTAAGTCTTTGATCCATCTTGAGTTAATTTTTGTATAAGGTGTAAGGAAGGGGTCCAGTTTCAGTTTTATGCATATGGCTAGCTAGTTTTTCCAACACCATTTATTAAATAGGGAATCTTTTCCCCATTGCTTGTGTGTGTCAGATTTGTCAAAGATCAGATGGTGGTAGATGTGTGGTGTTATTTCTGAGGCCTCCATTCTGTTCCATTGGCCTGTATATCTGCCTTGGTACCAGTACCATGCTGTTTTGGTTACTGTAGCCTTGTAGTATAGTTTGGAGTCAGGTATATTTTTTGGTCTGAAATTTCTGCTTGTTCCTTTGGAATTGTTATGTGTGCTGAATTTTTGATCACTTCATTCAGTATGACATATTTTCCTTATATAGTCAAGCATAGTTAAAATAAATGCCTTGTCTGCTTATGGCAATATCTGTGCCATCTAGGGTTTGTCCCCGTTATTACCTTTTCTGTTGGGAATTGGTCACATTTTTCTGTTGCTTCCATGTAGAGGGATTTAGCTCATATTCTTAATAATATTAATCATAAATTTTGGATCCAGCATATTCTTCTAACCACTTTTCCTTTATCTACCATTTTATTTTCATCTAAATACTGCTTTTGTCCCATTTTTAAAAGTAATTTATTGAGGTAAAGTTTATATAACATAATTTCAACATTTTAAAGTTAAGAATTCAGGGGTATTTAATGCATTCACAGTGTTGTGCAACCAT
This sequence comes from Papio anubis, assembly GCF_008728515.1. Classification (NCBI taxonomy): domain Eukaryota; kingdom Metazoa; phylum Chordata; class Mammalia; order Primates; family Cercopithecidae; genus Papio; species Papio anubis. The sequence goes on from NC_044989.1 coordinate 95,084,000, forward strand.
CACCTGTATCTGCTTCAAAAACACTCCAAAGTAAAACTCTTACTTGTTTTACAGTTTCTCATCACTTCCTCACTCTTTTCAGCCCCTGGAAAAACCAATCTGCACTCTGTCTCTATAGATTTATTTACTTTGACTATTTTATACAAGTGGACTCAAACAAACTGTGATACTTTATGCCTGACTTCTTTCACATGGCACAATATTTTGGAAGTTCATCTATACTGTAGCATGTGTCAGTGGTTCATTTTACTGCAAAATAACAGTTCATTGTATGTGTATATTACAATTTGTTTATCCATTCATTATCTCATTTTCTTGTTGTGCTCTTTGCATGAAATATCTGCTTTATTCATTTCCCTTGGGTCTAAATGGAGTCTCTTGTACACAGAAGACAGAGAAAAAAATTAAAAAAAAATTTATTCTGTCAATCTCTGCCATTTTTTGGATAGTCTAATCGAATTACCTTTAAAGTAATCATTGACAAGAAAAGATTTATTTTGGACATTTTGCTATTTGTTTCCTATAGATTTTATAACTTTTTTATACCTTATTTTCTCCATTACTTTCTTCTTTTTTTTGAATATTTGTGTGTGTGTTGTGTGTGTGTGTCTTTATCTCTTTCTATTTTGGTCTGAATTTTGTCTCCACCAAATTCATATATTAAAGATCCAGCGTTTGACGTGGCTGTATTTGGATAGAGAGGCTTTAATGGGCTAATTAAAAGTAAAAGAAGGCATAAGGGTCAGGACTTATTCTGTTAAGATTCTCCTTACTGCTTATAGTGTAATGCAAGAGAAGAAAAATAAATCGAAGGAAATTCAAACGTGAATTTTAGCCACTTGTTTACAGTGTGAAAATAAGAAAGTATGTTCTGGAGAGAATACCAAGGGTATAGCTGAAATACCACGCTATAGAGTGATTATCCATGTATTTAATCAGCTGTCTTAGCTGAATCTAGAAATAGAGATCAGATTATAGCAGCAGAAATATTGTCAGCTGGCATTAAAGAGTTGATAGAGACACAGGACATAATAAAAGAAGGCTACCTGATTTCTGAAATTTTACAGGATGGTACAATAGGGCTGGTGGCATTCATCCACTCATTTCTAACTTTTGTAATTTAAACTTTCTCTTTTTAAATTTAGGCATACACACCTATAAATTTCTCTTTAAGAACTGATTGTGCAGTTATCCTACAGCTTATGACATTTTTAAAATTTTCATTCATCTTAAAGTATCCTTTATTCGGTAACCCTTTGGATTTTTATTAGTGTGATGTTGCATTTTCATGTATTTATGAATTTTGCAGTTTTTCTTCTAATATTGATATTAGTTTCATTCCATTGTGATTGCAAATGATACTATATATGATTTAAATTTTAAAAATATATTAATAGTTGTTTTGTACTTAACATATGACCTATGCCAGAAAATGTTGCATGTACACTTGAGAAAAAGATGTATTCTGCTGTTGTTGAATGCAGTGTTCTGTACATATCTGTAAGGTACAATTGGTTTATAGTGTTGTTCAAGTCCTCTTTTTGTTGTTTTTCCTGGTTATTCTATCCATTAATGAAAGTGAGGTATTGTTTTATTATAATTGTTCATATAACTGTTATTTTAGTGCTAATTTTCCCTTAATTATGTACATGTTTGCTTCATATACTTTGGGGCTTCCTGTTTGGTGCATATATGTTTATAGTTGTTATATTTTCTTGGTGAATTAACTCTTAAAGTTATGTAACGTCCTTCTTTGACTCTTCTAACAGCTTATTATAAGTCTATTTTGTCTGATATTCATACATACACATGTTGGCTCAAATGTTTGATGGTGTCTCCCATGTCCCTTAGGCTCTATTTAATTTTCTTAATTTTTTTTCTATATGTATTCCTTAGATTTAACAGGTTCAGTTTCTCATCTTCAAGTTTACTGGTTTGTCTTCTGCTTGTTTTAAACTGCTGTTGAACCCCTGTAGTAAATTTTTTGTTTCAATTATTAAAATGTATAGATCTAGAATTCTTGTTAGCCACTTTTTACAATTTTGGTATCTATTGATATTCTCATTTTGTCATATATACAGAAATATAACTATATAGAGAGTTATAAATATGTGTGTATATATATAGTCATGTATGTGTGAGTCTGTGTGTGTATATATATAAAGCTTTTAGTTTATTGTCCATGTTGTCCCTAAACCCCTTGTGTATATTTAAAACAATTGTTCTAAAGCCTTTGTCTAGTAAGTCCAATGTTTTCACTTCTTCAGGTACAATTTCTATTTATTTTGTTCCTTTGAATGAGCCATGATATCTTGTTTCTTTGCATGCCTTGTGACTTTTGGTTGAAAATTAGGCATTTTATGATTAGAATGGGATAACTCCAGAAATTAAATTTTCCCCCTCCACCCAAGGTTTGCTGTTTATTTTGATTATTAAAATTTGAAGAAGCCAAATTTCTAAGGCTTTTCCAGTTATTTTGCAAAGATTATTTCTTATTGCATATAATCACCAAAGTCTCTATGCCTTTAGCTCCTTAGCTAGTACTTTGATAGAGGTTTATTTGAGTGACAAATTAGCAGGGAGGCAGGGAATATTCACCAGATTGTCTCTGTGCTGGTGTACTCCATCACCACTTAGCTTTACCTTCTCTGAGTCTGGTGATTATCCCTAAGTGAAAGTGTAAGGCCTTTGCAGGACATTTATAAAAACGTGTCTGTTTTTATCTTTGATGGTTCTGTGGGGAAATATGAACTTAGTGATTCCTAGTTCACAACTTTGCTAATGTCACTCCTAGTGTCTCATCAGTTATGGGATTCTGTGATTTTATTTTTATTACTCTCTCAATATTTTATAATTTACCTTGTGATTTCTTCTTTGACACATGGACTTATAAGTGTGTTTAATTTTCACATATTTGGGTTTTTAAAAAGTTTTGTTCTGTTATTGATTTCTAGTTTTATTTCACTGTGATTAAAAATATACTTTGTGGGTGATTTCAATATTTAAAAGTTTAACACTTATTTTGTGGCACAAAATATGTTCTATTCTGGGTAATGTTCCATGTGCACTTGAGAACTATGTGTATTCTGCTTTTGTTGGGTGAAAGTTCTGTATATGTCAGTTTGGTTTAACAGTGTGGTTATTTTCCATGTGATTCTTTTTTTTTTCTTTTTTATTATACTTTAAGTTCTAGGGTACATGTACACAATATGCAGGTTTGTTACCTATGTATACATGTGGTATGTTGGTGTGCTGCACCCATTAACTTGTCATTAACATTAGGTATATCTCCTAATACTATTCCTCCCCCCTCCCCCCACCCCCCAACAGGCCCCGGTGTGTGATGTTCCCCTTCCTGTGTCCAAGTGTTCTCATTGTTCAATTCCCACCTATTGGTGAGAACATGCGGTGTTTGGTTTTCTGTTCTTGCGATAGTTTGCTGAGAATGATGGTTTCCAGCTGCATCCATGCCCCTACAAAGGACAAGAACTCATCCTTTTTCATGGCTGCAGAGTATTCCATGGTGTATATGTGCCACATTTTCTTAATCCAGTCTGTCATTGATGGACATTTGGGTTGGTTCCAAGTCTTTGCTATTGTGAATAATACTGCAATAAACATATGTGTGCATGTGTCTTTATAGCAGCATGATTTATAATCCTTTGGGTAGATATCCAGTAATGGGATGGCGGGGTCAAATGGTATTTCTAGTTCTAGATCATTGATGAATTGCCACACTGTCTTCCAAAATGGTTGAACTAGTTTACAGTCCCACCAACAGTGTAAAAGTGTTCCTATTTCTCCACATCCTCCCCAGCACCTGCTGTTTCCTGATGTTTTAATGATTGCCATTCTAACTGGTGTGAGATGGTATCTCATTGTGGTTTTGATTTGCATTTATCTGATGGCTAGTGATGATGAGCATTTATTCATGTGTCTGTTGGCTGCATAAATGTTTTCTTTAGAGAAGTACCTGTTTATATCCTTTGCCCACTTTTTGATGGGGTTGTTTGTTTTTGTCTTGTAAATTTGTTTGAGTTCTTTGTAGGTTCTGGATATTAGCCCTTTGTCAGATGAGTAAATTGCAAAAATTTTCTCCCATTCTGTAGGTTGCCTGTTCACTCTGATGGTAGTTTCTTTTGCTGTGCCAAAGCTCTTCAGTTTAATTAGATCCCATTTGTCCATTTTAGCTTTTGTTGCTGTTGCTTTTGGTGTTTTAGACATGAAGTCCTTGCCCATGCCTATGTCCTGAAAGGTATTGCTTAGGTTTTCTTCTAAGGTTTTTATGGTTTTAGGTCTAACATTTAAGTCTCTAATCTATCTTGAATTAATTTTTGTATAAGGTGTAAGGAAGGGATCCAGTTTCAGCTTTCTACTTATGGCTAGCCAGTTTTCCCAGCACCATTTATTAAATAGGGAATCCTTTCCCCATTTCTTGTTTTTGTCAGGTTTGTCAAAGATCAGATGGTTGTAGATGTGTGGTATTATTTCTAAGGGCTATGTTCTGTTCCATTGGTCTATATCTCTGTTTTGGTACCAGTACCATGCTGTTTTGTTTACTGTAGCCTTGTAGTAGAGTTGAAGTCAGGTCGTGTGATGCCTCCATCTTTGTTCTTTCGACGTAGGACTGTCTTGACAATGTAGGTTCTTTTTTGGTTCCACATGAACTTTAAAGTAGTTTTTTCCAATTCTGTGAAGAAAGTCATTGGTAGCTTAATGGAGATGACATTGAATCTATAAATTATGTTGGGCAGTATGGCCATTTTCACGATATTGATTCTTCCTATCCATGAGCATGGAATGTTCTTCCATTTGCTTGTGTCCTCTTTTTTCTCACTGAGCAGTGGTTTGTAGTTCTCCTTGAAGAGTTCCTTCACATGCCATGTAAGTTGGATTATTTTCTCTTTGAAGCAATTGTGAATGGGAGTTCACTCATGATTTTGCTCTCTATTTGTCTATTATTGGTGTATAAGAATGCTAGTGACTTTTGCACATTGATTTTGTGTCCTGAGATTTTGCTGAAGTTGCTTATCAGCTTAAGGAGATTTGGGACTGAGATGATGGGGTTTTCTAAATATCCAATCATGTCATCTGCAAACAGGGACAATTTGACTTCCTCTTTTCCTAATTGAATACGCTTTATTTCTTTCTCTTGCCTGATTGCCCTGGCCAGAACTTCCAACACTATGTTGAATAGGAGTGGTGGGAGAGGGTATCCCTGCTTATGCCAATTTTCCAGGGGAATGCTTCTGGTTTTTGCCCATTCAGTATGATATTGGCTGTGAGTTTGTCATAAATAGATCTTACTATTTTGAGATATGTTCCATCAATACCAAATTTTTTGAGAGTTTTTAGCATGAAGGGTTGTTGAATTTTGTCAAAGGTCTTTTCTGCATCTATTGAGATAATCATATGGTTTTTGTGTTTGGTTCTGTTTACATGCTGGATTATGTTCATTGATTTGCATAAGTTGAACCAGCCTTGCATCCCAGCAATGAAGCCCACTTGATCATGGTGGATAAGCTTTTTGATTTGCTGCTGGATTCAGTTTGCCAGTATTTCATTCAGGATTTTTGCATCGATATTCATCAGGGATATTGTTCTAAAATTTTCTTTTTTAGTTGTGTCTCTGCCAGTCTTTGGTATCAGGATGATATTGGCCTCATAAAATGAGTAAGGGAGGATTCCCTCTTTTTCTATTGATTGGAATAATTTCAGAAGGAATGGTACCAGCTCCTCCTCGTACCTCTGGTAGAATTCGGCTGTGAATCCGTCTGGTCCTGGACTTTTTTTGGTTGGTAGGCTGTTAATTATTGCCTCAATTTCAGAGCCTGTTATTGGTCTATTCAGGGATTCAACTTCTTCCTGGTTTAGTCTTGTGAGAGTATATGGGTTCAGGAATTTATCCATTTCTTCTAGGTTTTATAGTTTCTTTGTGTAGAAGTGTTTATAGTATTCTCTGACGGTAGTTTGTATTTCTGTGGGGTCAGTTGTGATATCCCCTGTATCATTTTTTATTGCATCTATTTGATTCTTCTCTCTTTTCTTCTTTATTAGTCTTGCTAGCGGTCTATCAATTTTGTTGATCTTTTCAAACAACCAGCTCCTGGATTCATTGATTTTTGAAAGGTTTTTTGTGTCTCTATCTCCTTCAGTTCCACTCTGATCTTAGTTATTTCTTGCTTTCTGCTAGCTTTTGAATGTGTTTGCTCTTGCTTCTCTAGTTTTTTTAATTGTTATGTTAGGGTGTCAATTTTAGATCGTTCCTGTGTTCTCTTGTGGGCATTTAGTGCTACAAATTTCCCTCTACACACTGCTTTAAATGTGTCCCAGAGATTCTAGTATGTTGTATCTTTGTTCTCATTGGTTTCAAAGAACATCTTTGTTTCTGCTTTCATTTCGTTATGTACCCAGTAGTCATTCAGGAGCAGGTTGTTCAGTTTCCATGTAGTTGAGTGGTTTTGAGTGAGTTTCTTAATCCTGAGTTCTAGTTTGATTGCACTGTGGTCTGAGAGACAGTTTGTTGTAATTTCTGTTCTTTTACATTTGCTGAGGAGTGTTTTACTTCCAACTATGTGGTCAATTTTGGAATAAGTGCGATGTGGTGCTGAGAAGAATGTATATTCTGTTGATTTGGGGTGGAGAGTTCTGTAGATGCCTATTAGGTCCGCTTGGTGCAGAGTTGAGTTCAATTCCTGGATATCCTTGTTAACTTTCTGTCTCGTTGATCTGTCTAACGTTGACAGTGGGGTGTTAAAATCTCCCGTTATTATTGTTTGGAAGTCTAAGTCTCTTTGTAAGTCTCTAAGGACTTGCTTTATGAATCTAGGTGCTCCTTTATTGGGTGCATATATATTTAGGATAGTTAACTCTTCTTGTTGAATTGATCCCTTTACCATTATGTAATGGCCTTCTTTGTCTCTTTGGACCTTTGATGGTTTAAAGTCTGTTTTATCAGAGACTAGGATTGCAACCCCTGCCTTTTTTTGTTTTCCATTTGCTTGGTAGATCTTCCTCCATCCCTTTATTTTGAGCCTATGTGTGTGTCTGCATGTGAGATGGGTCTCCTGGATACAGCAAATTGATGGGTGTTGACTCTTTATCCAATTTGCCAGTCTGTGTCTTTTAATTGGAGCATTTAGCCCATTTACATTTAAGGTTAGTATTGTTATATGTGAACTTGATCCTGTCATTATGATGTTAGCTGGTTAGTTTGCTCATTTGTTGATGCAATTTCTTCCTCGCATCGATGGTCTTTACATTTTGGCATGTTTTTGCAGTGACTAGTACTTGTCCCTTTCCATGTTTAGTGCTTCCTTCAGGAGCTCTTGTAGTGCAGGGCTGGTAGTGACAAAATCTCTCAGCATTTGCTTGTCTGTAAAGGATTTTATTTCTCCTTCACTTATGAAACTTAGTTTGGCTGGATATGAAATTCTGGGTTTAAAATTCTTTTCCTTAAGAATGTTGAATATTGGTCCCCACTCTCTTCTGGCTTGTAGAGTTTCTGCTGAGAGATCTGCTGTTACTCTGATGGGCTTTCCTTTGTGGGTAACCTGACCTTTCTCTCTGGCTGCCCTTAACATTTTTTCCATCATTTCAAATTCGGTGAATCTGACAATTACGTGTCTTGGAGTTGCTTTTCTCAAGGAGTATATTTGTGGCATTCTCTGTATTTCCTGAATTTGAATGTTAGCCTGCCTTGCTAGGTTGGGGAAGTTATCCTGTATAATATCCTGCAGAGTGTTTTTCAACTTGGTTCCATTCTCCCCATCACTTTCAGGTACACCAATCAGATGTAGATTTGGTCTTTTCACATAGTCCCATATTTCTTGGAGGCTTTGTTCATTTCTTTTTACCCTTTTTTCTCTAAACTTCTATTCTCGCTTCATTTCATTTGTTTGATCTTCAATCACTGATACCCTTTCTTCCAGTTGATCGAGTCAGTTACTGAAGCTTGTGCATTTGTCGCGTAGTTCTCGTGTCATGGTTTTCATCTCTATCGGGTCGTTTAAGGACTTCTCTGCATTCGTTTTACTAGTTAGCCATTCATCAAATCTTTTTTCAAGGTTTTTAGTTTCTTTGCACTGAGTTGGTAATTCCTCCTTTAGCTTGGAGAAGTTTGATTGTCTGAAGTCTTCCTCTCTCAATTCGTCAAAGTCATTCTCCATCCAGCTTTGTTCCATTGCTGGTGAAGAGCTGCATTCCTTTGGAAGGGGAGAGATGCTCTGATTTTTAGAATTTTCAACTTTTCTTTACTGCTTTTTCCCCATCTTTGTGGTTTTATCTACCTTTGGTCTTTGATGATGGTGACATTCAGATGGGATTTTGGTCTGGATGTCCTTTCTGTTTGTTATTTTTCCTTCTAACCATCAGGACCCTAAACTGCAGGTCTGTTGGAGTTTGCTCGAGGTCCACTCCAGACTCTGTCTGCCTGGGTGTCAGCAGCGGAAGCTGCAGAAGATAGAATATTGCTGAACAGCAAATGTTGCCGTCTGATCATTCCTCTGGAAGCTTTGTCTCAGAGGTATACCCAGCCATGTGAAGTGTAAGTTGTCAGTCTGCCCCTAGTGGGGGATGTCACCCAGTTAGGCTACTCGGGGTCAAGGACCCACTTGAGCAGACAGTCTGTCTGTTCTCAGATCTCAAACTCCGTGCTGGGAAAACCACTACTCTCTTCAAAGCTGTCAGACAGGGACATTTACATCTGCGGATGCTTCTCTGCCTTTTGTTTGGCTATGCCCTGTCCCCAGAGGTGGAGTCTAGAGAGGCAGGCAGGCCTCCTTGAGCTGTGGTGGGCTCCACCCGGTTTGAGCTTCCCTGCCGCTTTGTTTACCTACTTAAGCCTCAGCAATGGTGGGCGCCCCTCCCCCAGCCTCACTGCCACTGTGCAGTTTGATCTCAGACTGCTGTGCTAGCAATGAGGGAGGCTCCGTGGGCTTGGGATCTTCTGAGCCAGGCATGGGATATAATCTCCTGGTGAGCCGTTTGCTAAGACTCTTGGTAAAGCATGGTATTACGGTGGCAGTGACACGATTTTCCAGGTGTTGTGTGTCACGGTTTCTCTTGGCTAGGAAAGGGAATTCCCCTCCCCCTTGCACTTCCCAGGTTAGGTGATGCCTTGCCCTGCTTCGGATGTCACTCACTGGGCTGCACCCACTGTCCTGTATCCACTGTCTGACACGCCCCAGTGAGATGAACCCGGTATCTCAGTTAGAAATGCAGAAGTCACCCGTTTTCTGTGTCACTCACACTGCAAGCTGGAGGCTGAAGCTGTTTCTATTCGGCCATCTTGACGCAGATCCGGTTTAATTGTTGTATAGTGGTGTTGGAGTTCTGTTTCCTTGTTAATTTGGCTATTATATTTATTACTAAAGTGAGTTATTGAAGTCTCCAATTATTATTTAGAACTGTCTATTTCTCCTTTTGATATTTTCAGTGTTTGCTTCCTTTATGTATTTTGGCGCTTTGTTGTTTGGCACATGTAGACTTACAACTGTTGCATGACCTTGGAGAATTGAGTCTTTAAGTATATAATAATCATTTTGGGCTCTTATAGCAGTTGCTGACTTGAAGTCTATTTTGTCTGATACTACAGACTCTCCATCTCCCTTTTGGTTGTAATTTGTATGAAATGTCTTCCATCATTTTTGAGATGTATTTGTGTCTTTGTATCTAAATTGAGTCCGTTGTAAATAGCATACTGTCAGCTCATGTTTAAATTTACCAATCTCTTTTTTATATGGTTTAATCTGTTTATATTTAACCAGTAATAAAAATAACTAGTAAATAAAACTAACCAGTAATAAAAATAAATTAAAAAAATAAATAAATTTCATCTTCACACATCGTAACATGGATGTGTAATCATTTTTATGAATTTGTGTTTTAAATTCTATAGAAAATAAAAAATGGAGTTACAAACAAATCAAAGTTACTTTGCCTTGATACAACCTTTGCTGTTTTGCTATTTGTTTCCCATTTCTTTAAGTGTTGTTTATTCCTCATTTTTTCCATTCCTCCCTTCATTTTGTTTATTTTTTTTTCTTATTTCCCTTTATGTATCTATTTTTAGTTTTCTTCTTAGTAGCTACACTGGGAATTACAATTAATATTCTAAGTTTCTAATTATCTAGCTCAGGGGTGTCCAAGGGAGAGAATACAGTCATGGGTGCTTAGTTTTTGTTTCTGGTTGGGCCAATAAAGCCCCTTCCTCATTTCTCTTATCTGCTTATCACTAGAGACAGAAAGTAAAAGTCATGGCTTTAGGCTGTTAAAAGCCTAAAACAAAACAACAAGACAGGTCGAATAAGTTTGATCTAGTTCAAATTGATAAAACTTACCTTTAACAGCATACGAAGACTCTTTTCTAGTATAGTGCTTTCTCTGCCCCAGATATCGTCATTGTCACAAATTTCATCTTCACACATTGTAACATGGATGTGTAATCATTTTTATGAATTTGTGTTTTAAATCCTATAGAAAATAAAAAATGGAGTTACAAACAAATCAAAGTTACTTTATCTTGATACAGCATCTACCTGTTTGTTATATACCTTTGTTTTATAGAGTTCTGGCAGTTTTTCTGTTTCTGCTTGTTTTTGAAATTTTTTTGGAGTGACAGGATTTTGGAGCTGTCTACTGTATCATTTTGCTGATGTCCTTTATTTCTCTCCCCTCCACTCTGTCACAAACAGACAGCTAATATGGATGAATTCACACTGCAGTCTCTGTCTTCCCTGTGGAGGGAGGCAACTCTAATCTTAGCTTAGTTCTTTTAGCTTTTGATGGTCTTTTTGGAGTCTGCCTTATGCATGTGTGGTTCAGAGGTGATCATCTACAGATGTTGATAGAGTTTGTACACAAAATGTAAGGCTCCCCATTTTCTCTTTTCCAGGATTTTCTGTCTCAATTTCCAGAAGGTGTGGTTTTCTGGACTTTGTGCTCTGATTTTTTAAAAGCAGAAATAAAGATGGTAGGTTTTTCTACTGTAGTGTTTACTGCCTTGAATAGTATAAAATGAAACCTACCTTCAAGCTTAAAGCCATAATAAATGGAACACTTGCCCTGTGCCATTTTTCTTTTAATTATTGACTTTTCTTCATACCTGCCTAGGTTTGATTTTTCTTCAGTACCTTCATTTACTTTTATTTTATTTATTTATTTATTTTTTTGCCCAGAATTTATAGTTATCTGTGGGAGGATGTGTCTGATCAGAGTTTACTTGGCTAAAATGGAGGAAGAACCTGAGCAGTGTTTTGAACACCATCCTGATGCCCTCTGCCATACACATGATCTTTCCACCACTTGCATGTTCTTATTTTCACTTTTCCAAAGTGGGTCAAGAAGAGAATGCCAAGTTCTTGCTCTTTCTTCCCTCAGAATATAACATAGTCACCTTGCAAATGGTGAAATATAAGCAGGGCCTCATTCTATAAGAAACCTTTAGCATTATGGCGTGACTGTTCAATAGGTTTGTGGGAGCTCTGAGCAGAAGAAATATCTGCCATATTTCCTGAGTTATATTCTGACTCCCTAGGCTTTGACACATACCAAGGAGACTTGATGCGTTTTGAATTGTCTGATCTGAAATCACATTTGAGTTATCTTAATATGAGCCACCATGGGAGGAATTACTCCCATGTAATGTCTGGCCAAAGTTCTTAGAAAAGTCAAGAGTGATGCAAAAAAATTAAATATAAATGCCAAATCTAAGAGAAGGACTAAAAAAAAGGATAAAGTTTCTCTCTCATGTGGGGAACAAGGTGAAATAAAACTGAAATATTTTTTGGTCAGATCAGAAATTTTAAAAAGGCATGATCTGGGTAGCTAAAGAATAGGTGACCCTGACTTAACAATGCAGGAAGTGCCCTAAAATGTTTAATTTCAATGTCCTAGAAGTTTCTGTGTATTTTTTTGTTGAGAATAGATGAGATATTAGACATGGGTAACCTGATCAACATAGGTTATGCTTCATAGGAAAATAGAAGCCAAATCACACATTTCTCCTCTTTGCTCCATTATTAACATCAATACTATATACTCAGTTGCTTTTTGCATAAAGGATAAATGTTAGTAAACTATATTTAAAAAGAAATAATACATTAATTACATAGGATTATGCAGCAGGCAGACCTTTTGTTTTCAAATCATTTTAACACTATTTCAGATTTAGTTCGAGTCATGAAAATAGCTATTATATTTTGTTTTGACATTTTGTATTTCTATCAAATTCCTTACAGAATTTCACATGGTAAGGAGACTTTTCTGTGAGCTTGTTTTCAAGCAACAAATTAAAATTTACTCCCAGTTTCATGTTGGTTTTCCTTTAGGAAATATTGACTACAATATTTTCCAAGAGAAAGCTGCCAAATGAAAGTGTATATAAGAGAGTGGGTTTTTAATAGAAGTGGAAGTTTAGGTTACTGTTAATTCCAGAAATCAATGTTGTCAATCTTTTATGTCTCTTTCATTTTGATGACTACTTACTAAGATTCCAATTATAATAATGCCAAAATGTAATTTTAAACCATTTTTGATCTCTTGCCCTATATATCCATGAGAAATATTTTACAATTAATGTACACCTTTCATTTTCTGGTCAATAGATGCATTGTAAAAACTCATCACATTTTTGTTATACATTTTGCCATTGGAAATGAATATTAAATTGCTTGTGGATATAGATAAACCTAAATAAACAAAATTCAAAAAGAATAGAATTGTCTCATATGCAATTCATCTTAAAACAGGGGAAATTTTATGTGCCATTAGTTATTCTTGAAAACATCTGGGTTTATTACTGTATAAACTGGGCAGCAATATAGATAAGGCTCATTCAGTGAGCATAATAAAACTCCAGTAGACACCCTTAGAATTATATAAGAAAATCTACTGAGAGTGTTTAATAATCCCAGACAGGTTGTTGTGATAAAATAGACTGCAAGAAAATCTGTTTTAATCCCATTAGAGAATAATTTTCAAAGCACATACCATAGAATATTCACTCCAAGTAATGTTATTTAATATTTTCCAAAATATCTGGATGCTGAGGGATGCTAAGTCCAATAAGATTCTGTTTTGTTTTATCTTGATACTGAGGATTCACAGATCATTTAAAAAACCAACATATACATCACCAAAATGGGGATGATATGTACTGTTTTCCAAACTTTTAAAATCACTCGATTCTTTTATATGGTGAAGCATCTTGTGAAAATGTTGTGTCTCAGATTTTGACATGCACTATACACTTGTTGTCTTCTTATCATGTGGGGAATAACATATCTTCATAACTAGATAGAAGAAATAAATTCTAGTCTTCTATACCACTGTTGGATGACTATAGTTAATAGTAATGTATTACATAGCTTCAAAGAGTTAGAAGGAGGATATTGAACACTTTAGCACAAAGAAATGATAAATGTTTGAGATGATAGATTTGCTATTTACCCTGACCTGATTCTATGCATTGTATGTACAGAAGTAATACCACGCATCCCATGAATATGTACAATTGTTATTTGTCAATTAAGAAAAAAGATATGGAAAAGGATAGCACAAACATGAAAATACATTCATATGCATAATACTTTGTCTGCCTTTAACTCATGCTGAGTTACTTTTTGAATCTACACATAAAATCAGAGTGAATCTATAAGCTCTGTATATCCTGAGTGGATTAAAAAAAAATCAATTGTGTATCACAGAGCAATAACTTTTGAAATACAATTTTGAAATACGAGATTTTTAAAACTGTGGCTTTTGGCATTTTACATGTTTGCTAGAGTATAATACATGTTAAGAAGCCATCATAGATTTGGTGGACAGAATTGAAGCACAGAATATTAAAAATTATCAGTAATTGAATTAGAAATATTATAAAAAACCATGTTTACATAAAAATTGTATATGTGTACTGAAATCAAATAAGCCATTCATGTCATGTAAGCCAAGACAATTGCTACAGTGCTGACTTAGAACAATGTTCAGGATTGTTTACTTCTAAAAAAAGGAAAAACCTATCATAGTGGTATGAAGCAACCAACCGACATTTTCTTTTACTCTTGGCTGCTGACATGATCACAAAACTATTTGTGAGGTCAGAGAAATTTTCCCTTTACCCAAGGCATTATTTGTTAACATGATTTAATTTATGATCAGAAATCTAAATTTATTTTACAAATTGACATTTAGGAAGTCCAGCTTAAACATAAAAATAAGGATAATATTAAAAATACGGAGCAGACATTATAGCCACACACTATGAGGAAACAGACTCCACCTTCTTAGTTCATCCAAATTATTAAACAACTATAAAGAAAAACAGCAGCAACTGCCATGACTGGGGATATCAGCAGAGTTGTTCAAATAACATTATCTTAAAATAGGTAGTTGTCAACAAAAATGTATGAGATGTGCAAAGACACAGGTAAGTATAACCTAGATGTAGGAAACCACACAGGAATCAATTGATTCTGTATCTGAGGGAACCTACATGCTAGACTTATCAGACAGAGTTCAAAGCAGGTATTGTAAACATGTTCAAAGAACTAAGAAAACCATATTTCAATAGTGAAATGGACATAAGAAGAGTGACTAATCAAAACTAGAATATCAGTAAAGAGAAAATACAAGAAAGAGCTTTCTGGAAATGTTCCAGTTGAAAAGTATGGTACCTGAAATGAAAAATTCAGCCGAGGTGTTCAAAGCAAATTTGAGCAGGCAGAAAAAGGAATCAGTGAATTTCAAGGTAAGTCAATGGAGCAACATAATCTGAAGAACAGGAAGGAATGAAGAAAAATGAAAAAGCCCCAGAAACTTGCAGGACCCTACTAAGATACCAACACATAAGGGGACTTCAAGAGGGAGAGGGGAGGAGGAAAAAGAAAGAAAAAAAGTAATATTTAATGACCAACATTTTTTCAAATTAGATTGAAAAATTTAATTTACACACACATGAAGTGTAACGAAGTCCAAATAGGATAAATACAAAAAGTTTAACATCTAGAAATGTTTTTGTCAGATTGTTGAAAAACAGTAACAAAAAAATATCTTGAGAGTAACCAGAGGAAAAATGATTCATTTTGTACAATGGAACCACAATAAGATTCATAATTAACCCTCATGGTAAACGATGAATTTCAAAAGAGAATAAGATGACATATTCCAAGTGCAGAGAGAGAGAAAAAACCTTTTACTTAGAAATTCTATATGGAGCAAAACTTTTCTTCAAAAATAGAGACAAAATAAATGCCATTTCAAGATAAACAAACACTAACAAAATTTATTCATTGTCAGCTTGCCTTAAAAGAAACACTAAATGAATTTCCTCAGGCCGAAAGGAAGTGACAACATTCTGTAATTCAAATTGTCATGAAGAAGTAAACAGCAGTAGTAAACAAAATTATATAGATAATTCTAAATGCAATGATAACTATATTTTTGTTTCTTGTAGTGATAACTAATTTAAATGACAACTGTACAAAAAGTTGTAAAATTGAGTTTTTGAGCTTTCAGCAGATAAAGAAATAATATATGAATATATTCTCATAAAGGTCAGTAGAAGAAATGCATCTTGGAGTAAGAGAATGATACAAGATAGTAACTTGATTCCACAGTTAAAAAAAAAATGGCTACCAAAACTTAGAAGTATGTAGATGAATGTAAAAGATCCCATGAATATATTTTTATCTTTGCTTTTTTTTTTTTTTTTTGAGACAGAGTCTCGCTCTGTTGCCCAGGCTGTAGTGCAGTGGTGCCGATCTTGGCTTACTGCAACTTCAGCCTCCTGGGTTCAAGCGATTCTCCTGCCTCAGCGTCCCGAGTAGCTGGGACTACAGGTGTGTGCCACCACGCCCAGCTAATTGTTTGTGTTTTTAGTAGAGACGGGGTTTCACCGTGTTAGCCAGGATGGTCTCGATCTTCTGACCTCTTGATCCGCCCACCTCGGCCTCCCTCTCCTTGCTCTTATTATTTAAAATATGTTGAATTTATTTAACTTTTAAATTCAGGGGTACAAGTGCAGGTGTGTTACATAATTACCTAGGACTTCTATATGGATCAAAACTGTTCTTCAACTGCAGGTTTGTTAATACCTGGGTGATGAAATAATCTGTACAACAAACCCCCACGACACAAGTTTACCAAGGTATTAAGCCTAGTACCCATGAGTTATTTTTACTGATTCTCTCCTTCCTCCCACCTTCTACTCTCTGAAAGACCCCAGTGTATATTGTCCCCCTCCATGTGTCCATGTATTCATATCATTTAGCTCCCATTTATAAGTGAGAATATGTGGTATTTGGTTTTCCATTCCTGTGTTAGTTTGCTAAGGATAATGTCCTCCAGCTCTATCCACATTCCTAAAAGGACATGATCTCGTTCTTTTTAATGGCTGCCTAGTATTCCAGGGTGTACATGTACCACATTTTCTTTTTCCAGTCTATCAATGATGGACATTTATGTTGATCCCATGTTTTTGCTATTGTGAATAGTGCTGCAATGAGCATCATGCATGTATGTGTCATTATAACAGAATGATTTATATTCTTTTGGGCATACACCCAGAAATGGGATTACTGGGTCAAATGGTACTTCTGTCTTTAGGTCTTTGAACCTAAATGAATTTCTGTCTTTAAGTCTTTGAGGAATCACCACTCTCAGTCTCATTAGTTCAATGACTGAACTAATTTCCACTCTCACCAACAGTGTGCAAGTGTTCCTTTTTCTCCACAACCTCTCCAGCACCTGTTATTTTTTTGACTTTTTTTTTTTACATTTAATAATATTTTATTATTTAATTTGTGTGTTTTAAAAGACCCAAAGAGTTAGTATAGTATCTCCCCAAATTTAATATATTTTTATTATTTTTTAAAATTATACTTTAAGTTCTGGGATACATGTGCAGAATGTGCAGTTTTGTTACATAGGTGTACATGTGTCATGGTGGTTTGCGGCAACCATCAACCCATCATCTACATTAGGTATTTCTCCTAATGCTCTCTCTCCCCCAGCCCTCCACTTCCTGATAGGCCCCTGTGTGTGATGTTCCCCTCTCTGTGTCCATGTGTTCTCACTGTATAAGTCCCACTTATAAGTGAGAACATGTGGTGTTTGGTTTTCTGTTGTTGTGTTAGTTTGCTGAGAATGAGGGTTTCCAGCTTCATCCATGTCCCTGCAAATGACATGAACTCATCCTTTATTTATGGCTGCATAGTTCTCCATAGTATATATGTGCCACATTTTCTTTATGGAGTCTATCATTGATGGGCATTTGGGTTGGTTCCAAGTCTTTGCTATTGTGAACAGTGCAATAAACATATGTGTGCATATGTCTTTATAGTAGAATAATTTACATTCCTTTGGGTATATACCCAGTAATGGGATGGCTGGGTCAAATGGTATTTCTAGTTCTAGATCTTTGAGGAATCGCCACACTGTCTTCCACATAGTTGAACTAATGTACACTCCCGCCAACAGTGTAAAAGCATTCCTATTTCTCCACATCCTCTCCAGTATCTGTTGTTTCCTGACTTTTTAATGATCGCCATTCTAGCTAGAGTGAGGTAGTATCTCATTGTGGTTTTGATTTGCATTTCTCTAATGATCAGTGATGATGAGGTTTTTTTTCATATGTTTGTTGGCTGCATAAATGTCTTTTTTTAAGAAGTATCTGTTCATATTCGTTGGCCACTTTTTGATGTTTTTTGTTTTTGTTGTAAATTTGTTTAAGTTCTTTGTAGATTCTGGATATTAGCCCTTTTTCAGACGGATAGATCGCAAAAATTTTCTCCCACTCTGTAGGTTTCTTGGTCACTCTGATGATAATTTATTTTGCTGTGCAGAAGCTCTTTAGTTTAATTAGATCCCATTAGTCAATTTTGGCTTTTGTTGCCACTGCTTTTGGTGTTTTAGTCATGAAGTCTTTGCCCATGCCTATATCCTGAATGGTATTGCCTAAGTTTCCTCTAGGGTTTTTATGGGTTTAGGTCTTACATTTCAGTCTTTCATCCATCTTGAGTTAATTTTTGTATAAGGTGTCAGGAAGTGGTCAAATTTCAGTTTTCTGCACATGGCTAGCCAGTTTTCCCAACACCATTTATTAAATAGGGAATCCTTTTCCCCATTGCTTGTTTTGTTCAAGTTTGTCAAAGATCAGATCATTGTAGTTGTGTGGTGTTATTTCTGAAGCCTCTATTCTGTTCCACTGGTCTATCTATCTGTTTTGGTACCAGTACCATGCTGTTTTGGTTACTGTAGCCTTGTAGAATAGTTTGAAGTCAGGTAGCATGATGCCTCCAGCTTTGTTACTTTTGTTTAGGATAATCTTGGCTATGCGGGCTCTTTTTTGGTTCCATATGCAACTTAAAGTAGTTTCTCCCAATTCTGTAAAGAAAGTCAATGGTAGCTTGATGGGTTTAGCATTGAATCTATAAATTACTTTGAGTAGTAGTTTCTGACTTTTTAATAGTAGCCATTCTGATTGGGGTGAGATGGTATCTCATTGTGGTTTTGATTTGCATGTCTCTAATGATCAGTGATGCTGAGCTTTTATGTATATATGATTGTTGTCCACATGTATGTTTTCTTTTGAGAAGTATCTGTTCATGTCCTTTGCCCACTTTTTTATGGGGTTGTATGTTTCATCATATAAACAGAACTAAAGACAAAAACCACACGATTATCTCAATAGATGCAGAAAAGGCTTTTGATAAAATGCAATAACCGCTTACATTAAAAACTCTCAATAATGTAGGTATTGAAGGAACATACTCAAAACAATAAGAGCCATATATAGCAAAACCACACCCAACATCATACTGAATAGGCAAATGTGGGAAGCATTCTCCTTGGAAACTGGCAACTGTGAATGGGCATTTGTTCATGATTTGGCTCTTGGCTTGGCTGTTGTTGCTGTATAAGAATCCTAGTAATTTTTGCACATTGAGTCTGTATCCTGAGACTACTGAAGTTGTTTCTCAGCTTAAGGTTTTGAGCTGAGACTATGGGGTTTTCTAGATATA
Organism: Papio anubis; assembly: GCF_008728515.1. Taxonomy (NCBI): domain Eukaryota; kingdom Metazoa; phylum Chordata; class Mammalia; order Primates; family Cercopithecidae; genus Papio; species Papio anubis. The sequence goes on from NC_044989.1 coordinate 95,103,022, forward strand.
GGATTATGTCTTCTGCAACAAGGGATAGTTTGACTTGCTTTCTTCTTATTCCAATGCCCTTTATTTCTTTCTTTTTCCTGATCACCCTGGCCAGAACTTTCAATACTAGGCTGATTTCATACCTTAGTCACTGTGAGTAGTGTTGCAATGAACAAGGCAGTGCAGATATGTCTTCAATATACTAATTTCCTTTCTTTGGATCTATACCCAGAAATGATATTGCTGAATTATTTGGTAACTCTATTTTTAGTTTCTTGAGAAACTTCCATGCTGTTTTCTGTGGTGGCTGAATTAATGTAATTCCCACTAGTGATGTACTCTCACCACTCCCCTTCCCATGACAGTCCCCGGTGTGTGTTGCTCCCTTCCCTGTGTCCAGGTGTGATCATTGTTCAGTTCCCACTTATGAGTGAGAACTTGTGGTGTTTGGGTTTTCTGTTCCTGTGTTAGTTTGCTGAGGGTAATGGCTTCCAGTTCCATCCATGTCCCTGTAAAACACATACTCTTGTTCCTTTTTAGGGCTGCATAGTATTCTATGGTATACATGTATGACATTTTCTTTACCCAGTCTATCATTGATGGGAATTTGGGTTGAATCCATGTCTTTGCTTTTGTGAATAGTGCTGCAATAAACATATATGTGCATTTATGTTTATAATAGAATGATTTATATTCCTTTGGAAATATAATATTGGGAATATTGAAATATGTTTAATATTCATGGATTGGAAAAATTAACATTGTGAAAATGACCATACTACCAAAAGTCAACTCCAAATTCAATACAATATTATCAAAATTCCAAAGACATTCTTCAAAGAAATAGAAAAAAAAGTTAAAATGTATTTGGAGCCACAAAATACCATGAAGAGCCAATGCAACCCTGAGCAAAAAGAAAAAATCTGGAGGCATCCCATTATCTGACTTCAAAATATGATACAAAGCTATCATGAACAAAACTGCATGGTACTTTTATAAACGTGAACACACAGAACAGAGAAACATAAGAGAGAAGACAGAAATAAATCTATACATTTATAGCCAATTTATTTTTGACAAAGGAGAACACTCATTGGGTAAAGGACAGTCTCTTTAACAAATGCTACTGGGAAAAGTATATGTCCCTTGCAGAAGAATGAAACTAGACCCCTATCACTCATCGTAAACAAAAAACAACTTTAAATGGATTGAAGACTTTAATGTAAAACTCCAAATTATTATATCATTTAAAAACAAACAAAAACATTGAGAAAATGATTCAGGATCTTGGTATTGGCAAAGATTTTATGGAGATGTCCTCAAAAGCACAGGCAACAAAAGCAAATATAGACAATTGAGATTATATTAAACTGAAAAGCTTTTACACAGTATGTAAAACAATTATCAGAATGAAAAGACAACAAGCAGAATAAAAAATATTTACAAACTATTTATTTGACAAGGAAATAATATCCAGTTAAGATCTAGGATCTACAAGGGACTCAAACAACTCAAAACCAAAAACCAAACCAAAACAAAAACATAAACAAAAACTAATCAGGTTAAAAAGTTGGCAAATGATCACAATAGACATCATTCTGAAGTAGCTATATATATGGTGAACAGGTATACGAAAAAATGACTAACATCACTAATCATCAAGAAAATGCAAATCAAAACCACAATGCAAATATTACAGTTGAATTGCTTATTTCTCTCTTTCATTGAGTCAATTTTCATTTCATGTATTTTGAGGCTGTGTCTTTGGTGAATATATGTTTACAATTGCTACATATTCTTACTGGGTTGATTGTTTTAACATTACAAAATGTCCGATTGGTATGGAGTAACAGTTTTGGTTTTAAAATTTCTTTTGCTTTGAGAGTGAGGAAAATGGTAATATATTGGTCAAAAGACACATCATTTCAGTTTTGCAGAATAAATAAGATCTGGATATCTAATGTATACTACAATGACTATATTTAACAATACTGTATTGTATATTAGAAATTTGTAAAAAAGTAAATCTTAGATGTTCTCATAAATAATATTAATAATAACCATGTGCAATGAAGGATAGGTTAATTAGGTTGATTATCACAATCATTTCACAATGCATGCATATATCAAAACATCATATAGTTCACTGCAAAAATATACAATGTTTATTTGTCAATCATATCTCAAAAACGCTGGAAAATATTATCTGGCATAAAAGTATAATTATATGGCAAAAATAACTAGTACAATAAAATCTGTATGTTTGACATTACCATAGCCATCAAGTTCTATTTTGCTTATGGTTTGCATGATATATTATTTGTTCTACTGTTACTTTTACCTTATATGTGTCTTTCAATTTAATACATATCTCTGCCTTTGTGAGTTAAACTAATTATATTCATATAACCAGTGTATAAGATTTCCTCTTATCTGCATCATCGCCAATATTTTAACTTTTTAGTCATTTTGATAACAACTATTCTAACTGGAGTGAGATGATATCTTATTGTGACTCTACTCACAGAAATTAGGCAAGAGACAATATTAACCTTAAATCTAAATGTAACTTCTTCCTCAAAATAAATAAACAAATATCTACTTGGAATTAATGATATGAATGATGAAAAATTTAGGGAAAAAAGATAGATTGATGAATATAGGAATGAATACATGAGCAATTATGTAAATATTAATTTTAGAACCTGCGTGATGAGACTCAGTATTTTTCCCACACAGTTCAATTCATGCAGTGCATCTCTATGTTTGAACATTCTCATAATAAAATGTTAGAAAAAATAATGCAACAGGTATTGCTGTCACTATTACTATTTGAAAAGTTTGTAAGCCAGTTATACTTTTGACAAATATATCCCTCAACATACTTGATCAGTACAGGAATATTTGTATTTTTATTGAGAAGTAACCGCTTAATTTTTACAGACTCCTTTATCTCATCCAGAGATTTGAGCAACGTTATTATTTAAATCTTTGCGAGTTAATATTGCTACTACATGTTTTTATTTCCAATTGGTATTCTGGGTAAATTATGAAAAGAAACATGACTAGGGGCAGGAAATGGCTTGAAAGTCTACAAGTTAAAATTTAAAAATCATCTCATTTTCTGCTTGAGGGCTCCTGGTCAACAGAATTAAATTGAAGAAAAATATATCTGAAATCAACATTTTTGGAACAATTATTTAATGCTCTTTTTTTCTTCATAGTTTGGCACAAAACATCTATTCAGGTAATTGCCTGTATAAAAAGAAAAGCAGGTGTGTTTGGCAAAATTGTATACTTGCATTTCATAATATTAAGGCTAAATACCTGACACTTTTTTGTTTATAAATCCTTTCTAACCTTCTTATTAAAAATGTAATTTTAGTAAGTTTCAATGCTACTTACTTTTAGCAAGTTATAATTACATTTCATTCCACCCCTTTACATTTGCTCAGTTCTTTGATACAAAAGAATATGTTCTTTTCTTTTTCAGTTAAAATATCCAACAGAAAATAAAGACTTCTGTTCTGCTTAATAATAATTTCTTTCCATGTATGTAAATGTGAGACTGTTATTATTGTACTGTGTGTTACTTTAAAGGTAAAAGTAGAGTAATATTTTTCTTTTATCCTTTTGAGAACTTTCTCTATTAAAATTTAGATTAGGCTGTTTTAAGATAATAGTTTTGCATGTGCCTTTTTATTCACTGCAAAAGATTCCATTTACAGAGAACATAGGTTTTTCAAGATCTGTAATGAATGGGCTGAAATAAATCGTTACTAAGGCGCTACTTTAGAATGAGTCAGTGAGCTACCTGAACACATTTGACATTGACTGGTTTGTGATGACAGTGGTAATCCTGAATTTTTTTTAACACTTTAGTTTTTAGAACAGTTTTGGGTTCAAAGCAAAATTGAACTGAAAGCACAGAGATTTTCCATATATCCTATGCCCACACCCGACCCACAGTCTTCCCATTGTCAACATCCCCCACTAGAGTGGTACATTTGTTACAGTTGAGGAACCTACACTGACACTCTATTATCATCCAGCATTCACAGTTTATGTTAGGGTTCACTCATGGTGTTATGTGTTCTATGGATTTGAACAATGTATAATGACATGTCTGCATTATTGTGGTCTCATAGAGAGTAGTTTCATTGCCCTAAAAATCCCCTAATCTGCTTATTTATCCCTTTCTCCTCTTTAACCTCTGGCATGCACTGATCTTTTTATTTTTTCCGGAGTTTTGCTTTTTCCAGAATGTCCTATAGTTGTAATCATACTGCATGTAGCCTTTTCAGACAGGCTACTTTCACTTAGTTATATGTATTTAAGTTTCCTCCATATCTTTTTATAACTTGATAACTCATTTTATCATACTACCTTGATAACTATAGCTTTATGGTAAGTCTTCAAAATTGGATAGTGTCAGTTCTCTAACTTTATTTCTCTTCAATATTGTGTTGGCTATTCTCATTCTTTTGCCTCTTCATATAAATTGTATAATAAGTTTATGAATTTGCACAAAATAACATGCTGTAAATTTTGACTTGGAATGCATTAAAATCTATAGATCTAGTTGGGAAGACTGGACATCTTGACAATATGGAGTCTTCCTATTCATGAACATGGAATAACTCTATTTATTAAGTTTTTATTAATAGACTTGACTTAATAGACTTGACTTTTTCTTAATAGACCTGACTTCTTTTTTCACAGCTTGATAGTTTTCCCCATATAAGTTTGTATATTTTGTTTAGATTCCGACTTACATATTTCAATTTCTTGGGTGCCAATATAAATGGTATTGTGTTTGAAATTTCAAATTTCACTTGATGATTGCTGGTGTATAGTGAAACAATTGGCTTTTGCATATTAAACTTGTATTTTGAAATTTTGCTATAATTGCTTATTAGTTTCAGGAAGGTTTTGGCCAATTCTTTTAGATTTTATACATGGACAATCATGTCGGTTGGACTCAACGACAGTTTTATTTCTTCTCTAGCAATCTGTATATTTTTTATTTCCTTGTCTTATATTACTGCATTAGCTAGGACTTCCAGCATCATGTTGAAAAGTAATGTTGATAGAGAACATCTTTGCTTTTAAAATTAAATTAAATTCAGCCTAAAGCTTCCTTTAAGTTTGAGTTCCTATGTAGCAAACTTCAACTTTAGTGCATAAACAAACTGCAGCCTAACTTAAGGGTGCATACTTATAATAAAAAGCTAACTTTTTCAGTCAATCACAGCAGCCAAGATTTAGACAATCACAAGCTTCCAACTGATCAGACCATGTCTATATAAGCCCAATGCCTCATCACATCATATTGGGATAAGGAAAATGCTGAGCTGTAACCAACCAAGCTACTTTTGTATGTCGCTTCCTTGTTTTGGTCTCTAAATAATGTCTGCTGTCATTGCTAGGTGGCTGGGTGGAGCTCTCTGAACTTCTAATGCTTCAGGGTGCTGTGTGATTCATGAATTGTTCTTTGCTGAAAATAAACTCTGCTAAACTTAATTGTGCAAAGATTTTCTGTTAGCATCTTCTTTCCAGTCTTGGTGAAAAAGCTTTGAGTTTTTCGTTATTGAGTATAATGTTAGCAGTATGTTTTTTGGTAGCTATTTTTTATCAAGTTAAAGAAATTCTCCTCTACTCCTAGTTTACTGAGAGGTTTTCTTTTTTTATCATGAATAAGTGTTAATTTTTCTCAGGTACTTTTGATGTATTTTTGGATATGATCATATATGTTTGCTTTAGCCTACTGATGTAATGAGTTACGCTATTTGATTTAAATATGTTGAACTAACCTTCCAAGCATGGAATGAAGCTCACTTACTATTAATGTGGTGGAAGCTCACTTACTATTGTATTTTTAAAAATATACATTGTTGGATTTGACTTGCTAAGATTTTGTTGAGGATTTTTGTATCTATGTTTATGAGAGATATTTATTTGTAGTTTTCTTTTCATAAAATGTCTTTATCTAGTTTTGGTATTATAAAAATACTGGCATAATAGATTGAGTTACAAATTATTTGCTTTGTGCTTTTTACATTCTGAAAGAAATTGTAGAGAACTGACATAATTTAAACAAATTTAAACAAATCTTAAACATTTGGTTCATTTACCAGTGAATTCATCTAGGCCTGATGCTTCTTATTATGAACTGTTATTAATTATTAATTCAATTTTTAATAGATACAGGCCTATTCAGATTGTCTCCTTATGTGAGTCTTGTCAGATTGTGTCTTTCAAGAAATTGGTCCATTTTATCTAGCTTATCAAATGTACGGTCATATAGTTATTTATAGTATTCCTTCATGATCCTATTATGTCCATGGAATCTGTAGTGATGCTCACTCTTTCATTTCTGTTATTGGTAATTTGTGTCCTTTACCGTTTTTGTTAGTTAACTTGCTTAGAGGCTTATTGATTTTATTGACCTTTTAAAGGAACCAGCTCTAATTTTGTTGATTTTTTTCTATTGACTTTTTACTTTCAATTTTATTATTTTTTGTTCTAACCTTCATGATTTGTTTTCTTCTACTTACATTGGATTAAAATTGTTAATTTTTTTCCATTTCTTAAGGTGAATGCTTAAATAATTAATTTTAATTTTTTAAATTTTCTAATATATGTGTTTAATTCTATAAATTTCTTTCTAAGCACTTCCTTTGCAACACCCCACAAATATTGCTGTTAGGCTTTTATTTTTATTTTGTTCAAAATATTTTCAAATCTCCCTTGAAATTTCTTCCTTAACACATGTGTTACTTAGAAGTGTGTCATTTAATCTCCAATATTCATATTTGATCAGTTTTTCTTAGTTTTTGTGTAATTTTGTGTGTGTGTGTGTGTGTGTGTGTACCAGGATCCCACTCAGGAGAACAACAATGAATCATCATATCACCTTAGCTTCCTCTGCACTATGAGGTGAATCAGATTTCCTTGTTTTTAATTTGTAATTATTTTGGATAGATATTAGTTGCACATTCAGAGTGATGGTCAGGTATTTCGTTGACTATACCTCAATTTTTGTGTGTGTAATATTTTTCTTATGATTAGGCTGTGGTTATGGGTTTTGGGGAAGAGAAATGGCTTACCACAGAGGTAAAATACCATTCTTATTACAACATAGTAAGGACACATGCCATCATATGATAAATTATATGACTTATCACTATTAATTTTGACCTTGACCACCTGGCTGAAGTGGTATTTTTCAAGCTTTTCTACTACAAAATTATTTTCGCCATTCTTCTTTCCACACTGTACTCTTTGGAAGGAAGTCACTATTTGCAGCCAACATTAGGGGTGAAGGATCATGTTCTACCTTCTTTGGAAGGGTTATTTATATAAATTACTTGAAATTCTTTTGTATAGATACTTTGTCTGTTCTTTCTCATATGTTTACGTATTTATTCATTTACTCATATTGGTTTTGTCTCATGGATATTTATTTTATACTCTGAGTTACAATCCAATACTACATTATTTATTTTGTTAACTAATTACTGCAGCTCAGGAATTAAGAGATGTTACAGTGGCTATTGGTGTCCCTTTCACCACTGTTGTGTTTTTTGTTTAATTTTAGCATTTTCTTACCTCCTACCACCATGAAATGTTCTAAGCTCATCTTGTATATTTCCTGCCCCTGTAGTAGAGTAAGCTATTTTGCCAAGAAATCCTATTTCCTTTTTTGGATAATAGGAGTAGCAAGTAAGACATGAGTTTTGGGTATTTTCATTGTTACTGGGATATCATTGCTTCTAGTTCCTCTCAGATAAAAAAGTTTGGAAATATGTGTGAATAATAACTATTTACACACACACACACACACACACATATAGATACATTGTTAAGTCAATGGCTTCTTCTTTAATGAAATTCCCCAACACATACCTATACACTTACATACACAAGTGCGTATTTATGTCAAAAAGTATTTAGGTGTACCACAGGTCACAAACTTAAATACATATGGGGTTCAGGCGGACAACCTAATAAGTGAGATGGGAATGATAAAACAATTGCCACCTTTCTGCCTATCTTTTCATATAGCGTGTATATGTATATACGAAAAGATAAGGAGAATATATATATCCATCTATACCCATGTTAAGTCAGAAAAGAGTTCATACTGTGGTCTACAACTCTAATCCAATATTATATGAATTATTCTAGCCTTCTCTCCTTGCTCATCTGTAACTCCCTACTCTAACAGTGAGAAACCTGGCTTCTACCATGTACCATCTATTTACTTAATTATTCAATTTCAATGTATTTGTACAGTGGTTTCAGGATTTAAACATCATATTTTTATGATGAAATCTTTTACCCAAAGTCATTCTTGATTTCTGGATATTTTTCTATGTACAATAGGTAAAGGGCTCTGTACTAAGTTCTCATTAGAAACATTTTATTCACTGAAGGAAATTAAAATCCAATTAAGATAAATATTTGAGAGTAAACCTTAGTTTTTTCCTCCTACTCAGATGAATTATTATGAGTATTTGTTACTTAAAAGTGAAGATGTAATTAGAGAAAAATATGTAAATCACTTTTTTATCCATCAATCTTGTGGTCAGAAACAAATAATGCTTTAGTTTACTGTTAGGTGAAATTGAATATTGCAATGAAGAGGCTCAGCTTTAATCCACCAGACATGAAGACTTTCTCCATAACTATGGAAGACAGTTTATTTTATTCTCAGTCGTATCAACCAGTCTCAATATCATCTAATAGATATACCATCTTCAGATATTATTTAGGATTATTATCTTTAAAATTATATAATCCTAAATTTTCAGAGCATGAGAATAATAAAAACTGAGGCTAACGTATACCTAAGTTTTCTTTATTTTTCTCTCAATTATCTTGATGTTTTAAAGACCGATAAGTCTGTAAGCATTAACACTGCATTTAATTCAATGTTATAGAAATACTGTAAATGTGAATCTAATGGCTCATTTGGTAAGTCTTCTCTAATCTATAGCAGTAGAGACATTAATCATTCCTTAGTCACATTGAGAATCATCTGGACTAGGCATCTCATGTGCGGCATACTGTACATGATGATTGCGATCTGTTTAGTCTGTTCGTGTAGAATGTAAATACATCCTATTAGTAAATGTTTTTGACGTTAAACACTGCTGCTCACTAAGGAAGAAAATGGAAATAAATCTTATCTTTACCATTGTTTAACCAGTGTTTCAAAACCTTAATAGGTATAGATATACAGGAGATATTTGAAATAAAAATTAACATAAATTAATACTAAAACCATTTATATTGTGAATTAACTCCTTAAAATGAATCAATTTACTATGAGATTTTCAAATTTTATTAAAGACAACCATTCTGTCTATATTCCTAATGCAAAATAGTTTTAGAGATATCCTGCATTAACAAGCGTAAATTTACTTTATGTACAAAGGATTCAACTTTGATCCAAATAGTAAAGCTATTTGACCTAGAGTTTTTATTTATTTTCAGTTATTTTAATCTTTCTATTTAGATTGATTTTTTTGGCTGCAATAAGTCTATAATTAATGGCTTATAGATGGTTGTACAGAACTGAATATATGTTTGCATAATTTTAATTATAGATGTGTTAGGCAAATATATAATCTTTCATTGAACCTGGGAAGATATTCCAGTCAATATTTCAAGAAATATATACTGAGCGCTTACTGTGTCCCAGGCCTACATACATAATCATTTTCTATATTTGTATTTTGCATTTGCCATGAAAGCTGAATAATAAAACTTTATTTAATGATATATGTAATATGTAATTACACAATTGTGATCCTCTGGGAATAAGCACTTTTTCATTTTGTGCTGGTATTATGAGTAAGCAAAACAAAATAAACATTATTTTTTGTCTTACTATTTTCTTGCTGAACCAGAACACCTTACACCTTTATATATTGCTATATATATATATATTTATATATGGTTATATATTATATACAGAAAATAGTAATATATATTATATATACATATGTATATATAATATGTATATATGTATGCATACTTACATATATATGTGTATATATGTATACATGTATGTATATAATATATATACATACATACAGTCACATTAACTTCTTAATTCTTGGTTAATTCTTAGTTAACTTAATTCTTGGTTGAATACTTTTAACTGCAGTCTTTTAATTTACCTACTTAAGAAAGTACTTAAAATAAAAGTCAACATAGCATTATTATAGAAAGAACAGTCTTTTATTTTGAAAACATAAATAATTCAGTAACTCTGTCACTTACTATGTGTTGTTGGGCTGCGACCAAGGCAATGTGAGCCTCAATTTTGGCCCATTTGCCAGTTCTCTTTTCTCCACCTCTCCAAGGTAGCCCATTATATCTTCGGAATATAATCCTGGGTGGAAGGATATCATTTTATTTTTTATCTTAATAATTTATGCTAATTATGTGAGTGGAAATCTCTTTTACAAATTAGAAAAATACACTATGATTTATCCTCGTTAGTATTGTTGGTAATGTACTTTGAGTGAAGCTTCAAATCCTATTAACTCGGTGCTCTGGCATTACCCAGATTTGAGATTGCCCTCTTGGCAGTAAAGTGATGTTCCATGAGACAGATGCCATCAGCAGATATGTTTTCTTGGAGTAACCGAGTTTTGGCATATATAAACATCTTAAAGTCAGATTTTACATAATCATTCAGATTTCTCATGAAAGTTGAAAAACTAGCCTGTGTGTTTATTGGTTTCCACAGGAGAATAATTGGGAGGGGTTGAATAATCACTTGCTCACTTTCAATGCGGAAGCAAAGACCTTATTACCTGTTCTCATTTTCATGAGACTGAGGGCAAGGATCACTATCACTTTGCATTTACCTCAGATCTTTTTACTTTGCTTTTCTTAAAGTAAGGGTTTGGAGAAAAGGACATTTTTAATTGAATTAGTGTCTCATTCAAAAGTGGGAAAATAAAAGATGGGCAGAAAAGGGCAATTGTTTTACCATTCCCATCTCACTTACTATTTTGTCTGCCTGAACCCCATACATATTTAAGTTTGTGATCTCCAGTACACTTAAATATTTTTTGAAACAAATATGCACCTGTGTATGTATGTGTGTGTGTTGGGAGATTTCATTAGTTAAATTCAGAGAAGTGATCATTGACTTCACAAGGGGTAAGGACTGTGTAACACTGTGTTAGGAACTGAATGTAGAGAAATGAAGATAGAGAAATTAAGGAGACATAATATTGTTATTATGGGGTGCATGGTCTAGGTAACTATAATGGAAGTCCTTAGTAATTGTTTTCTAGTTCATTTTACATTTTTAAAAACATACTTGTTTTTATTGTGTGCATCATGATAATCCCTTTAATCTGAGTTGACTTCCCCATCTCATTAATTGTTAGTACAAAGACATACTAATTTTTTGATGTAGGCAAAAATTAAAACTTACGAATTCAAAGGTTTTAAGTCTAAGAAGCAAATTTTCCAGTACTTTTGGTTTTATTGATGAAGCAGTAGGAATATATCCAGTGCTTTTTAATACTGTACATTTAAAAAAAATACCTTGATCACTGATGTATTAAAGAGAATAAGATGATTTCTGTTTAGGAAAAGGTAATTTTTCCTAAGAGTTATACAGTTATACCTAGAGAAAAGGAAAAATTTTATCCAAGAAAAATAGATCTATTTCATTGTGGTTACTTCAGTGTCACTCATAGTCCATAAGTTTTAGCATTGATAGATTTACAATACTGTTTGAAAGAGAAAATACAAAAGATATGCAAACATCTATCATTTCAGGCAGGTTTTACCATCACTAACTTTCAACAGTTTCATTATATACGCTGGAGATTCGCACAATGATGGGTTTCTATTTCTTAATCCATCCACCTAAAAGAGCACACAGGGGAGAAGTCAATTCATAAGTCACAATGGCAGCAGCTTTAGCTGTGGCTGTTACAATTTAAAGCCAGAAGTGATTGCTCTGTTGAGAGCTGGTAATCCTCGAGGTGACTGTGGATTGGCTGATGTGCTATTAAAGATGAGGCCAGAGAGTTTCCATTACAAAAAAAAAAAGAATGGAGCTGGAGGAAAATTCCATGACTTAATTTGGAGTCTGTTCGTAAGCAATAATGGAAGTTAGAAAAAGAAATTCTTAGGAAAGTTATCAGAAATTTGCCTTCTCTGTAACACAGCTGTATTATTCTCTTTTCTTCTTTTCTCTTAAAGCTATTCTTGCTTGAAAATGATCAAAGCAAAGCAACTGTAATAATTTAGGATCATGTGAAAAAAGCAAACATTTAATCTGATGTCCTTTGTGCCTCTGGAATTGAAATGAGTCCTGTCATTCAATTGCTTTTTACTGCTGATAGCCTTTTCCTCTTTAGAATGCAAAATATGTTAATACTTTTTAAGATAGTATGTCTGAAATATTATCTCTTGTGTCAAAATTGGCAAATATTAAGAATCTTGTAAGATCTCATAATGTAGTGTATAAAACATATCCCCTGTATTGCATCTAACTACACTGGGAAATGATTTCTTTGTACTGCTTTAAGAAAATGATCTTTGTAAGTTATTTCCTTTATATTTCCCTCATCTATAAATTATCTTCATTTAATAGTAACATTAATAAAGTTATTCTTGTTAGGGATAATGAGCTAAAAATATCACCTGAATAAAGTGGTATATTAAAGGCTGAATGAGTAACTGCAATCAGAGATAATACTCCTTAATAAATTTACTCTTTTCTTCCTGAGTAATATTACAAAACCCATTTAAGAGCAAATATCTTCTTGAGTATCTTTGTATTCCTTTTTGCAATCAGTGCTACTGGATTGGACAACGGCCTCATTGCCCAAGGGATATGAGATAGCATATGTATTGAACTTTTTGCTATTGTTCAGTGCTCTACATGACTAGGACAAATGAGGAGGAGGAATGAGAAGAAACAAATGTATTATGTATCACATGCTTTATATTCATTAATTTTTTAACCTTTCCAAATATTGAGTGATATGGTTTTGACCTGTGTCCCTGCCCAAATCTCATGTCTAACTGTAATCTCCAAAGATGGAGGTGGGGCCTGGTGGGAGGTGATTGGATCACGGGGACATTTTTTTCATGAATGGTTTAGCACCAGTGCTGTTCTCTTGATGGTGTGTAGCACTTCCCACTTCCCTCTCTTGTTCCTTCTCCTACTGTGTAAGCTGCCTGCTCCCGCTCTGCCTTTGGCTATGAGTAAAAGCTCCCTGAGGTCACCCCGTAAGCAGATGCTGCCATGCTTCCTGTACAACCTGCAGAAACCATGATCCAATTAAACCTCTTTTCTTTATAAATCACCCATTCTCAGGTATTTCTTTATAGGAATGCGAGAGCAGCCTGATACAATGAGGTAGTGTCATTATTCTTATTCTGCAGATAAGACAACAAAAGTCCTCATGAAATAAAATAATTTGCCTGAAATCATACAGCTGCTAAGTAAGCAGTGCAACTGGAATGCAATTCAAATGTAATTATCCATGACTCCAAAGTTCATGCTCTGTCTCTGTTTCTGTAGTGCCTCTGAATACATGGCGTGAATCCTTTTCTCTTCCTTTCTTAGATCAGACTCAATTCCTCTTTACATTCCTTCTCACTCACTAAAACAAGTTCTAGGATACATGCTACCTGGGTGGCTGCCACTAGCTATCTGGCCACCCTGTGGACATGATATTCATGCCTTTACTCACATCCACAGGATGGAATCTTCTGTACAGCCTCTGTGAAGACTACCTTATACAATTTATCCTAGGATAGGCATATCAGGTAGAATATAATCATAACTGAAGACACCAATAAAGCAATCTTTAATGAATAATAAATGCAAAGACAGCAAAAAAGATAGTAACAGAGTTCAATTGATGATGTCTATCTGTTGAAGCCTGAGAATGAGAAAAAAATAAGGCTTTTGCCAGTTTTCCTCAAATTGATCTGTATTATGATGAAAAAATAAAATTGTCCTATGGCTACTTAAGTTTGGAAGATGCTAGTCTAGGCATGAGTACATTTCTTTAAGGAAGAATATCAAAGAATCTTTGGTAAGCTAATATGATTGATTTTGAGGAGGCATTTCCTAAAATAGTTGACCATGTAACCTCAGGTTTTAATTTTTTCTTGAGAAAATTGTGAGAAACTGGTGCTCTCCAATTACTCTTTGGTTTATGCTAACGAAAAGAGAAACCATAAGTGTTGTCCATCTTTTCCTTTGGTACGACATATGTAGTTATTGAAAATGACAAATTACCCCTACTACTATCTTCCATTGGATTCCTATACACTTCATGACTCTGTTCTGAAACTCATTCACTACTTCTTCTCATCAGAAGAAAGACCCTGGTGAGGCTCAACAAAAATCTCCCTAAATGAATAGCCTTTTGACTAATTGTAGAAGTTTTCATTTATTGGAGAGGCCCCAAACGCTGGCAATGAAGCTGTTATTCTTCATATAGACTCTAAGCATTGGCACCCCTCCTCTAACGATTGCTATAATCTTATGTGGATCAAATATGATCCAGGCTTATGTGAGGCAGTAGAATATTTTTATTTGTTTGGTAAGGAATATTGGTGGCACAATGCCATTGAAATAAAGCCATTGAGGAAGCTGAAAAGCCTTCTGAGCATCATTTCACTGTCTCTCCAATAGACCTCTGTGAAAATGGATATAAGCATTTTTTTTTTTTTTTGCTGATGAGAATAGATTTCTATATAAGAAACTCTGTCAACGTTAGAGACAGTCACAGTCAATACAAACTCGTAATTTCTATTTTTTACCAAAAAGCTACACAGTAGGTTGAAAGATTTATTAGCATGTTTCAAGGTACTTGATATTGTTTGGAAAAGAGGAATTTCCTTTGTTTATGTAAATTAAATAAGTAAATAATAAAATAAAATAAAATGTTATAGCATTAGTTGTATTTCTACTATGTATTTGAATATACGTACTGGAATGCTTTAGAATTATGATGAGGACATAAATGAGTCATAAAGCCACTTTTTCTCTGAAGGCTTTTTGTCATATATATTTTACCCATAAGGATCACCTCCAGTCATCAGTGACCGAATAATTAAGTATCACGGAAATGACTGTCTTAATAATTTATTCACATAACTAGCTAAGGGGAGTCTCATATCAGAAATACAGGACAATAATCTTTCAATATGTGGACACTAGAGTTTTGAAATACCTAATTGGAATTAGGAATTAAAGAGACTTTATTTTCCCCTGCACTCCTACCCTTGGGATGGTAGAAATATAATATAGTGGTACTGTGGGCACTGACTGAGCACAAAATAGTGGAGATACATGCAAAGCCTACAGCAACAAGAAGGATTATTTAGAAACTGGCTCTGGGTTTCCCTATTAGTGGGGACTATGCATCCCCTTTTGGTCTTTCTGCAGGTTCATATCAAATTATACAAACTATCGAAAAGTCTATTGAATAAAGATGAAATTAGTGAAGTAGCACAGATTATCCTGCTCCTTAAGAAAAACGCTTTCCGTGTGAATTCTTAGATTTCCAGGGAAATGGGGTATAAACACTCAGAAGGTATCCTCATATCCCTATCTCCCTCTCAAGGGAATTGCTTGATTCAGGCCTTAGCAGTGTGATGTGCCTCTCTTTTAATCTAATTTATCTATATGTAACCTGATACACACATGATCAAGGTGAAGATACCATAATAGTGCCATTCTGGTTGAAGTGAGGGGGAAGAGTGTGGAGAGAGAGGGCATTGCTGAGTCCCAGTAGTTGGTTCTCTACCTTACCACCCCACCTTGGCTCACTCCCCATGATCCTGAATACTGAAACAAGATAGTTTCAAAACCCTGAAGCAAGGCTTTCCTCTAAGTATACTGTTGAGATTTTCTAGTATCATACTTATATGTTTTGAAGGTTCCTCTTGTCTAATGACTAATTGAAGGACTATGGAAAATATTCATAGAGTCTAATTTACAATGTTGAAGCCAATAGTGCATATTTTTAATTGTATATTTAGTCCTAAAAGTTTTAAATGAAAAACCCATTACCACCAACTTCTGAGAGAGCCAGTTTCTCATTGTCTTTGTCGACACTTGCTATTGTCTGTTTTTTTGATTATAGCCATTCTAGAGTGTGTATAGTTGTATTTTACTGTGGTTTTAATTTTTATTTCTCTAATGACTAATGATGCTGAGAACCTTTTCGTGTGTCTAACTGTCATTTCTTTACCTTCTTAGGTCAAGAGCAAAACTCTTTTGCATGCTTTTTTTTAAGCTGCTCTTTGTCATATTATTGAATTGCAAGAGTTACTTGCATATTCTGGATACAAGTCTTTAATCAGACATGATGCTGAGAATCTTTTCATGTGTCTGTCTGTCATTTCCATACCTTCTTTGGTCAAGAGCAAACCTCTTTTGCATGTGTTTTCTTAAGCTGCTCTTTGTCTTATTATTGAATTGCAAGAGTTATTTGCATATTCTGGATACAAGTCTTTAATCAGACAAATGGTTTACAAATATTTTCTTTCAGTCTGTAGCTTGTCTTTTCTTTCCCTAAGAGAGGACTTTTTATCTCACTCTTTAATTTTGATGCAGTCCAATGTATCATTTCTTTCTGTTATGAATTGTGCTTTTGCTGTCATATCATTGTTTAACCCAAGGATGCAAAAATTTCTTCTATCTTTTTTCTAGAAGATTTACTGTTTTCGTTTTGACATTTAGGTCTATGATTCACTTGCATTAATTTTTGCATGTGGTGTGAGGTAAAACTTACATTCATTATTTTGCTTGTGAATATTCTTTCATTTGACCCAGAACCATTTGTTGAAAAGACTATCCTTTCCCCCATTGACTTATAATGGGAGATTTGTTGAAGATTAAGTGACCAGAAATGCAAGGATTTGTTTCTGGACTCTCATGCCAATTCCATTGATCTATATGCCTGCTCTTATGCCAGTATCACACCATATAGATTATTGTAATTTTATGTTTTAATGTGGGGTAGTATGTGTATTTGAACTTTGTTCTTCTCTTGAAAGTTGCGTTTGCTATTCAGGGCTTGCACTACCGAAAAGAGTTCAAATGCCAGCTTCAATATTGATAAAGACTGTATTTAATCAATAGTTTGAATCAAAAAGAATTGGCGTCTGGAATACTTAAGTGTTCTAAGGCATAAACACAGAACATCTCTCCATTTAGTTCACCTTTTTAATTCTCTCAGTAATGTTTTGTAGTTTTCTCTCAGTAATGTTTTGTAGTAATGTTTTATGTGCAAGTATACTTCTCTTGCTAAATTTGTTTTTAAACATTTTGTTACTTTTGGTGCTGTTGAGAGTGAATTTATTTTCTTAATTTTATTTCTGGATCTCTATTGAGAAGTCATTTTTCTCTTGCCTTTGTCAAGATTTTCACATCGTGTTTAATTTTTAAACGTTTCACCATGATATATCTAGGTTTGATTGTCTATACAATTATCTAACAAGAGGATTATTGAAGATTTTGGATGTGCAGATTAATTGTTTTAATAAAATTAATAAATTATCTGGAAACTTTAGGACATTCTTTCTTCAAATATATTTTTCTCCACCTTCTCTATTTGTCTCCTCCAAGGACTTTTATTACACATATATTGGTGTGTTTGATAAGGTCCCTTGAATCTCTAAACTTCTTTAATTTTTCTTTTACTCTCTATTCTTTACTTGAGTATCTCTATTAATCTATCTTTAAATGATTGTTTTTCTGCCATCCTTAATTTCCTATTGAGTTCTTCTAGTGAAGATTTTTATTATAGTTATTATATGTTTCAAGTCCAGAATTTCCATTTGATTCTTTTTATAATTTCTATTTCTTCATTGAGATAATTTATTTATTGAGGCATTATTGTCATACTTTCCTTTGATTCTTTAAATATACTTTCCTTTTAGTATTTACACATATGTATAACAGCTGCTTTGAAATATTTTTTTCTGTTAAGTACAACAACACCCAAAGATTATATCAAGTGACTGTTTTTCCTCTCCTGAGTATGGTTCACATTTTCCTGTTCTTTGCATTTCTTGCAATGTTTTATTGAAAATGGAACATTTCAGATAATATACTATAGTGACTGTTGACTCCTTTTTTCAATTTTGTTTTTCTTTTTTAAGTTTTTAAAAAATAACCTGCCTAAATCACATCCTCTGTAGTGTCTCTACAGAATAACTTCTTAGAATTCTTCTTTTTATTTTTAAGCCTGGCTTCTCAGGGGTTGCCCTTGTAACTGCATGGCTTATTGGTCAGTCAGTGATTAGACATCTCAAGTCGGTAAAAATGTTACCCTCTGCAGGTGAAACTGTGTGTGATTTGGAGGGCTTGTAAAGTTCAGGCAGTTTTTTACATCTCTTTTTTGTGTGAACACAGCTTGGTGTTCCCCAGAGGTATGTGGTTATCTTGCATCACATCTGTTCTCTCCTCCATGCGCACAATCTTCCAGAAAGTCTGGGATAAATGGAAAGCTTATAAAGGCTCTCCATGGCTATCTCATTCTCTGGATCACCCTGTTAAATGTGTGGCTTATTTGCTGGTGTATTTCTGCACTGACCTCAGGTTTGCCGAGATGCTGACCATCCCTATTTGTTGGACATGGAGGTTACTGCTGTTACTAACAACATTGATGGATGTGGTCATTTTTGTGCTCTGTGTCAAATCAATTGAGCCCTGTTTGGCTGCAAAACTTCTGCTGTCCATGTCTTGTCTCTTCTCATTAGAGCTAACACTTTGACTATTATAGGGGATAGAAGGGAATAATGGGAGCAGTCTCAGGCAAGAACATCAAAGATTCCCTGTATTCTTACCCAGTTTTATAACTATTCATAATTAAAGACTGCTCGCTTTATTGTATGACTTTGACTGATTTCCAGAGCATTGCCAGAAGTTGTTTAGGGGGCCAATTTGGGGGTAGAAAGAAATTTACTTTTCTGGCACAATAGTAGTTCTGCATCTGTACTTTTAACAGCTTTATGAAATATAATTTATATATCATACAATTTACATTGTACAATTCAATAGTTTTTAGAAAATTGACATAATTATATAACCATCACCATAGTCAATTTTAGAGCATTTTTGTCACCTCAAAAATCCCCCAAAAGAAAATCTATACCCTTTAGCTATCATCCTCCCACCCCACCACTACAGCCCCAGCCCCAACCCCCTTCCTCATCCCTAAGAAACCACTAGCCTTTCTGTCTCCATAGATTTCCTTATTCTGAATTTTCGTATGAATGGAACCATATAGCACCTGGTCTTTTGTGACTGACTTCTTTCACTTAGCATGTTGTTGTAAGGGTTTATCCATGTTGTAGCATATATATCAGTACATCATCCCTTTTTATGGCCAAATAATATAACGTTGTATGGACATGGCATGTTTTGTTTAACCATTCATCCATTCAGGGACACTTGAGTTTCCATATTTTGGCTATAATGAATAATGCTACTGTAAATGTTTGTGTACAAGTATTCGGGTTTGACTTTCCCTATCTTACGTCTGTTCCATAGGCCCTGTTGATCTCTCTTGTATAGCTATAGGTCTCAGTGGTTTCCAATAACAAACTCATAGGGATGGCAACTGCTCCCTGTTCTTGCTACTACTGAGGGTGCTTTACCAAGTTTTGTTAGTTTCCCTTATCCTTGTTCACAAATTTGTAATGAGTCTTTTTATTAAAGCTTCTTCAATGTTTCTATTTAAGTATACCAACTGTTTTCTAGCTGACATATTCATTTCTTAGGATTGAAGGAAAGGGAACAGGCAAAAACTACTTCTCATTCTGGAAGACATTGTGATTTGAGACCCTCGATTGCTTTTTCCAAAAATACTGCTCAACAAATCTTCTCTTCCAAATCCTCACGCTCTTGACCTTTAATAATTCTTTTGTTGCTGTTGTTGAGCTATCTGGGAGGAGATTGTGTTGAACTATTTTTTATTTACCTTTAAGTTTACTTCTATGTTTTGGCTGTTATTGCACTCATGCATCATTTTTCCCTAGTTTTATTGAGGTATGACTGACAAAAATTGCACATATTTAGGTTACACTATGTGATGTTTTGATATATATGTACATTATGAAATAATTACCACAGTGAAGCTAATTAATATATTGATATTACCTCATGCAGTTACCTTTGTGTGTGTGTGTTTATGTATGTGTGGTGAGAGCATTTAAGATCTACTCTTTTGACAAATTTCAAATATGAAATTTTACATTATTATTAATAATGCATTATTACTGACTATAGACACCATACTGTATATTAGGTTTCCAGTATTCATTCATTTTATAGTTGAAAGTTAGTAATCTTTGACCCATATATATGATGCATAAATATATAATATATAATATATTTATATATTAACCATTATCTAGTTGAATATTTGTGTTAATTTAATAGGACAATAGTTATGTTTTTGTTTCCTTGATTAGTATTAAAGTTGATTTTAAAATAAATTTATTGTTCAATTTAAATTCTTCTTTTATGATTGATCTTTTTATAACATTA
This sequence comes from Papio anubis, assembly GCF_008728515.1. Taxonomy (NCBI): domain Eukaryota; kingdom Metazoa; phylum Chordata; class Mammalia; order Primates; family Cercopithecidae; genus Papio; species Papio anubis. The sequence continues at coordinate 95,123,570 of NC_044989.1, forward strand.
GTTAACATATTATTGGTACCTTATATTTTCCTTCTGATTTGCTTAAAAATTTCTTTGTATATGAAACATATCAACCATTTTTTTCTGTTTTATTTATGTCAAAATATTTTTTCCAGTTTTTTTGTTGCATTATAATATTTTCACTTGAATTTATTCTATTGCATTTATAATTAGAAAGTTGTTCTTCATGAGACTGATTAGATAAAAATTAAATGACTTTTTTGCTAAGATTTGAGTTTTTTACTATTATTTTTATTAGTTAAGTACTTAATCTAACAGAATGTGTAAAGTCTAAGAGTTAAAGAAAGAGAAAACAAACACGAAAAGTGACTCAACAGTCAAAGACAGTTTTATTTTGAAGAATAAACCCGAGAGGGGCTTCTGGCTGATTTCGGTCAGGAGTGCTGTCTCTTACAGATGAAGAGTATTTATTGGTTTCAGGGTGAGAGAGCTTATCACAGGATTGGAATGTTTCTGTGTCAGGGAGAAGTTTATGGCAGGGTTGGAAAGTCTCTGGTCAGAGGGGAGATTATCTTGGGGCTGACATCTCTCTGACTGGAGGCAATGTTCTCTTGGGGCTGGCACATCTCTGGTCAGGGAGGAGTTTGTCTTATGGTTGGAATATTTCTGGTCAGAGATGTCATTTGTGATTTATGATCATGCTGACGTTAGCCATTAGGCTGATGCCCCTTTGATTTAAGTGTCTTTTGATCAAGGGGAATTTTAGAATGGTGGTGCTTGTCCAAGATGGCAATGCTCCCGCTCTGCCATGAAGGTATATAATATCGGGCAAACATTAGAAAATAACTTTATTTGTCAAATATCCAGCATTTTTTTTCACTGACATTGAGTATTCCATTCCTTTCTCATTTGATTTTTGGTGCTATTTGTGAATATATATTCCTCCCATTACCCTCTGCCCTTCAACCTAGTGTTTGTTTCTGCCTCATATGTATTGTTTTATTCACGTGTATGTCTATTTTTTTTAATTGTCAAATACAACCAACACCTTTTCATTAATGCTCCCTACCCAATTTTTCTTGACTATTCTTTATTCTTTTGGATAAATCTTGAATTAAAATTTAATTTAAAACAAAAATTATGAATTTGTCTAAGATTTTGCTAACCAAATTAGAGAAATATTGAAATCTCTACTATTTCTACTCTTCCTTATTTTCATACGTTTTTATATTTAGTGGAAAAAATATATATAGACAGAGCGACTATGTATATATATTCTCTCAGGTCTATTACTAGTACTTACAAGTTTTACTTGTGAATAGAACTTTTTAATCTTCTAATTCAATGTTACAGCATTGTTAACATATAGAAAAGTTGCTATGATTTATAAAGTCCTATCCATACTATTTCAATGGAGACAGTAATATTTTAATAATATAGTGGCCCCTAGAAAGAAATATATTCTCTTTCCAGGTATCTAAGGTTAGAATGAGTATTGAAACTGGAGGGGGGAATACATACCTGCTATTTATCTCTTTGTATCACTTACTAGATAGTAAAGCAGAAGTTCTTTATGTGCCACAAATTGGTTTTTAACCAATTGTGATAACTCTATCTTTCAGATTTATTAGTTATTTCTTCCTTTTACATACTTTCTACATCTGTCAAACTATGTATTAATTAATTAATTTTTATTTGTATAAATTTATGGGGTATAAGTGTAATTTCTTTACATGGATATATTGCATAGTTCTGAAGTCAGAGATTTTAGTGTATCCATCACTGGAATAGCATACATTGTACCCATTAAGTAATTTCCCATTATAAAGACCCCATTATTCCTACATCCTTCTGAGTCTCCATGGTCTATTATTCCACATTCTACGTCCAGGTGTATGCGTTATTTAACTATCACTTATAAGCAAGAACATGCAGCACTTGTCTTTCTGTCTCTGAGTTGTTTTCCTTAAGACGATGGCCTTTGGTTCTATCCACGTTGCAGCAAAACACACAATTACAGTATTTTTTTAAGGTGGAATAGTATTCCATTGTGCATCTATAACACATTGTCTTTAGCAAGTTATCCACTGATGGACACTATGTTGAGTCCATATATTTGCTATTGTGAATAGTGTAGCAATAAACGTAGGAGTGCAAGTATCTTTTTGATATAATTATTTCTTTTTCTTTTGGTAAATACCCAGTAGTGAGATTGCTAGATGGAAGAGTAGCTCTAGCTTTAGTTCTTCAGTCTTCATGTTGTCTTCCATAAAAATTGTCCTACTTTAAATTCTCACCAATAGTGTTTATAAGCATTCCTTTTTCTCTGTGTCCTCACAAATATCTGTTACTTCTTTTTTTAAAGTGTCCTTTATCTTCTTCCAAAGTTTCCTGCCTACATATCTTTGTACCTACACTATCCTGCTCAAACTCCCCTTTTACTCTGTTGTTTTTTTTTTTTTTTCCCGTAAAATATTCAGTTATTTTTTAGGCATTCACTAAAATGCCACCTTATCCATGGAGTTTTTGATGTTTTTAAACAAAAGAAGCTCTCTTCCTGGGTTGTCAAACCACTCTGACTTATCTTATTGTGTCAGTTAGGGTGTTTTTGTTATAGGCAAGAGAATCTGCTTTGAACTCAGGTCAAAAGGAAAATATTTAAGTTAATTCATAGAGTCAATGAAAACATTACACTCACGTCACCATATGTGACTCCATAAAAACCTTGATATTGTACTTTGAAGCAATTACCTGCATGGGGGAGTTCTTTCTATGTAATGAACATCCGTAAGAGGTTATTTTGAAATAAAGTGAAGATGTATATTCTTTTGAATGAAATTAAATATCTGTTTCATATCGGATATTTTATTTTTTCTCCAAGCTGCACTTTGGTTTGTAAAGAGATGAGTCAATTTTATGCCTCAATCTTAAATTACTCAGATGTTTGCAAAGATTCAAACAGTTCCATATTTTATGTTCATATTTTGTTAGCCCTTACATTGTGAAAATAGTTATTTGCTAGCTATTAAAATATAGGGAAAATAGGAAACATATCTCCAATGTCAAACATTGGTAAATGAAAGGGCTGGATAATAACAAATTTATCTTGTTAATACTTTAACCAAAGATTCTCATTCCATTTAATACAAAAGATAGAATATGATTTTTATAGCTGCTCAAAGAGAGAATATTGTACTTATATTTCTGGCTTAAAATAAGCCTTTGCTATTACTTTTGTTGTTTGTTTGCTTTCTTTTACTCCCTTTTGTTAGTGAATATCTTACCAAAGTATGTGTTCTGGGGAGCTAAGTAATAAGAATAAGGGGTTAACCTCTGCAGGATGCTCCTTGAAAAGACTCAAGGCCAATCATTTTTCATGCTTGTGCCAGTTTATTAAAATTTTAAAACCTCTGAATACAGGGTCTAATTGATCTTGCTGGGCTCAAGCACCCATACCTTGGGTAGAAAAAGGCAGGATGTCATAAGGGATGGGAGTTATACCAAAGCAGAATGAGGTCATTCTCCATGGAAAATAGGGTATTCAAGTAACAAAAGAAAGGGGAATGTTATGTCCCAAATATGTGAATGTGTTTCCCCTTGCCTTCATATGTTGAAACTTAATTACTAAAGTGATAGTACTAGCAGATGGGGCCTTTAAGAGGTGATTGGATCATGAGGGCTCCAAGCTTAGAAATGAGATTAGGGCCTTTATAAAAGTTGAATGGAGCTGTGTTGTCCTTCACCATGTGAGCACATAGCCTTCACCTCTTACACGGTGTGAGGCTGTGGCAAGATGAATTGTCCATAAAGCAGAGAGTAGCCCTCACCAGTCACAGAATCTGACAGTGCCCTGATTTTAGACTTTCCAGCCTCCAGAACTATGAGAAATAAATTTGCAAGATATTTTGTTATAACAGAACAAATTGACTATGATAGGGAAGGAATGCTGAGTTACAAACAAAGAACAGATTCACTACACTTCCAGTACTCAATGACTTTTTGCTCATATTATAGATACATTGATGTTTTGCCTCCTGTTTTATTTATTTTTAGATCCTTACCAGACTAAGCACATCATACACACACACACACACACAGTTGCTTAATGAATACAAAGATATATACATTTGACTTTTTTTCTAGAAGACAGAGAAAAACTGAAAGAACATCCTAAACAAATCTTTTGAGTAACATATGAAGTACAAAGTTAGACGAATTTCCCACCTTGCTATGATATGAATGTTTGTGTCACCCCCAAATTCATATGTTGAAACCTAATCACCTATTATGATCGTATTAGGAAGCAGAGTATTTGGAAAATGATTGGGTCAGGAAAGGGGAGCCCTCCTTAATGGGATCACTGCCTTTATAAAAGAGATGCTAGAGAGTGGCTTGGCTCCTTTCATCACATGAGGACACAGAGAGAAGGCATCAACTATGACGGAGAAATGAGCTCTCACCAGACACAAAACCTGCTGTTGCCTTGGTCTTGGACTTCCCAGCGACCAGATCTGTGAGAAATAAACTTCTGTTGCTTATAAGCCACCCAGTGTATGGTATTTTGTTGTAACAGCCTGAATAGACTAAGACACACCTTCATTTATATTCACATTACTCATTTCTTATTCTCATTTTTTGATTCCTTATCTTTATATTTATACCTCTCAGTTCCTAGTGCACATTTTTTTCTGTTCATAAAACACTTTTCTTCTTTACAACTTACTTAAAGTTAAAGAGGAGCAGAGATCTTCCCCAGTAGAAATATTTTATCCTCATTCTCTCATAGTCTGTGATGAATTGTTGGGAACAGGCCCCAAAATCTGGCCATAAACTGGCCCCAAAACTGGCCATAAACAAAATTTCTGCAGCACTGTGACATGTGTGTGATGGCCACAATGCCCACGCTGAAGGCTCTGGGTTTACCAGAATGAGGGCAAGGAACACCTGGCCCACCAAGGGCAGAAAATCACTTAAGGCGTTCTTAAACCACAAACAATAGCATGAGTGATCTGTGCCTTAAGGATATGTTCCTGCTGCAGATAAGTAGCCAGAGTACATCCCTTTGTTTTGGCCCATCCCTTTGTTTCCCGTAAGGAATGCTTTTAGTTGATCTATAATATATAGAAACGATGCTTATCACTGGCTTGTGGTCAATAAATATGTTGGTAAAACTCCGTTTGTGGCTCTCAGTTCTGAAGGCTGTCAGCCTCCTGATTTCCCACTCCACAATCTATATTTCTGTGAGTGTGTGTCTTTAATTCCTCTAGCACCACTCAGTTAGAGACCAAGCTGGTCTCAGCAAGTGGCACCCATATGTGGGGCTCAAATTTGGGGCAAACGGTCACCAGAGTGACAGTTGGAGAATGTAGAACTAAGCTGGAGGACACCAAGTACTCTTAAGCTCGGAAGCATCAGGGTAACAGTGGGAGGAGTGTGGGTGCTGGTTCATTCCACCTTGGAAACTTTTCACACTGATGATAAGATAGAAGGAAAGTATAACAAAGTAACAGAAGAGGTGACAGAGCAGGTTTGTTTGCCAGCTAAAGCAGCAAAGGAGGAGTAGGTTCATCCCTACCTTCTGCACCCCCCATTATTTTGAAGAAAAAGAGTGGCCTGACCCGCCAGATCTTTCTTTTCTGGAGGACACTGGGTGAAAAGTAGATGCCCTGGGCACTGTTCAAGCAGCGCCTCGAGCAATGACTCTCAGTTCTATTTAGACAGGAATCCAGCAAGCTAGAAGACTGTCTGAAGACAGGGTGATTTAGAGTTTGGCAGTTCCCTGTTAGAATATACCCACCTGATCAACAGGGGAATGTTATAGCTACGTTTGAGACTTTTCCTTTTAAAATACTTAAAGAGCTTAAACAGGCTATCAATCAGTATGAACCAGGTCTCTGCCAGAAGTGTAAGAAAGAAAAACATTGGGCTAATCAGTGTCACTCTAAGTTTGATAAAGATGGGAACCCAATTTTGGGAATGCCATGAGGGGCCCGTACTGGGCCCCATTCCAAACCAGGGCATTTCAGGCCACTCCCTCACCCCTGTACAATGTCTGTCCCCTGCCACAGCCAGTAGTGTTGCAGTAGATTTATGCTGCACAAAATCTGTGAGCCTTCTGCCTGGGAAACCCCCACAAAAAGTTCCAACAGGGGTCTGTGGACCTTTGCCAGTGGGGATGATAGGATTACTTCTAGGCAGGTCTGGTTTAAATTTAAAAGGTGTGCAAGTACATACAGGAGTCATTGATTCAGATTACAATGGGGAAATTCAAATTGTTATATCTACTTGTGTTCCCTGGAAAGCAGAGCCAGGAGAGTGTATAGCACAGCTCCTAATTGTACTGTATGTGGAAATGGGGAAAAGTGAAATTAAACGAACAGGAAGATTTGGAAGCACAAATAAACAAAGCAAAGCAGCTTATTTGGTGAATCAAATTACTGATAAACATCTTACCTGTGAAATAACTATTCAGGGAAATAAATTTAAAGGTTTGGTAGATACAGGAGTAGACATTTCAATTATTTCTCTACAGCACTGGCTGTCCACATGGCGAATTCAACCTCCTCAATTTAACATAGTTGGAGTTGGTAAAGCCCCTAAAAGTAGTTATATTTTGCCTTGTGAAGGGCCCGAAGGACAATCAGGGACTATTCAACCAATTATAACTTCTGAACCTATACATTTATGGGGAAGAGATTTATTACAACAGTGGGGAGCACAAGTTCTAATTCCAGAACAATTATATAGTCCTCAAAGTCAACATATGATGCGTGAAATGGGGTATGTCCCTGGTATGGGACTAGGAAAATATTTGCAAGGTGTGAAGGAATGGCTTCAAGTGGAAAGACAAAGTTCTCACCAAGGTTTGGGATATCATTTTTGATGGTGGTCATTGTTAAGCCTCTAGAACCTATACCTTTAAAATGGTTAACAGATAAGTCAATTTGGATAGAACAATGGCCACTGAGTAAAGAGAAACTGGAGGCTTTAGAGGACTTAGTTACTGAACAATTAGAGAAAGGACACATAGCTCCAACGTTTTCCCCCTGGAATTCTCCAGTCTTTGTTATTAAGAAAAAAATCAGGTAAATGGAGACTGTTGACAGATCTTAGAGCCATTAATTCAGTTATACAACCTATGGGGACATTACAACCAGGATTGCCTTATCCTGCTATGATTCTGAAAAATTGGCCCTTAATAGTCATAGATTTAAAAAACTGTTTCTTTACTACTTCTTTAGCTGAGCAAGACTATGAATGATTTGCATTTACAATTCCTGCAGTAAACAACCTGCAACCTGCTAAGCGTTTTCATTGGAAAGTGTTACCACAAGGCATGTTAAACAGTCCAACAATTTGCCAGACTTATGTAGGGGAAGCAATTGAACTTTCTCATAAAAAATTTTCACAATATTACATTATTCTTTATATGGATGATATACTTTGTGCTGCCCACACTCGAGAAATATTACTCCCGATGTTATGATCACTTGCAAAATTCAATTTCTCACACTGGTTTAATTATAGCTCCTGACAAAATTCAGACTACTACTCCTTACTCCTACTTGGGGACCTTAGTAAATGACACTACAATTTTGCCACAGAAAGTAACCTATACATAGGGATCAACTGAAAACATTAAATGACTTTCAAAATTACTAGACGACTTTAATTGGATACAATCTGCTCTAGGCATTCCTACGTATGCCATGAGTAATCCATTTTCTATCCTTAGAGGAGATCTTAGTCTGACTAGCCCTTGGCAATTAACAAAAGAAGCTGAGGCAGAGCTGCAACTAATTGAAAAGCAAGTCCATAAAGCTCAAATAAACAGTATAGATCCAGAGAAGACTCCAGATTTGCTAATTTTTTCAACTCATCATTCACCTACTGGTGTAATTGTCCAAGAGCAGGACTTAGTAGAGGGGCTTTTTCTTCCACATACTAATTCACAGACTTTAACTCCTTATTTGGATCAAATCACTACTATGATAAGGATTGGGAGAACTCGGATTGTTAAATTATATGGATACGATCCTGGAAAAATTATTGTCCCTCTCACTAAGGCACAAATACAGCAAGCTTCTATAAATAGTCTTACTTGACAAACCCATTTAGCTGACTTTGTGGGTGTTCTTGATAATCATTTTCCTAAAATGAAACAGTTTCAATTTTTGAAATTAACTAATTGAATTCTCCCTAAAATAACTAAATTTAAACCAATTGAAGGTACTGAGAATGTCTTCACAGATGGGTCTAGTAATGGTAAAGTCTCTTATTCTGGATCAAAAGGTAAAGTTTTTCAGACGCCCTATACTTCAGTTCAAAAAGCTGAGCTTGTAGCTGTAATTGAGGTATTGACTGCTTTTAATATGCCTATTAATGTGACTTCTGATTCTTCATATGTGGTTCATTCTACAATTGAAAATGCTCAGTTATGATTCCATACAGATGAGCAATTGATGACTTTATTTACCCAATTGCAAACAGAAGTTAGGAGTAGAATACACCCTTCTTACCTCACTCACATTAGGGCTCATACACCTCTTTCAGGACCTTTAACTGAAGGGAATCTAATGGCTGATGGCCTAGTTGCTACTGCAATATCTAATGCTAGACACTTTCACAGTTTAACCCATATTAATACCTCTGGTCTCAAACGCAGATACAGCATTACCTGGAAAGAAGATAAAGGTATTATCCAGCAACGCCCAACTTGCCAAATGGTGCATTCCACATCTTTTACAGGAGGATTTAATCCTCAAGGATTGTAACCTAATTCTCTTTGGCGAATGGATGTCACACATGTTCCCTTGTTTGGGAGACTAGCTTATGTACATGTATGTGTGGACACATTTTCTCACTTTGTCTGGTGTACATGCCAATCAGGAGAGTCTTCTGCCTGTGTTAAATGTCACCTTTTGCAGTGTTTTGTGGTGATGGGCATTCCAGCTTCTATTAAAATGGACAATGCCCCAGGCTATACTAGCCAAGCTCACTAGAGATACATTTTTCTCTACATGGAATATTAAACACATTACTGGTACCCCATATAATTCTCAAGGACAAGCCATAGTGGAAAGAATGAATCTCTCCCTGAAACAGTAATTGCAAAAGCAGAAAGGGGGAAAAGGGAATATGGGATACCCCACATGCAATTGAGTCTAGCATTATGGACTTTAAATTTTTTGAACCTGCCTAAAGGCCAGATGCCATCAGCAGCTGAACAGCATCTATAGAAAACAGCTGCAAAGACAGAAGCAGAACTGGTTTGGTGGAGAGATCCAATAACAAAAAGTTGGGAAATAGGTAAAATAATAACTTGGGGTAGAGGTTATGCTTGTGTTTCTCCAGGACCGAACCAGCAGCCAATTTGGATACCATCAAATATCTGAAACCTTACTATGAGCCAGATACCTAGGAAGAGGTTTTGGGAGGATCCCAAAGACCCACCAGTTGCAGCCATGTTGAGACTGACACTGAGGAGGACCCTAACTGTCATGAGCAACAGCTGTTGAACACAGTCACCTACCTGGGGACAGAGAGAAGTTGTCACAGATGGTGGAAGAAAACCTGAGAAAAGTGGGACAACCAATCACAATGAGTAATTTAATGATAGCTATGACAGCAGTGATCACCATTGCCATGAGTATTCCTTCAACAAGGGCTGATACAGAGAACAATTACACTTATTGGACATATTTATCTATCTTGGCTGGCAATAACTCCTGGTTGTGGTCATTCTATGACAGTCACACATGCTTTCTGATCTCAGTATTTCCATAATAAATCTGCTCCTATAATTGAGGCATACTGCCCTCAAAAACCTATTTGTAAACAGAATTGGACCTGGCCAGAAAAAATGAATGTACTTGTTCGGGAAGATTGCATTGCAGAACAGGCAGAGGTGTTGCACAACGATTCCTATGGAATCATTATTGATTGGTCCCCTAGGGGAATGTTAGGTTGAATTACACTTCTCAGTCTTCATGCCACGGCCACACTATGTTCAGCTGGTCTAAACAAAACGGTTACGTGGTAGAAATGGTAAGAAATATGGCAAGAGTTCCTATTATCTGGAAACATGGTAGTACAGTGGCACCTCAACCTCAAATGATATGGCCGGCTCTAGGAGCTAAACATAAAGGTTTGTAGAAACTATTTATAGCTCTTAATAAGATCAAAATTTGGGAAAGAATAAAAAAGCATCTAGAAGACACTCTATAAACTTGTCTTTGGATATTGCAAAATTAAAAGAAAAAGTATTTAAAGCATCCCAGGCACACCTGACGTTAATGCCAGGAACTGGAGTGCTTGAAGGAGCTGCAGACAGATTAGCAGCTATTAACCTATTAAAATAGATAAAAACACTTGGAAGCTCTGTGATTTCAGTGATGATTGTGACTTTAATCTGTGTTGTTTGTCTTTGTACAGTCTGCAGATGCGGATCTCAACCAACTCCTGCAAGCAGTAGCTTACTGTGATAAAGCCGCCCTTGCTTTTATCGTCTTGCAAAAACAAAAAGGGGGAACATGTTGGGACCAGGCCCCCAAGCCCCCAAATCTGGCCATAAACTGGCCCCAAAACTGGACATAAACAAAATCTCTGCATCACTGTGACATGTTTGTGATGGCCATGATGCCCACGCTGAAGGTTGTGGGTTTACCGGAATGAGGACAAGGAATACCTGGCCCACCCAGGGTGGAAAACTGCTTAAGGCATTCTTTTTTTTTTTTTTTTTTTTTTTTTTGAGATGGAGTCTCGCTCTGTTGCCCAGGCTGGAGTGCAGTCCATGACCTCGGCTCACTGCAAGCTCTGTTAAGTCATTCTTAAACCACAAACAATAGCATGAGTGATCTGTGCCTTAATGACATGTTCCTGCTATAGATAACTAGCCAGAGCCCATTGCTTTGTTTTGGCCCATCCCTTTGTTTCCCATAAGGAATGCTTTTAGTTAATCTATAATCTACAGAAACAATGCTTGTCGCTGGCTTGCTGTCAATAAATATGTGGGTAAAACTCTGTTTGTGACTCTCAGCTCTGAAGGCTGTCAGCCTCCTGATTTCCCATTTCAAACTCTATATTTCTGTGTGTGTGTGTTTAATTCCCCTAGCACTGCTGGGTTAGGATCTCCATGACTGAGCTGGTCTCAGCAATGAATGACAGTAAATGGGAAGAAAAGACTTACAACGTTTCATTTAGATCATGTATTTAGTAACTGTTGCTGCTGAAAAAAAATTTAGTTCATTCATTTGAAAAAGTTTATTCATTCAGTGATTTTAAAAAAACAATTAGTAAGCATTGCCTGTTAAAAAAAATTGAGGAACTTGAGTGGAAGGGCAAAGTTCTTGCCTTCACTGAGCTTGCTGTCTGATAGAGAGCCAAATATCACATCGGGGAGGAGTTCCCATGCCAAGTCGGGAGGACTGTCTTTCGGGTAGGTACAAGGTACTGTGAGAGTGCATGGGCAGGCATATCAACCCAAACCTGGAATATAGAATGGGGGGTGTCTTGAAGTTTTCGGTCAACATCAAGTAGAATTTTGAGGGTCATAAAGGTGTTCAAGTACAAGAGGAGAGAGAATTATAAGAAAAAGGAGTTACATGGGCAAAAACAAGGGAACAGAAGAAAGTATGATATATTTAGAGAATTGCATATATTTGTTTTTATTTTATCTTACTTTATTTTATTTTATGAACTTATGTAGAATTACTTTGTATCAGGCTCTGTTCTGTGTTTTATAAGTTTTAATTCACCGAAGGTCATTTAATGTATATTTAGAACTGGAGTTGGCAAACTACTAGTGTACAGATCAAATCCAGCCCCCTGCATATTTTTGCAAATACAGTTTTACTGAAAACAGTGATGCTCCTCTGTTTATATATTACCCGTAACTGCTTTGATATTGCAACTGCAAAGGTGAGAAATTGCAACAGAGATATATGGTCCACCAAGTCTAAGATATTTGCTATCTGGTTCTTAACCTAAAAAATTTGCCAATCTGTAAAGTACAACTTAGCTTTAGAAGAGAGGCATGAGGCTTGAGGAAAGAAGGGGCAAGATTACAGAGGATGTCAGTTTAAGAAATGGAATTTATTTACTGGTGCATTGCAATAGTAAGGCAATTGCTCTTGAGTGTAACTGTACCCAACAACTCACATAATTAATAGTGGCCCATAAAGACTGCTCAGGGAGGGCTATTAATGTTTCCTTCAGACTATGGCAATATTGCATAGTCTACCCAGTTCTACAGAAAACAGCTGCCTCGCAAAAGATATGCGTTCATATCTACAACTGAGGTTTTTGTTGACTTCTGAGCTGCAGCAATAACGTCTACATTCACAATCTAATTTTACAATAGATAAAATGATGTTTAGACTGTAGATATGTGTCTTCTTAACAAAAAGACAAATCTTAGATATGTCTCTAGCATCAATGATATTTCGTATCTCGTACATAGTTCCTATTCTCACTGACCAATGCCTTAACCTAGGGTACATTATTTAGTCTCTTTGAGTCCCAGTTTCATCATCTTACTTCAAAATAATATTTGAAAGATTCAATTAGATAACAAACATATAGTCCTTAGTACAGAGGTTGCTATGCAGTGGGAGCTGAATGAATTATGTTTGTTATTATAGAAACCACAAAGTTTTAGAGGCCTCCATACCTATCTTTTTAAAGCTGTTTTCTTGCAACCCAATATTTTTATTACAGTTGGAAGTCAACAAATGTCACACAATCAAAATGCTCAATGGAGTAAAGAGCTTGATTGGAGATACATTAAAAGTGCAAAAAATAACATTTAATGGATTTTTTTCAAAATTTCTGCACACAAGTCAGAAATCTGTCTGAGAAGAGGTCTGATTTCAGTGAAGTCTGTAAATAGCATCAGAGAAAATTGATATGTTGTTTTTGTTTTCAATTTTCCAGATGCAATAAAAATGGTGAAGAATAGGGGTGTGTGTGACCATCACAATGCAGATAAAGACAAGAATCAAGGTGCCACAAAATACACCCCTCAGCCTCTCTTATTTTCCCTCATCCTATCCTCCATGTGAGTTCCCAAGCAACCCACAGAGTGGCACATTCTCTGTGTCTCCAAGCTCACTCATGTTTTCTGCCTGTCAGTCAAGTGTTGTCAAACTACTGGGAATCAGCCTTGGAAACAAAACATCAGAATTTTTTAAAAGATACATTAAAGTTTCCATCCCTGATAATGAACAATTAGAATATGACACTAGCAGTGAGGGTACAAGACAGCTGGAAAAGAAGGAGGAGAATGTCACAACAGAGAATGCCACTGGCTCCTGCACTCTACACCCTGATCCAAATGTTGTAGCAAAAGCTTGCTCATATCTAGCAGTATGGGAAAGTCTTGGGAATTTTTCTCTTTCATGTTGTCATCTGCTTCTTAAAAATACTCAGAGAGTCTCTCTCTCTCTATATATATATAATATATAATATATATTATATATATATTCACAGGCCTGGGAACCCAGGAAATGACTGTGTTACATGTTTTTAACTGAGAAATATAAACCCAGTGCTTAATTCAGTGGAGCTTTAACTGTAATTTTTTTTCTTCTTGTCTTTAATAGTACCTGACAAGGTCTTTGATGGTTCAAGAGCACGAGGTTCAAGAGCATCATACACTGATGCTGCTCCCAGGTCTCTGGGCTGAAGTTTGTACAGGCATTCTTGTAATTTATTCATGGGAAAAGCTGCCCATACCTGTTGGCTGTGAATTTGGGTGAACTGCACTAAAACTTGACTGTAAGTCTATAGATGACTTGGTAAATTTGTCTGGAGGTATCATTTGTTCATTCAACTTTCTCTGATGGCTGAAGCTGAAATGAAAATTGAGATCCTGAATAGTGATGAGCAGGGTTTTATGAATCTCTTTTGCACTTTCTCTGTAAAATTTGTCACTACATTCATAGAACACTCCTGATATAAGAAATATGAAGCTAGAGAAGACAATTTGCATTCGACAGAGAAACATGTCTAGCCCCACCAGGAAGTAAATAGACAATAGAAAAAAAAAATATTCACATCCATTTGAATAGAGCAACATAAAATCCGTCTGCAAATGTTTATATAGAACTTCAAGCTTCAGTTTTTACTGCGTCCCACCTGTAAAGTTTTGCCAGGATTATGAGTTTTGCATATAAGGCACGCACCAGAAACATCCTTATACATTTAGAAATGCTGGCTTAATATTATTAATATAAACATTTTTTTCTCTGCTATAGTGATAAAATTGAACCGTTCTGGCTAATGAATTATGTTAGCCAGCATTGTCAGAATGCTGTCTTGAGGAACAGCATACAACTATTTATAAGGAAGTGATCAGGAAAATCCCTCTGCATAAGAACAACCTATAAATAAAGGGACTAGCAAAAACTATCCAGGCCCTTTTTGTTTATATCATGAAGTTCTCATCATTGTCCCTGACCAACTTATGTGTTGAAATTGATAAACATCACTTTATAGACAGTTATCATACCCATCTTTACGCTTGAACATAAATGAATTTATTTAAACATGAAAAGTCCAATATATCACAAACCTATGAAGACTGAATTTCTGTCTTGGCCTGTCATGACTTTTTTTGCATCTTAATTTTGGTGAACAAAGAGTTTAAAAAAAACTTTAATTTGTGTGTGTGCCACAAATTGATTTTTTGTTCTGGAATGGAACCTTAGTTCTATCTGAAACCCCCATTTGCCTGCAGTGACAATAAGCTTAACAATGAGAGGCCCCGTCCCGTCCCCAGGACTGTGTCAAGGCTGGGGAGATTTCTGAAGTGCCAAGATGAAGAGAAGAAGGAGACGTCAATCCCTTGCATCACTGGTCCCCACAGCCATTCTGAGATGTTCTTTGTTCCTCTGGTGTTTGGTTTTCTGTGTTTTGTTTGTGGACTTGAAGTTTGGGATATGTATGGCTTGGCTCACATGCGATGTCGTAGAAATCTGTGAGCGGGCTTTTCTGCCTGGACATATTTGAAACATCACCTCAGAACTTGTTAGGAATGCAAATTCTAGGGCCTCCCCACCAACCTCCTAAATCAGAAACACTGACTAAAACACAATCAGCAGCAGACTGCAAATTCTCGAAGGTTCCATGCCGCAAAGGCTCTGCCCAGGAAGAGTGGGCAGGCATTACCAGTCTCTCCCCATAGGAATCTCATTCTAGTTCTCCTTTCTCTCTGTCTAGAGAAGTACTGGGTTTACAGAAAAATTAAGCAGATGGTAGAGAGCATTACCATTTCCCCCTGTTATTATCTTGCCTTAGTGTGGTACAGTTGTCTGAATTAATAAACTGATATTGATACATTATTAACTGAAGTCTACAAGTCACCTTGGAGTTTACTCTTTTTGTTGTATAGATTTATGGGTTTTAGCAAAGGCATAATGTCAAATATCCATCAACAGAATACCATAAAACTTTAAAGTTTTTATAGTCTTTATAAAATACATATAAATAAATATATTTATAAATATATATCTTTATGGTATTTATAGAACATAAAACTTTAATTAAAATTTGGAAACCATAACATTTTCCTAAAGAAAGTAAATTAGACGAATGAAGTCCTTAATCATCATTAAATGCTTTGAGAAACAAAAATAGAGTTCAGGAAGTAAGATCATTTACAGATTTACAATAGTTTACTCTTCAAAGAGACAATACAAATACACACTGCATTTAAAAAGTTCAAATTTACCAATTAAACATAGGCTGGAAGCAGACAAAATTTACTTAACTAATTTGCTTTGACCAAATACCAAACAAAATAACAGTCTTGGGTCTTCCAGCTTGATTGAAGATGAAACTCCCAGTTTTAGTCTGTGGAAAACAAAATCAGATCCTTTTTAAAAACAAGCTTTTTAATGTTAATTGTGAAACATTATTTGTAAGAATTTTCACATTAAATAATATGACCTTGCCATGCTAGTTCAAGTTTGTTAACTCACACAGTAGAAACATTCATGGAAACAGCTTCAAATTTCTACCAGCCCTCAGCAAGTCCTCCAGATCACCCAGTCTCACCTCCTTACCCCAAAGAATGAACACATGTACTCTGCTGACATTAAGAGAATCCGTAATTACTCCTATGAATAGTGAATTATCAATAGGATGTAATCAAGTGGATTCTGATTTTTTAGTCACTTGTTTTAAATTGTTTGTTGGGGGGTAAAAAAGAAAAAAGGTATCAGGGGGCCCTCTGCTGGCAGACCTACATAATTAATCACAACAGGTTAAGATTTGGGAAGGAAAAAATATTTTATGACTGTGTACTAAATCAAAGGTCCTGGTGGTTCCACTTAATTCTGTGAAGACAAGTTTAAATCTTGACATAATTTTATTATATTCATTTTAAATGTTATTGCTTAGCTTTTGTATAGTGTATTTTTAGTGAAAGCAAGTCCATCACAAACAACTACCCCAGGTTGGCATCGTTGGGTGTATAAGGGAAAAGAAGGCTTTTCCCATTCTGTCTCAAATCATGTGATTGGGTTTTGTAGATCGGCAAAGTCCTGGGCACTGCTTAAAATTGATTTGAGAGACTCAGAGGTATGAAGAAAATACTTAAGCATCAACTGTCAGATAAGGCCACAAGCTCTCTGAATAACAGCAGCACAGTATGATTTTAGCAAATCACTTACTGTCTCTTGGTCTGTATTTTCTCATTTACTAAAAATGAGTTAGAAGACCTAGCAGATCTCTAGGTTTTAAAAGATTGTAAACCCATCGTTTTCTATTTTTAAAATATTAAGTATATATATAAAGAAAAGCGGAAGCCCTCTTTTTTTTTTTTTTTTGATGGAGTCTCGCTCTGTCACCAGGCTGGAGTGCAGGGGCGCAATCTCGGCTCACTGCAACCTCTGCCTCTCAGGTTCAAGAGATTCTCCTGCCTCGGCCTCCCGAGTAGGTGGGATTACAGGCATGTGCCACCACACTCAGCTAAGTTTTTTTATTTTTATTTTTATTTTTTTTGTATTTTTAGTAGAGACAGGGTTTCACCATGTTAGCCAGGATGGTCTCGATCTCCTGGACCTCGTGATCCGCCTGCCTCGGCCTCCCGAAGTGCTGGGATTACAGGTGGGAGCTACCGCGCCCGGCCAGCTCTCTCTTTTAAAGGACTGTTTCCTCTTTGCTCAGCCCCACATGGAAGTACCTGGAGCAGCGCGTTCGCTTCATAAGCCACCAAGAAGACCCAAGCTGAGACTCAGGGAGAGTGGGAGGAGGCCCATCCCATGCTCTGGGAACAAACAGCACTGTCAGAGGGTCAGTCCCATAGAATCTTGTGAATTTGCTGGTCTCTCCCGGGTCCTGTACAGACACATTCCTTGTGTTAGCAAATTGGCCTATAAGAAGCTGCCCATTTTCCTCCTGTCAAACTTTAACTCTCTAATCATCCCTTTTGAATCAATTTTCCAAAAAAATCCCCCACGTCAGTAAAAGACACCACTATCCCTCCAGGTAATCTCCCAAATATCCAGAAATCAACTGAGAATTATTCCCTCTCTCATATCTGCACCATATTGATCTTCTGTGACCTCACTTTCTCCACCTCTGTCATCTTTCTAGTCTAAGCCACCGTTGTCTTTAGCCAGAGTTCCTGAGTAGCCTCAGATCTGGTCTCTGCTTTCACTCTTGCCCTCCTCTGACTGTCCATTCACCACTTATCAGCAGCCAATGTCACTATCTTCGGAGGTAAATCAGGTTTTGTCATTGCCTACTTATTAACTTCCTTCGATCACTTCCATTGCACTTAAAATACACCCCAAACTCCTTACCCCCATCTGGCCTTGCTTACTTTTCCAATCTCTCACGGTACACCTCCCCACAATCCATGCATTCTGCCCGCTGAACTTCCTTCTCTCCTTCAGGCTCAGTGCTTGTCCTGGCCTTACCTTTTGCAGGCGATGCCTCCCGTCCCACCCCAACTTTTTACTTGCCTGCTCCTTCTTCATGTTCAGGTCTGAATTCACATATCAGTGCTTCAAAGAAGCTGTCTGTGACCAGCTCCTGCATGCTCCGCTCATCCTGTCCCTTTGACCTTTGAACATGCCACCCTATTTACCTCTTTTCTAGGGCTTATGGCAAGCCAAACTCCCTGGTCAGTAAGTCCACCAGTTTGTTCCCTGTCTCCCAGCTGGAAGCTCCTGGAGGGTAATAACCTTGTCTCTCCGGTTTGCCTGCTGTGTTCAAGAGACCTAAAAGAGTAAAAAAAAAAAAAAAAAAAAAAAAAGTTCTCCGAGTAAGCACTCAGTGAGATTTCACTTGATAAAGGAATGCAGAAACAATGGGAGACACTGATCTTAGCATCCTGTGAGATTCAGAACTATTGAGCTTGTAATGATTACCATTCTTGGAGATTGACTTGGAGACTAGTCTATAAAGTGTCACTCATGTCTTCAGGTCTTTCCTGTGCACCTTAGGCTGATGGGCAGCTCTTTGTGTCCCTCATCTAGGGAAACTCCCTGTGTTTTTCCCCACTGTTCCCTCCCCGTCTGTGTTTTCTCTTCTGTGTGTTTTCGTATCCGCTGTGTTTACTTTTTACCATTGATCTTATTACATAGTATTGCTATTAGTGACTTACATTTGTGACTTCTCCACTAGACTGACTGCCGTAGTAAAGGTCACTTCTAATTTATTTCTGAAGGCTTAGGAAAGCCTCTGTGCAATATGTATGACAGATAAATGGTGCGTAAGTAAATGTGAAGTGCACTAAAAATCAGAATCGCAGTGTTTCTCAATGACAGTATGGCAGGAGGTATAACATGGAATGCCCTTGAATAATTTGAAGACTATCACAATTTATACACGAAGTTAATGTGTAAAGCCATGGCATATGATAACTGTAATTAAATAACACTGAAATATTATTTGATGCCATCAGCATCTCTACCCCTAGCGAGTTTTTCCGTCTCATTTTGCTGCAGACCTCCACCCCTATCTCCAAGATGCCACTGTGATCTCTGATTCTATGCTGGGAAACCCATCCTTTGAAGGTGCTTATAATTGAGAGCTTGTAAACATGTCTTTAGTGAAGGCTTCCTAGTGTCATTTAAAGTAGACATTTTCACCTGTCCTCTCACTCACACACTTCACCTGTAACGTGAGTGCATCATGCGAGTGCTTTTCCATTCCATTTTTCCTTTCTGTCCACTTGTAGCACAGACGTTTGATAGGAACTTGTTGAATGTAATTGACACGTAGTTCGTCTTCAACTGCTCCTGTAAGCTTTGTCCTTATAGGGTAGGAGTTTAGCAGAAAGCAGGGGCCACGTCTGTATCGTCTCTTCTCTGTAGTCCCTTGATCTTTTAGAGGGCCATAGGCATCACGCTTCCTGCATTCCTAGGAAAAACCACCCAGTTCTGAAGAGCCAGCTCTGTCTCAGAAAAGCTTGACCAGCGCTAATCATAGTTGCTCTACTGTCATATCTTGACTGGATATTTCCCATTTATTCTACACTACTTCTAAAGATCTCATTATTGTTATTCTGAAAAAATACACAAAACAGAAGGTAAAGGTAATGCCCAAATTGAGAGAAATATAGGATTGACGAGCAAGGTACCTTGCCGTTTAGCATGAGGATCCTGGAGTTCTCTGTTTTTGTTTTTTTCTTCCAATTGAAACTTTTAGCCGAACCGGTTGCTTGGGTTTCTTCTGCTTTGCTGCATTTGAATCACTAGAGGGAGGTAGAGGAAAAGGTTTCAAAGAAACTAAGCCAAATTACACAGAAAACCCAGTATCTGTCTAGGTTACTATTCTGCACCTTTCAAAAGACAACTGGAGCCCAAATGTCAAATCTAATGGTGAAGCAAATTAGAATGCTTGTTTTTCTAGGCCCTCATCTTGAGGATAAATGTATTATGGATAATTTAGTAAATGCATTCATTAGCTAGGAGTTGATTACTGATTGAATGTGATGTCTTCTGTTTTCGTGTCAATTAAAGACATTCACAGATAATTACTTTGTTTCTTCCCCTTTCCCTTCAACTGAGTTTTCACTGCAAATATCCTGAGAAAATCACTTCCTTCCTGGTCCCCCAAATTTCCTCTTATGGACTGTAGAATAGCATTTTTAAAGTTTTGAAGTTGGCATTAAGCCATGAACATTGCTGGGAATCAAAGCATATAGTTCTGTTCATCTACCATATGAGCTAATGTGGCAATGTGCCAATTACATGGCCAAATCTTCCCCCTTATCCCTTTTAGGGATTGGATGACTCAATCTTTATACTTTAAAAAGAAAGAGATCTTAATGCTTCCGGCCACAGAGTTGTGCCTGAGATTTGAGTTCCCTTCTGTTATTTCACTGAGCCTGCCCATTCAACAGTCCCTACACCTCTGTCTCTCTGAAGAGTGATCTGAAAATGGTCGGGTGGCTCTGTTTCTTCAAAAATAAACGAATAAATAGCAATGACTATACTTACTCTGAATGCAGTGACATGGTTGACTTTAGGCAAGATTCTGAGAAAGTGATATTTCTTTTCAATGTATCTCCTTTCTTTTCCTCTCCTAGGTACCCACAGAGAGAAATCGCTCTCTCTCTCTCTCTCTCTCTCATCCTAATAGCTCTAGGTTTGTACTCTCCAATCCAATATTCCAGTCTGCATTACTCCTGAATCATTTAGACATATTTGTTTGATAGGATGCATTGTAACAGGAAGGCCATTAGGTATGAGATAAATGTATGTTGAGTTGATTCTGAAGTTTTACCCTGTGACCCCTTCAATCAGAGCTCCTTCCACCCCACATTCCTAGGGCCTGTGTCCCCAGCGCGGATCTGTAAGTAGTGGGATACCAGCCAATACATACTATGATCACTGATTGTTCTTCTTGGAGTATTATTCCTTGCCCTGGATCTGTGTAGGATTTCCCAGAAAGACTCATTGGTTCTGTAGCTCGGTTCTCCTAAAACACAGCAAGCAGCCTTATATTAATACGTGTCAAGGTATAAATGATTCATCATGCCTTGACATATGATTTTTTAGGGGTTTTGTAGGTTTGTGGGATCTTTCTGGCTACATAGGCGTTTTTACCCAAAGGGCTACATCTTTAACAGTTAAATTTTGAGCGTGAGCAAGGCACAAAGCAAAGTTCTTTGTTCTTTGCTTTGTTTCTCAGGCTTCTCCCTGTGCATCTGCTCTCTCCGTGTTCAAACTCAGGCAAAGTTGATCATCTCAGTGTGTCTCTCTCTATGAGAATACAGAAATGAGTAGCCTGAATGAAATGTGCTCTTCTTTCTTCTCACACCCAGGCACGGCAAAGTCTTGCCCAGTTCTGTCTCAGATATAGGTCAAAGCCTTCTACAAAAATATACAAAATTGGCCCATAGATTAAAAAGTCCTCTGGGCTTCTTCTCAGATCTCCCTGGGGTAGCGAGGCAAACATATCTGGAATAGGCTTTAAATATCTGCAGAGAGGTCTGTTTAAAGAAAGACTGTGGGCCGGGCGCGGTGGCTCAAGCCTGTAATCCCAGCACTTTGAGAGGACGAGGCGGGCGGATCACGAGGTCAGGAGATCGAGACCATCCTGGCTAACACAGTGAAACCCCGTCGCTACTAAAAAATGCAAAAAACTACCCAGGCGAGGTGGCGGGCGCCTGTAGTCCCAGCTACTCGGGAGGCTGAGGCAGGAGAATGGCGTGAACCCGGGAGGCGGAGCTTGCAGTGAGCTGAGATCCGGCCACTGCACTCCAGCCTGGGCGACAGAGCGAGACTACATCTCAAAAAAAAAAAAGACTGTGAACAAGCGAACACAGTTCCTGCCCTCTGCCTTGCAGTTTTAAGAGGAAATGGAAAGAACTGAGGCAGAAGAAAATGGCGGGCCTCTCCCTCAGGCAAGAGTCACCACCTGGAAGCTGAATTGTGAAAAGCAAACCTGGTGTTTTCTCCTTTCCCTTTAATTACAGAACAACCAGCTTTTTCTTTCAGTCTGCAATGGAATGCTGTTCCTCTTTCATTAAATATGTACGTTCCATCAAATATGGATTAGCAATGGGCCTTGCTGGGGAACAGTGAGTTACAGTTTTCCAGTCTGGCCTAAATTATTTATGTTGGTTTTATGATCTAGAAAGCAAATGTATGCATTCCTAATACTCTTTCTAAGATGTTTTACATTTTCCGAAGTAATATGTAACAAATCCTTTCATTTCAGTCATGAAAAGCCACAAACCTATTTAGTACATTGCAGAAATGAGTAAACCATTATTACAAACCGGAACCTGTAGCTAGATCCACACAACTGTCCTCCATTTATCCCTTCCTGTTTGACCCATTCTGGTTTGAAACTTCTGTTGACTCTATCACTGTGGCTTGTTGGTTTGATATACTGTTATCTTTCTTATGCACAGGAGGTGCGGTTTGCTTAAAATACAAGTAAACTAATTGTGACTTCTGTACAGAAATGATAGATAGAAACTTTAAAATGTGTAGTCTTCAGTGAGGAAAAAAAAGCAAGCAAAAAGAGAATAAACGGTAATTCATATAATCATAAAATGTGATTAAATCTAGCACCGTGAGTTAATTTAAAATACTACCCAGTGTAATCAATATTTTATTTTTATGATCTCATAGCGGAAAATATGTTTTCTTTGCTGGAAGCTTTGTAGTTTTATTGGCTATGTCTAGGTATATAAAAATGTAAAACATATTTGAAAAAAAAACCCTTTCTCCCATCCTAATAATCTAAAACTAAAATTTAAAATGCAGATGATTAAACATACTGTCTCCTTTATGGAATCATACCAAATCAAAAGTCATGTATCATTTCTGGGGTTACTGACGAGGAGGAATAGTAGGGCATAGTTTTCATTGCTTTTATTAAACTAATGAATATTTTATTCCTGACAGTATTTGCGTTACACATAGGACACATTCTCTGCAGATGTATTTAGGTAATTCAACATTTAACAACATCTTCTTTTTATGACTCCCTTCATGTGTATGTGTAACTAACATTGATATAAAGCTTTACATTTATAAGACAGTTTCAAAATGTATTATCTCATTTAATCTTTAGAATAACTTTTGAGGTAGGAATCACTAGCCACATTTTGCAGATGAGGAAGCAGGAACTTGAAGAGATGAAATTTCCTTGCTAAGCTGACACAGGGTAGAAAGTGGCAGAGTGGGACACGAATGACAAATTCAGGTCGAGGTTTTGAGTATGGTGCACTTCAGCCCCGGCAAATACCATTGCCTTTTGGAGCCTCCTCATCTCGAGGATGATACGCAGATTTACAGGTAGCCCATGTATTCTTACTTTTTCCTTACTTCTATATCTAAAATTACCTATTTGCTCTTGGGGCAAAGTATCAAATGAGTACAAAATTTCCTTTTTAAAATTTTACCTAACTAGTTCCAAACTCAGTCCACATTCTGCTCTTATTGAGATGACTGGTCTTCTCTGCCGGCATGTGAGCTCCTAGAAGGCAGATATGTTATTATCTTAACCCTTGCTATGCCTACCTCAGTGCTATATATATATATATATATGGTCGATGTTCAAAAACATTGATAATGCAGGAAAAGCTAAGATAAAGCTAATCTTCTCTGGATGCTAAGCTATATCAAGCTTCCTTCCATTTGTTGAGTTAAAATTTTTATACCAAACACACAAGCAATTTGAAACCATTGAATCCTACTATTAAAACTAGACTTTTTTTTTTTTTTTTACTGTATCTCAGATTTAATAAAAATGTACATGTTGATGAAATTACAGTCAAAAGAGGTCTTAAAGATCCATTTGGCTTATCTGTTTTCTGAGATCATTAGAAATTTGAATGTCTATATATACACAAGGATTTACTAAACAGCAATCAATCACGATTGCCCATGGCACCAGCCTGCTGCCTGCTGTCTCCCTGGCTCTTTGAAATTTGGGAAACAATAAGGTGCTCTCATCACTCCATTCCCTAAGACAAATTGGGCATTTTCTGAGAGTGACACATTCTGTGTCCAGGAAAACTGGTGTTTAGATTTGAACTGTTACTCAGCAAGAACTGATAATTTGAACACTGCATTTAAAAATTTTCCAAGTGACTTATAATTATTAACCTGAATAAGGCTTATGTTTTGCAGGACTCTTCAGTGACTGTTCCTGTGCCTCTTCTTAAATCTTAAACCTCTCTTTTTCTGTTACGAGTCCACAAACCACTGGCCCATACTAAATACTCTAAAAACTCTTCCTTCAATCCTGTTGCCACCTCAGGAAACTACTCTAATTGCAGTCATTCTTGCACTTCCAGACTTTCTAGAGGAACAGTCTGCCTTCCTGGTCCTCACCTCCTCCCCAACCTGTTCCTTCCATCCAATGTGACCTGAGATGTGTGCCTACCACTACTGCAGAGAGAGGTTTAATGAGGTAGCTAAACTCTTTTAATTGCTGAACTTGATCAGGAGCTGAATTTTCTCACTTCAAATTTCTACTAAATTTTAATAATGATACATCACATATTTCTAGACACATAGGAAGTGTAGGAAGCATACAGCATAGTATACCCTCAAGTGAACCATCTAGAGTGTAACTTGTGTTAATATTTTATCATATGTTCTTCAATACTCCCCCGCTTAAGAAATAAAATGGTTCAGTACATCCAAATGCTGACTCTATTTTCCTTACTTTCAGTATCTTTCCTATTACACTTTCTGCAGTGTGTGCTGATGATCGATTCTCTCTTTAGAACATGGAGCTTCTCCTCAGTGCTGCCATGTCTCCTGTATTCTCTTTCTGTACTTTCTAGCTGTTACTTGTCATTTGTGTGTGTTTGTTCTTCCTTCCTCACTTGCTCCTTAACAGTTGGGATCCTCACATATTTTATCTTGGCTCGGATGTCTTGTTGCTTTACAATAATCTAGAGATGTGGTCCACCTGTCTCACTTTATTTCTGTGTGCCCCACATTTCCTCAATGTATGTTTCTAGCTTTGGCTATTTTATCTGAGCATCATTTTCATGTGACCACTAGACATAGATTTCTGGGTATGGTACGACCTCACCCAAATCTGACCTGCTAGTTTTTCATGACTTCATGTATTGTACCTTCTCTGTGGACCGAATGTTTGTGTACCACCAAATTTACATGGCGAAACCTAATCTCCAAGTTGATGGTATTAGGAGGTTGGGCCTTTGGGAAGTAATTAAATTATGGGGTCAGAGTCTTCAGACTAGGATCAGTACCTTATAAAGGAGACCCAGATAGTTTGCTTACTTTCTCTGCCTTGTGAGGCTATGGGAAGAAGATGGCTGCCTGTGGCCAGGAGGAAGGTCCTCCCCAGATATATAACCTGTTTGTGCCTTGATTCTGGACTTCTCAGCCTCCAGAATTGGAGAAATAAATTCATGTTGTTTATAAGCTACCCATTGTATGACATTCTGTGATAGCAGTCTGCATGGACTAAGACACCTGCCAAATGGCAACTTTAGTATTCTCCCAAGCTCTATTTTTCCTCATTCTTCATTAGTGACCAAATACTGCAAGTCTACCTCCGAATCTTTTCCTAAATTTAGCCTCCTATCCATTATAACTACTACTGCATTAATGATCTTCCTTGTCATATGATCTCAGCTTAACCTACCATCTGCCTTCTAATTTGTTTTTTCTCACTAGATGTTTTACACTCCATCTCATCAATTATCTTACAGACTGCCAGAATATCTTCAAAAATAATTCTGGCCATGCACTGCTAATACTTAAAAAGTTCCATAATTCTGGCCATGCACTGCTAATGCTAATATTTAAAAAGTTCCATAATTCTGGCCATGCACTGCTAATACTTAAAAATTTCCATTGACCTCTGGTCCTACAAAGAAACAAAGGCATGAGTTTTTTGTTGCCATGTGAAGACCTTCACATCAGCTCACTTTCCCTCTCACTACCCCTGCTCTGCCTGTCTCACTCTTCGTGTACCTGGTCTCAATCTGCGCTCAGGGTACCCTTCCCCACCACGCAAAGTGGTGCTGGCCAGAGTCTCCGAGTCAACATGCTAGACTTGACTCTTGTGCAACACTGGCCTTCCACCTCCATTCTAAACACAGAGACAAGCTGCATAATTTATGACAGTGAAAAGTAATAAGCAAAATACAAACAAAATAAGAAGCATAGCTGAACTGGAAGGTAAGAAAGGAAAACCCCCAGGTGCCAGAAATGACCCATTACCTAAAACAGACACTGGAATTTGACCTATGTCTGGAGGTGGAGTTTTCACATTCACTCTGTAGAAGAGTTAAGGCTGTATTCCCCAGATTCCAGATTAAATGTAACTGAGGCCCCTGAGTAAGGGGCAGCTGGAAAGAGAAGTCACGCGCATGAAATGAGGACTAAAACAAAACTGTGTTCACCAGTCCAGACATGCCATATGTAGCATGCTGCCAGCCTTGGACCACAGGTTTGGAAAGAGTGCCAACGGCAACAAAACCCAGACACTCAAATTTGTGTTCTGCATGAGTTTAGGGTTCAGTCTTTAATTTTGTACAGGGTGAGAACACCATGAGCTGAGAAATTAACCTTAAATACTGGATTACTAAAACCGATTCAACTCATAGTGCCCGGTGAGAGGCGAAAACTTCCCTACTCAAATATCTTCATCATCAGACCCTAGCAAGACTCTGCAGAAAATGATTCACATGGCAGATAAGCTCAGAGTCAAAAATGAAAAGCAAAAATGCAACACCATCTGAATTCCTAACCAATGAGCTCTAACTTCATAGCAACCTGAAAGCAATTTTAAAGAACTGTGCTTGAATTTTTCAAAATGCTGAAAGTGGGGTGGACTCTATAAGGAAAGAACAAAGCATTAAGAAGTAAATATTGCAGATAAACCGAAAGGGAACTTAGATATGTGAGAACTGCTGCTTGGGGCTTTGGGTTGGAATACTCCTTAGAGAAATGGAGAACTTAAGTATCCATAACAGGCATGGGGAAAAACACACACACACAGACACACACACACACGCGCGCGCACAACACAAGCAGTCTGTTCTGCCTCAAAAGGAAAAGCACAAATTTGCCCCTTAAGATTAAAACTCACAGTCTCATCACAACAAGAAGATCCCGGCTAGATCACCCACTGTGTAACTGTATCATCTGTACTTGCCCTGCAAATCTCATACGCTCCCATTGTGCCTTCAGGTCAGACCACTCTTCCCACTGAAATTAAAACAGCAGTGCAGACAAAGCTCTACTGGGGAATACCCATAGAACAGCGGCTTTCCACTGGGACAATATGCACAGGGACACTGGGCAGTACCTGGAGACGTGCTTAGTTGTCACAGCTGGGAGGGTCCTTGAGCAGGGCCTAGGGACATTGCAAAATATCCTACATGCATATCACAGTCCCTGACAACAAATAATTATATGGTCCAAAATGCCAATAGTATAGAGGTGGAGAAACCCTGCTACCAATAAAATAAGACTTTCAATATTATTTTAGTAATGTTACATTATGCTTTTCATGCCTTGTTCTTGTGATTTTTTCACTATATCCAGGTTGCAGCATCTGCCATCTTCTTCTGATAGATTCTATTGACTATTCATCTGATAGATTCTACCCCTCTCTAGGGTAGAAGTGATGCTGTAGTTGACAGAGGAAAGAGAGAAAAAAAAGGACGTAAGGTGGGGAAAAGTTGGAGAAGTGATTGTGAACAAATTTACTCAGAGATCAAGGATTCTGCCTAAATTTGATGAAACTCAAAAAAAAAAGTAAAAACTTTTCATTTTAGAAGATCAAATTATAATGATATAATAACATTTTAAAAAATGAGAAAAAGTTGAGGGGAGGAGATAATATAGGTATGCCAAACTACCACGATGGTTAATTTTAGGTATCATCTTGACCGATGAAGAAGTATACAGACAGCTGGTAAAGCATTAGTTCCAGGTGTGTCTGGGAGGGGGCTTCCAGAAGTGATTGGCATGTGAATCAGTGGACTAAGTAAAGAAGACCCACCCTCACATCCAATCAGGTGAGGCCTGAGTAGAACAGAAAGATAGAAGAATGGTGAATTTGCTCTCTGTCTTTTCTATACCTGGAATACCCTTCTTTTCCTGCCCTTACATATCAGAACTGGCCTTTGGACTCTGGCATTTGCTCCAGTGGGCTTCCCAGTTTCCTGGGCCTTCAACCTTGGACTGAGAGTTACACTATTGGCTTCCCTGGTTCTGAGGCCTTCAGAATTGTCCTGAGCCACACGACCAGCTTCCCTGATTCTCCAGCTTGCAGCCTGTTGTGAAACTTCTCAGCCTGACAATCAAGTAAGCCAATTCTCTAATACATTGCCTCTCCTCTGTCTGTCTGTCTATCTATCTATCTATCTATCTATCTATCTATCTATCTATCTATCTAATCTATCAATCATCTATCCATCTATCTATCTATCATCTATCCATCTATCTATCTCCCTTATCTATACATCTTATTGGTTCTGTCTCTCTGGAGAATTCAACCGTGACTAATTCAGCTACTTTACTTATTTTATAGCACAGACATTAATAAAGACAATTGAAATTGAAATTTGATAAATCGGGAAGTGGAGTTAAAAACATGTTACATAGATTTACAGTGTTAATCAGCAGATGCACTGAAAGCAGAATTTATCAAAATAATGGGACTCTAAATCAAATAATGGGACTCTAAATTTCTTAACCATGTGTATATATTATTTCTAAATTTAAAATAAAACAATTCTAATACTAAGTGTTAGCAAGGGTGGGATTATAAATATAAATGGAACCATCTTTCTAGAGGGCATTTTGGCAATATGTATGAAAAAACCTAAAACATTTTAGACCATCTTACCTGGTAATTCTGTTTTGAATTATATATCCTAAGGAAATAATTAGAGACACAAAACAAGATTTATATTCAAGAACATTTATTGACATTATTTTATGCATATATAGTAGTTGAAATTGTAATACTTAAGGTGTCATAGTAGAGATTAGCCAAATAAATTATGAAACATTAGACAAAGGAATACAAACTGCCATTAAAATCTGTGTTATCAAATATCATCCAGAGACAGATACAAAGAATGATCACAAGATAATGTTGCCTAAGGGGGAGTCTATATCAAGAGTATCCTCCCAATTGTGTTAAGTATATATGATTGTCAGACAGACATTTCTGCATCCTCTTCACCCAAGTACACTTTTCCCTAAGACAGAATAAGCTTAAGTATCAGCTTCCCTGATCTGAATTTTGCTTTGGGAGGAATTAGCACGGGGACTACGTTGATACTCCTAAAAGTCTTCACAGAACAGTGTTAAATAAAGAAAAATTAAATTATCCAAGAACATGTGGATTTTGATAACTGTGTGGAAAAACAAAACAAGTCCATTGCTTAAACAAAACAAATTAGATCATGTGGAGAAAAATACAGGTATCTGTAAAAAAAATAAAAAAAAATAAAATAAAATATTAATGGAATATACCTCTGGGAATTGGGGGAGTAAAAACTATGATGTTTCTTTCTGATTTGCATTCTAAATCGTTCATAGAAGGAAAAAATAATGTATGAGCATCCGTTTCTTTTTCATACCACCAAGAATTCATTTGCTCACTTTCTGGTAACCATGCCTTTATTTTCCTATGGAGAGCTACCCTGCTCACCATTCTCAGACCGTGCGGCTTTAGTGAAGTGTCTTAGCCGAGAATCTAAGGGTGGAGCATGTGACATAGGACATTACATTTTCCTAGCCATAAAGATTAAGCCTGAGAGAGGTAATGAGACGATCACTGCCAAAGAGTTATAGATTTTTGAAGAGCACCCTTTTTTGCCATCAGACATGAACTTAGGAGGGTGTTAGTTCTAGAACTGCTGTTTCAGAACCCACAACTACAGAAGGAGAAACCGTGAGACTGTGGAGCCAACCCACAGAGAAAGCAGAGCATGAGACTTGCCCAAAGACTGTACTGCTCTGGACCTTACAGTTACCGGGGCTAAAACATACCCTTTATACTTAAGCTAGTTGAGGCAGGATTTTCAGTCATTCACAACCAAAATGATCATGATAGTTTTTACAAGTTATGATTTCACTTTATTCATGCATTTGATGGTAGTCTGTCATGACATTCATGGTCTTTTGGTCATAAATCTCTGAAAAGAATAGTAAAAATTCTTTTTGGATAATGATTTATTATATTAGAACAATTTCCTCCTTTAATTTGCATAGAAATCAAGGTACTCCTTCATTCTTCTTCTTATAAAATCCTTATTATGTCTCTGTAATGCCCCCAAAATATATATTAATTCAGAAAACAAATGCAGCATAAAAGCGTTTTTTTCTCTCCCATTTAGTCCCAGGTCTTCACTCTCAAAGCAGTAGAAGAATGATGTAATTTTTCAATTAATTCGGGCAGAAAAAATGGTTAAAGCCATTTTTGAACACAAGTTTTTTTTCCTTTAGCTTTTATGACAAAAATGACAAAATAAACCAGGGAAATTTCTAGAACTACTACATCAAAAATTGACTTTCAGCCCAGGCAAGAGGATTGCTTAAGGCCAGGAGTTCGTTACCATCATAAGCAACATAGCAAGACCCCAACACTACATGAAAAAAGGTTCATCTGTAGTCGTAGCTTCTTGGTAGACTGAGGCAGGAGGATCACTTAAGCCAGAGAGTTCAAGGCTGCAGTGAACTGTGATTGCACCACTGCACTCCAGCCTGGGTGATAGAGCAAGACCTCGGCTTTTTGTTTGTTTGTTTGTTTGTTTTTTAAATAAGAACATTGACTTTGGGTAATTTTTGTCAGGAAACAATGATGAAGACTTTCACCCCCTTAGATCACAATATAGGACATTTATCCTTCCATTCTTTTCTAAATCACATGGACAGAGGACAGGACCCCTGGTTAAGTCAGTGTGAGTCTGACAATTACATCCGGCTTCGCCAAGCTACAGTCAACTACGACATTGGTACCAATAACTGATCTCTTTTAACAAGAATTCTGAGGCCCTCGGCCTGGTATAGTTGCACGAGGTTAACTAATGAGAGAAAGGCACAAGGATCCAGTTCAAAAAACTAGAGATTAGTTAGCTGTGCTATTTATCTATTTCTGACAATTCAAGAGGGTAATTTCCCAATGCCCCATCATTGTGGGTTTTGCTTTTTATGATTTTAATGAAAGAGGTTTTGATCTCCTGGAAACTTTACTTGCTTAATATCATTGGAATTCTCCAAGATTAGTTAGTAAGGCCATGTGACCCAGTATCTAGATTCCCTGCACCATTTCCTAGGGCAGCTCAGATCTTTCAAAGCGAATGAGCATTTTGTACATCAGCACGGTAGATGGGAGTACAAAGGGATAGAATAAGAATTAGGCCTACTGAGTCTTCCTTGACTGGGCTGAGCTAGAATCTGAACCTGCTTTTAAAAAGAAGTTGGTCCTTTAGAACCTAATGATCTTTCTTTTCACACCTGAACGATACAGCTTAAAGATTGGCTCCCTGGTGCAATATGAAAGTGAGGGCCATCTTCTAGCTGGTTCCAGGTATGTTTGTCCTCCCACTTGATTTTTATCTTATGCCACATCATCACTCTTACTGATGGAACTATATTTTTTCTTTATTTATTTCTGTTCAGTTTTAACTGAACATATATGATACCATATATGATAATGCTAATTGACAAGACCTCATCTCAAAAAAAAAAAAACAACAACAACAACAACCTAGGACATGATACATACAAATAAATAAAAATTAAGCCAAACTTGGCTCAGTCCCCAGAAAAATCAGGCATAATGACTTGTAAACAACATATATATGTGTGTGTAAGTGTATATACACATAATAACTCAGAAAATGTGTAATATTTTGTAATGTTTTAAAAAATTAAAAATGTCACTTGACCATATGGAATTTTAGGCACTTTTGACAATGTAAGGCACAACTGGTTGTATACACGATACCTAGCATGGGGCTGGCAGCAGCCACTTTGAGTCGTGACAGTGATGATAACAGCAATGATGAAGTCTCATATTTAAAATTTTCAAGTCACTCATCACATCCCCAGTCGCTCCCTTCATTACCTTTTATTTCTACTGGAGTCATCCTGTGTGCCTCAGTCAGACCATTTTGTATGTACAATGACTGTAAATAGATCAACCAAACTTTTTGGATGATGTCAACTATTTGAGACTTTTTGAAAATATAAGGTACTTGAGAATTCATTTTTTCCCCAGTTGGTGTAAGAGATAAACAATTTGAACTTGTCAGAACATCATATCATTTGAATAGGAGGCTTAAATTTTTAAAGGCCAGAAAAACGCTAATGAGATTAGACATAATCTGTTTTTTTCTAGACATTGGAACCTTTTGCACTTCAATCAGATATCCAGACATGCCCATAGCTTAGCAGTCATAGGTAATGTTGTTGGAAAAAGGGTATGACGTGGGTTGGTTGTACAAGAAGAATAGGTTAGAATTTGCTTTCTTCTGAGCTTAGTTACTCAAGTAGTATATAGTAAGAAGCAGGTATCATCAGGAAGAATGTAGGCAGCTAATCTGAGAAGAAAAAGACTACAACAAACAAGAGAAACAAATGAGAAGTTAGCTTTAACTGAGAGCTGATGAACTTAGGAGACTCAACATTGCTTTTCTAAATAGTGATATTAAAATATTGCCAGACAAATTTTTCTTATGTGTAGGATTTAATCTGGAGCTGAGTAGGAGGGATACGACAATGTGACATCATCAGTATTTGCCCTCATCCCTACCACAAAATGACGACTGTAAAGGAAGAAACTCTTAAAATAACTGCCTAGCCCTGCAGTAATGCTTCCCTTTCAAATTGGTAGCTTCCTCCACCATGCATTACTTGGAAGATGCAGTAATTTTAATTACTGAAAGGACCATCTCAAATCATCTTTAGTCACAACACACGGTAAACATTTATAGAGCAATATATTTGTAAAATGTATTTTCTATTGGGGAAGTATGATACAATACAGAAATAAGCATTGAAAGCAAGATACCATGACCAAGCAATTAACAATCAATTATTCAGTTTTAATTTAATATATAATAGATCTGAGGCACTGCCTATAAAGTGGAAGACATAATTATAATACTACAAACGTCATTCCAGCCTTCCAGTTGCTCATGGTCCAGCAGGGAGGATGCACATGGGAAAAATAGTGATAACTAATGACAAATATGATGAGTGTTAACAAAGAAGAAGAGCATATTGCAAGGGAACGTAACTCACTCCAGGGTTAGCAAAGACATTGTTAAGGAAATAATGTTTAAATAGAGACTCATGAGATGAGTATCACCCAATCAAAAATAAAAGACAGCTTTCTAGGCCAAGAACACAACATGTGAAAAGTTGTTGATAATGAGAGAGCACATCTGAAGCATAGAAAACATTCTGTGTGGTTAGAGAATAGAGAAGGCAGAGAAGTGCTGAGCAAAATGAGGCTGGAGAGGTGGGCTTTGATTTTGGGATTTTATCAGATTAACAAGGAACCTCTGAAAGATTTTAAGCAAGGTTAGATTAAAGCATGGTTACATCAGCCTTTAAAAAAATCTGATTTTAGTTCAAACTCTGCAACAAATTTCCTCTGTCTATTTCAATGTATCCACTAGTATTATGAGATTTGACATGCTGTTTGAAGATCCTCCCTTCTCTGGGTCACCTGAAAATAAGCCACAAACAAAGGAATGAAATTGTTGAAAGAAAGGGAAGAGGCAAGACTCCATATGAAGACTACCACTGACTCACCTGTTCATGCATGCCTCTCTGTGTGTTTTATATTGGTACTGGTGAAGATAGTTCTTTATACTGATGCATAATAAAGTAAAATGTGTCTGTCTATTTTCTTCCACTGGCCCAGTCACAGGTGCCATTACAATTGCTCAGATTATTTGCATATTGGCTTTTCATGATGCCTTTAAAAATATTCATCCCATTTACTGACTTACACAGACAATGTACTTTTGTAAATGTGGGCCAGTGTCATGCTTAAATTCCCAAACTACTATTTATTTAAAACTCATCACTTCAGTTTTTATGCCCTTTCTCCCCCATAAGGGAAAAATATGATTCTGACTGTACAAGCACCAACTAAACAGAACACAAAACATGGCAGATGATAAAAACATATTTTCACAAATGACACATGTCATTTTACCATTGAGGAGAGAAACAAAATAAGCTGGTTTTCAAGTTCCATATCTTGTGTGCTCCTTTCAGCTAAATGTCCTTACATTTGTAAGCCCTTGGGACAGGTTAAGCCTTTTATTATTATTTTAAACTCCTCAGAACTACAACCTAGCATCCAAAGTGAAACAGATGCTATTGGATATGAATAGCATATGCAATGGAAATATTGACATTGCCTTCCCAACAGTCATGAGGGATAGGCCATAGGCTTTTTGGTAACCTATATTTTCTAGGCCCAAAGCAGGGAATGAGATGGCAGGGAATTCAGGGTAAATTCCAAATTTACATAAAGTTACAGAAGAATATAGGCCATGAGTAGTGGGTAGCACCTTCCTGACTTCCAGAAAATGGTGGTGCCAATATTGAGCTTTTAGTCTTTGAACAACAGTTTGGAGAAAATGTAAAATGAAAATTTGTTAACGAACTTGTTTTTAAAAAGCACCTAGACTCCATATAAAAGTACTTGTCCTATGTTGTTTTCATAAGCTACATTTCTGATTGTTTTGGTGAGTCTTTTACTTTGAATCCTATTTGCATAAATTTGTTAATAGGGAGATCATAAAATCACTGATTAATTGCATCATACAGAGTTGTATGATGTGGATTAGATTTTGCCTAATCTAACCTCTCTATCTTAGAGATGGAGTTGGGGTGGGAGTTGGCAACAGGTGGTTATAGAGCCTTCAGATTCCTTGATGAGTAGCTCCTGCTGTCTGAAATCTCCTTTGCAACCCAATGGCTTCTTCAGAGGTTGGCCCAGGTAAAGCATACAGGATGAAATATGAGACTGTCAGAATAGACTGGGTGTGGAAGGCAAGGCTTGGCCCTTCTCTTCCTGGCGTAGACCTGTAACCAGCTCCAGGCACTATCATGGCAAGTCTGCATCCTCAGCCCGAAGTGCAGAAAGAGTCTGGGTGGCTCAGAGTCCAACACAGACAACTGCAGAACAAATACGGGTCATTGGGGCTGGAGGTAGCTTTGTGGAGTTCAGCAATAATGGATATTCAGAAGAATCTAAAGTATGGTAAAACTTGTGCTTCTTGATAGAGCCCGCTACGCTGAATCTATTCTGAATCTATAAGAATCCTCCACTCCCATCCTCCACCATTTCCAACATCCATGGATACAGGAAGATTTAATAATCACTTGCACCAAACCTTACAGAGGCTTTTCTTGAACAGAGTTCTAACAAGAATTTCAGCTTTGACCTTAGTTTATCTGGCAGGGTCTCTCCTTCGTGCTTTCTCTAAGAACATGATGTCATAAAAGAGACACTGCTGCTAGCTTTGGCTATTCTTTGGCAACCAGAGTCAGAAGAATTGTCTATATTTCCTGGGACTTCAGATAAGAAGGTTGTCAGAACAAGCTTCTGGGTAAGCAGGTATCTGCATTGTTCCAAGTGCCATGTTGTATAAAGTAGAAAACAAAACAAAACAAAAAACACAAACAACAACAGAAAAAAAAAAAACAACAACAAAGCAATGATCAGATTTGGGAGAATTCCTAATGACCCAAACTCTAAGAATTCCTAAAGATATTTTGTTAAGATATGCACTAACAAAAGGGAGTAAAAGAAAACAAACAGAAAAGGAATAGCAAAGGCTTATTTTAGGCCAGAAATAAAAGTACAATATTCTCTCTTTGAGCAGCTATAAAAATCATGTTCTATCTTTTGTATTAAATGGAATGAGAATCTTTTGTTAAAGTATTAATAAGATAAATTTGCTATTATTCAGCCCTTTCATTTACCAATGTTTGACATTGGAGATACATTTACCTATTTTACCTATATTTTAATAGCTACCAAATACTTATTTTCACAATGTAAGAGCTTACAAAATGTGAACATAAAATATGGAAAAGTTTGAATCTTTGCAAACATCTGAATAGTTTAAGATTGAAGCATAAAATTGACTCATCTCTTTACAAACCAAAGTGCAGCTTGGAGAGAAAATAAAATATCATACATGAAACAGATACTGAATTTCATTCAAAAGAACATACATGTTCACTTTATTTCAAAATAACCGCTTACAAATATTCATTACATAGAAAGAACTCCCCCATCCAGGTAATTGTTTCAAAGTACAATACCAAGGTTTTTATGGAGTCACATACGGTGAGGTGAGTGTCATGTTTCTAGGTGGAAATGTATTCCTAGTATGTCTTGGGAAATTTATGTTTTTAAGAGTCCCTCATTCTGAAAAACATCAAGAAATTCGAAAAACAGGAAAGAGCAGCATCATATCCTATGAGAAATAATGCTTAGCAATCAACAGAGACATCAGTTGGTTAAGGAATCCATTGACTCTGAGTCGGAAGTGGAGATAGAGTGAAAGGACAACATTTTAGGAAGGGGACAGAGGAAAATGACCCTGCTCCAATTGTCTTGTTCATAGCACTTGATCCACTCTCAAGGTTGGTCATTCCTAAAATAAAACAAGTATTAATAAGTTGATATGCACTGTAGACTTTATCCTATGAATCGTATTACAATGAGTAAGTATCGAAAGCAAAGTAAATGCTTAAGTTGGCAATTCTGATTCCGAGTAGTGCTTGTCAGCCTGGGTTTTATGTGACTCCGTTTGCTGGTGTTTTGCAGCGTTTGAAAATTCCTCATGGGCACTAGTTTTTTTTAACAGAGGAAGTACACGCAGAGAGACTATTGTGAAATACTGCTATTTAAAATCAGAAGCTGATCTAAAGTCTAAACTGGTTAGAGCAATATCATTCTCAATGATAGAACCAAAATTAGGGCAAGAAGACAAAAATATTTTCATCTTTGAAAAATAAATGAGTAAAACAAAATAGAAAACAAACCTCTTCTTGTTCTAGAAAATGTATCACAAAGCAAGGTCAAAATTATTAGATAGAACAACTCATGTTTTGTTTTAAAACTTTAAGAATTACCTTTAAACAAGGAAGGTTTTTCTAGTATCTTTCAATTTTAAATGATTTTTATTGATATTTGTTTTGTGTTAATAGTTTTTCTTTTAATGTTTTCTATTTTCAAATGTCCTCGTAAGATTGAAGTTATTTTTATGTGTTATTGAAATAAATAATCTTGTCATAACAGTTCATAATAATGATAAACCATTTATTTTTATTATGTCTTTATAATAGAAAAACCACTAAAATTTTAGTTTTAAAAATATTTGCTGCTTATTAATATTGTAAACAATTATTACTGTAAAAGATGGAAATAGCATTATGAAAAATACAGTGTAAAATGATTTTAGGAGTTTCTGAGTATTCCAGGGAATTCTGATATCTTATTCCCAAATCCTGAAGATAAACATCTCTAAGATTAATATATTTTGTGAATTTAGAAATCTAGGTAAGAGGACTTTTTAAACTCTCAGTCTCATAATAAAGCAGAAATTATTCGAGGATTCACATGAAAGAATAGCTATGAATTTAACTTAGTCGGATGAATTATAATTTCTTGAATTTAACCATTAAGAAAATACTCAAACTCACCAGATTGCCATGTGCTTGCACACTCATTTCATTTATTTAATCCCTCATTTAAAAATAGTGTCTGCTCTGTGTCTGCATGACCTAGACTTGGGCCTCAGGACTGAGACAAAGAGAAAATGTCCCTGTCCTGAAAGAGAAAATTGACGATAAAAACAAGCAAATACATATGGAACATAATCCCAGCTATATTATAGCAAGAACAAGGAAATGTGGAGTTTTCTCCATTTGCTGTCTGTCCGTGTTTGAGGCAGGTAAGTCACGTCAAGAGAGGCTCTAGGCTGTACTTCAATATGTCCAAATCCCTGTGGGTATCAACTGTATTTCTCAAACTACTGGACCCACCACATACAAGCATAGTGCCCAACATGGAATCTGGAATTTGTCTCTGAGGTGAATTGGTCTCGTTTTGTTCTAGGATCAGCGCAATATAAGTTATGCCTAAGATTCCTTCTTCTTCTCCTTTCCTCTTTCCCTCCCATCTCCCTTTCTTCTCTTTTGCCTCCTTCTTTTTCTCCTGTGGTATTCATTCTTCTTCACAATTTATAATAATTTGTGAAGAAATTATTTTATAAATAACTGTGAATAATTAGTTGCATGTTATGCTGTTCCTAGAGTGTGCCTCACTTTATACAATATATGGGCTTCTACCAAACCCCAGGTGGTTCCACTCTAATTTAGATGATACGTATCTTAAAATATCATTTCCAGGGGTCCCATGTGTGTATTTTTCTTTCCATATTATTTGCAATTTTAATCGCATTAGGTGCATATTCTGATGTAATCATATTTCTCCTTATATCAACTGAGCATCTTTTAACTTTCTCTCATTTAGCATTCAAATTTAGATTTTCAATCAAGTGATCGACAAGCCCTAAGAAGTTCTGGGAGTTGACATTTCAGAAGTTACAGTTTGTCTTAGTCCATTTTGTGTAGCTATGACAGAATATCTGAGGCTGGGTAATTTATGAAGACAAAAGGTTTATTTGGCTTGTGTTTCTGGTGGTTGAAAAGTCCAAATTGGGCAGCTGCATCTGCTGAGGGCCTCATACTGTTTCAACTCATGTAAGAAAGGGGAAGGAAGGAGGGAAGGAAGGAAGGAAGGAAGGAAGAAAGGAAGGAAGGAAGGAAAGGGGGTGTGCTAAAAGAACAAACATGAGAAGGAACAACCTACTCTTGCAATAACTAATCCAGTCCCATGAGAGGGAAAACTTACTGACTCCCCTGGAAGGACACTAATCTATTCATGAAAGGTGCACTCTAATGACCCAAACACCTCCCACAAGGCCCCACTTCCCAACACTGCCACATTGGGAATCACTTTTCAACATGAGTTTCAGAGGGGACAAACTTGACCCACAGCATGGTGGCTGTCATTGCTCAGCTCTTGCCACCTTTGGTGCATAACACACTGACTTATAATTATTCATTTCATATGATGCCTTTGACAAAATCTATTTATAAGTCTCTTGGTTCGGAGACTTATACAATATCTTATTTTGGTAAAGGTTCTAGGTTATATGGAGTTGGGGGCCATTAACTCAACCTTGATTTGAGCTTAGATTGCAAATATTCCCAAGCATAATCTAGTATACTGTAAAACATGGACAGACATTTTCCCAGACTTTGTATTATGATGACATATTCTTGCACCTCCAAGCAAAGGAGGGTCTCTTTTTCTTCCCCCTGGAACCTAGGCCAGGTTTTTGATTTAACTTGCTGAAAGAATGCAAAAAAAGTGACGTTGGAAGGATTGAAGTTTCCATTTCGCCCTCTTGGAACCCAGCCGCCATGTGAGAAAGCCTAGTCTGCCATAGAGGCCATGGAAAGGAGGACAGAGGCACTTCTGTTCACAGTCTAGCCAGCTGTCAGACATGTGAGTGAGGCTCTCTTCTAAGAACTAACCCTCAGTAGACTGCCAGCTGACTCCGTATGCATGAAAGAGAACCCCAGCCATGGCTCAGCTGTGCCCAAACTGCCAATCCGAGAGTTTTGAAGGAAACAAATGGTTGTTGATTTAAGCATCCTAAGTTCTGGGGTGGTCGATACATAGCAAAAAATAATGATTACAAAATTGAGTGCCTAGAAGTTGAAAGTTAATGAATAAAAAATTGAAAACATATGACCTTTGCTTTGGGAATGAGTGGTAGCCAAAACTGGAGAAGCAGTGGGAAAATTGTTAACCAATAAAAATATAAAACAAAATGGAAAATGTTAGTGTAAGCTGAAAGAAATTCTGAGTAAATTGTTATTGAAGGCTAAAACTGGGCAACTACTGCTATTTAGTTGTGAAACGATTGTGCTCGGAGATAACTTAGATGACCGAAAAGGTCCCCAATAAAATATGTGGACCAAGTTAAGGAGATTTCTAGGCAGAATATTGGAAAGGTCAAGTCAGTTCTTCTAGCTTCGTGATATGTTACTGCACAAGAGAGACACTGAAGAAGAAACTTTTCAGCTTACAAACAAAATTTAGAGAAAACCTAGCATCTTTAAGACTGGCTGAATGGGAAAATTAAATTACTTTTCATCCCTAGTTTCTCTATTCTGCAAATGATTCACATTTTAAGAAGTGGCCTCTGACTGAAGATCAAGTCAAGAGCTCAGACTCTTTGGTAAAATATACAACAGAGGCTCGCAAACCTTAGCATCCATGAGAATTATCTGAAAGGCTGATTAAAACAGAAGATCCTTTCCCTGCCCTGAGAGGTTCTGATTTGGTAGTTTTCTTAATGGGGTGTAAAAGTTGCATTTCTAGAAAGTTCTCAGGTGATGCTGCTTGATTGGAGACCATGCACTATGAAACATTGACATAGAAAGATTTAAGTTTATGAGAACTAGTCCAGCTAAACTAGTGTGATTGGGCTTATGGGGACTCTGAGATGAGATGACAGGAACAGTTTGCCAAGAGAAGTAACATGAATAATTTAGGACAAATGACAGATAATAGTAGATTGCAAAATATGACACAAAGTTCCTCCGATCCCTATGATGTAATGTTTCCGTTCTTCCCATCATCATGCGAAGCTGAAGTTGCTATTACCTTTTGTGAGATCGCCATTCTTCCAATCTAGAAGTGAAGTCTGTTTCTCTACCCCTTGGATCTGAGCTGACCTTGCGATTTGCTTGGCTCAGTGGAATGCAGGAGAAACATGTTGCAGGCCTTCCAAGCTCAGACTCAAGAAGCCACAGCCTCCTCTTTTGACCTCTTGGAAGGTAGATACCATGAGAAAAAGTCTGACCTTACCAGGGAGAAACCTCCTGGGGGGAAATCCAGGCATTTTAAATTATTTTTGAAGGCTGGAAAAAAAAGGTGACTTATACTGTGGCAGAATAACTTCTCCTCTGTTGTGACTTAGATGCTAGCAATTGAATTTTGAAATGGTTTGGTACATAGACATAGATGCCCTGAGATATACCAAGTCTCTGTGCATTATAAATAAAAGATACAGACCTTCCAAGGTCAGAATAACTCCCATTATGCATAGTTTTCTGAAATTTTACCTAGAAAATAAAGGATATATGTTAAAAGCCAACGGAGTTTCATTAAAAATAAACTTTCCCTGCCTTGGAGACAGATGGTGTGTTATGGCCGGTATCATGTAGCATGGTGTCAATATCCACACTTGAGTATACTTCCAATTTGGTATAAGTGTATAGAAAGTAAAAAGAAGTAACTTTTCCATTTTTCATTCACAGTTCCGTTTCACTCAGCAAGTATTTTTTTATAACCTACTACGTGCAAGATCCTGTACTGGGTGCTATGAATGTAAACAAAACAAAAGAAAAATGCCTGTTTTGAAGGACTTTAGACTTGGTGGGGGAAAAAGGATAATGAGTATCATAATAAGTAAAATGAATATGTTGGAAAGTGGTAAGTGATAAGGAGGAAAACAATAGGAAAGGAGTATAGAAAATATTTGGAAGTAGTGGTTAAAATAAAGTTATGAGACTACTAAAGGGAAAATGGCATGCAAAGTCCTTGAATGTGAGTGTGCTTGGAGCATTGGAATATCAGCCTGGTGTAGAGTGACTGGAGCACGTTGAGCAAAGATGATGCCTGGTCGAAATCAGAAAGATGGTGGGAGTGGGGTGGTAAACTTCAACCCATAATCAGGATTTCGGTTTTCGCTCTAAATGAGGTGGAAAGCCATTGAAGAAATCTGAAAATAGGAGTTACATGATCTGACTTGCAATTTTTCCCATGATCACTGTGGCTGTTGTGTTGGGAAGAGAATGAAAGGTCATAGGGAATAATCCAGGTGAGAGGTGGTTGAGGATAGCAATACCACAGTGAGAGTGAGGATGTGGTGCTGAAAAGTCAGGCTGTTGATACAGTATGAAGTCAGAGCCTGTGGGACTTACTGAACAATCCAATGCAGAGCCCGAGCAAATGGGAAGGGTCAGGATGATTCCAAGGTTTTTGGTTTGATCAGATGAAAGCCTGCAAGTAGCATTAACTGAGAGAGCAAAGAGTGAAGGTTTAGGATGGCAAATCTTAGGAGCTCATGTTAAGTTTAAGGTGCCTAACAGACATCTAAGTGCAGGTGTCAAGTGGACAGTAATATACACCTAGCGTTTAGGGCCGATGTCTGAGTTGAGAATAAATATTTGAGAGCTCTGTGCTCTACTAGCTTACCAAAACAAAGTACCAGAAACTGGGTGGCTTAAATAACAGAAATTTATTTTCCCATGATTCTGCAGGTTACAAGTTAGAGATCAGGGTGGCAGCAGGATGGATTTCTTCTGAGACCTCTCTCCTTGGCTTGTGGAGAGCTATCTTCTCCTTGTGTCTTCACATGGTCTGTCTGTGCCTTATGAGGTACCTCATGGCACCCTCATGACCTCATTTTAATGTAATAACCTCTTTAAAAACCCTATCTCTAAGTATAATTACATTCTGAGGGACTAGGAGTTAGGACTTTAACATGTGGTTACTTGAGGGTGGGACCATTTGGCTATAACATCAATATACGTGACATTTAACACATGAGCCTGGATAAAACCATGTAGGATGGGTTAAAATAAAAATAGCAAACATGCAAGGATGAGTTTGAAGCCCTACAATACTTAGAGTTTGGAGAGATGCAAACCAGAAAAGAACATTGAAAACAAGAGTTCCGAGATGCAGGAGAAAGTCAGGAGGATGAAATGTCCTGAAAGGCAAGTGGACAAAGTTTACAAGGAGGAGAACACGAACAACTCTGTCAACTGCTGCTGAGAGGCAAGTGAGCTGCCTTAAAAAGCCATAATACTAACAATAACAATGACACCAATAACAACAACAGTGAGAAAACATCAACAATTACAGCCTTTACTGAGTGCTCACTACATGCTAGGTGCTTGCCTACCATATTTTTCTTCAAATATTATTTGTGAATTAGTACTAATGCTCAGAGAGATTAAGTAGCTCACCCAGTCAGGACCTTCTACATAATTTGCAGGGCTCAGTGAAAAATGAAAATGAGGTCCTGTCTTCAAAACATTAAGAATTTCAACTTGGCAATAGCAGAGACTTAGACAAAGCCCAGGATCCTTCTAATGTAGATCTTAAGTACGGGTCACACAACCGCAAAGCTGGCCCACTCGTGGCCTCCTCAGTCAGTATTAGAGATGCATTAGGGCCTAGGTAGGCTAACTTCAATCCTAACTTTGCCTCCTCTAAATAATCCCTTATCAAAAATGGGAAGTGCTTCATAACATGCCAATAGTTTCACCTAATAGAGCCTCAAAAGATGTTTCCTGGGACTATATCAATACACACAAGGTTTCAAAAATCCAGCTTTCTTTTGGTTGAATCTAAATGTTGCTTAGGTCATCTGCGTGGGGTGAGCATAGGAAGATGGGATGACTGCCTAATGGAAACACTTCATTTGAAAACGAATTAAGAACTCCCTGACTTTTAGCTGTGACTGTGAAATCCAGCCTTCTATGCATGAAGCAGGAATGTGAGAAAAGTTAGATTATGTCCAAGTTTGATATTTATTTGAGTTGACACCGTCTGCCACAGGTGCTAATTTTGAGTCCTTCTCAGTGTTTATTGCTGGTGCACCTTTTAAGCCTCCAATAGATCTTACACCTGTCAAAACACTTGTTGACTGACATAAAATTTGGCATTAGAAACAGTAGAATTAAACACTGCTTTCTCACACCTGCATTTATTGAGCCTCCTATTCATGAAATAACAATTTTTTTCTTACCTTGTTTCTTTCTCTTTTTTAAAAAAGTTCTGGTCAGTTTTCATGTGAAGCACCACTGTGCCACTGTTACAGCATTTTAAATTAGTTTCACCATGGTCATCAGCTTTGTGATTATCTCTGCTTCTTGAACACCTGGTCTGACTTTGGGAATTATTTGCCATCTGGCTAAATACTGAGTAATTATAACAACTTAATGGCAGGATAAAATACTGTTTGATCAGAGACTTGATAGTCTTTTCAAAGAGTTTGGTAGCATTAAATAAAGCTCTGTCATTAACTTAATAAATGTATTATCTTTACAGATTTTAAAGGTGTTACTTTTAGGGACATCCTTGGGGGATTTCCTTGGTATTAGTTTCTCCAGACATTGTGTTGCTGAAAGCTCTGAGGATCACTTCTCAGGTTCACTTATATTACACTTACTCAATACATGCCATCATATATTAAAACAGGAAGTGATATATAGCTTTTATCTGGCAAACCTAAACCTGAAATGACACCAAGTTCACCATTTATTATTAGTATCACCTTCTTGCCTGAAATACTCTCTCCTTTCAGAATAGAACATTCGAGAGTGTGGGTTTTGTTCATATGCAGCATTTTGCCGTGAAGAGAAAGAGGACGCATTGGAAGGAAGGACGCATTTTAACACCAATATGTATTTTGAGATTGGACGCTGGATGATTCCATAAAGGAAGCGGCTGTGAAGAGAAAGAGGATGCATTGGAAGGAAGGATGCGTTTTAACACCAGTAAGTACTTTGAGATTGAACACTGGATGATCCCATAAGAGAGGCGGCCTAATGTAATGCTTAAGAGCTTGTATCCTGAAGTCACACTTTCTGGCACGGTCCTGAATCTGCCACTTACTAGTTCTGTGTTCTTGGCTGAGATATGACTTAAATCTG
This sequence comes from Papio anubis, assembly GCF_008728515.1. Taxonomy (NCBI): domain Eukaryota; kingdom Metazoa; phylum Chordata; class Mammalia; order Primates; family Cercopithecidae; genus Papio; species Papio anubis. The sequence goes on from NC_044989.1 coordinate 95,168,302, forward strand.
TTTCCTTATCTGTAAAGAGTGGATAATAATAGTCATTACCTGATAGAGTTGTGATTAAGAATACACAAGATAATATTTATTAAAGTTCTCTAAACAGTGCCTGGTATATAAAAGATGTGCTACTTAAGTGTTGCTAAATAAATGTGACTATGGAAAACTATACGTACACAAAACATAAAAACAGACAGCCATTCTTTATTAAGAATTGGCTAAGATTGCACAAGACTCAAATGGATAAAAAGGCTCCTGGTCCAGGAAAAAACAAGACAGGTATTCCATGCTCCCAAGTCCTCCGTGCGTCTGAGGTCAGTCTTCCCTTTAATATGCAAACAGATTCCATACCATCTGCATCCCATGCACAACATTTGGAGAGTCTTGGCAGATTAAGCCATGTTGGATTATTGCTTGCTGTTGTCTGCCTGCAATCCCAACATGCTCTTATTCTACCTTTGGCTTTTCACTGTCCTGTTTATTTTTGAATTTATTCATTTGGCAAGTATGTATGAGCATGAAATGCAGCTCTGCTCACACAGAGGTAAGCAATATAGAAAACAGCACATACACAAAGAAATTCCAGGTAATGACAGGTGGTGACAATGACAGAAGACGGTGACATGGGGGCATGACATGGTGTGGATTCTTTCACACTGGGTGGCTCAAGGAGGCTGTTGGGAAAGGTGACACAGGAGAGAAGACCTGGGTGACAAAAGGGCCCAGGAAACGGTGATGGCCCTGAGCCGGGAAACCTCATTGTGTTTGAGAGGCTGAGGGAAGGCCAGGAACTGGAGCAACTGGGGAGGGAGAGAGAGGCAGGGAGGGGGTCAGGAGGGAGCACAGTTTGCAGCCTGTGGCCATGGAACGCACTGGCAATTCTGTGCAGCTCCCAGTAAGACTGGATATGTGCCTTTTCTTCATTCTCCCACAGCTCTGTCACTACATGGCTATTGTGATAGTGAACTATTTGCAAAAGTTTGGAAAGTGCAGAGAGAGAGAACTTACAATGGAAAGCTGGTACTGTCATTCTGGAACATTCTTCCCCATCTTCACCCAGCATTTCTCCCTGGCTTCTTTTTGTCCTCTGTCCCTGGTTTCCTCTTGGTGTTACCAGATCACCTCCCCCCTTCTCCTATCTCTCCATCAGACAGTGTCTTGCAACACTCATGCTCCCACTACCTTCTTATGCAAAACTGTTCTCCCTTCTCCACTCCCAGGGGTAGGTGCTGGGCCTACTTTGTGTGTCTGAATATATAAGACCTCTGTTAAATAAGGAGCTATCCACTCTTAGCTATGTAAAAAAACTAAATGAAGTGTTAAAATTATTTTAAAATTTAATAATTACTTACATTATTTTGTTTCTTTTTTAAAATTCTTAAATGTATTCAGAATCAAATTGTTCTAATTCTGCTCCTGTAAACAGAAGAGAAGAATATATCTGATTATCTAGAACAGATATTCAGGGCTCATGCTTTTTATTGGCTTCCTCTCAGATTTATATTTAGAGCCAGATACATTCAGAGCAACCTAGATGTGACATTACCTGTAGAAAAATTAAACAAATTATTTACTTTTAAAAGCCTCACCTAGGAAGACCCTGTAAAGGTTAGGCTCCACTGCGGAAGGTAGGGTAAACAACATGGCATCCTCCCAGAGAAAGAATCACAGTGAAAGAAATTCAGGTAAAGATACGAGGGTTCTGTTTGTGGCACAGAAAACTTGGAGTCAGTGACCATGTGCAAATTGCTGATCGCTTTGAAGGCTCTTCCTTTTTTGATGAACTATACAGAGCAAAGGAGCATTTCCTAAGATCTAGAGGCTACCTGTGAAGGCAGCGTTCTGAGGGGGTGGTAGGCAAGGGATGCAACTGAGTTGATATCCTGGCCCACCCAAACTTTACTGCATACCAGTTTGTATGAGCAGTTTAAGGACTGTTTACCTGAGCCCTGGTGAGCTGCCCAAAGCATGCCATTCTGCCTGGGGCCAGGTGCAGCCTCACAGAGCCCATGAACAAGACTGGGCACTGCCCTCCAACTGCCACTCACAGGGCTCTTGAGACAGCTCTCCCACCTGCAGCTCCTCTCAACTAGGCTAACACCATTAAACAGAGTTTCTGCAGGACCGTTCCATCTTGGTCAGGTTCTTTGCACACAAGGACAGCTGTAAGCCCACAGAAATCTCTCCCTGAACGAAGGCTCTGGTACATTCTCCAGAAAGCAAGCAAAATGCCCTTCTCACACTCCACGTTTCTGTGTCAAGTATTTACATTTCATATTGGAGTCTGGATGCCAGGAACCCTTGTGAAAACATAATTATTTATGTATTATGAGGAAACTGAAGCTTCATTATTTCCAGAAGCTGCAAGCCTGAAAATTGTATTTAAAGTAATGCACAACTGACAAGTCATGTCTTTGTCCATATCTTTTTTTGGGAAGCTTTATGGTGCTCAGGATGAATTATACCCATCCCTGAGCTGACCTTACTTTTATCAAATGTATCAGTGACGCCACTTGGCCACCTATATCTGGAAAATAGTACAATTTACTTAACATTAACAGTGGAATTTCCTTGCAGTGATTAGCATAACCAACTTATGACCCACTTTCTTCATGAAGCCCCCTCTAAATATTAAACTAGGAACCATGCATCAGAAGATCAATAAGCCCAATGTTTTGGATGAAATGAATGGTGTGTTGTAAATGACACTGGGTAAAATAAGTGGCCTATAATTAGCCAAATAGATAGTGAGTATTCACCAGTCATCACACAGCAATGTCTGACTTTAGTAGTAAGTGCTGGACTGCTACGACAGCAGTGAGCCTAATGGAGTGTGATCACATTAAACAGTGCCAAGGGGTACACGAGGTCACGGTTCAGCTGCCAGGCACATCAACCACACAACCAATCCCTGGGCTGAGCAGTGAAGCTCATGCAGATTTTTCTGCTGAAAGGCAGAGGGCATGAATGAATCCAATTCCATTTTATTGCCAAGTTGCTGCCTCATGGAATCTGCTACATTGTCTTAGACACTTAGAGGCTGTTAATACCAAGTGAATAGAACACTCGACTGTCAGATTGCTGTGTTTAAAGACAACACATGCTGTATTTGCTGAATTTCTACATTAGCAAATGCTTTCCAATGTGAGCTTTACTTTAATTATCATGGAACCAGCGTTTCAATTTTTTTTTGACATCCTTCCACTTTGAAAAGCCAAACTCAGGATTGGCAAACTCTGGACTGACAGGCCAGAAATGAATTCCAAAAGAAAGGGACTAAAACAAACAGTTAATAAAGCAGCATTGTTAGAAAAGACATGATGACCTCATAAGGTAAACACAGACTCAAAAGGGTTGTGTTAAAAATATTACCTGGCAGCAGCAGCTGCTAATAAAACTCTACTTTGGGCCAGGTGCGGTGGCTCATGCCTGTAATCCCAGCACTTTGGGAGGCCGAAGTGGGTGGATCTTCTGAGGTCAAGAGTTCAAGATCAGCCTGGCCAAAATGGTGAAACCTGTCTCTACTAAAAGTACAAAAATTAGCCAGGCGTGGTGGCGCATGCCTGTAATCCCAGCTACTCGGGAGGCTGAGGCAGAAGAATCGCTTGAACCTGGGAGGTGGAGGTTGCAGTGAGCTGAGATAGCGCCATTGGACTCCAGCCTGGGCGACAAGAGCAAGACTCCATCTTAAAATAACAACAACAACAACAACAGCAGCAACAAAATCTCTACTCTGTGGCTATGTACAACTTCTTTATGAGATGTAAACACATTAGTGTTTTCTCCAAAGAGTTCCAGGGCGTCACATTTTATAGTCATTCTCCTTATCAAATGTTGTAGAGTGGAGTCACTTGACAGGTTTCTGAATAATCACTATCAACACACTAATATGCTCCAATAACTTCCCATAGTAAGCACTAAAGCTTCCGTGAGGAAGAGGCACTAAACGCTGGTCATTTAAATGACAATCTGACCATCCACAGGCCACAGACAGAACATGCAGACATGAGGCTCCTGGCAGGGATGGTGCCCACAGCTTTTGGTAGCACAGTCTCTCAGTACAGCTGATGTGAATGCCCCAAATTTATTGTCCTTGGTGCTGGCCATACTGTATCCTTGGCCCACACAGCTCATGGGGATATGGAATTATCAGACAAAGGTTACGTAAAAGTGCCACTGTTGGAAAAGTTTCCATGCAGAGTATCATAGCGTGTGATGCTGTTTTTAGTGAAAACAAAGTCTCCCTTCACAGACACTGTGTTTGCCCCTTTGGAAATAGCAATAGGCAAGACAGATATGGCTTAGTTGTTGTCTCCGTGGACTTCCTTGTTTAGGGATAATTCCAGGGAATTTATCTTGAATCCTCACTTTTGAAAAATGTGTAACAGACAAACAGTGCTGGTATTAGCTATTAGAACTATCAGATTCCTCTTTTGCATTCATCTTCCATTTTTTTCCATGATAAACTCTCCTACATCACAGAGAATATAATTAGCGAAACAAACCACAGAAATACGAAGATAATTAGTTTGTATGTAGTAATGGCAACACTAAGGTCTTTATATTAGTTGGAACCATAGGAACAGTGGTTAAGGGTGTGTTTCCCGGAGCAATGCCACATGGGTTCAAGCACTGGTTCTACTCTCTACAAGATGTGCAACTGACAATTTTCTTAAGGATTCTGTGCTTTTGTTTGCTTGTTCGGAAAAAGACAACAATTATCGTATTTCCTTCCTGTGGTGGTTATAATCTTTGAATAAGGTAAGATATATGAAGTACGGTGCCTGGAACACAATAAGTACTCAATAAATGTTGGCCTTTATTACTTTCTTATATTTTATTTATGTCTTATCATGGCACCAAATGGGAAAATAATTGTGCTGGAGAAAGCGTGCTGCCACTTTGAGATATAGGCCACTCATAATGAGCTCTTGAATCTATTGCACCAACATTTGGAGGCCCCACTCTGCACAGATCACAGATGGGCTCCACTTGACTTATATATAGCAGTTCTGTGAAATAGGGTGGGAAGGATATCTGCTGGTGATAATGATGGCAATTAAAATGGCAGGTAATGTGCTAACTAGTTGCAGTGTTGTTAGCGCTGCTAAGACAGAAAAAAAAAACAGTGAGAAAGATTTATTCTTTGAGGCATATAGGAAAGAAATATTTTTAAAAGAATATTCAGTGTAAGTCATGGCAGTGGCAATTTACAATTCTCAAGATTTGCACATTCCCCTTCCCCACTCAGGCCTCCACCATCATCTACTTCACTGATACCTCATGATGGATTTTCACTACAATAAAACTATAAGAGGAGGTAGGAAATATAACAATTAGGAGTGCAACCCTTTGCATCGAAAGACATAAGTTCAAGTCTTGCTCCTACCAAGTACCATGTTTTAACTTTGGGCAAGTTAATCTGACACTTCTTAGCTCGCTGCTAAAGGTTTCACGTTAGCTAATTCCCTGTGATAAAGAATTTGACTGGCCTTTGTCTCCTATTCCAGGGAGGTATCCTCTAAACCCGTGAGATTTCATGAGTGGCAAGAGTGACTTTGTTACTCATATGATACCTGAGGGTTTCTGCTAAGGAGGTGGAAGATGACTTAGGATAGGGCCTCCCCTGCTGGAAAGATCAACCATGGAATTAGAGAATCGGGGTTTGTGCCAAATGATATTGGCCTAAACTCAGGGGAGGGAAGGAGGCTAGAGACTGATAGAGTTCATTCATGTGGCCAGTGATTCAACCAATCATGACTACATATTGAAATCCCAATAAAAACACAGGACACTGAAGGTTGGTGGGCTTCCTGGGTGAGTATTGTACATGCAAAAAAATAATAAAATAAAATAAATTTTCATTTAAAAATGTCAATAAATTAACCAGAGCACTTCTTGTCTTAAAATAATCATAAAATGTCTGTGTGTATTGTTATACATCGATGTGCTGGTGGGGTGATGCATCCTGACCACTTGGGGAAAGAACACCAGAAGCCTCATATTTGGGATCCCCCAGACCTCATCTTATGTGTCCCTTCTTTTGGGTGTCTTGATCTGTATCCTTTTTCCCATAATAAAATTGTAAACATAGTACGGCACTTTCCTGTGTTCTGTGTATCATTTTAGTGAATAAACAAGAAGGGGTGCAGGAACCATTTGTATCCAGTTGGTGAGGAAGTAAAGGTGGCCCTGGGAACCCCCAAGCTTGCAGCATGTGTGTATGAAGTGAGGATGACCTTGTGGGAGACTCTGAACTCAACCTGTAAAATTTGGCCCAATTCCAGGTATTATCAGTATCAGCAGTCATTTCAGACTAGAATTCAAAAAACATCAAAAAAAAAACCCAAAAACCTGACAAGCCCTGTACTTTAGGGCAATGGTTCCCAAAGTGGGATTGCTGGAGGAGCGGAGTCTAAGTCGCCTGGGAACTGGTTAGAAACAAAATCTGGGTGCCAGCCAGAGTTCCTACATCAGAAACTGTGGGCCTGGGCCTGGTACTTTGTGCTTTCACAAACCCTGCAGGTGGTCCAGATGCACTTGTTGGTTTGAGAACAACTGCTTTTGTCTCCAACTGAACAACTCTCCAGTTAGAGAGAGAATCCAGAGCTGGGCAGCCTGTGTTTGAATGAGCGTGTCACCACTGGTTATCTCAGTAATCTTGACCAAGTTGCTTAACTGCCCTAGGCCTTGGTTTCTCTTCTGCAAAGTTGGAGATGGTAATGTTAATAGAACACCTCTCTCCCCCTCTGCCGTGGGGGTGTTGTGAGGGATAAATGACTTAGTACATACAAAGCATTTTGATAAGACCTGGAGCATGAGGGCTTTGCAAGTGTTTACTGTCATCATCTATGAAACAGGAAGGCTGCTACTTGTCCTGTGGTGAAGATGAAATGGGATAGCGTATATAATATACTTCCTGGTGCATATTGCATGACCCGTTAATGATCACTGGTTTTAGTACCTACAACTGCAACTCATTTTAGGCACATAGCAAATATCATAATTGTTTTCCCAAAAAGCAAGTAGAGGTTACTTATGATCAAGCTGCTTGGAATATTCATAAGAAGAACAATCCCATTCCTGACTCCTTGCCAAGCCAAGGGAATCTCTATAATATATTACTAAGTGAGTAATTACATAAGATATTAGCAATAATGTCAGAAACACCCTCATGGGTACTGACTTCAAGCTAATACTGAGGAGAAAACTGAAATTTGTTCCTCATCAAAACTCAGCTGGCTGTTCAAGACGAAGAAACTTATTTGTTTCTACTTTAATCACAATTTATTGAACTGTTTGTGACATTTTATGATTATTTTAAGACAAGAAGTGCTCTGGTTAATTTATTGATATTTTTAAATGAAAATTTATTTTTATTTTATTATCGGGCGCGGTGGCTCACGCCTGTAATCCCAGCACTTTGGGAGGCCGAGGCGGGCGGATCACAAGGTCAGGAGATCGAGACCATGGTGAAACCCCGTCTCTACTAAAAACACAAAAAATTAGCCGGGCGAGGTGGCGGGCGCCTGTAGTCCCAGCTACTTGGGAGGCTGAGGCAGGAGAATGGCGTGAACCCGGGAGGCGGAGCTTGCAGTGAGCCAAGATCGCACCACTGCACTCCAGCCTGGGCGACAGAGCGAGACCCCGTCTCAAAAAAAAAAAAAAAAAAAAAAAAATCCCCTGGGTTTCCTATGGTTAAAAACAAAACAAAACAATTTCTCAGTTTACATGAATGAAAACCTCAAGCATGCATGCTGAAGTTTGAGAACCATTGTTCTAGAAATAACAGGATATTTGAAAACAAAACAAAATTAAAAAGTAAGACTCCAAGAGGTGTTTTAAGACTAAAAAGAATTATGTTGAACAATGACCATCCCACCATGTACTGTCGCTGTAACCGTGGGCAGACTGTTTAACTTCTCTGGACCTTGGTTCCTCCTCTGACATCGATTCAGAACAGAGACATGAGAACTAGGATGAAGTGGAATGGAAACGCATTAAAGAGTCTACGGAAGCCTGGACCAGCCTTTCTGGAGATGACACAGGCTGCCTTTTGTGAACTAAATTACAAACTAAAACAATTTCAACTCTTGTGGCTGAGACATGTTGAATTTTGTCTGTCCTTCCGCAGCACAAACCTCGGTAACCCTCTGATTATATCTGTGCAGAGCAGGCCCATCAGGATCCCAGATCACCACTCTTGAGGGTAATATTCACCTTTTAATGGTCTGTTCTCAGTGCAAACACATGCCATGTGTCCTGCCTGCCATTTTTCCTGAGATGCTTTAGAAATAGAGCACAAAGTAATTCCCTTGTTTCTACAAGTCTCCTAAAGGCCAAGCATGTCTGTACAATTCAGAGATAAAAATTGCGCTCCCTCTCTTCAATGCATAAAAAAGCAAAGGTAATCTGCTGCTATTCTCATGGGTCTAGTAATGAGACTTTTCTTTCCCCTTGGACAGGTGCAGTAAACAAAACGTACGTAGACACACACAGATACATACACATACACACACACACACACACACACGTTGAGAGGCTTACCTAAACTTAAGAGACTTAGTGAGTTCTATATAGTTCATAGTTTAAAATAGGAAAACAGATGACTTGATCTTCAGATAGTTCACAAAGCTCCCGTTAGAGTTTTGCTACTGTGAAACCTTTTTACTAGCCCTGTTAAAATGGAACTTGTCAATGCTTATCAAATTCTCTTCCCTGCTCTTCTCCAGGGGAGGTACAAATGAGCTATAAAATGAGAGTGGATACAGAAAAAGGAACTGCCTGGTCGGTCATTGAATAAATGAGAATTATGTATGGGATACTTTACCATCAGAAATCACTGAGTAAAAATGAGGCAGTAGGGGCAGTGTGTGCGTGTGTGTGTGTTGATGGGGTGGGTGAGGGTACTGGGGTCAGAGATGGTAGGGCTATTGTATATAGCAAATTGGCCCATTACGTGATCTGAAACGTTTTTGCTACTGACACCTAGAAATGTCAGATAAAATGTAACAAATATATTTTTAAATCCAGACTTAAGCTTGTAAGAAAGTAAGGGAAATTTCCAAGGGCCAAAAGCAAAGAGAAAATTACAAACAGGGGTGGTCAGTGGGCACCAAAAGACAGCTGCTCTGGGAATTTTTCCAAGCTCAATAGCCAAGATGCACACATTTAATGAACATAAAAAGGGAAATCATGTACCCAATCAAGATGAAAGATTAGAACCAGAAGTGAGGGAAAGGATAAGCCTCAAAGGAGGCCTTAAATAACAAGAAATTGTGCACTGATAAAGGGAGAGAATGTGGAAGCTTACCTATCATGGTGTGGGCTTGGTGGGAAAAAAAAATCAACCTACCAGAAAATTTGGATTCACAAGTCTTCCATTGAGATGGATTAAAAACTTTAATTTACATTTTTTAATGATCTTAAACTCTCCAAATGTAAAAGTAACATAAAAGACTGAAAACCCCACTGAGATGTTTACACAAGCAAATGCACAACTTATTTGGAGCCAGGTGGTATATATTCCCATTTTACAATGCTACTTAAACATGTGCTCACAATCCAAAATTATAAAACAGATGAGGACACAGGCCACAATGAGCAAGAATGAACACAAACAACAAACAGCAGGTCACCCCAGGGGCTTCAGATACTAAAAATAATATGGAAATCAACTATAAAACAAGTATATTTCAAAATAACAAAAAATAAAAATAACATTATGAGAAACAAATCAGATATCATCCAAGCCTAAGCATATTGAGGATAAAATTGTAAAGAGGAAGGCAACTTGGGTTTTGGGATTCCTCTGAGATTTAGTAACAGTGGTGTCTTTAGCTAAGTTATTTAATCTGTTTCTGTATAAACAGACTGATCTTAAGATCTGATCATTATCCTCTTGGTTTTCCTGTCTCCAGGCAGAAACTATCATATCACATTCTTACTACTCTGACAAGGCTAATAATACCACTGTGTTTGGTACCTGCCTCTCTCACAGAGAGAATTGACAAAGAAGGCAGCTGTGGGGCTGGCAGCAATGGGAGCCGAGTGAAGATGGAGACAGCTGATTCATCCCTTTGATCAACACCAGCTTGCAGGTTCATGGGCTACTGAGAAACCTAGCTGCGGTCATAACAATCACGGACCCAGGCCAACAAGCTCACACTTTGCTTACTTGTTCATTATCCTTTGTTACACAAATATTTCCACTTTCAGAATGCAGATTTCATTTGTATAGGTTAGAGTTGTTTGTTATACATATATAATTAAAAATTAACACAATTAAGGAATTGAACTCTGCTTATCATTAACCATAACTTCAGTGCTGGTAAGAGTCAAGGTGGGGGCAGGTATAGATGATAGGCACAGTTCACAAGCAGACAAAATTACGACACCTCCAGATATGTAGACCATGCTATGTCTGCAGATTCTCACGTCCAGAAATTTCTCTAAAGGAAGTACTGAAACCAAAGCACATCCAAGCAATTTTCATATGGGTAGAAATTAACTTGCCGTAACTATGTAGACGTCCACTTAACTCCAGACCTTTTACTGTACTGATCATTCTGGAAAAAGGAAACAAGAAAGTCACTTCCTTTCCCTATCCATCTGTAATTAAAGCATTTATAATAAAATGTGCATGGGGAGCAGCCACTATTAGTAGATTTGGAAGAAAGGCTGTTAAATCCCTTCTCAGATAGGAAGCTCGTATTAGATGACAGTATACCTTTTTCTCACCTGGGAAAATGACACCTCCCAGAAATGTGCAAAGACATGAATTGTCACAGGGAGCTTCCTCCGTAGCAATCGCTGTCTTTGTAAGAGGCCAGTCTGAACAACTTTTAATAGCCTCAGTCTGATGAGAGGAGATGGAGGCAAGAGGATTCCGCCTAAGTCAATGTCGTATTTTATAAAAGGTATTTGTTGTGCGATTTTCAACAGTGAATTTCTGATTTGCATGAGCTGAGCTCAAAATAAAAGTGTATTATGAAAGAACATAGAAGATAAGGTGGGAAAATTTTTTTCTTATTCTTCCTTTGTATAGATGTCATTGGAAACTGGGAGAGTGTCGCTATTTTATTAAGATGTTGCATAACTCTTTAAACCTATTCATTTTTTTTTTTTGACACGGAGTCTCGCTCTGTCGCCCAGACTGGAGTGCAGTGGCGTGATATCTGCTCACTGCGACATCCACCTCCCAGATTCACGTCATTCTCCTGCCTCAGCCTCCTGAGTAGCTGGGACTACAGGCATTTGCCACCACACCCGGCTAATAAACCCAGTTATAACTCTTAACTTTGAATTTTATGCAGCCTTCAGCACATCTGAACATTACTCAGACAAGACACCAAGTTTCAATAACGACAAAAATTCTTGTGCTAGTATTCATACTTCTACCCCTGTGTGAATTAGGTTTATAATTATTGATATTGTTCAATATTTACTGAACATCAAATTCTTAGCTAGTAATCAGTAATAGCAATTCTGTGAGTACAGAAAAGAAGTCTTGGTCTCTGCCTTTGGGGGAAGTTGCAATGAGGGTGGGTGCCAGTGGGCCTCAAGCTGGCTGATCTGAACTTGCTGAATGAAGACCCTTAGTGGTCTGCATAACAAACTACTCTAGTAGATTTAACAAAGTCCCTTCCCACTTACCTAGCTTTGTTCTTAGAATGTTGCTTTGTTAACTCAGTGGCCCTGTGCTCTCTTTAATGATGATGAGTTTTCATGGCCTGTGCCTCCTTCTGCCCCTGCAGCTTGAAGTGCTACCATGGTGGTCATGCCCAGCTGGAGATTCTACTTCTACATGCTCCACAGGAAAACAGCCTTCAGGAAGTTACTGAAGTTTCCTACGCCCCAGTGTAATTAGCTGTTAAACTAGAAACAACATATACTCAGTTATCTTACGGGTGAGGCTATCCTCTTGTGAGGACAAAGTGAAATGGTGCATAAATACTTCCCTTGGGAACCTCAGGGTTCTAGACAAGCAAAGCCATGGCAGCATCTTTTCCTTCCTTCTCCCGTAGCAACTGATGACAAGTTCCTTCCACCGAGGAGAAGAGAGTGTGGGCTCTGCTTCTGGTCTGCCAGCTGGGAGCAAATGGTCCAGCCTGCCTTTCTGAGTGGGCCAACTAACATCAGCCTCACATTGTAACCCTTGATTTCCTCATTTTAAAGATGAGATAATGCTGTTTGCACTGGGTTTTTATAAAAATTAAGAAGACAAAATGTGTGAAGAGCCACTCATATATAGCTTACCATGTCTGGGGCGTGGGGATTTTAGATGGAAAATATCATCAGAGCATCTTTTCTTCAATGAAGCCCTACGGATTGCTTCTTATAATTCATAACCACCAAACACTATTCACGGTAGAGGTGCATTAAGAATCACAGCTCACTCTACTACCTTTCCAGGAAAGTCATAAAATGTTGCAAGTGTTCTGGACCTAGGGGCCATGCCTTCCCCCTGAGCCATGGATGACATTACTAGGGTTTAGACTGTTTTAGTCCAGAAGGGAGAAAGCCTCTGTGCTGCCTCCTTTCCTGGCAGCTCACTCCCATTCCCTGTGCAAGGTCAGATCTTGGTCCATCTCACAAGCCCACCTGCAGGCCGAGCAGGTCAGGTGTATGAAGGGTGAGACTGGCCCTTAGCCCAAAAAGTCCCTTTAATGATCCATAGAAAGTAGGTTCCTGAGCCAGGGAGATACATTACACCCTCTCTCAATATCGCATAAAGCCCAGGACGGTTTCCATCTGTAACTCCTGAGATTTTGCTCCTGGCCACTGCCCAGGGCCTGAGGGAGTTAACTCACAAAGACTGGACCTGGCAGAGAGGCTCGGTGTGCGGGCTTTGCTGTCCCCAGCTGAGGCCAGCCCGCCAGTGCCTATCATGTCTTCACCCATGCAACCATGTCTTCACCATGCAACCATGTCTTCACCCATGCAACCGTGTCTTCACCCATGCAACCGTGTCTTCACCATGCAACCATGTCTTCAAGGTCCAGGGAGGGAACACTGCCTACCAGCTTCCTTCATCCTCCCCATCTCCCTCACTCACCACATCACCTGGGAAGCCTGATGCTTGCAATGATGCTGGGACACCATCTGGACTTCACTTAACCGTGGGTAGGGTCCCCATTTGTTGAGCACCCCACCACATTGTCCATGCTCACCCTTTGTCTTCTGCCACCCAGGAGGTCAAGGCCAAAGCTGACCCGGATTATTTTCCTCACTGGAAGGAGGCCAGGCCGTTTTGTCTTACTTCTTTGCATGTATCCCTGAACTCTCCCGTAATTTGACTTCTGCCTGCTCAGGACATTTATTTGATTCCTATATTCAGGGTAGGGTCCAGTTGTGTGGGTGCTGTTTAAGGCTTGTGAGGGGTGGCCCTGATGTCCTGCCTCCCTCATGGGCTGGAGGATCCCCTGCACTGAGGGACAGGGCCAGGGCCCTCTGATGCCTGTGCTTCGTACCTGGCATTCTTTTTGGACACATACATTTCCCTCAGGAACTCACCATGAGGTGGAATTGCGAGCTAAACTAGGATTTTATATTCTTGGATCTCCTAATCATGGTTACATTTTAACTCTAAGAAAATGGCAGATAACTCTTAACAAGTTATTCCATTTCTGAGTCTCAATGTCCCATTTTTAAAATGGGAAGAAAATTGACATAATTGTGTTTTAAAGAAGGATCAAATGAGGTCTAATGTGTGAAGAGTCAGCTACACAACTAAAAGAGAAGCCACTTTTAGTTTTGTAGGTTCTTCTGAGACAGTCTTGTTCTGTTGCCCAGGCTGGAGTGCAGTGGCACAATCTCAGCTCACCGTCTCCTGGGTTCAAGTGATTCTCCTGCCTCAGCCTCCCAAGTAGCTGAGATTACAGGCAAGCACCACCATGCCCAGCTAATTTTTGTATTTTCAAAACAGATGGGATTTCATCATGTTGGCCAGGTTGGTCTCAAACTCCTGACCTCAAGTGATCCATCTGCCTCAGCCTCCCAAAGTGCTGGGATTACAGGCGTGAGCCACTGGGCCTGGCCCACTTTTGGTTATTAAACAATGCTTACTCCAAGCCCGAGGAAGATTCACAGTACACCTGGTTGCTACATAAAAAGTCATCAGCAGGTATTGTAGGTTCTCTTCCTGAACATCATGTTAATCTTTGTATCACAGACCATTTTTCTGCAATCTTGCCTTCTGCTTGTGAAGAGATAGAATATGGAATTTTTGTATTTAATTCTATATTTTATGCACCATTTTAATTTTTCTTGCTGGTGTTATATATATGTGTGTGTATATATATGTATATACGTGTGTGTGTATATACATGTGTGTGTCTTTGTGTGTGTGTGTGTGTGTGTGTGTATATATATATATATATATTTTTTTTTTTTTTCTTGAGACGGAGTCTTGCTCTGTAGCCCAGGCTGGATTGCAGTGGCACAATCTTGGCTCACTGCAGCCTCTGTTTACCAGATCCCGGTTCAAGCAATTCTCCTGCCTCAACCTCCTGAGTAGCTGGGGATTACAGGAACGTGCCACTATGCCCAGCTAATTTTTGTATTTTTAGTAGAGACAGGGTTCCATCATGTTGACCAGGCTGGTCTTGAACTGCTGACCTCGTGATCTGCCCACCTCGGCCTCCCAAAGTGTTGGAATTACAGGTGTGAGCCTCCGTGCCCGGCCATAAGACTAAGTGTGCGGTATTCATGTCACTGCCGGAGATCTGATACTTCTATTTGGCTGCTAAACTTGAGCTTCTGTTTGGAACCCTGAGCCCCCGTTTTAGACTCTCATGGCTGCTGGGGTTTCTACTTACTGCCTATTTGTTTCAGGCTTGCAAGCACCTGCTGGCATGTTAGGCACTGGCTTTCATGCTTTTCAGGTGGTTTCCGGGGATCTACCAGAAAGCAAATAAACTAAAGTTGATGAGTGATTGCCCCTCTCTGGCGTCTGACAGTATTTCATCTCCTCCTACCAGGGTAAATTGCACTGTTCATGAATCAGATTTCAAAGCTGATTTTTTTTGTGATGAAGACTTAAACAGTCAAACACATAGGACCCCTTATGGATAAACATACAATAGAATAATATTCAAAAGTATAAAAGGAAGGAAATGCTAACACATGCTACAACATGGACGGACCTTGTGGACGTTGTGCTAAGTGGAATAAGCCTGTCACCAAAGGACAAATATGTATATTCCACTTACATGAGGTGCCTAGAGTAGCCAGAAACAAAGTGAAGTGGTGGTTCCAGGGACTGGGAGGTGGGGGAAACTGAGAGTGTTGCTTATTGAGGGCAGTTTTAGTTTGGGATGATGAAAGAGTTCTGGAGATGGAGGGTGGTGACCATCGCACAGCAATGTGAACGTACGTAATGCCACTGAAACATGCACTTAAAAACGGGGAAATGGTACATTTTATATTATGTATCTTTTACCATAATTTAAAAAATGTGGGACCCATTCATGTAAGCTTTTTTTTATTTAAAACTTTCCTTTGAGATAATTATAGATTCACATACAGCTGGAAGAAATAAGAGAATCTCTGCCCCCTTTATTTCAAATATCTTGCACAATTATAGTAAAACATTACAACCAGAACATTTCTATTATGGCAAGGATCACTCATGCTATTCCTTTTTTTTTTTTTTTTCATAATCTTGACTCACTGTAACCTCCCGGGTTCAAGTGATTCTCCTGCCTCAGCCTCCCGAGTAGCTGTGTTACAGTGAGATTACAGGTGCGTGCCACCACACCCAGGTAATTTTTGTATTTTTAGTAGAGACAGAGTTAAACCATATTGGCCAGGCTAGTCTCGAACTCCTGACCTCAGATGATGCACCTGCTTTGGCCTCCCAAAGTGCTGGCATTACAGGACATACCACCCTGAACACGCCCAATCTCCTCTGATGCTATTCTTTTATAGCTAAACCCACTCCCTCCTCCTCTCACTATCCCACCATTGGGAACATGATTTTGTTTCCTATGTCCATAATGTTGTTATTTCAAACATGTTATAAAAATGAAATGACACTTAGGCGGCCTTTGAGGATTGGCTTTTTCGACTTAGTATAATTTCCTGGAGATGAATAGTGTGTTCCCTGTTATTGCTGAGTAGCATTTCATGGCGTACCATAGGTTTTTTAACCTTTTACCTGTTGAAGAACATCTGGGTTGTTTACCTTCTTTTGCTGTTAAAATTAAAGCTGCAATGAACATGCATATAAAGATTTTGTGTAAATATACATTTTCATTTCTCTAGGATATCTGCCCAAGATTGTAATTTCTGGGACATGTGGTGATTGGATGTTTAGTTTTATAAGAAACTGATAAACATTTTTCAGAGTGGCTCTACCATTTTGTAATTCCACCAGTGATTGTGTAAATGATCCAACTCTTCCACATTCTCACCAGACTTTGGTGTTTTCACTGTTTTATTATTATTATTATTTCATTTTAGCCATTCTAATAGCACTGTGTAGTGATATGTAATTTTATTTCCTTAGTGGCCAGTGATGTTGGACATTTTTTCATGTACTCATGTACTCTCTGAATATCTTCTTTGGTGAAATGCCTACCCATGTCTTTTGCCCATTTTCTAATCATATTGTTTGTTCATTGTTACTGAGTTTGAGTGTTTGTTAGATAATCTCCATACAAGTTTTTCCCAAATATGTGGTCTATAAATATTTCCCCTCTGTAGCTTGTCTTTTTATCTTTCCCACAGTCTTTGCAGAGCAAAGTTTTAACTTTTGAAAAAGTTCAATTTATTAATATTTTCTATTAAGGACTGTGCTTTTAGTGCCAAGTTTATGAACTCTTTGTCTTGCCCTAGCTCCCAAGGATTTTCATATATAATATATATAACAAGTATATATTTCAGATTTTTATTTGTATAAGATGTAAAGTTTGGTTGAGTTTCATTGTTTTTTCCTGCTTATGGATGTCCAATTATTCCAGCTCCTTCCCCTTTGGACTGTTTTAGTACTTTTGTCAAAAAAAGAAAAAAAGCTGGGCATATTTTTGTGGGTGTATTTCTTGGCTTTCTACTCTGTTCCATTGATTTATGTGTCTACGTGCTCGCTGATACCACATTGTTTTGTTTATGATAACTACATAATAGACATTAGTATTGAGGAGAGTGATTCCTTCCATTTTACTCTTACTTTTAAGATTGTTCTGGCTATTCTAAAGCCTGTGCCTTTCTATGTAATCTTTTAAGAACTATTTTTGACTCTCCATTGTGTCTTGCTCTATTTCTTCTCCTAGATCTCCAATGATATGAAAGTTAGCTCTCCTGCTATTGTCATAGGTTCATGATTTTGACTGTATTTATCTCTGTTGTTCAGACTAAGTTCTATTGATCTCTCAAGTTTACTGACTCTGTTCTCTCTCATCTCCATTCTACTATTGAGCCCATCCAGTGAGCTATTGCCTTTTCAGTTTTTCAAATGATACTTTTTAGTTTTAAATTTTACATTTGGTTTATTTTATTATTATTATGGTGGAAGCATGCAACACAAAATTTACCATTAAGTACAATCTAGTTTCTTGAGGTTTAAAGCTTGGTTATAATTTGAGAATTTGAGATATGTTGTCTTTTCCCCAAGTAGTTTAATTTTATTTTTAATTATGATAAAAATAAAACATATAACACAAAATTTATCACGCTACATATTTCTTTTCTCTCTCTCTTTCTTTCTTTATCTCTTTCTCCCTTCCCTTCCCTTCTCTTCCCTTCCCTTCCTTCCCCTCCCCTCCCCTCCCCTCCCGTCCCCTCCCTTTCTTTCCTTCCTTCCTTCCTTCCTTTCTTTCTTTTCTTTCTTTCCTTCCCTTTCTCTTTCCTTCCTTCCTTCCTTCCTTCCTTCCTTCCTTCCTTCCTTCCTTCCTCCCTCCCTCCCTCCCTCCCTCCTCCCTCCCCTCCCTCCCTCCCTCCCTTCTTTCTTTCTTTCTTTCTTTCTTTCTTTCTTTCTTTCTTTCTTTCTTTCTTTCTTTCTTTCTTTCTTTCTTTCTTTCTTTCTTTCTTTCTTTCTTTCTTTCTTTCACAGAGTTTTGCTCTTCTTGCCTAGGCTGGAGTACAATGTCACAATGTTGGCTCACTGCAGCCTCCACCTCCCGGGTTCATCTGATTCTCCTGTCTCAGCCTCTTCAATAGCTGGGACTACAGGCACTTGCCACCATGTCCGGCTAATTTTTATATTTTTAACAGAGATGGGGTTTCTCCATGTTGGCCAGGCTGGTGTCGAACTCCTGACCTCAGGTGACCTACCTGCCTCAGCCTCCCCAAATGCTGGGATTACAGGCATCAGCCACTGCGCCTGGCCCATGCTAATTATTTCTAAGTGTACAGCTCAGTAGTTTCAAGTTTATTCACATTGTTGTGTGACCGATCCCCAGAATATTTTCATCTTGAAAAACTAAAACCCCATATCCAGTAAACAACTCTATTTTCTCAGTGTCCCCTCAGTGTCTGGCCACCTCCATTCTACTTTCTGTTTCTATAAATTTGACTCCTCTAGGTACCCTATGTAAGTGGAATTACACAGTATTTGTCTTTTTGAGACTGGTTTATTTCACTTAGCATAATGACCTTGGAGTTCACTGATGCCGTAGCATGTATCAGAATTTCATTCTTTCCTTTTTAAGACAGGAGAATATTCCATTGTGTGTATATACTATATTTTACTTGCCCATTCATTCACTGATGGACATTCACATTTGGCTATTTTGAATAATGCTGCAGTGAACATGGGTGTGCAAATGTTTTTTCCAGAGCCTTCTTTGAATTATTTTGGATATATACCCAGAAGTAGGGTTGATGGATCTTATAGTTATTCTATTTTTAATTTTTTTAGTAACTACTATCCTATTTTCTAGAGTGGTGTGGTGGCACCATTTTACATGTCCACTAACAGTGTACACGTTTTTCTATTTAGCCACATTTTAGTCAACATTTGTTATTTTCTGTTTGTTGTCAATTTTTGGTGTGGCCATTCTAATTAGTGCGAGCTTGTTTCTTATTCTGGTTTTTATTTGCAGTTCCCGAATGATTAGTGATATTGAGCATCTTTTGACATGCTTATTGGCCATAGTATATTCTCTTTGTAGTAATATCTATTCAAGTTTTTGCTCATTTTAAAATACCATTATTTGTTTTGTTGTTATTGAATTGTAGTAGCTATTAATATATTCTGGATATTAATCCCTTATCAAATATATATTTGCAAATATTTTCTCCCATTTTGTAGGTTGCCTCTTTGCTCTGTTGATTATTTCCTTTGCTGCACTGAAGTTATTAATTTTGGTGTAGTCCAATTTTTCTATTTTTACTTTTGTTCTCTGTTCTTTTGGTGTCATACACAATAAGTTATTGTAATGTACAATGTCATAAAGCTTTTCCCCTATATTTTCTTTTAGGAGTTTTATGGTTTTGGGTCTTTAATTTAGGCCTTTGATCCATTTTGAGTTAATTTGTGTATATGATATAGTGTGGTATACGGTAGGAGGAATTCACCTTCATTCTTTTGTGGATATCCAGTTTTCCCAGCCCCATTTCTTAAAGGCACTGTTCTTTCTCAGCAGGATGGTCTTGGCACACTTGTTGCAAATCATTTAACTATATATGTGAGAGTGTATTTCTAGTTTATTTATGTACATAATTCTGTGCTTCTGCCAGCACCATACTGTTTTGACTACCATAGCTTCACAATAAGTTTTGAAATCAGGAAATGTGAAACCTCCAACTTAGTTCCTTTCATTTTTAAAGATAGTTTTGGCTATTTAGGGTTCCTTGGGATTCCATACAAATTTTAGCAGATTTTTATATTTTTGCAAACACCACTGTTGGTATTTTGATAGAGATTGTATTATGTCTGTAGATTGCTTTGGATAATATTGACATTTCAGTAATATTAAGTCTTCTAGTCTATAAACATGGCATGTATTTTCATTTGTTTATATCATCTTTCAGTTCTTTCAGCAACACTTTGTTGTTTTCAGTGTACAAGTCTTTTATCTCCTTGGTTAAGTTTATTCCTGGGTATTTCATTTATGCTGATGCTATTTTAAATTAAAGTAAATTAAAATTTCTTAATTTCCTTTTTTGGTTGCCTATTGATTGTATGGAAAATACAACTGATTTTTGCAAGTTGATTTTCTACCCCAAAATGTTGCTGAATTTGCTTATTAGTTCTAACATGTTTGCGTATGTGCCTGTGTATGTATGTGTGTGTGTGAATTCTTCATGGTTTTGTACATATACGATAATGTCATCTGCAAACAGAGATAATTTTACTTATCCCTTTCCAATTGGGATGTCTTTTTTTCTTGTCTAAATACTCTAAGTAGATATTTCACGTGAGAACTAGTAAAAGCAGGCATCCTTTTCTTTTTCCTGATCTTAGATAATTTTAGTCTTACACCACTTAGTATGTTGGTTGTGAGCTTGATATGGTTTGGCTCCGTTCCTCACCCAAATCTCATCTTGAATTGTAATCTTCACGTGTCAAGGAAGGGACCTGGTGGGAAGTGATTGGATCGTGGGGGTGGTTTTCCCCATGCTGTTTTCCTGATGGTGAGTTCTCACGAGATCTGATGGTTTTATAAGTATTTGGCAGTTCATCCTTCACACTTTTTCTCTCGCCTGCCACCCTGTACGATATACTTTGCAAGGGGGGAAGCATGATTGTCAGTTTCCTGAGGCCTTCCCAGCCATGTGGAATTGTGAGCCAATTAAACCTCTTTTCTTTATAAATTACCCAGTGTCAGGTATGTCTTCATACCAGTGTGAGAACAGACTAATATAGGGCTGTTTACATATGACCTTTGTTATATTTAGGTAGTTTCCTGATATTCCTAGTTTGTTGAGTGCTTTTATCATGAACGTATGTTGATTATTATCTAATGACTTCCCTGCATCTATTCAGACAATCATGTGGTTTTTTTCTCCTAATTCTATTAGTTTGGTGTGCTGTATTGATTGATATCCATATGTTGAAGTATTATTGCATTTCAGGAATAAATCGCACTTGTTTATGTTGTATCCTTTCAATGTGCTGTTGAATTCTATTTGTGAGTATTTTGTTGAGAATATTTGCTTCAACATTTATCAGCAAGATTGATCTATAGTTTTTTTTTCTTGTAATGTTTTTGTCTGGCTTTAGTATTGCAGTAATGATGTCCTCATAGAATAGGTTTGGCAGTGCTCTCTCTTTGTTAAATTTTTTGAAAGAGTTTGAAGATGATTGTTGTTAGTTCTTTTTTAAGTGTTTGGTAGAATTCACCAGTGAAGCCATCTGGTCTTGGGCTTTTCTTTGTTGGGAGGCTTTTGATGAGCGATTCAATCTCCTTGCTTTATTTATAAGTCTGTTCAGATTTTCTATTTCAGTCTTGGTAGGTTATACGTTTCTGGGAATGTATCCATTTCTTGAAGATTATCAAATTTACTGGCATATACTTGCTTATAGTATTCCTTACAGTCTTTCTATTTCTGTAAAATCAGTTGTAGCATGTTTTTAAATGTAACCATTTACGCTTATAAATTACCTTCTGAGCAATGCTTTCACTGCATCTTATTAATTTCAGTATATTCTCTTTCACTCATCTCAAAGTATTTTATAATTTCCCTTGTGATTTCTTCTGCGATGTATTGTTGTTTAATATTCTGTTGTATATTTCCCATATTTTTGTGAATTTCCCAATTTTCCCACTGTTATTATTTCTATCTTTATTCCATTATCTTTGGAGATTTTTTTATGGCTGCAATCTTTTAACATTTTTTGAGACTGATTATATGATCTCTTCTCCTTGTGTACTGGAGAAGAATGTGCACTCTGTTCTTGTTGATGGGAGGAGTACTTCAGTAGCCTACAGGGCTTTGGTTCTTACTGAAGCTTTTTTATCATGGCTGCATTAAAATCCTTGTCATAATTCCAACATCTGATTCAGCTGATTGTCTTATCTCACTCACATTTTAATTTTTATGATTCTTAGTATGAGTGAATTTCCAAGATAATAGTATTTTTTATTGTTGCGGTTTGAGAGATTTTTATGTAATCTGTATACTAGTCTTTATCATATATAAGTGATTTGGACACTTCAGATATTTAATATTATATTATGTGAATCCAGGCCTTACTTAATACTCTTTTTTCGTCAGGCACTCCCCTGTTGACGTGTGGTGGTCAGCAGGTGTGTATGCTCAGCTTCCCACCCTGCCTTGCCAGCACCATGCCAGCACCATTGGAGAACTGATTTCCACTGCCTTCCTTTAGATGGACAAGGTGGGCATTCAGCTCCTTACTCAGCTTCGCTGACATCTTCCTGGTAAAAGCAGGCTACTAATTAGCTACACTGTTTGCTCCAAAAGGAGATATAAGAACAACTCTCCCTGGGTCCTGCTTCTACCAAGAAGCGGGAAGCTAGCATTACCCACACGACTTTGCTGGTGAAGGTTTGGGGCAGAAGCTCAACTCCCACTGAGGCTGGCTGACAGTGGAGGATGGGGAATGAAACCAGTGGTAATTCACCTGATTAAATCCTGCTACTGGGTGGAAGCAGATATTCAGCTCACTACTATACTCTGCTGATACTATCCTGTCTGGGGAATCAGCACACTACTATTTCTTAAAACCAGGATAGAGCAGCTCCACGCACAGACCCACACCACCACCGGGCACTGGGATTCGGTGCCCTGCTTTGTCAAGTGGATAGAGAGGAAGATTACTTCCTGCTGAGTCCTGCTAAAACCAGGGGGGAAGGGTACGTTTTCTTCTTTGGGTTTTTGGCTACAGTAGGGCAGATATTGCCAGAAAGGGTTTCTGTGGTTAGACCACCCTTTTCCAGTCTTTTAGATGGCAGAACAGGCTTTTCTTGGAGCCTTTTGTTCTGTTCAGAAAATACAACTGGCATTTTTTGCTGGTGGTTCTGCAGAGATTTGTCTCGGGGAAGTCATCTTTGTGTTGTTCCTGAAGTTCTCAGGTCCCTAGGATGTCTAGTCTTCCCCCCACCCCCCACTT
Source organism: Papio anubis (assembly GCF_008728515.1). Lineage (NCBI taxonomy): Eukaryota > Metazoa > Chordata > Mammalia > Primates > Cercopithecidae > Papio > Papio anubis. The sequence continues at coordinate 95,191,313 of NC_044989.1, forward strand.
TTCAGTCTTTCTATGCTTATTTGTTGCGTATGTCCACAAGTGTTTTGTTGTTGTTGTTGTTGTTGTTTGGGGTTTTGTTTTGTTTTGTTTTGTTTTGTTTTGTTTGGAGACAGTGTCTCACTCTGTTGCCCAGGCTGGAGTGCAATGACATGATCTCGGCACACTGCAACTTCTGCCTCCCAGGTTCAAGCGATTCTCGTGTCTCAACCTCACAAGTAGCTGGGATTATAGGCATGTACCACCACGCCCAGCTAATTTTTGTGTTTTTAGTAGAAAACAGGGTTTTGCCATGTTGGCCAGGCTGGTCTTGAACTTCTGTCCTCAAGTGATCTGTCCTCCTTGGCCTCCCAAGTGCTGGGATTATAGGCATGAGTCACCGCACTGGCCATATATCCACAATTTTTAGTAGAGGAAGGACCTAAGAGAAATAGGGTTACTCCATCTTGGTAGAACTTGAAATATAAGCTATGGTTTGTTGAGAAACATTTTAAAAGGGCCCAAGAAATTAGAAAATTATATTATTAAAAATACTAATAAAGTGACTTTTAACATATGAAAGCACTATGCAATTTAGAAGTGTTAACACATTGAAAAATAGGTTAGGTTCATAAAAGCTGTTAGTAAACTAATTTCATTTCTTCCCACGTCCAAAGTGACTACAGAAATGAACCCTAATGCCATGTGTTCACGGTGGGCAGGACAGATGTCATTTTGTTTCTATTCATTCTTTCTTGTCCATGGAAGTATGAGATGCAAACCTTTACTAGCAAGGTACATCAATTATAGGTGTTTATCACCCAGACTTTCCTCACTGAGTAATACCTTGAATATGGGTGACTACTCACTTCTCCTTTCGTCACATTCCTGGTTTTCTTTCTAACTCACAAGTTTCTTCGAAACTTCCTTTGCCAGATCCTTTTCCTGTACCCAGCACCTACACACAGGGGTTCCCCATGGTTTGTTGCTTTCCTTGTTCTCATCTCTACATGTGCTCTTTATTCCTAGGTTCAAAGTGTGTCCACGTATGCTGGCCATTCCCTGACGTAAGTCTTCATCTCAGGCCTCCATTCTGAGATCTGGATGTTATAGCAAGCCTCTCAAGCTCATGCCTTGTCTCCATAAACTCACCCATCATCTCCCAGTACTACCTCTCAGACAACAAAATAGATAATCATCTTTCAAGTTTCTCAAACCCTAAATCTGAGAATTCTTCCCCTTTTCTCATTTTGTATATTACATACACAAGTTCTACTAATTGTACCTCTAAAATAACTCTTAATTCTAACAATTTTCTTCATCTCTGTTACCACTACCTTAATCAAAGTCATCATGGATGGACCATAGGAGGTATGATTTCCTCCTAGTAGATTTTCTTACCTTTGCTCCATGCCCAGTTCTGAATCCATTCTCCATGAAGCAGCGAGAAATGACTTCCTTAAAACATATATCTTACCAAGTAACTGTCACCCTCACTTTCATCAAGGAACTTGTATGAGGGTCGAGTCCATAAAATATCCAATATGCAGGGGTCATGTCTTGGAGGATATTTGCATCATTAATTTTCTCTCTCCAATTGCCTTTTCACAAACGACAAGAAAGCACTCACTTGCCTGACATTGGAAACAATCTCTTGTGTTTTTAATTAGATTACAAATCTTGAAGCTTTGAGATACCTTACAATTCCTTGCAAAGTAACTATGCCCCTGTATTGAGATGAATCAAATGAGTCAATATTTGAAGGAAATTTGTGGCAGCAACTCCTCAGCATCTCCTTGTACACCATATGAAAGAACACATGTTAGATGCTTTCTCACTATAAATCAGCAAAAGTGGTTTGTAAATAAATGAGGAAAGACTACTGTGCCTCAGAATACTCCTAATTTATTTTAGTAAAGGCATAGGTACATATTAAGAAATCTAGAATATAGTGATGCTCAAAGGTTCCTTCCCGCTTGGTTCCATGAATATTTTAAGTTTTGTGCTTATCTTCCAAGACCTGTAACTTCCAGAACTTTTTCTGTGATACCCTGGAGATGCTTCTAGGTAATGATTATAGGATACTCAAAGCAAAATGAATTATAATAAGTAAGCTTGGGCTTTTATCATGTATCGTACAAGTAGATCAATAATGAGGAAATTATTTTTTAAAGGTGAGACACTTTCCTATAGCTAGCTATAGTGTTGCCTCTAACAAAAGTTTTATAGTTAACCTTAAGACTGTAATTTCCTGAGCCTGTGGTGAGAAATTCAAGATATCATGGAAATTCCCTAATGCCAACTTCTACTGACTCATCTTCCGACGGAAATTGCATACATGGAAGATAATAGGGCCTGCGCCCTGGCAAGTAAGCAGCAATTAATGGTGACTCCATGTTATTCCACACCAACAAAAGGGCAAAGGAAGTTGACTAGGCAGGACGTCCTGGGAAGAGAAGATAGAGTTTAAAATTCCCTCTACAAAACCAAACTTCAAAAAGCTTAAGTAGTAGATATCATTGCCTTTCCTTGTCTAAATTATCCTGCTGTCAACACTTTATATTTAGAGAGTCCATCCACAAAGTACTTTTGACCTTTCTTGTCCATTTTTCAACTTCCCTTGGTTTCATCTGTGTTAAAGCAATAATAAGCAGAAAATGTCAAAGTTGAAAAATTGTGGTATTTTTATGATTTTCTGCAACATATATTAAATCTGTTACTTCAGATGAATTTAATGAGTAGCTGGTATATTTATTTAATTGTGGTATTGTGAGGTGTGTGACTGAAAAATTTTTGACACTGTACTTACATCTTGGGTCATATTACAGTCAGATCAAAAACATAAAATATCTATGAATTAGATGAAAAAGATACTCCAGAATGTAAATTTCTTGGACTTTTCTCTATTTTATGATTCTTTAAGAAATTGATTTAATTAGAAAAATATAAAATTTGGGCAAAAATTCCTTAGTATTTATACAAACTTTACACATTTGAAAATGCTTTCCTAAGTATTAATTTAACTTTAATCCTCATAGCAATGGTGTCAATGTTGACTTAAAGGCACTGAACTATTGCCCCTCCCAAGTTGTAGAAGCCCTTCACAATTTTTAAAAACTTAAAATAAATGCTCTCTGAAATAGAATCACTTTGAAATAAGAACCATATTAAGGATGAAGGAAGCTTATAGATTATCATTTTCACAGTGTTTTTTTCTGTTTAGGGGACTGAGGTCAAAGGAGGTAAACTGACTTACTAACTTGGCCAAGGTTGTGCAGGTAGTGAAGCTTTGTGAGCTTCTTTGCATCTACTACTTTGTGCTAGAGTTCAGACAAAGCTCTTAGGAAGGGTCTGGGAAGGACAGAAGAATCACTGCACAAACACTGCTATATGCCCTTGGTTTTGTATATTAACTTTTCAGCGGACAGTTAATTATTTGCTTTTCAATGGACGACATTTGTCATCAACCTCACTAATATATTTCCCCCCAATTTTTTACATCATGCAATTTGTACGTAACATTGTATTAGCATAGGTCCTTATCTGAGGATGTAAGATGTCCTCAGAGAGGAAATATCATTCTAATCAGAATAGTTCTGAATATAGGCTTATGAGAAAGATGTCCAACCCTAAATTTAAAGCAATTTTCCAATCAGGACCAATATGAATGAATTGTGGATAGTTCTTATAGGTAACTGTGCAATAATAACAGCTGGTGATCAGGGATCAGCACTGGCCAAACATCTTTCTCGACAGCTGTGTGGAGTACAGATGTCTGCTAATCCCAACCGGTGGAGTTACCTTCTTTTCCTAAAGAAGATTATTAGTGATTTCACCTAAAGACTCAGATAGATAGACAGATGATAGATAGATAGATGATAGATAGATAGATAGATAGATAGATAGATAGATAACAGATAATCATGCATATTGGGACAATTTGCATGGTGTTAATTTGTGAGATAATGTTGATTCTGGCAATGCAGTGACTGTGAGGGGATGTATTACTGAGGTTGAAACATAATGAGAAGAGGGAAGATAGAAGACTCATGCTGAAGAAGGCTAGAATGCCACAGAAGAGGGGATTGATAGCTATCAGGCCTTGACTTAAAAATATAATCGTATCCACTGATTGCAAACTTACCATTTGCTAGCATTGAAGTAGTCACTTTATATACATTATTTCTCTTAATGTCAACGAAGTACTATTAATTTCCTTCCGCAAACCGAGATTGGTGTTTGCAAAGGTGCCTGGTTGGTGTCTCTTTTTGGAGAACACAGGTAGTTGAACCCTCATCTACCTGACTCCAGAGCTTGTGCTTTTCCTCACCACCCATTCCTTAGTTGTTTGCTGGCATTGAGTGAGTGTCTCCTAACCCTGTGTCACCTCACCCTTGTCATTACCCCATCTGAGAATCCAGCTTCCCCATTTCCTCTGCTTTCTGTCCCCAGAGGCCTATACCTCTACCCCTCTTTGGTCATCCTTTCCCATTACCAGAGATTGGACCTTGACTTGGCTGGAACTGTCCCGCTTCTGGAATACCCCATCTAGGAGCCTTAGTCTCTGATACCACCCTACAGTTGCATGTGTTTATTTTTCAACTCCTTTACTCCTCTGGAGCCTCTGGGCCCTGTGACCTGTCTCCCCATTCACAGCAGCTCAATTTGATCTTTACCTCTCTCTCTGACTCTACAGCATTTTATGGCCCTTCACTCCCACTCTCTTGTATCGATATTTTTAATTCCCTTGCCTGGTGGTGCTTTCATCTTATTGGTCTCGAACATGCCTGTCTGGATGAGTCTTGCTGCTTGGAATCACTCTGCCTGTGCTGAAGGCTGAGAGCTGGTAAAGGACATCACAAAATCGCTCAGTCGAGGCTGTTACAGACCCACAGTCTCCACCAATCCCATTGGAGGTTGGCGCTGCTTACACATTTCCCTTTCTCCATGGCTCGTTTTTTATTTTTCCTAGATTTTCTTTTCTTTTTTTTATTTTTTATTTTTTGAGACGGAGTCTCGCTCTGTCGCCCAGGCTGGAGAGCAGTGGCCGGATCTCGGCTCACTGCAAGCTCCGCCTCCCGGGTTCACGCCATTCTCCTGCCTCAGCCTCCCGAGTAGCTGGGACTACAGGCGCCCGCCACCACGCCCGGCTAGGTTTTTTTTTTTGTATTTTTTAGGAGAGACGGGGTTTCACCGTGTTAGCCAGGATGGTCTCGATCTCCTGACCTCGTGATCCGCCCGTCTCGGCCTCCCAAACTGCTGGGATTACAGGCTTGAGCCACCGCGCCCAGCCTAGACTTTCTTTAACTTTTCTGCTTCCTGATCAGTGTGCCTCTTATTTCATAGAGAAAACTGAAGCACTAAATGCAAACTCAGCTACAAACCTATGGATGAACCATTGCTGAACTCATCTATTTTTCCCCTTCTGGGTGACAGAGCTATCACTTTACATGTGTAAACCTGACTCCTCGAGTTGTCTTCCAGGTCCTGTCACTTCCTGTCCTCTGAAGAACCTCTAACTACCAATCCCTCCTCTTTCCCATGTCTTTATATTCTCCTTTTCTACTGACCTCCTCATCAACCTTATAAAATCAATGTTAATATTACTCTTCTTTGACAACAACCCCCAAGTTTGCAAGTTTGATCCCACTACAGCTCCCTCAAAGCTGGGTGGCGTGATTAGTTCTGCGTGGGCTACTCCAGACCTCTTTCTCTGAGTTAACGCTTCCCATGCTCAGGGACCCACGGGATAAATATGGTGCTTTATGTGTGTGCCTGTCTGTATGAATCTACATTTTACATGAACAATGTCATATCCTATGACTTTCTATTTTGCACCTATAGGTCTATTTGTTTCATTTTAACCATAACATGAGATTTAATAGTTGGAATAGACCACCATTTGTTTAGTTATTTCGCCAATGATGGATATGTGGAACACTAATTTATTCTGCAATTCTGCCATGACCTTCTGGAACATACTTATTTTTACATACATGGGAATGTTTCTTTGGGATAGGTAACAAGTAGAGAAACTTGAGTCATAGTGTATGTACTTTAATACATTCAGAAGCTGAATTGCCATGTGCTGTGGCTGCAACAAACTTACAACCGCCATGGTTTATAAGGCAATCTGTTTGTGTATATCCTCACCACTCCTGAGAATACCAAAAATTTTAAAGTTCATCAATGTAACCAGTCAAAAGCGTTGTCCTATTGTTCTTAATATTTTTCTTGATAATAATGAGCTTTAATATCTTTCATATGCTTAGAGAAAAGCACTTTAATATTCTCTTTTGTGACTTACACATTCCTGTCTTGCTCACTTCTCTACTGGGATTTTTGTCTTTCTTTGTGAATTTGTAAGAGTTGTTTATATTGTTGATATTACTCTTTTGTTATATGTTATACAAATATGTTCTATCAACCTATATCACCTTTTAGTTTATCTATTTAGATTTGTGATTTATCTCCCTTAATCCTATAATAAGTAAATTAACCTAACAGATTTTTAAAGTTGAAATAGTCTTCCATTACTAGGATAAACTTTCCGGCTTTCCAAAACCTTTTATCACTATTCCTGTCTGGTTCACGTCTCACTCTGTGACTTGTGCCTGTTCTAAGTTGAATTCAGAAACTCACCCTCTTAACTTTGTGGCAGCCAGGACACAGGCCTGTGAGCTACACTCAGCTGATCACACGACCCAAGGAAGACACAGTCACAAAAGAGTGGTAACCGGAAGGGCTATGGGAGAGTCCACTCTGCAGCACATGGCAGAGCAGAAACAGCCGGCTTTTAGGGACAGTAGGGGCCGTCCTAGAGCAGGGAGTTATTCCCTGTGTTGTTGGTGTTGCTGGTAGTTTGCGTGTACAGGAGTGGTGGAAGAATTCCAGGGAAACAATCCAGGCTGTTAAGTTAAAAACTGTTCCTGATGGTATGGATACCAAACTTGATTCTGGGGGCTGCTGAGCATTCTTTTTTGTTTGTTTGTTTTTGTTTTTTGTTTGTTTGTTTGAGACAGAGTCTCGCTCTGTCACCAGGCTGGAGTACAGTGGCGTGATCTGGGCTCACTGCAATCTCCACCTCCTGGGTTCAAGCGATTCTCCTGCCTCAGCCTGCTGAGTAGCTAGGACTACAGGCGCCCGCCACCACACCCAGCTAATTTTTGCATTTTTAGTAGAGACGGGGTTTCACCCTGTTGGCCAAGATGGTCTTGATCTCTTGACCTTGTGATTCACCCGCCTCGGCCTCCCAAAGTGCTGGGATTACAAGCGTGAGCCACCGCGCCTGGCCGAGCAATCTTTTTAAAATTTCTCTTCATCCTTAACTAATTGGCCTAAGTCTCTTATTTGCTATAAAAATCTCTGACTGATACAGTCATAGTGTTCTATCATTTTAAAGTACAACTTGATTTGTTTTGATATTGTTTTTCTTCCCTCCTTTCCTCCCTCCTTCTCTCCCTGCATTTCTTCCTTTCTATGTTCTTATATTAGCCAGTACGTTTTGTTTTGTTTTTTTCTTTTCTTGTGCTGCATTGGTTTTTTATCAGGCTGTGTCTAGCTATACCTACCTTTTAAAAGAGAAAATGTGCCTTGCCTTCTTCTAAAACAATTTTTATAAGGGGAGAACAATCAATTCTTTGAGAATTTGGTAGAAATATCTCATAGAATTCTCTGAAACAATTCCTTTAGGATGGTAACTCTTTTATTAGCATTTTAATTTCCCCTATGTCATTGATCTATTTAGTTTTCTCACTACCTAACATTTTATAATTTAATATTTTAAATTTATTGGTATTAAGTTAAACGTAGACATTTCTAAACAATTCTTAAGTTTCTATTATATCGGCAGCTGTTGCCCCACTTCCTGATTTTTTCATCATTTATAGATTCTATATATGTTTTATTTTTCTGATCACACTTGCCAAATTTCAAATATATTAATCTTTTTACTAGCCATATGATCTTGGGAAACTCACTTAAATTCTATATGCCACCGTTTTCTCATTTAAAAATCAGTATAATAATGTATCTGTTTTGTGCATATTTTGTAGAACAATTAAAAGATTAATATATATATTGCTTGGAACAGTACCTGGGAAAACAGTAAGCCCTATATAAATGGTAACAATGGTTGCTGTTTTAAGGAATCACATTTTGCAACAATGTGGATGGAACTGGGGGACATTCTGTTAAATGAAATAAGCCAGACACAGAAAGACAAATACAGCATGTTCTCACGCATATGTGGGAGCTAAGAAAATTGATCTCATAGAAGTAGAGAGTGGAATGATGGTTAGGAGAGGCTGGGAAGGTTAGTGGGGAGGGCAAGGGGATAAAGAGATGATTAATGGGTAAAAAACAAAGTTCAATAGTAAAAATAAGATCTAGTGAGTGGTAGCACAATATGGTGATTATAGTTAACAGTACTTTATTGTATATTTCAAACCCATAAGTATGAACTACTATTATGTGCCCATAAACATTAAAAATAGTCACATTTTGCTTTGAATAACTGTTTCTACTTTTGGGAAAAAATACTATTTAACTATCTGATTTCTCTTTTTAAATTATTTTAATTGCATTTAGTGAATTAATTTATTTTTAGAGACAGGGACCTTGTCATGTTGCCCAGACTGGTCAGGAACTCCTAGGCTCAGCGGCCTCTCACCTACCCTGGCCGCCTGCCCCCAGCGGAGCCGCTAGGATTACAGGCGCATGCCACAGCATCCAGCTAAAATTACTCTTTTTTTCCTCTCTCTTTAAACTATAGTATTTTTTCCTCCTAAATTGTTAAGTTTAAACTTTCGTTAAACTCATCAACCTGACCTGTTTCCTAATGAATCCATTGAAGATTCTATATTTTTCTTAAAGTGTCACTTGGCCATATAGCACATTTTTATGCACTGTGATCTTATTATTTTTCAGGTCTAAAAAGTCTGTACTGAGGTTTGTTTCCTCCTCATCTCCCATTACACTTTCTCCTCTTCACTGCACAAGTCAATTGAAGAGCAAGCCTGGCTGGTTCCATCTCCCACAGACCTCTCATATCTTCCTCCTCACTGGCCCCTCAAGGCCATTGCTCTCCTCCCTGCTTGCAAGATCTTTTTCCCTGCAGTATCTCACTGGTCCTGTAAAGCCCACCTGGCCTCCAGTTCTCCAGTTTTGTCTACTCCATTTCATCATCCATGCATCACCATCCTTGGTGAGCCTTATAAAAATACAAATTTGATCATATACTCAGCCGCCTAAAAGGCATCATGGTTTCCACCTTGCCACAAGAAAGTGCTTGTGCATCATATACAAAGGTTCTCACTATTTAGGCTCCCGCTCTTCATCATCACACTTGATTACTATTTTTTTTTTTTTGTCACTGACATCTATAAACTCATTAGATTTTGGTTGGGTAAAATCATTTGCTGGTCCTGGAAATAAAGTCCACGCTTTCACATTTATCTATTTTTGCACAGTACTTCTTTTTTTCTGGAGAATTTCAAGATTGACCTGAAGTCTCAGGTCTAAAGTTACCCCTTTAGTGATGTTTTCACTGACCACTGACTGTTTTCCCTCATTTAGAGGTACGTGTTCCTCTTAGTCCATTTAGGCTGCCATGACAAAATTGCATAAGCTGTGTAGCTTATAAGCAACCAAAGTTAATGCTCATTCTCACCAGGACGTTTAGGATCAAGGCCCCAGCCAATTCAGTGTCTGATGAGGGCCTGCTTCCCAGTTCATAGACAGCTGTCTTCTCATTGTGCGCCCACGTGCTGGAAGGAATGAGGCAGCTCTCTGACACCTGTTTTATAAGAACACTAATCCCATTCATGAGGACTTGCAATCCTATCACCTTCCAAAGGCCCCACCTTCTAGTACTGTCACTTTGAGCGTGAAGATTTTCAATATGTGAACCCGGGGGTGTGAGGGACATACTCAGCCCTTTGCAGTACCTTTTCATGCCCTCTTGTTCATTAATTACAGCATGTCTCACTGTACAATTTATTCTTCATATGTTTTTCTCCCCCACAAGTTTGTGAGCTCCTTGTAAGTAGAAACTGGGTCTGATGATTTATTTTTATAGCTTCAGCACCTAGTATAATGTCCAGACACAGAGTAGATGCTAATAACTGTTGAAAAAGTATTAAGTCATGAACAAATGAGTGCCGCATGGGTTAAGATAATAAATTTGATGTTTTGGCTGAGTTAGGTTGTGTCTGTTTTGATGAGGGAGTCAAGTTCTCATGCATAAACAAAATGTATTGAATTGTGCCTTAGAATAAGTTACTGTATTGCCAGATAAGTCTCGTGTGTGTGTTTATAAATATAAGGGTATTTGGCATCATCCATTTACCTCATTCTCTGTGATGATGTTGAGTAAATCTACTAAATCTTGGGTGGGAATGGATGACAGAATTGGATATTCTTCCTGCTTTCTTAGCATTACTGGAAGTCAGGGCTTAAAGGAATATAGACTTCACTCTCGGCCTTTCTATGGTCAGTGGACAATCTTTTGATTATCGTCACCTGGACCTGAGTCATGAGAGCCCTGCCTGAATTTGCTCATCCATACCGATTACTATAGCTCATCACATTCATGGTGCCTGCCTCTCTGAACCACCCCTTTGAAGAAGTAAGACATTTCATGCCTGTTTCCTTTTCACTTTCATTATTTTCCTGTAAAAGCTTTATATGCAGGAAAATACCTGAAATATACATCCACTGAAACAATCCATAACATATCATCCTATTAGAGGATGCCACACTGTGTTTTGCTCTTCATGGCATGTTGTCCATGCATTTCTCTACTATATGCTATTAACCTATCATTCTTTCAGGAAACCCTAGCATAGGTGATTTTGTCATCTTTTCTTAATGACAACTGTCTCATGAGAATATGCTTTCTCATTCTTCTCTTACTATCCGTGGTCAAAGTATTTTGGTCTTCTGTTCGAGAGAGCATGTTCATTATGATAAGGAACATTCTAGTAGGCAGAATTGTTACATGAATTCAAAAACTTGCATAAGGAACACTCCGTGCCATTAAAAGACTTAAAAGCCTCAGGCAAAACATAAAGCGATGCAGCTTCCTAGCCCAGCGTCTGGGACACAGTAGGGATGTAATAGTATTTTAGAACCATACGTATGAAGATACAATCGCTTAACGTGAATCAAAAACTATCTCTCAAAATACAGCTGCTTACTCTCTGCAGGGATAAATATGTCTTTAAAATAGAAAAAAGAGGACCCACAACTAAAAAGAGTCATATTTCTCCTTCTCCTGACTCCTCAAGGACCTTCTTCTGCGCACATGTGACATTTCTTGGTCACAGGGCTGATGGTGGACTGACAGATTTGCTGTCAGATTTGAGGTTGGAAGGTCTCCCTCTAGGCTGTTATAAAATGTCAGAATTGACACATCTCCAGAGAAAATTTTGAAGCAAATGCAGAAAGCTATTTTTTAGCCATACAGTTTAAAAAATTCATGAGTTCTTGAATGTATACTGTTTTGCAATTTTGAGATTAAAATGGTTCATTATGAAATATTATTTAGAATATTATTTGGTCAGAATATTTCATACCGATGTTGTTTCTAAAACTTAAATAATGAATCAACTGATTAAATTTTTAATTTAAAATTCTCCTGAATATTCCTCTGCCTTTAAACCCTTAGGAATTCTTTAGGCAAAAAGAATTCATTCCCTTTGGGAGTATGAAGGGAGTAACTCAAAAACACTTTTTTAAAAAATAAGAAATTATTTTGAAATCTCATTTTTCACCTTAAAAATTGAGTTGAATATAATCGTATTTTCCCATATTCCATGTTTCTCATAGTAGTAATTATTTAAAATGCTTGCCACTAAATACAATTTTGACTTTCATAATAAGTCAGATTTCTCCTACAGTTTCATGTTTGGCAGCCCTTTGCTGCCAGCACGTAGCTGAGTAGTACGGAAGTGTGCATACCCCAGATAATAAGCAGAAAGGAGTGTGAATAGCAGACTAGTATACAGAACAATATGTTTTACAAAGTGCAAGAAATTACTCCTCACATTTACATCTACCTCCCGGCCTCTCCAATGTCTGCTGTCTGGCCAAAGGTCCCCAAAGCAAAGCCCTGTTCTCAGAGTGTGCGCAGACTGCTACCCTATCATTTATTCCTTTTGTCTCCCACACTACCAGCCTGCTCAGACTGTCTATTGGATAACAAGCTGTCATTCATTTCTGCTGAGGAGGAAAAGTCATTGCATGTGGAGTCTGTGATGGCTTAGACTGTGTCTTGCCACGACCTCATGGTAAAACATTGAGAAAATCACTTGCTTCTTTGGATTCCATGTTTCATTTTTGTAAAATTACAGGATGAATTGAGATTAACATCTCAGATCCATTCCCGATATTATTTTACATGATTCTCTGTGTTTGGTACTGATGCTCTAGCCTTACAAATGTCTACGAGCCGGAGTGATCAGCTAGGGCTCTCAGATATGGCAAGGGGAAGACTGGGCTTAATAAGTGTAATTATGGAGACTTGAATGAGTGTATATTTATTAGGTTTACTAGCTGAATGGAAACAAATAATATAAATAATGGAAAGAATAGCCTCTCTCCAAGGCAAAGCATAAGTCCGTAGGACATACTTTCTAACAACACTAGTTCCATTTCCATTTCCACCTTGACATGAATGGTCATTTTATGTCATCAACTTGGAAGTTGTCCAGGATAAATTTCAAGAAATAGGAAACTCACCTGATGAGTAAACAAGAATATGTTTCTAGGGACTATGGATATGTACTGGCTGGATTACTTGGCAGAAGCTGCCAGTGCAGGTTGCTGAATATGTGTGTGTCTCTAAAGAGACAGGAGGGAGGGAAGGAAGCAAACGGCATTGCAAAACTAAAGTCATCATACTGCTTCTCTGCTGGGTGTGTGCTATTTAACTCCGTGGCATGATCTAATCTCAAATTATATCACATCACTAAAAGTTTTAAAAATTGTTTATGGGAAAAATGATATAGAAATGGACATACTGTTTAATTTGCCACTGAAGTCTTGACCAGAGTCAAAAGATATTGAATATCCCTTTCTTTCATCTGCTGTTCTTTTTCCTCCACTCCTCATGCCTCCTATCTGGGGTCTTGAGAAGATGAGAGGAAGGAAAATGAAATCTTCTCCCCTGTTCTCTCATCTTCCACTGTGGGTCTAACCGCTCATGGCTGCCTCTCCCTTGAAGCATTGCAAAGGGACCCTGAGACGTGTGGCAGCCTCTCTTTCGCCTCCGATTCCTGTTTGTCCTTTGGCTGACCATCACACTGGTTTCCCATGAACTCACTGACAATGGCCTTTACAGTTGCTATTTCTTCAGCTGGATATCCCAACCCACCATGTCCTTGCTGCTCACACTTTCCCAGGCTCCTTCTCATCTTTCAGGTCCCAACTCAAAGGTCATTTTCCCAGAGGGACTGTCTTGGCAACCCAGCGAATGCAGCCCCTGTTGCTTTCTCTCACACTTCCCAGTTTCATTTGATTGTTAGCACAGATCCTTGTCTGGAATCATCACATTTATTTATTTTATTTTCCCTCAGTATCTGTCACTGGAAGAGAAATAGCTGATGCTATTGATTTTGTCCTGATCGACAATACACCTCCAGGCCCAGGTTATCAAGCCCATAGTAGGCAGTGAGCACGGACTCATTGACTTTCTGACTGGTTGTCTAGTTGCACTCCCAAACAAAGCCTTTGGTAATTTTCCACCAGTCATAGGGGATTCTAGTATGAAATTCAAAATGCACCCTGACCCAACCATGTTCTAGGATTCTTGTCTAGTAAGTTCCCACCAGCCTAGCCCTTTGTGTTAGCCTGGCAGTGCTGCTTTCTGCTAAAGTAACAGACTCCACAGTGCTTGTGTCTGGGCCATTGTTCTTAGTACAGCAGTTTTCTGGAGGAAAAAAAAAGGAAAAAAAAAAAAAGGAAAAGTTTAACCCCAAAAATCATGAGAAAAAAAAATCAAGGTTAATCATAACATCTAATTTTTTTGAGTGTTTCCTATGTTCCAAAAACCATATGAAGTGTTTTACACTCATTTTTTCAACACACCAGCACTGTAATGAGGCAGATAATATATACCTACTTTGCATCTAAAGAAACAGAAATTTTGAGTAGTTATTCCTTTTTCCTGAATATTACAGAGTAAGAGTGTGGCCAATGGAAGTGGAAGCTATTTCTGGCTCTAATGTCCATGCTTTTAACCATTATCATTATATGTTTAGCATATTTTAGAGAATAAATTATCTATTTACTGTTACTAATAAATAATTACTCATTTAATGCAACTCTTGAATTTGAATTTCTACCATGAATAAAACACTGTGCTTAGAAATAGGGAATAATTGGATACAGAAGACAGAGTCTTTGCTCTTTCCTAGAAACTAGAGAGGAAAACAAAGTAGTCAACTGATTTTGCAGAGTGTATCGGGATTCTTTGGAGGTGTGCCAGATGCCAGTGGGGTACAGAAAGTAGCCACTTTGGCCTATGTGTGTCTGGAAATTCATTGTGAGGAAGATTCCACTTAACCAGAACCTCACTAAAATGGAGAGAGGAGAGATACAGAGCTAGAGATACTTGATCGATCAATCGATCGATCGAGAACAATGGTAGTTCCGAAAATGGAAGAGTTGCAGAATTAGATACACGTGGGTCTGTACATTAGCAATGTTGTATTCATATTAACACTGGAGAGGAATATGGGAGCCAAATGATGCAGTGCTTGGTGAAATAAAAACTCTGAAATAGTGGATTGACAGGTGGATGGATGGAGGGAAGGAGGTGACGCATGGGTAAATGAATAGATAAATAGGTATAAAGGTGCATTGGTAAATGAACGAATGTGTGAATATTTTCATTATATATTAATTCATGTATTATTTGTGTGTTTGTGGGGATAGACAGCCTTGAACTAGAGATCAGCATATCTGAGTTCTATTTGCAACTCTTACACTAAGTGTATGATTTTGGTCAAATCCTTAGCCTCTCTGAGCATCAGATACTTTAATATTAAAGTGAGGAAACTACCATCTATTTATCTCACGAGTTGATCATGAAAATTAAGTGAGAAACTAACTGTGTATGAAAATGCTTTGGAAAATGAAATAGTTCTCAAAAATAAGGGATCATGATGATGATGGTGATTATGCAGCATCACCACACAGCTGATCTCAGTCACAAATTCAAATCTATTTTCCAGGTCCGTTCTGGTGATACTGTTGAGGCTTAGCAGGCACACAGCCCTAGAACCCTGGTGCCAGAAATGATTCAGACAGGGATGGTTCCATAGGAATTTGAGCATGTTCATTTTTTCCTGCAGTCACCACAGGCTCTTTGAGGACAGGGTTTGATATGCCTGGACCTCAATTTGGGATTGTCAGGATCTCTGTAACCTGGAGATTAATAACACAGTTCAGTAAATGCATTTGTCGGTCTGTGTTGATGCAGCCTCGGACTTCCCCTGATCCTGGCCCTGATTTTGGCTTGTTGGACAGGCCTCTGCCTGCCCGTCCAGCTCTGAGCTTTCCTAAGTTAAGTCAGCCTCTCTTGGTGAAGAATTAGCAATGAGTTCTCGTCCACCACTCTTTACCTGAGCAAGGCTCCACCTGGCTCCTTGAATTGGATTCCTTGGCCTTCTGCACATGCCTCCTTTATTTATCCCGAGCCCACCTGCACAGAGGGCCCACTCATAACTGAGTCCTGGACTCAGGCTTCATTAGGGTAGATTTATTCCACCTCCCTAGGCAGTGGGTGTCAGGATGACTTGTAAACTTGTAATGAATGAGGACAACTATAGCTCAAATTCATCCTTTTCTCAGAGACTTGGATTTCTTTAAGCATGCTATTATATGTGGCCTCAAAACAAAATCAGATCTGAAAAGTCAATAAAACTCTACCCCTGGTCCAGAAGGGTTTAGGTAAGGGGAGAACAGCTCCCCACTTAGGCAGCACATAAGGGCCGTTCTGCTTTTAGCCAGAAAGTGTTACAGAATTCTAAAACATCCCAGTGATTAATTAGTCATCGTTTCATCCACAGCTCTTAAACCAGTGGAGCCCGTATAGCGCCCTGGCTGCTTCTCAGTGACATATAGCCTGTCACATTTATTACAAGCATTAACAGTAATTTACCCCTCATTAATCAGAGCAGTCAGCTACAGTACTTTTCAATCATGCATAGTACTTACTTTACTAGTTGGCTGGAATATTTTATTCATCCATTAGTCTCAGAGGCTCTGCAAACAGCTTGTAAATTCAGACAGGGCCT